>NC_052644.1:1317500-1965000 GCF_016161935.1 Mauremys reevesii | reverse complement strand
CTGCCAGAGCCCAGCCCTGCCCCACTCTGGTGCCCTCACTCCCGACCCGCAGCCCCTGATGCCCCAGCCCCTGCCCCCGCTCTGGTGCCCTCACTCCCGACCCGCAGCCCCTGATGCCCCAGCTCTGCCGGTGCCCCTCACTCCCGACCTGCAGCCCCTGCTAGCCCATCGCTGCCCCCAGCTCTGCCAGAGCCCAGCCCTGCCCCCCCCACTCTGGTGCCCCTCACTCCTGACCTGCAGCCCCTGATACCCCAGCCCCTGCCCCCGCTCTGGTGCCCTCACTCCCGACCTGCAGCCCCTGCCACCCCAGCTCTGCCCCCCAGCCCTGCCGGTGCCCCTCAACCCGACCCGCAGCCCCTGCCAGCCCAGCCCTGCCCCCAGCCCTGCTGGTGCCCCTCACTCCCGACCCACAGCCCCTGCTAGCCCGGCCCTGCCCCCAGCTCTGCCAGAGCCCAGCCCTGCCCCCACACTCTGGTGCCCCTCACTCCTGACCCGCAGCCCCTGATACCCCAGCTCTGCCAGTGCCCCTCACTCCCGACCCGCAGCCCCTGCTAGCACAGGTCTGAGCTCCCCCTTCCACAGGTCGGGGGCCCATTGCGTCTCAGGGAGGCCACCAGGCCTCCTGAGACCCAGCCAGCTCGTTCCACAAGGGCTGGCCCTGGCTCTGCGTCCCCACCAGGCTGTGAGACGAGGGGCCCATGAAAGATTTAGGAGGCTGAAAAGCAAAACCGTGTTGGGGGCTGGAGCAGCCGGGCTCGTTAAAGAATAATGCTCCGTGGCCTGATGAATCATTCATAATCGGCTCTGTGCAAAAGGGGGCGGTGGGGGAGGGAAGGGAACAGGCAGATGGGTGGGTTGTGGGTCGTGAGTGAGGGGCACCGGCAGAACTGCGGGGGAGGGGAAGGGGGGAGCCCAGGGCTGGGCTGGCAGGGGCTGCGGGTCGGGAGTGAGGGGCACCAGCAGGGCTGGGGGGGGGGCAGGGCCCGTCTCCCATTGGGGTCTGAAGGCACCACCGGGCCTGGAGCTGCACCTGCCTTCGGTGCTTCAGGGCGGCAGCTGGAGCCCCCAGCCGTGACCCCCCCCCAGCCCATGTGCCAGGCGCTGCACAGACCCGGCGGGGGATGGGCCCTGCCCTGTCCCCCTCCCCCCATCTCGGGGGCATTCTCGCCCTGTGCTGGGGACGCTGGGCCCAGGCCTGGCGGGGGGGGTGGGAGGCTGGGGGTCACGTGGGGGTGTCGCAGCGTCTGTCCAGCCCTGTGGGCCACGGCTGGAGCTTAGCCCCCTCCCTTGCCATCTGCTGAAGCTGCCCCCCTCACAGCGCTGGGCAGCCGGCCAGCTGCTCCCCCCCCTGTTCCTCCCCCCAGCAGCAGGATCTGCCCCAGGCCCCCAGCCGAGCTGCTGGCAGCATGCGGTGCAGCCTGCAAAGCCCTGCGGAGCGAGAGGGCTGCGGGGGGGGGGGGGGTCTGGTGTCAGCCGCCTCCACCCCCCATTCCCGGGCCTCGCCCCCATCCCGTGCACCCCCCATTGCAGTGGCAGGAAGGGAAAGATTGGCAGCATGGCCTAGTGGGCAGAGCCCTAGACTGGGCCTCAGGGGACCCCGGGTCCCCTGCTCTGTCACCGGCATGCTCTGTGCCTCAGTTTCCCCAGCTGGAAAGGAGGGCTGATGACCCCCCCTGCTCTGCGAAGTGCCCGGGGAATGGGGGGGGAGGTGCGAGGTGAGAGCTGAGGCTGGTTGTTGGGCGGGGGGGGGGAGCACTTCGAGGAGCGAATGAACTGGCTCCTGCATAATCCAGCTCCCTCCCGCGACGGGTGTTGAGTTATTGAAAGGCCCCGTTCTGGGTGCGAACAGCCCCCCCCCCCAGCCGCCTCCTCCTCACGCACACGGAGGCGGGAGCAGCCACCAGGGACCCAGGAGTCCTGCTGCCAAACTCAGCATCGCGGCAGCTATTAATAGATTTTGTTCTAGTCCTGGAGTGTCCTCACTATGCAGCCCTGCTGGTGCCCCTCACTCCCGACCCGCAGCCCCTGCTAGCCCAGCCCTGCCCCCAGCTCTGCCGGTGCCCCTCACTCCCGACCCGCAGCCCCTGCTAGCCCGGCCCTGGGCTCCCCCCAGCTCTGCCGGTGCCCCTCACTCCCGACCCGCAGCCCCTGCTAGCCTGGCCCTGGGCTCCCCCCAGCTCTGCCGGTGCCCCTCACTCCCGAACCGCAGCCCCTGCTAGCCCAGCCCTGCTCCCCCAGCCCTGCCGCTGCCCCTCACTCCCGACCCGCAGCCCCTGCTAGCCCAGCCCTGGCCCCCGCCGGTCCCTGAGCCTGTCTCCAGAGAACAGCCCAACCAGCCTCCCTGCTGCGAGGGTCCCGTGATGGCGCCGACCGGGCCCCTGGGTCCCTGAGCCCCAGCGAGCTCAGCCCCTGACGCCAGGACCTGGGCCTGGGCTGGGTTCGAACTGGCCGCCGCTGTAGGCTGCCCCCCTTGGCCGTCACCCCAGGGTGGGGCTGGCCGGGACTCCAGGCCAGGAAGGGAATTGGGCTCCAGCCGGTGCCCCCCCCCGCCAGCCCCCGCCCCCTCCCGCAGCAGCCTCGCTCTGTGCAGGGAGCAGATGGAGGTGGGGGCGGGGGGGGCATTAGGCGCCTTTGTTGTCGTAGCTGCACGTTGGCGTTTTAGTTTAATTGCGAGCGGCAGGAAATAATCCCGGCTCGGAGCCGGGCGGGGCGGGGGGGGGGGTTGGCCACGGGCAGCTGGAAATAGCCCGGGAGCCGCGCAACGCAGGGTCAGCGCGCAGGGCGGGAGAGCAAAGCGGTGCCAGGGATGCCTGGGGGAGCGGCAGGGAGGAGCAGTGGTTAGAGCAGGGGGCTGGGAGCCAGGACTCCTGGGTTCTCTCCCAGGTCTGAGAGGGGAGTGGGGGCTGGTGGTTAGAGCAGGGGCCTGGGAGCCAGGACTCCTGGGTTCTCTCCCCGGCTCTGGGAGGGCAGGGGGGTCTGGTGGTTAGAGCAGGGGGAGCTGGGAGCCAGGACTCCTGGGTTCTCTCCCTGGCTCTGGGAGAGGAGTGGGGGCTGGTGGTTAGAGCGGGGGGGCTGGGAGCCGGGACTCCTGGGTTCTGTCCCTGACTCTGGGAGGTCTGGTGGTTAGAGCAGGGGGGGCTGGGAGCCAGGACTCCTGGGTTCTCTCCCAGGTCTGAGAGGGGAGTGGGGGCTGGTGGTTAGAGCAGGGGCCTGGGAGCCAGGACTCCTGGGTCCTAGCTGTGACGAAGTGGAGGGTTTCTTGGGTTTTTCTGTGTTTCCCAGTGGGTTGCAGGCGGGGGGTGGGTGGGACTCAGTGTCCCCGGGTGTCACTGGGTTAACGAGGGGAGGGGAGAGGGAGTTTGCTGGGACACAGGACTGGGGAGGGACTCGGGACCCCGGCCGATGGCCTGGAGGATGGAGACCCCAGCGACTGGTGACCTGGTGACCCGGAGACCCAGCTCAGGAGTCGCAGCCGGTTCTGGCCAGTGGGGGGACAATGGGCTGCGGGGAGAGGACCCTGGTGACCTGACCAGCCGGCTCCAGCCAGAGGGGGGCTGAGAGGAAAGGAGACCCAGGCGACCCTGTTTACCCAGAGAGAAGCCAATGGACAGAGGCGGGGCCTGGGGCTGGGGGTCTCAGCTGCCCAGCTGGGAGCAGGGGGGCTCAGGGCTGGAGGGGGGAGCAGGCAGAGCCCACCTGGCTGCAGGGGGACTGGGATGTGCTGGGCTGAGGGAGGCCAGGCCTGAGGCCTTGAGAGTTTCCTGTGCTGGGTTCAACTCTCAATAACCCTCCAGTTTTATGCTGGCTGAGAGTCGCTCCTGGCTAGAGAGCAGGGGTGGCTCCAGGCCCCAGCATGCCAAGCGCGTGCTTGGGGCGGCTGCCGCGGGGGGGCGCTCTGCCGGTCGCCAGGAGGGCGGCATGCGGCTCCGCTGGACCTCCCGCAGGCGTCCCTGCAGAGGGTCCGCTGGTCCCGCGGCTTCGGTGGAGCATCCGCAGGCATGTCTCCGGGAGGTCCACCGGAGCTGCAGGACCGGCGACCGGCAGAGCGCCCCCCCCCCCCGCGGCGAAATGGCTAGAGCTGCCCCTGCTAGCGATCAGGGGGCATCAACCCCTTCGGGGGCGGAGGCCCCAGGGGCCCAGAGCGAGGGGACTCCCTGAGGGCCCCACGGCAGACAGACGCGCTGAGGCTCCGAGAGGTGCGGCTCCGGGAGGTGGAGGGGCCTGACCCCGAGGGAGAGTGGCCCCCCGAGAAGGGCTGTCGCACTGAAGGGGGCACCCCCCATGGACCGCATGGGGCCACGAGTGGGCACGATCTGTGAGTCCGTGTGTCACGGAGTGTGGGGGAGTCCAGCCCTGCACCCCTCTTCCTGGGACCCACAGTGACTCTCAGCCAGCCAGTAAAACAGAAGGTTTATTGGACACAGGAACGCAGGATACAGCCCAGCTTGTGGGCACAGCCAGGACCCCTCAATCTGGTCCTTCTGGGGGTGCAGGGAGCTTAGTCCCCAGCTTGGGATTCCCTGCACTGCACCCCCCAGCCCCAAACCGAAACTGACCCACCCTCTCCACTCGGCTCCCTGCCTTTGTCCAGCTTCCCGGGCAAAGGTGTCGACCTCCCCTCCCCCCTGCCTAGCTCAGGTTACAGGCTCAGGTCCTGTCCCTCACCTAACGTCCTCCCCGGCTCTCCCATCCCCCACGCAGACAGCCCCTACTGCATCACACCGTGACACTATCCCGGCTCTGGGAGGGCAGTGGGGTCTAGTGGTTAGAGCAGGGGGCGCTGGGAGCCAGGACTCCTGGGTTCTCTCCCCAGCTCTGGGAGGGGAGTGGGGGCTAGTGGTTAGAGCGGGGGGGCTGGGAGCCAGGACTCCTGGGTTCTCTCCCCGGCTCTCCCATCCCCCACACAGACAGCCCCTACTGCATCACACCGTGACATTATCCCGGCTCTGGGAGGGGAGTGGGGGCTGGTGGTTAGAGCAGGGGGGGTTGGGAGCCAGGACTCCTGGGTTCTCTGCCCGGCTCTGGGAGGGGAGTGGGGGCTGGTGGTTAGAGCAGAGGGGGCTGGGAGCCAGGACTCCTGGGTTCTCTCCCCAGCTCTGGGAGGGGAGTGGGGGCTGGTGGTTAGAGCAGGGGGCCTGGGAGCCAGGACTCCTGGGTTCTCTCCCCAGCTCTGGGAGCAGAGTGGGGGCTGGTGGTTAGAGCAGGGGGCCTGGGAGCCAGGACTCCTGGGTTCTCTCCCTGTGTCTGCAGGCTCGGGGGAGGGGGCAGAGCCGGGGGTTGAGCAGGGAGCCCCCCCAGCACATGGGAAAGTTGGTGCCTGTCGGGGCCCAGACAAGGAGCCCCCGGCTGCCCCCCCCCACTAGCTCAACCATCAGCTCTGGGCTGCCGGGGGAGGTCCCTGGGGGTGGGGCTGAGCTCCGCCCCTGGCGCTCCCACCATGCCCAGCCCCGCCCCCCGGCTGTCAATCTCTCTGCCCTTCCCAAGATGGCTGCCGCAGGGCTTTGTCCCCGCCCAGTAGAGGCGGCCCCGTCCTTTCATGACCCACCCAACATGGCGCCGCCCGCACGATGACTTTCATTTGCCCCACTCAAGATGGCCGCGACCCTCGCTCCCCCTCCCGCCTTCCTGGGCGGGACTTCCGCCCTAACGTCGTCACGTGCCCCGTCCGCCAGCGAATCCGGCTTCGGCGTTGGGCAGGGGCTCGCGCCCGCGGTTGCCGTGGCAGCGGCGGGAGCGGCGGCTGGAGACGAGGCCGGGGCGGGGGGTCGCTAGCGGGTCTGTAGCGCCCGGGGAGCGGCGCAGTGCGCATGCGCGCGGTGGCTCCCAACCCCCCTCCACGGGTGCGAGCGGTGGCGGGTACCCGCGGCCCCCTCCCCGCCCGGCGATGCCGCCACCTCGGGGGCGAGCCGGTCGGCAGCGCACAGCAACGCTGAGCCCCGCGCGGGCAGGGCTGGGGCCGGACGCCTGGGTTCTCTCCCCGACTGGGGGGGGGGCTGGGGGCCGGACGCCTGGGTTCTCTCCCCGACTCGGGGGGCCGGACGCCTGGGTTCTCTCCCCGACTCGGGGGGGCCGGACGCCTGGGTTCTCTCCCCGACTCGGGGGGGCCGGACGCCTGGGTTCTCTCCCCGACTCGGGGGGGCCGGACGCCTGGGTTCTCTCCCCGACTCGGGGGGGCCGGACTCCTGGGTTCCCTCCCCGACTCGGGGGGGCCGGACGCCTGGGTTCTCTCCCCGACTCGGGGGGGCCGGACGCCTGGGTTCTCTCCCCGACTCGGGGGGGCCGGACGCCTGGGTTCTCTCCCCGACTCGGGGGCGGGGGGAGAGTGGGGGTTGGTGGTCAGAGCAGGGGGGGCTGGGGGCCGGACGCCTGGGTTCCGTTTCTAACCCCCCCCCTTTGTTCTCCCCCTGCTGCAGGCCCATGGCCGAGGTGCACCTCATCGGGCAGATCGTGGGGGCCAGCGGCTTCCCCAGCAGCAGCCTCTTCTGCAAGTGGGGAATCCACACAGGTCAGCCGGGCCCCCGGGTCTGGGGAAAGCGCTGCAGAGGCCAGAGGCTGATCCGGGGGCTGGGAGCCAGGACTCCTGGGTTCTCTCCCCGGCTCTAGGAGGGGAATGGGGGCTGGTGGTTAGAGCAGGGGGGACTGGGAGCCAGGACTCCTGGGTTCTCTCCCTGGCTCTGGGAGGGGAGTGGGGGCTGGTGGTTAGAGCAGGGGGGGCTGGGAGCCAGGACTCCTGGGTTCTCTCCTGGCTCTGGGAGGGGAGTGGGGGCTGGTGGTTAGAGCAGGGGGGCTGGGAGCCAGGACTCCTGGGTTCTCTCCCCGGCTCTGGGAGGGGAGTGGGGGCTGGTGGTTAGAGCAGGGGGGGCCGGGAGCCAGGACTCCTGGGTTCTATCCCGGCTCTGGGAGGGGAGTGGGGGGCTGTGACGAAGTGGGACTGTTCGTACTGGGGGCTGGGTACAGATCCTAAGTTTCTAGCAGCAAAAGGCCATGCTGCCAAATGCCTGACGTTCTGTCTCCTAGCAACGGATGGCCGGGCCCCTCCCTGCAAAGGTGCTGGCTAAAGGTGTTGGAGACAAAGGGGTCAGGTGACCTCCTGGCCCGGGAAAGAAGCTGAGCAGAGAGGAGGGGCCGGGGGGGGGGGGCAGACTGGAGCTGGCTGGGCAAAGGAGGGGAAGCACAGACAGGGCTCTGATCCCCGACGGGGGGCCCCAAGATGGACCTAACCGGGGGGATCCTGTTATCTGTGCCTGCAAGACCTGTCCTGGACTGTGTTCCTGTCGTCTAAATAAACCCTCTGCTTTACTGGCTGGCTGAGAGTCCTGGTGAATCGCAGGGAGCCCGGGGGTGCAGGGCCTGACTCCCCTACACTCCGTGACGGGCTGGTGGTTAGAGCAGGGGGGCTGGGAGCCAGGACTCCTGGGTTCTCTCCCCAGCCCTGGGAGGGGAGTGGGGGCTGGTGGTTAGAGCATGAGGCTGGGAGCCAGGACTCCTGGGTTCCATCCCGGCTCTGGGAGGGGAGTGGGGGCTGGTGGTTAGAGCAGGGGGGGCTGGGAGCCAGGACTCCTGGGTTCTCTCCCCGGCTCTCACGTGCTCCCTTCCTGAAGTTTCTGCCCCCTCACTGACTGCGCTCTCTGCCCGCCCCCCCCAGGTGGCGCCTGGAAGCTGCTCTCCGGCCTGCGGGAGGGGCAGACGCAGGTGGATCACCCCCAGCTGGGCGATGTGGCCTACTGGTCCCACCCCATCGACGTGCACTTTGCCACCAAGGGGCTGCAGGGTAAGTTCTGCCCGTGGTGGGTTCCAGCCCCGGTGTCCGCTGGGCTGGTGGCCCAGGAGCTGGGGGGAGGCCACGGGTTCCAGACAGGAGCTGGGGGGGCAGGAAGCCCTGGCGTGGGGGGGCAGGGCCAGGGAAGGCAGCGCTGGCTCGGGGCGGGGCGGAAGGCAGCCCTGGCCAGGCATGAATTAATTTCTCTCAGTGGAAGGAATTTCCCCCCAGTTGTGTGAGACACCAGAGGCTGTTTGTTGTCCAGTCCCGTCTCCCCTGGGGCTTTTCTTCCCCTCCCGTTGGCCCCGCCTGAGCTGGGGGTGGGACCAGGGTAGGGGGCAGAGCCCAGGTGGGGCAGGCGCAGCCGTCTGTCCCCCCCGCTTCCGGAAGCTCCTTAGGTCCCCGGCTGCAGAAGTGTCCCCCCGATGGAGAAAGGCTGGTGGCTCCCATCTGGCCCCGGGGCAGGACTGGCTGGCTTGGGGGCAGGGCATGGGGCAGGGGCACCCGGCTTGCAGAGTGGGGCTGGGCACTGACGGGTCCCCTCTCTCTCGCTGCCAGGCTGGCCCAAACTGCACGTGCAGGTCTGGCACCAGGACCCCTTCGGGCGCAGGGAGCTCTACGGCTACGGCTTCTGCCACGTGCCGTGCAGCCCGGGCTGGCATGCGCTGGCCTGTGTCACCTGGCAGCCCCTGGGCTCGTGGCAGGAGCGGCTCTCCCAGCTCTTTGTGGGCGGGGGGCCCCAGCTGCTGAACAGCGACCTGATCTACACGGGGGCCGACCGGTACCGCCTGCAGACCGTCGCCGCGGGCACCGTGCACCTGGAGCTGGGCGTGCTGCTGCGCCACTTCGCCCGCTACGGGGTGGAGTGCTAGGGAGCGGACAGGCCCCCGCCGCGGGCTGGGTGCTGTACGGACCCCCTGGCGCGGGGCGGGGCACTAGAGAGCAGGCAGACCCCCACCATGGGCTGGGTGCTGTACGGACCCCCCGCTGTGGGGCGGGGCTCTAGGGAGCGGGCAGACCCCCACCACAGGCTGGGTGCTGTACGGACCCCCCGCTGTGGGGCGGGACTCTAGGGAGCAGGCAGACCCCCACCGCGGGGTGGGTGCTGTACGGACCCCCCACTGTGGGGCAGGGCTCTAGGGAGCGGGCAGGCCCCCGCCTCGGGCTGGGTGCTGTACGGACCCCCCGCTGTGGGGAGGGGCTCTAGGGAGCAAGCAGACCCCCACCACAGGCTGGGTGCTGTACAGACCCCCTGGCGCTGGGCGGGACTCTAGGGAGCCGTCAGACCCCCGCCAACGGCTGGGTGCTGAACGGACCTGCCGTGGGCGGCTCTAGGGAGCGGGCAGGCCCCCCGCTGCGGGCTGGGTGCTGTACGGACCCCCTGGCGCTGGGCGGGCCTCTAGGGAGCGGTCAGACCCCCACCATGGGCTGGGTGCTGTACGGACCCCCTGGTGTGGGGCAGGGCTCTAGGGAGCGGGCAGGCCCCCCGCCGCGGGCTGGGTGCTGTACGGACCCCCCGCTGTGGGGCGGGGCTCTAGGGAGCAAGCAGACCCCCACCATGGGCTGGGTGCTGTACAGACCCCCTGGCGCGGGGCGGGGCTCTAGGGAGTGGGCAGACCCCCACCACAGGCTGGGTGCTGTACGGACCCCCCGCTGTGGGGAGGGGCTCTAGGGAGCAAGCAGACCCCCACCACAGGCTGGGTGCTGTACAGACCCCCTGGCGCTGGGCGGGACTCTAGGGAGCCGTCAGACCCCCGCCGTGGGCTGGGTGCTGCACGGACCCCCTGCCGTGGGGCGGGGCTCTAGGGAGTGGGCAGGCCCCCCGCTGCGGGCTGGGTGCTGTACGGACCCCCTGGCGCGGGGCGGGGCTCTAGGGAGTGAGCAGACCCCCACCATGGGCTGGGTGCTGTACGGACCCCCCGCTGTGGGGTGGGGCTCTAGGGAGCGGGCAGACCCCCACCACGGGCTGGGTGCTGTACGGACCCCCTGGTGTGGGGCGGGGCTCTAGGGAGCGGACAGGCCCCCACCGTGGGGTGGGTGCTGTACGGACCCCCTGGTGTTGGGTGGGACTCTAGGGAGCGGGCAGGCCCCCCGCTGTGGGCTGGGTGCTGTACGGACCCCCTGGTGTGGGGCAGGGCTCTAGGGAGTGGCAGACCCCCTGCCGTGGGGTGGAGCGCTAGGGAGTGGGAGGCCCCCCACTGCGGGCTGGGTGCTGCACGGACCCCCTGGCGCTGGGCAGGACTCTAGGGAGTGAGCAGACCCCCACCATGGGCTGGGTGCTGTACGGAGCCCCCGCTGTGGGGCGGGGCTCTAGGGAGTGGGCAGACCCCCACCACGGGCTGGGTGCTGTACGGACCCCCTGCCGTGGGGCGGGGCTCTAGGGGTCTGCACAGATCCTCTCCCTGCTGCGGGTGTGGTGCTGGGGCAGCCCTTGGATCCGGGAGGGTCACAGCAAAGCCTCCCCCCCCATTTGGTGCCCCCAGACCCTTTCCCAGTGTGGACATTTCAGCTGCTTCATGTGGCTCTTTTGGAAGAACTGGGAGTGCAGGGGGGCTGGCCTGGGGCCCTGAGCCCTTTCCCCTCTGGGGGGCTGGTTTCAGTCTGTTTCACGGATGGGGGGGGGCAGGACGTCTGGGTTCTTTCCCCTGCTCTGCCATTGACCCTGATGACCGGAGCTGGTCCCGGTGCCCTCTGGGGGTTGGGCGGGTGCCTGCAGCGCTGTCCGTGGGGGGCTCAGCCCCGGGGCGGGGGGGAATCGGACCCATCACTGGCTCCATGGGGAGCGCTGGGGGCTGGCGGGGGGGCAGGAGCCCCCTTGGCCTCCTGCTCCCCAAAGAGCTGCCCCGTCTCTCTCCCTGCCCCCCATTGAACAAACCCCCCTTTATATAAAGATCCTTTTGCACTAACGCTTTTCCGAGAGTTTCTCTTCTCCCCACCCACCCCGGGTCGCCATGGTGACCTCTGCAGCAAAGGATTGTGGGGGTGTAGCTGCGGGCCGGTGGGGGGGGGCCGTTGACGGGGGCGGAGAAACGTAATCAGCGATTGCCCCCTGCATGGCGTTCGTTCCCGTCCCAGCCTGCCGCCCCCCCGAAGTGCCTTAGCCTGTGGAACTCACTGCCACAAGGGCTGAGCGGGGTGGGCGCTCCGTGAGCGCAGACCAGCCAGCGGGAGGGTGACGATATCCCCAGGAGGGGATGAGTCTCCCCTGCCCCCAGCTCCCGGGGTGGGGGGCAGGTGGCTCTCGGCCCGTCGGGGGGCCCTAGCTCCCGCTCTGCCCCCCCCTCGGGCAAAGCTGGAGACGTGTCCCCAAGCTGCTGTTCCAGCGTCGCCCCAGCAGAGGGCGCCCCTGGCCCATGTGTGTCCCCGCATCGAGCCTGGCCGGGAGGGGCCCATGTCTGCTCCAGTTAATACCCCCCCCCGCCCCCGCCGTCCTCTGGCTCCCTCCGGTGTGACGGATGGGCCCGGACCCCCCCATCCGGCTGCTTGGCGTTGTTCTCCCTTCGGGCGCCAGGCCAGGCCGGGCTGGATCAGCAGGGGGCTGCGGGTCGGGAGTGAGGGGCACTGGCAGAGCTGGGGGGACCAGGGCTGGGCTAGCAGGGGCTGCGGGTCGGGAGTGAGGGGCACCGGCAGAGCTGGGGGGACCAGGGCTGGGCTAGCAGGGGCTGCGGGTCGGGAGTGAGGGGCACCGGCACAGCTGGGGAGGCCAGGGCTGGGCTAGCAGGGGCTGCGGGGTTGAGAGTGAGGGGCCCTGGCAGAGCTGGGGGGAGCAGGGCTGGGCTAGCAGGGGCTGCGGGTCGGGAGTGAGGGGCACCGGCAGAGCTGGGGGGGCCAGGGCTGGGCTAGCAGGGGCTGCGGGTCGGGAGTGAGGGGCACCAGGGCTGGGCTAGCGGGGGGGTACAGATTAGAACCCAGGAGTCCTGACTCCCGCCCCCCTGTTCCTAGCTCTGGCCGCAGCCTCCCTGGCTGACTGGTGCAATTTGTGGCCTGTTGGAGCCAGTGTCTGATGCCAACTTGGCTCCAGGCCGGTGCCCACCTGCAGCCAGCTGCCGCTCCCCTGCCCGCTGACCTGAATGGCCCCCCCCGGCTCTTACCTCCGCCCGGCCTAATCGGGGGTGAAATTCCAGGAAGGGCTGGTGGGAGCCGTCCCGGAAGCCTCCGTGCCAGCGCCGGCTCTTCCTGGCAGGTGGGTCCGGCCGTCACCCCTGCCAAGGGCCCCCGCTGAGCTGGGGCTCGTTAACCCTCCTGCTCCGGCCGGCTCCGCGGCGAATCCTGCTAACGGGGCAGCGTCCCGGCCCGGAGCCGGGAGCGCTCACCCTCCAGACGGGACGCAGCTCGTTCGCTGCCCCGCGGACAGGAAGCCGGACTCCTGGGTTCTCTGGGAGCGGAGGGGGGGCTAGCGGTAAGATCGGGAGCTGGGAGTCAGGACTCCTGGGTTCTCTGGAAGTGGAAGGGGGGGCTAGCGGTAAGATCGGGAGCTGGGAGTCAGGACTCCTGGGTTCTCTGGAAGCGGAGGGGGGGCTAGCGGTAAGATCGGGAGCTGGGAGTCAGGGCTCCTGGGTTCTCTGGAAGCGGAGGGGGGGCTAGCGGTAAGATCGGGAGCTGGGAGTCAGGACTCCTCGGTTCTCTCCCCAGCTCTGGGGGGGAACATGGCCGTTTAGAGCAAGGGGCGGATAATTCCCCCGGCGGAGGGGCTGAGCTGAGACCCGTCGCATTCATTCCGCATCCCGCCAGCGTCTCTCCCTGGAGTCCCAAGCCCTTTGAGGGCAGCGTCTCATCGGTTGCCCTCTCCTCCCACTGCTGGGAGACAGGCGGAGGGGAAACTGAGGCACTGAGTGGGGCAGGGACTCACCTGAGGCCGTGTTGCGGATCGGCGCCAGAGCCGGGAGTAAAACGGGGGGCCCCGGGGTCCCGTCCGGCTCTCCTGGACTGGCAGGCCCAGGGCTCTGGCTCCATCTCCCCTGAGCTCAGAGCAGCTGCAGTTCAGGTGCTCGCCAGCAGGGGGCGCCCGAGCAGCAGTTTTGGGGTGTCCCCGTTTGCCTAGTGGGAGTTGCTTGCTAGACACGAGGGAGCATTGGGGTGACCTGGAGGCCCCCAGCCCAGGAATGTGGGGGTTGGGGGGAGCCCTCTGGACTCCATGACTTTGGTACACAGCTGGGTGCCAGGACTCCTGGGTTCTATCCCAGGCTCTGGGAGGGGTAGGGTCTAGTGGTTAGAGCCAGGGAGGTTTGGCACTAGGAGTCCAGACTCCTGGGTTCCATTCCCAGATTTGTCACTGATTCACTCTGTGACCTTAGGAAAGTCGCTGACCTGCTGCAAGCCTCAGTTTCCCCATGTGACTCGTGCTTTGTGATGGGCTAGTGGAGGCTTGTGAGGATGTTTGATAATGTCCGGGGGCCTGGGATTGAAAGGCAGAGGGATGGAACCCAGCTGCTTGCTACCTGAGCTAATAGAAAATCCTCATCACTGCCTGCAGTACAGGGCATCTGACACGCAGCCAGAGGGCAGCAGAGCTGGGGCTGAGCAGTACAAACACAGCCCAGGGATCTGGGTTCAAATGGGAAGCAACTTCCCCACCCCAGTGGAGAACCACTAGGCTGCTCCCCCTACCCTGAGGGAAACTGGTGAGGTCTTTGCTCCTGGCTGTGTGTCATATGCTCTATAGTGGCCACAGCTAATGGGGATTCTCCCTTCATTCGGGGAGGGGGCTGGGAGTTTGGAGCAGGTGGATTTGAATTCCTCCCCTTTCCCTCATCTGGCTTTGGGCCTTCCCCAGCTCGGATCCAGCCAGTACATGATACCAGCGCCGAGCCCCTGCCCTGTCGCAGAGCCGATGGGCCCGGCTTGGGGTCCACATTCCAGCTGTCTGCTCCCCGTGTAGACCCCAGTTCCTGAAGCCCCCCACCTTTCTGCAGTGGGGCGGTGGGTGAACTCCCTTTTCTGGTGTTCCTGGCTGGGCGGCGCTGGGTGGGGGGGGGCCCTGTGCATCCGCAGAGCAGGACCTGGGCATAGGCCGGGCAGCTCTGAGGCGACAGCGGCTGCTTTGAGTGGGAGGCAAAGAGGCAGCGCCGGGGCGGGCTCGGGGCAGGGAGCTGAGCGAATGCCACAGGCCCCAGAGGAGATGGGGGTAAATTCTGTTTGCCCTCATCCAGCATCGCCGCCCCCAAACATTCAAAAATCACGAGTCAGGCTCACCAAAAATCACGAGATTGGCTTTAAAATCATGAGATTCAGTGAAACTCCTGGGGTGGGGGGGGAGTGTCTGTTTGCCGTCTGCTTCCCGAGGGTGCCCTGGGATCACGTTTTGCAGCTCTCTGCCCAGCCACGAGGGCTAGAAACGGACTTTTCCTTTAAGAACAAAGGCTGCAACCCTCACGTCTCCCCTTGACTCCGGGAGCTGGGGCTTTAAGAAACAGGACCCGTGACACAGTCAGGAGAGGGGGCGGCACGGGGCGGGGGCGCGCGAGCAAAGGGGCTGGGGGCTGGCTCGGCTCAGCTCCCCTCTGGAGACACCAGGCCCCAGAGCAGGGGCGGGGGTGGGACAGACAGCAGGGGGAGGAGAGGGAAGAAGGGATGGAGAGAAGGGAACAGTGCCAGACTGTGGCCGGGGGACGGAAGGAAGGGGAGAGGGAGGGAGGGAGGGAGCGGGAGGAGGCGGAAGGGGGGAGCGTGGAAGCGGAGGGCAAGGAAGAGAGGGGGCGGGAGGAGGAGGGGAGGGCGACGGCGAGGGGAGCTCCGTGGAACTGGCCGTGCCCCGCCGGGCTCCCCCCGCCCGTGCTCATTTCCTGGGTGGAGCTGGGCTAGGCAGAGGCAAAAGCCTTTAAAACCCTCCAGCCCCAGCTCGCCGGAGCCAGCAGGTCCCAGCAAGCGCCGAGGAGCCGAGCGGGGAGCGGGTGGAATCCGTCCGGCGGGCCTGGCCCCTGGCCAGCCCCACGTTTCGATGAGCCCTGCGGGCCGCACGCCAGGCTGAGCCCCGCACGCCCGAGGAGTGGGCCGGGCCGGCGCGTGGCCCATGGACCTGGCCGGCAGCCGGCGCCGTCGCTGGGGTTCCCTCCGGCTGCTGCGGGCCGGGATCCCCGGGGCCAGGAGCTAGGCTGCCCCCCCCGCCCCAGCCTCGGGCAGGCAGCTGCTTGTCGCCGCGGGGGCCCCCTGCCCGCCATGGGGCCGCTCTTCCTCTTCCTGCTCGCCCTGGCGCGGCCCTGGGCGAGCCAGGCCCTGTCCACCTGCAAGACCATCGACATGGAGCTGGTGAAGCGGAAGCGGATCGAGGCGATTCGCGGGCAGATCCTCAGCAAGCTGCGGCTGGACAGCCCGCCCCAGGTGGAGGGGGGGGACGCCGCCCTGCTCCGCCTGCCCGAGGAGGTGATGTCGCTCTACAACAGCACCCGCGAGATGGCGCGGGACATGGCCCGCCAGCAGGAGGCGGCGAAGCCGCGCGAGAGCCCCCAGGACGAGTACTACGCCAAGGAGGTGCACAAGTTCTCCATGCTGCCGGTGAAGGACGGTGAGACACCGGGGGGGGGGGCCAGGACTCCTGGGTTCTGTCCCCAGCTCTGGGAGGGGAGTGGGGGCTAGTGGTTAGAGCAGGGGGGTGGGAGCCAGGACTCCTGGGTTCTGTCCCCAGCTCTGGGAGGGGAGTGGGGGCTAGTGGTGAGAGCAGGGGGTGGGAGCCAGGACTCCTGGGTTCTGTCCCCAGCTCTGGGAGGGGAGTTGGGTCTGGGGCAGGGGCTGGAAGCCAGGACTCCTGAGTCCTATTTCTGGTTCTGCCACTGATACCCTGCATGACTCAGGGGTGGAGCCAGGACTCCTGGGTTCTGTCCCCAGCTCTGGGAGGGGAGTTGGGTCTGGGGCGGGGCCTGGTGTGAGCCCGTTGGTGCTGAAGGAGCTCACAGTGGGGGTGGACTGAGGTGTCTGGGCTTCAGCTTCTCTTTCTGCTTGATGGGAGAAGAACAGACGCTCCCAGGGCGGGCGAAGCATCTGCTGAGGGCCCTGAGATCTGCACCCAGCACGCGCTGGATGTGGGCACTGGGTCCTTACCAGGCAGAGTTAGCGGCACAGGGCAGTGCTAGTCTGGATCAGAGCAGGCCCATCTACCCCCGGTATCCTGTCTCTACTAGATAATGACGGGATAACCTTTCCCCAGGGCGAGTCCCTTCCTGACCCTGCAGGTTAGAGGGCAGCCGATGCCCTGAAGCATGAGTGTCCATGGCTGTGCTGGGTACTGCTTAAACCTCAGCAGTCCCCAGCTGGCTCTGCTCGTTCTCCACATAAATGTGCCACCTTGTCTGGCTCCTGCTGAGCCCTGGGCCTCACTGGGACCCAGTGACAGTGAGTTCCACAGGCTAATGCCATGGGATGGATAAACAATGTCCTTTAATCTGCTGTGAATTTTTCCATTCTTTCAGCTTCATAGAATTACTCTTTATTATGTGTGTGATGGGAGCACTTAGACCCCGGCCGAGATCGGGGCCCCGTCGGGCCGGGCGCCGCCCAGACCCCGGCCGAGATCAGGGCCCCGTCGGGCCGGGCGCCGCCCAGACCCTGACTGAGATCAGGGGCCTGGCTCTCAATCACGCTCGGGTTCCTCTGGGGTGGCATCAGCCTCTGAGAGTCCCCCCCATGCAGAGGCCTCCCAAGATGGTGTGCAGCTGGCATACAGGCTCTGCTCCCAGCCCTGGCCTAGGGGGTGGATCGGGGGGGTGGCCGGAGCACACTGCAAAGTGGCTATTTTCTGCCCTCCAGGGTCCATGGGGCAGAGCGTGAATTAGAGCAGCCCTGAGGCTGCTGTAACTGGGCAGGTTCCCACCATGCAGAGTGCAAAGTGTTAAAGCCCCCTTAACCCCTCCTGCAGAGTCAGGGAGCAGAGACCCCATGGGCCTGTCCTGTCCAGAGGTTCCTGCCCCCAAAGCAGGATTAGCTGGTGGAACTCACTGCCACTAGATCTCTGGGGCCGGGAGCGGAGCCCAGCTGGACTTTGCTGCAGAATGAGACCCTCCAGACAGAGCAGTGGGAGTTGAACCAGAGCGGAGGATCTGGGCTGGGCTAACGGCCCCCACTCTCCAGGGCGTGAGCTAACCAGTAACGGCCAGGCCCTGGCGGGCCCGTCCCTGGCTAGTAGGGAAAGTCCCTTGTGTCTTCCTCTCAAGCAGCTGCAGCAGACGGGATACCGGGGTAGATGGGCCCCTGCTCTGACCCCGTCTGGCTGTTGCCACATGCTGAATTCTTTTAGTGCCCAAGTCTCGCGGCCTGGAGACTCGCGTGCCTGCGAACCAGAAGTTCCCAGCTGCCGCCCTGCTCCGAAGCCCGGTTCTGCCCCCGGGAGCGGTTTGCCCAGGGGAACGCGTCTGGTTCTGCCGCTGAGCCTGGAGCGTCTTATCTGGCCGTGGTGAAATGTCCCAGCCCTGCCCTGGGGCCGTGTAACTTCCCGCCTGTAATTACAGCCTGGGCCTGCCTCACTCGGCTGCTGGCTGCACGGGATGGTACGAACCCTGGGGCCCGCGGGGCTCAGCCTTGGGAGGGGCGGCAAAGGGGATCCCCCCCGACTCCATCTTCCGGCCCTGGCAGGCAGGCGCTTTCGGGCTTTCAATAGCAGGGGAGCGTTTGCCAAGTCGGAGCTGGATGCCAGCGTCTGTGCTCCCGAGGAAGAGCCGAGGGGCATTGTTGATATGTGATGTGAGCGCCCAGAAGCCTCAACCCGAACCAGGGCCCGTCGGGCCGGGCGCCGCCCAGACCCCGGCCGAGCTCGGGGCCCCGTCGGGCCGGGGATGGGGGGCAGAGGTGGGTCAGCCTGTCCCTAACGCGCTGCAGGGGGTGAGGGGCAGAGATGGGGTGAGCTCGCCTACAGGTGAAACCAATAACCGTAACTTCAGTCTGTCCGGGCATGGCAGTGGGTCTGGGGGCCAGGACTCCTGGTTCTGCCTCTGGCCGGGGTGGGACTCTGCACCGAGTCCTGGGAAGGCAGAGGGCTCTGTAGGATGAGGATCCCTGGGAGGGGAGTGGGGTCTAGGGGTTAGAGAAGGGGACCTGGGAGCCAGGATTCCTGGGTTCTGTACCCAGCTCTGCCACTGATTTGCTGGGGGATCTTGGGCAGGTCACTTCTCCTGGTCTGTGCCTCAGTTTCCCACCAGTGCCTGTGAAATTGGGGCTCGAATACTTACCCTGAAGCAGATGGGGATCTCGGGGGGGGGGCTGTGCCAGCTCTGCCATGGGAGAGGCAGGCGCCAGAGCTCAAATCTGCCCAGCACAGGCCAGGTGGCATAAAGGTCCTGTGTGGCGCTGAGCGCGGCCCGGCCCCCCGGCCCTCCAGCACGTGCTGGGAAAGTGGGGATCACTCCCCTAGCCAGCCCCTCAGCCGCAGAGCTGGGGAGAGAACCCAGGCATCCGGGCTCCCCGTCTCCCAGCTGTAACTCCTGGGCTCTGTGCCCCGCTCCCGCCTGCTCAGCCCCGCTGTCGGGTCAGGCCTTCACCCCGGCTGCGACCGTCGGCCAGGTCCTGCTGCAGCTCCGCGGCTCCCTGCGTCGCTGGGCCGTGCGCTGCCTGCGGCCGGCCCTCCCTCCCTTCTGGCTTCGCCTTCGTTCTTCCCGTGTCTTCCTTCAGGCCGTCGATTTCCCCCCCCCCCCACGCCGGTCCCTCCTTTCCCCCTGCCCCTCAGTTGCTCCTCCCCGTTGCTTCTCTTTCCCCCACCGGTTCCTCTTCCTCCCCCCCCCGCGCCGGTCCCTCCCCCCCGGCGGTTTCCCCTTTTTCATTCCTTTTCGTTTGCTCCGACTTTTCATTCTTTCCTTTCATTTTCTCTGTCACTTTCTTTCCTCTTTCCCGTTCCAGCAGCCCCCCAGTCCCACTGATCCCCTAAAGGCCCCGAGTGGTTTGTCTGGGCCTGGGAGGTGTCACCAGGATCAGCCTGGCCAGGCCTGCGGGTGGGGGCAGGGAATGGACGGCATCAAAAGCCCCTTTGATCCAAAGGGAAAACGGCTTAAAATAGCCTCTTCCTGCTGTAAAAATAGCGCCTGGGCCACTGGCCGGGGGGGCCTGGGACCGGCCTGGGGGAGGGGAGGATGCTGGGGGCAGGAAACATGGCGCGAATCCAGGGGTGTCTGGGGGGGCAGAGTGTGGCTGGGGGGTGTAGATAGGGAGAGGGGCAGGCAAAGCAGGGGGGGCAGAGGGAGGCCTGGAGTGGGTGGGGGGCAGTGTATGGAGGGGGCAGGCACTAGCTTGTGGGAGGGGAATATAAGTGGGGCAGGGAGCAGAGCACATGGCTGGGGGGGATCGTGTCCAGGTGCTTAAAATAGCCCCCCCATGTTACATTCCCTCTGCGATCCCTGCAAGGCCCTGACCCCATGGGGGGGGGTGTCTAGCTGGGGGGTTCCCTTCCCCGCTGTATTTTGATTGCATTGATTGGCTGAAAACCCACCGTCCGGGCAGAAAAGAGGAAAACAAGAAACTGCCTGAGCGTCGCCGACCGGCTGTTCCGGGGTGCCCGGCGTGTCCCCTCAGCTGCGGGGCGGTCGTGCCACAGAGCACTGGGGCGATTAGTGCTCCGTGGTAATGAGGGGTCAGGTGCTGAGTCCATGTGGGGGGTTATCCCCACCGATCCGCTCCAGAGTTAACACTTCCCACGGGCTGGTGGCTGGCGCAGAGTGGGGGGCATGGCCACAACCCCACCTCCTCCCGTGGGACTCAAATCGGATTGGTCGGGTGGCTCCAGCCCCTCCCCGTGCTGGTCCTGAGGCCAGATCACCCAGCAACCTCCAAGCAAAGGGGACGGGAGCCAGAGGAGGCCGGGGCCGGGGCGGGGAGCTGGAGTCCTGGCCTCTGAATAATGCAGCCAGAGCCGCAGGGCTGAAACCGGCGCTGGAATGATCTGGGAACCACGGGCCCCTGAGACCAACTCCCTGCCCCAGGCACAGGGTGCCCCTCCCAGGGCGGAGACGCACCCACCTCTGGGGTGGGGCATGATGGGTGTTTATACAGGGACCCCTCACCTGGTGCGGAGATGCGGCCACCTCTGGGGTGGGCCTGGCTCCACTGGATGGGGTGGTCGGGATCGGGCCCCAGCTTTCAGCCGGTGTCGGGCTGTGACAATCCCACACGGTTCTTGGCGTTTCCTCCCCTGGGGACCTGTTCAGAGCTGCCGCCGGGGTTTGCCCCCCTGTGGGTCGGGAGTGAGGGGCACCAGCAGAGCTGGGGTGGGGCAGGGCTGGGCTAGCAGGGGCTGCGGGTCGGGAGTGAGGGGCACTGGCAGAGCTGGGGGGGGGCAGAGCTGGGCTAGCAGGGGCTGCGGGTCGGGAGTGAGGGGCACCAGCAGAGCTGGGGGGAGCCCAGGGCTGGGCTGGCAGGGGCTGCGGGTCGGGAGTGAGGGGCACCGGCAGAGCTGGGGGGGCAGGGCCGGGCTGGCAGGGGCTGTGGGTCGGGAGTGAGGGGCACCGGCAGAGCTGGGGTGGGGCAGGGCTGGGCTAGCAGGGGCTGTGGGTCGGGAGTGAGGGGCACCGGCAGAGCTGGGCTGGCAGGGGCTGCGGGTTGGGAGTGAGGGGCACTGGCAGAGCTGTGGGGGGCAGGGCTGGGCTGGCAGGGGCTGCGGGTTGGGAGTGAGGGGCACTGGCAGAGCTGTGGGGGGCAGGGCTGGGCTGGCAGGGGCTGCGGGTCGGGAGTGAGGGGCATCGCGCTGCGTACTCATCCCCTGTCTCCCTGCAGCCAGCTACGCGCCCTGGGAGAAGAGCACCCGAAGCACCTTCTTCCTGTTCAACGCCTCGCAGGTGCGGGCGCAGATCAGCAGCGAGGCCCTGCTGCACCGGGCCGAGCTGCGCATGCTGCAGAAGCCGGGCACGGAGCAGCGGGTGGAGCTGTACCAGGTGCGCTGGGCCCCCGGGGCGCCAGAGGCAGTGTGGGCTCTTGGCGGGGCTAGACCAGAGGGGGCGGGGGCTACATGATATGGGCGGAGCTAGACCAGAGAGGGCGGGGCTACATGATATGGGCGGGGCTAGACCAGAGGGCGGGGCTACATGATATGGGCGGAGCTAGACCAGAGAGGGCGGGGCTACATGATATGGGTGGGGCTAGTCCTGAGAGGGTGCGGCTACATGAGACCAGAGAGGGCGGGGCTAGACCAGAGAGGGCGGGGCTAGACCAGAGGGCGGGGCTAGACCAGAGAGGGTGTCTCCCCCCCCGGCACACTGGCTCACGCCCGTCTCCCCCCAGCACTACGGGAACGGGTCCTGGCGCTACCTGGACAGTCGCGCCGTGGGGCGGGCGCCGGAGGAGGACTGGTTGGCCTTCGACGTCACCGAAGTGGTTCGCCAGTGGCTGAGTGGCCAAGGTGAGGGGGGCCCCAATCCAGGCCACACCATGTCTCCTGCTGCTCCTTTGGCACCCAGTTTCCCCTGGGACCTCCGCGGCCTGCACCCAGCACAGTGTCCTGTCCTTCTCCGTTCCCTCCAGCCCCCTGTCCCTGCGCTGGGGCGTTACCCTGCCCCCGCTATGCCCCAGTGTCACTTAGAGCTGCCTCCGGGCTGCTCTAACTTGTGCTGTTCCCCCATGGGCTCTGGGGCAGAGAACAGCCATTGTGCAGTGGGCTCTGGTGGTTAGAGCAGTGGGGGCTGGGAGCCCGGACTCCTGGGTTCTCTTCCCAGCCCTGTGAGGGGAGTGGGCTCTGGTGGGCTGGAGAAGGGGGGTCTGGGAGTCAGGACTCCTGGGTTCTCTCCCCTGCCTTGGGAGGGGGGTGGGGATTTCCTGGTTTGTGCACGGAGGTGAAGTGTTGAGGACTGGTTGTGCTGCCAGGAATCTCACCAGCAGGACCCCCGCTGGGCGCATGGGGCCGGTGGCCCCCCCCGCCCCCTTCTCACTCCCCGTTTGCCTGTTTCAGAGGTTCTGGAGATCTTTAAACTCCGCGTTCACTGCTCCTGTGAGGAACCCTGTGAGGAACTGAAAGTGATCATAGACGGTAGGACGCCTGGGTTCTCTTGCGGCTCTGGGAGGGGAGTGGGGTCTAGCGGTTAGAGCAGGGGGGCTGGGAGCCAGGACTACTGGGTTCTATCCTGGCTCTGGGAGGAGAGTGGGGTCTAGTGGTTAGAGTGTGTGGTTTGGGGGGGGGGGGGGAGCCAGGCGTCTCCGTGTGCCTCGGTTTCCTCCTGCACAGGGTGGGTCATGTGGACGAAATGCCGAGACCCCCGCCCCTGTGGCCCTTGGTCCCTGGGTATCGGCCGGAGGCCCTGAGCTGGCACGTTCCAATCGCTGGCCGGGACTCGCCTGCCTGCTGCCAGGCCCCGTGGCTGGGCCGACGGGTCCCCCGGGGTGAGCCCCAGCACTCCTCCCCCAGCCAGTCTGCCCACGCCGCTAACGGGTGGTCTGCTCCCTGAAGGCTTCGACAAGAAGCGAGGGGACCTGGGCACCGTCTCCTCCACGGCCCAGAAGCTGCCGTACGTGCTGGTGATGTCCACGCCCCTGGAGCGCGCCAGCCACCTGCAGAGCTCGCGCCGTCGCCGGGCACTGGACACCGACTACTGCTTTGGGTGAGCTGCGGCCCGGCCGGGGGAGGGGGTGCTGCCTGGGTATCGTTGTGGGGGGCAGCTCTGGGAGGGGAGTGGGGGCTGGTGGTTAGAGCAGGGGGGCTGGGAGCCAGGACTCCTGGGTTCTCTCCCCAGTTCTGGCAGGAGAGTGGAGGCTGGTGGGTCAGAGCAGGGGGGGCTGGGAGCCAGGACCCCTGAGTTCTCTCCCCAGTTCTGGGAGGGGAGTGGAGGCTGGTGGGTCAGAGCAGGGGGGCTGGGAGCCAGGACCCCTGAGTTCTCCCCCCGGCTCTGGGAGGGGAGTGGGGTCTGGTGGGTCAGAGCAGGGGGGCTGGGAGCCAGGACTCCTGGGTTCTCTCCCTGGCTCTGGGAGGGGAGTGGGGTCTGGTGGGTCAGAGCAGGGGGGCTGGGAGCCAGGACTCCTGGGTTCTCTCTGGCTCTGGCTGCCTGTTCAGGGTTGGCTGGCTGGTGCGGGTGCGCTGACGGCTCTGCCCTGCAGGGCGGAGGAGAAGAATTGCTGCGTGCGACCCCTCTTCATCGACTTCCGCAAGGACCTGCAGTGGAAGTGGATCCACGAGCCCAAGGGCTACATGGCCAACTTCTGCATGGGCCCCTGCCCCTACATCTGGAGCTCCGACACCCAGTACAGCAAGGTGGGGCCCGGACGCCGGGGTTCTCTCCCTGGCACTGGGAGGGGAGGGGGGCTGGGAGCCAGGACTCCTGGGTTCTCTCGCTGGCACTGGGAGCGCAGTGGGGTCTAGTGATTAGAGCGGGGAGGTGGGGGGGTGCTGGGAGCCAGGACTCCTGGGTTCTCTCCCTGGCTCTGGGAGCGCAGTGGGGTCTAGTGATTAGAGCGGGGAGGTGGGGGGGTGCTGGGAGCCAGGACTCCTGGGTTCTCTCCCTGGCTCTGGGAGCGCAGTGGGATCTAGTGGTTAGAGCCGGGGGGCTGGGAGCCAGGGTTGGCACACAGAGTAGCCCAGTCCGGAACTGGACTCAGGAGCTGATTGGCCCAGTGTGGACCTTGGTAGGGATTCTGGGACCAGCCGGCCCCTCCTAGCTCACCCCAAGCTGCCGGCTGCCCCCAGCCTACCCCTGCCCCGGCCCCCAGCCCGGCGTGGGATCGGCCTCCCCAGGATCCAGGCGCCTCGGCACCCTCCAGCCCCGCCCAAGCTGGCTCCGCGCCTGTGCCAGGCAGGGAGGGGCTGGGCCGTAGCCAGGCTGGCATGAGCCCAGCACCGGGGGACCTGCCTGTCTGCATCTGGCGCCAATCGCCCAGCCCCTCCCTCAGGGAACAGGCCCCGTCTCCTGCTCCCGCTCCCCACCTGTCCCCGGACAGATACCGAACCGGGGCTGTTTCTCCGCAGGTCCTGGCCTTGTACAACCAGCACAACCCGGGCGCCTCGGCTGCGCCCTGCTGCGTCCCCCAGGCCCTGGCGCCTCTGCCCATCGTCTACTACGTGGGGCGCAAGCCCAAGGTGGAGCAGCTCTCCAACATGATCGTCAGCTCCTGCAAGTGCAGCTGATCGGCCCTCCCCCACGGACTCACTCCCCCTCCCCCACGAACGGGGCAGGGGGGCCTTAAACGGGGGGTTGGGACGCGTCGGAGTTTTTATTATTATTATTATTATTAATTTTTTTTGTAAATTTCCTCGGTGTTTTTGGGTATAAATTTTGAATTATTTGTAATTTAAAAAAGAAAAAGAGAATTATTTAACGAGGTTTTGTTTTGTTGTTGGTTGGATCGAAAATCCTCGGGGGGGGGGGGGCTTGAGTTACAAACGATGAGATTTCCCCTCCCCCCCAGATTAATGGGTTGCGCCGTCGCTTTAATGCAGAACCGAGGGGCGGGGCCACAGGGCACCATGGCAGCCCTCATCGAAGGCCATTGGACGACACATCGAGGTGCGGTGCCTGTGTGGACGGAATACTGTGGGAATGGGCGTGGCTAGGTGTGTCTCCGCCCCCTCTTGCAACATGGCTCCGCCTCCTCACTAGCAGGTCCTGCTTTCTGTTCGGCCGTTGATGGGGCATTGGCTTGGCAGCCGCAGGGGGCGGAACCTGTGTGTACGATGACCCCGCCCATTTTATCAGACTCCTCCCACCCACCACAGGGCCCCACCTCCTGACCCCAAGCCCCGCCCCTTCAATAGGGGAGCCCACCTTCTGCTCTACCACCTTGGCTGGGCGGGGCCCGAGGCAGACTGCATAGCTCCGCCCACTGGGTGTGACTCCGCCTCCAGCCATCTCCTCCCCCACTGCCCCTCAGAGCTGGATTCTGTGCCCCTCCCCCCCACCACTGCTGGGCTCTGCTGAGCCCCACCCCAGAGGTGGCTGCAGCTGCACACCTGGGCGAGGGAGCCCCCTTCACGTGCAGCCTCCGGGGGCGTCCCAGGCTGAGCGGAGCCCCCCCCAGCTGGGAGCCTGATGCAACGGGGAAATTGTGAAATTGTCACGTTCCTGGCCAGGCCTGTGGCCGCGACCAGCTGCTGGCGACGCAGGCTGGGCCCCTCGCAGCTTCCTGTTTGCTGATCCTGGTGCCCGCACCCGGCGCTGACGTGCCGCTGCCTCGGGGGGGGGGGGGGGGTGGGGGGGCTGGTTATCCAGGGAACCCTCACCCTGTGCTGAGGTGCAGCTGCCTCTGGCGGGGGGGCGGGGTGGGGGGGCTGGTTATCCAGGGAACCCTCACCCTGTGCTGAGGTGCAGACACCTCTGGCTGGGGGCGGGGGCTGGTTATCCAGGGATCTTCTTGCAGCTTGCCAGGCACAAAGGGGTCGGCTCAGAGCTGCCCCCTGATCTCCCACCAGTCAAGGGCTAAGGTTGGCCCTGGTGAGGGCTTGGGACAGCAGCTGAGCTTGTGGGGGGGGCTGGGCTAGCAGGGGCTGCAGGTTAGGAGTGAGGGGCACCGGCAGGGCTGGGCTAGCAGGGGCTGCGGGTCAGGAGTGAGGGGCACCGGTGGGGGGGGCAGGGCTGGGCTAGCAGGGGCTGCGGGTGGGGAGTGAGGGGCACTGGCGGGGGGGGGGAGCATACCCAGCATAACACCCCCCGGGCCGTGTCCACCCACCCTACCCAGCCCAGCCCTGACCCGGCGCCGTCCAGGGGGTGTATGGGGATGGGGGGTGTAACGGGATAGATGGGGATGGGACACATGACTGGCCACTGGAGGGGGGGGGGGGCTGGCTGGAGCCAGGGGGGGTCTGGGCCTCGCTCTGGTCCCAAATTGGGTTCCTAGGATTGAAAACGCCTGCGTCCCCCGCGCTGGCAGGACGTGCCAGAGACACACAAGGGCTTGATTCTCCTGCTGCTGCGGGTCGGTGCCAGAGCCTGGCCCAGCCCCCCACCCCCCCGGCACCCGCCGCAGGAACCTGGGAATGGGGGAGGGGCCTGGCCTGGGCGCCGGGACCTAGGAGGGGGAATGGGGGTGTGATCCCCCCAGCTCTGCCGGTGCCCCTCACTCCCGACCCGCAGCCCCTGCTAGCCCGGCCCTGGGCTCCCTCCCAGCCCTGCCGGTGCCCCTCAAGCCCGACCCGCAGCCCCTGCTTGCCCAGCCCTGGGCTCCCCCCCCCAGCTCTGCTGGTGCCCCTCACTCCCGACCCGCAGCCCCCTGCTAGCCCAGCCCTGGTCCCCCCAGCCCTGCTGGTGCCCCTCACTCCCGATCTGCAGCCCCTGCTAGCCCAGCCCTGGTCCCCCCAGCTCTGCCGGTGCCCCTCACTCCCGACCCGCAGCCCCTGCCAGCCCGGCCCCAGCCCCACCAGCCCTGCCGGTGCCCCTCACTCCCGACCCGCAGCCCCTGCTAGCCCGGCCCTGGTCCCCCCAGCTCTGCTGGTGCCTCTCACACCCGACCCGCAGCCCCAGTTGGCAGCTGGGCCATGTTGTCCACGTGCTAAAAAAGGTCACATACAATTTCCCCTTTTCCAGGTCAAGTGGGGGTGGGGAAGTGAAACTGACAAGCTCAGCAGCTCCCCAGCTCGGAGGGGTCACAGTTACCATCCCACTGGGGCGGGGACTGGGCCCATGAACCCCCCCCATCACTGTGTGCAGCCAGGGGGGGCTCCTGGCTCTGGGACGGATGGGGGGGCAAAGGTTGACCCCCAAATTCTGAGCCACCCAAACTCCAACCCGCCGCCTGAGCCCTGAATCCCAACCCAAATCCCCCCCCCCCTCCCCGTCCCAGCCCGGCCCGGGCCCGGCCAGCCCTGCCAGCACCCCCAGGCCAGAGCCCCCCAAATACCAGCCTTGCTCTCTCTGCTCAGGTGGCCTGTAGGTCTCACTCCCCCGGCAGCTGGGCTGAGACCTGCCAAACTCATCTCGCACGTGGCACCAGCGGGGGACTGGGGCAGGCAGGGGATCCCCCCGCGCTGGCGAGACGCTGGGTCCCAGCCGGCTCGGGGGAAACCCGCGCACGTGGCCCTGCCCGGCTGGCATCCCAGGTCACAGGGGCCCTAAGCAGGGTCGGGGGCCCCCCCACCCCAAACCAGCGATATGATGCGCCCAGCCCTGCCCCCCCCCCCGCCCCCTGGAACCAGAGGTCAACTGGGGAAGGTGATAGCTTGGCTGGGGGTGGGGGGAGGGGAACTCCCAGCTGACCCCTCCTCTCTCCCTAGATTCCCCCCTGTCCCCTCTGTGCCAGGCTGCCCCTGCCCCGGGAGTGGGGGTGGGGCTGACCCAGTGGGGGGGGAAGCTGGGGGGTCTAACCCTTCCCCCCGCCAGGAGAAAGGCCTCTAGGGCCCATAAACACACATGGTGGGGGGGGGGCGGCGGGTGCGTAAACAGCAGCTCGGCCGGGGGCTCCCAACCCCAGGGGCCTTCGCAGAGCGGGGGGGGACAGTGGGGGGTGAAGAGCAGCCGGGCTCCCTCCCACGGGGGTCCAGCCGGCGTCACCCCACTGAGCGCAGCGTCTGGTGGCCTGCGCTGCTCAGAACCGGCCTGAGACCCCCCCAAACTCGTCCCGCCGACAGCTGGGACACGCTGGGAACGGCCGACCGGCTAACGAGCCTTTGGTTAACGAGCCCCTCCCCCCCGAAAGGTACTGAGATTAACGATGATAATGGGGCTTTTCCGCTGCCTGTTTCGGCCTTTCCCGGTCCCAGGCCGCGCCGGGAGCCGCCCGGCTCCGCTCCCTGGCCCAGCTGGGGGCCGGGCTGCGTTCCAGACGGTCACCGAGTTTGTGCGAGCGGCAACCGCGGGTGGGCGGCGTGTGGTGCCGTGTGCGGCAGGGAAGCTAAACTCGCCCTAGGAAAATAAACAGCAGCCACAATTATTCCACAGCTCAAAATAGGCCTTGGTCCCGCTTCCGCTGCAGCGTCACCAGCCAGACACAAACACCCTCACGCCTGCCCCCGGCCCCTGCCCCGAGCTGGCTGCAGCCAGGCCTCTGCCCGGCCCCCTCCGGCCTGGCGGCTCGCGCGCCGGGCGGGTTAAGTGACGGGGCACGAAGCGCTTGGAGAGCGGCCGGAAACGCCCCCCCCAAGAGCGAGGCTCCGGGCTCAGTACAAACGAAGGAAATTCCAGTGCAAAAAACTTGGTTACGGGGCCCCGCGGGGGTTTGCGCCCAGGCTCCGGTTCGGGCCCGAAAGCAGCAGGACCGGCTGAGCGAAGCTTTGCTGGGCCCGGCCCGCGCCAGCGCTGAGCCTTTGCTCCCGGGGGAAATCGGGGCCTGGGGGAGCTTTGGTGGCCTCCGGGCTCAGCGTCCCCCCGTCCTGCTGCTGTCTGGGCACGAGGGGAGCTGGCGAATCGGCCCCCGGCCCCAGGAGCGGCCCCGTCTCCCCGGCGTGGGGGGTTCGCCAGGGCGGCTCTGACAGGCCTGGGAGCTCAAACCGCAGCTGCAGCGCCGGGAGCTGGGGCGGAAGGGGGAGGGGGGGGCACCTGGTGCCAGATAAAAAGATGTTTCCGGCAAGAATCGAAAAGGAGAAGTCGCCGCATCACGGGGAGAGGAAATGACGCTTCCCCTGCCCCCCCGCCCCCCCCGCCCGGCCTGTCAGCCCCAACCAGGGCAGGACGCGGCGCTGACGGACGCTGGGGAGCGGGTTGGGGAATTCCTGCCCCGGGGGTCACAGGCCTGTCACCCTCCAAACAACCTCCCCCGCCCCCCCCCCGCGTGTACACAAACACACACACACACCCCGCCCCCCCCGCCCGCCAGCACGTGCGCCCACCCCGCGTGTACCCCCCCACCCCGCACGTGCGCACACCCTGCGTGTACACACACACACACACCCCGCCCCCCCCGCCCGCCAGCGCGCACACCCCACGTGTACACCCCCCCGCCAGCACACCCCGTGTGTACCCCACACACCCGCGTGTACCCCACACACCCGCGTGTACCCCCCACACACACCCCGCACGTGCGCACACCCGGCGTATATACACACACACACACACGCCCCCACACGTGCGCACACCCTGTGTATACAACCCCCACACACGTGCGCACACGCTGCATCTACACACACACACACACACACACACACAAGCTGCACATGCACACACCCTGCATGTATACACACACACACACACACACACGTGTACACACCTTGCATATATACACACACACACACACACTTAAACACACACACACACACGTGCACACATCTTGCATACACATCCACACATCCACACCCGCACAAGTGCACATGCCACTTACACACATGCACACACACGTGCACACCCCCGCACACACATCCACCGTACACACACAGCCCCACAGTCACCCCCACACTGCCACAGACAGATACACCCCCCCCGTACATGTGCACCCCCCCACACGTGTGCGCACCCCCACAGACACACACCCACTGATGCACACACACCCCCTATGTGCACTCCCCCCACAGACAGACAGACACACCCCTCATGGACAGATACACACACACACACACACACATACGTGGATGCACAAATTTGGTTTCCTTCCTGCATTTCTCTCAGCTGCGATGAAGCAAATAAACGTGTCAGTTTCACCTTTGTTTCTCATCAATTTCATTTTGGGGAGGCTGGGCCATGAACTGGACAGTTTGCTGGAGGACTCAGTCACCTGATCAGTTAGATGCGGGGGAGCGGGGGGGGATAGATACAGGTGGCTGGGGCCAGGCAGGCAGACAGGCAGGCAGGTGTGTGGGGACAGGCAGCCAGACAGGTGTGTGAGGACAGACAGACAGACAGACAGACAGGTGTGTGGGGACAGGCAGACAGGCAGACAGGCAGGTGTGTGGGGACAGGCAGACAGGCAGACAGGCAGGTGTGTGGGGACAGGCAGACAGGCAGGTGTGTGGGGACAGGCAGACAGGCAGGCAGGTGGCTGGGGCCAGCCAGCCAGATAGGCAGGCAGGTGTGTGGGGCCAGACAGGCAGGCAGGCAGGTGTGTGGGGACAGACAGACAGGCAGACAGGCAGGCAGGTGTGTGGGGACAGGCAGCCAGACAGGTGTGTGGGGCCAGACAGGCAGGCAGGCAGGTGGCTGGGGACAGGCAGCCAGGCAGGCAGGCCGTTGTGGGTGGCGATGGGAACGTAGCCGGTTCGCTGGAGTCTCCGTGGGGAGAGCCAGGCCCCAGGCTGACCCGAGCGGGGACTTTCCTGCCCAGGGGCTCCCCAGCAGCGGGCTCCGGCTGTCTCACCCCGGGGCCCGGGGGCTGGGAACGCGGCAGCCGGCGTGGCCAGGCACAGAGGGCAGGGAGGGGGCAGACGGGGACGCCAAGGGCCTGGGCACCGGAGGCCGTGCCCATGTGTCGGTGGTGCCGGGGCCTGGCCCGTTCTGGGCACGTGGGACCCAGCCCCGCAGCCCCCGGCAGAGCCAGCTGCCCACATTGGCTGGGGCCCGGCGAGGAGTTAGCCCCACTCGCTGTCAATCATTCTGCTCCTCGGCCCCTCCCCGGGGGGGGGGGGCACATGACACAGCCCCTGCCAGCAGCCCCCTCCCAGGCCCGCTGCCCCACAGCACATGTGGGGCACTGGCTGAGCCGATCCAGGCTGGGTGGGGGCTGGAAAGCGGGATCCCCTCTCACCTTGGGGGGATACTGTCACACCCGTGGGGGTCACACGGGGGAGCTGTCCGTGTTCGGGGGGGGATCCACACTCCCGGGGCCCCCGGCGAGATTCCCAGCGAGGTCCCTTCGCTCTGCCCAGGCACGTCATGGTCGGACAGGCCGGCGCACGTCCCGTGAGTCACCGACGGGACCATCCTGCGCCCACCCCCGCGCCTGCGTCACGCCGGGGAATTTGGCCTCGGGGGGCCACCGGGACTGAGCCGAGGCAGCCCAGGATCAGGCCCTGGGAGCGTCCGGTGCCCCAAAGCCCGGCACAGAGACGGGCCTCGTGCCAGCATATCGGCCCGAGGGGCCGTGGGGGGCCAGGACATGCCATGGGCATGGGCAGGCCGGGGAATGGGGCGGGGGGGGGATTTCCACACCACGTGGGACCTTTTCATCAGCATTGCCCCCCCCGGCTGAATAACCCCCCCACACACACACCAGCTGCTGCGAGCCTGGGGGAGCGGCGCCATCCCCGCTGGGGGGACATGGGGGGACACGGGCCTGGCTGTGAGCTGGAAACTGGCCCCACAACCTCCCTCCCCCCGTGGTTTTAGGGCATGGGAGGGGAGATTCCTGCACATCACAGGGAGCCGGCCGGGGGGGACTGGTAGCTAGAAAGACGAGCGGCTAGAAAAGCTGGATAGAAATAAATAGATGGATGGGGAAGGCGAGAAAGGGATCGAGAGCGAATGTGTCTGGGGTGGGCTGGGCAGAGGGTGTCTGGCGACGAATGGATAAGGGGGTGTCCGGGGAGAGGCGGAGGGATCGAGGGGTATCTGGGGATGGACAGAAGGAGAAGGGGGTGTCTGGGGACGGATAAATGGTGCCTGGGGACGGCTGTACAGACACTTGGAGGGCAGAGGCTGGACGGACAGAGGGTGTCTGGGGCCCGATGGACGGAAGGATAAGGGGGTGTCTGGGGCCAGATGGACGGAAGGATAAGGGGGTGTCGGGGGCCAGATGGATGGAAGGATAAGGGGGTGTCTGGGGACCGATGGACGGCTAAGGGGGTGTCTGGGGCCCGATGGACGGAAGGATAACGGGGTGTCTGGGGCCCGATGGACGGAAGGAGAAGGGGGTGTCTGGGGACCGATGGACGGACAGAGGGTGTCTGGGGACCGATGGACGGCTAAGGGGGTGTCGGGGGCCAGATGGACAGCAGGATAAGGGGGTGTCCGGAGACCGGTGAGTGCTGCCTGGGGACGGCTGTACAGACACTCGGCCGGCAGAGGGTGGAAGGGGCTGGACAGACAGAAAGCTGAGGGCTGCCTGTGGTCCCCGGACACCTGGGGCCCCTCTGACTCAGCCTGGGCTCTGCGCTGTCAATCAGCCGGGCTGAGTGGCGGGTGCCGCCTGCCTGTTATTCTTTCCCTGACTCACCCGCCCGGGCCCGTCTCGGGGTGACTCCCTTATATTCCTCCCCCGGCACCGACACAGTGACGGGCCTGTTCGGGGCGAGCAGCTGCTGGGTGGCCTGGCGGGGCCTGTGCCAGGCGGGCGGGCGGGGTCCCGGCTGCTGGAGCCGGTGCCAGCGGGGTGGAGACGGGCTCTGGGAACCTCCCCTCCCCCCAGGGGCTCCCGGCGCCCTTCGCCCGCATGGCAAGTGAGGAAAGGACCCAGCCGGCCTGAGCCAGGCGGCTCCCGGAGCCGGGATTTGAACCCAGGACACAGGACTGAAACACTTGTCCTTCAGCGCCGTGTGAGGGGTCCCTGTCTGACCAGTCGCCCCACCCCAGAGACAGCCGCATCTCAGGGCCGGGTATGGGAGCCCTGTATAGCCCCCCCCCCCAAGTCCTCACCTGGAGCCGGAGCCTCTGGGGTGGGGCGCGTGGGCTGGGTCTCCAGGGACCTCTCGCCTGGGGCTGAGATGCAGCCACCTCTGGGGTGGGGCGTGGGGGGGCTGGTTCGCCAGGGACCCTTCAGCCAGCACTGAGCTGCAGCCACCTCTGGGGTGGGGTGCGGGGGCTGAGTTTACAGGCAGTGTTTTTTAAAGGCCCCCACAGAAGAAGAGGGGTGAAGGCCTGTCTGGACCCTGCTCAGGTCAGGCCCTGCAGACCCACAGACCCTGGGGGCTGGGGTGGGGGGGGGAGGACGCTGCTCAGTTCCCCGGCTGCCCAGTATTGCCACTGGCTAATGACGCCTCAGTAATTAAGAGGCCAAATGCACCAGGGTCGTCCAAGCCCTAACGAGTGTTGCCCTCCTTCCGTGGGGCTAACCCAGCCCCGGGCTGAGCAGGAGCCCTAACCGGGCGAGCGGCGCCCCCTAGAGGGGCCGGGCCCCGGGCCCCTTTCCCCGCCCCCCTGAGCCAGCCCGTCCCCACCCTGTGGCTGGCGCCCCCTAGAGGGGACGGGTCCCGGGCCCCATTCCCCGCCCCCCTGAGCCAGCCCGTCCCCACCCTGTGGCTGGCGCCCCCTAGAGGGGACGGGCCCCGGGCCCCATTCCCGCCCCTGAGCCAGCCCGCCCCACCCTGTGGCTGGCGCCCCCTAGAGGGGACGGGCCCCGGGCCCCATTACCCGCCCCTGAGCTAGCCCGTCCCCATCCTGTGGCTGGCGCCCCCTAGAGGGGACGGGCCCCGGGCCCCATTCCCCGCCCCCCTGAGCCAGCCCGTCCCCACCCTGTGGCTGGCGCCCCCTAGAGGCCAGGGGCTCCGTCCGTGGGGCAGGCTGAGAGGGAGCAGGTTCCTGTGGCTGGGGTGAGAGTTTGGAGCCCGGCCCGTGGCCCCCTGCTCCAGGGACTGCTCCTGGAGTGGGGCAGGGCCTTGCAGAGGGGAGGCCCAGACACCCCCCTGCTCTAACCACTAGACCCCACTCCCCTCCCAGAGCTGGGAGAGAACACAGGAGTCCTGGCTCCCAGCCCCGCCTCTGGCCACCACCAACATCTGGAGTCCACAGCCTGCCTGCCTGCCCCTGCCCCAAGCCCCTGATGCCCCCCCGGTCCCGCTGCGGTTGGGGTGAGCAGGGCCGGAGCCCCGGCCCGCCCGTGGGGGCCCCACAGCCCAGCACAGGGAGGCCAACGGCGGAGGATCCTGAGCTCCCCCCGCCCGATCCAACGGCCGTTCGACTCTACTGGGGGTGCGATCCAGGCTCGCAATGGGCCACAGAGACTGAGCCCCCCCCACGCCCCTCAGGGGGGCACCCTGGGGTGGGCCCTTTGGGTGGCCCTGTGACCCTGGGCGCCCCCTTCGACCCCCCCCCCTGCTCTGCGTCCCAGCCCTGGGACCCGCTGCCACGTTGGCACATAACCACCCCCTGCCAAGCTGGCTTCACCCCTCCCTCCCGGCTGGCCGGCCGGCGCTGCGCCAGGCCTGCAATTATCCCGTCCCGCCCTCACCAGCCTCCCCCGGGGGAGCCAGGCAGCGCTGGCACGATGGGCGTGGGGGGGCTGGTGGGTCTAATCACAGGCCCTTCTCCCCCTGGCGGCGACAGGTACCAGCGGCTTCAGAGGAAGGGGCTTCCTGCGTGACCCCAGTCAATCACTGCCCGGCCCCGTGCCTCAGTTTCCCCATCTGTAAATGGGGATAATCACCCTGCCACCCTGGTGAGTTTAGACTGGGAGAGTTTAGGAGCAGGGACTGGCTCATACTCAGTCTGGGCAGCGCCCGGCGCGACGGGGCCCCGATCTCGGCCGGGGTCTGGGCGGCGCCCGGCGCGACGGGGCCCTGATCTCGGCCGGGGTCTGGGCAGTGCCCGGCGCGATGGGGCCCCGATCTCGGCCGGGGTCTGGGCAGTGCCCGGCGCGACGGGGCCCTGATCTCGGATGGGGTCTGGGCAGCGCCCGGCGTGACGGGGCACTGATCTCGGCCGGGGTCTGGGCGGCGCCCGGCCCGACGGGGCCCTGATCTTGCTTGGGGTCTGGGAGGCAGTGCCACCCTCTGCCAGATGGGGAAACTGAGGCTAGAAGCCGGGAGTCCTGGCTCTACCCACTAGCCCCCGGTCAGAGGCAGCCCCGGTGCCCAGCAGTAGGGCTGAGGCTGGCTGGGGGGGTCCCTGGACCGGGGATCCCCCATCGGAGCCCAGGTCTCTGCCGCTCCCAGGCTGCTGACCCATGCTGCAGGCATTTCCTGCTGCCGCTCGCTCGCGCCATGGGAGGCCGGGGGAGGCGGGGGGTGAAGGCAGAAGTTCAAAGCCGGCCCCAACCGCAAGGCAGCTTTCCCAGGGCCCAGGGAGGCCCAGGAGCCCGCCCAGCTGTGAGCGAGCCAGGCCCCGTCCTAGCAGCAGGGTCCTGCACCACGGGCAGGGGGGGAGGGGCAGCAGGACCCTGCTGCCCCCCAGGCTCTGGGGCTAAATCCAAAGCAAACTCAGGGGGCTGGGAGTCCGTCAAGGGCTGCGAATAGAACCCCGGAGTCCTGGCTCCCAGCTCCCCCTGCTCTAACCGCTAGACCCCACTCCCCTCCCAGAGCCAGGGAGAGAACCCAGGAGTCCTGACTCCCAGCCCCCCCTGCTCTAACCGCTAGCCCCCACTCCCCTCCCAGGGCTGGGGAGAGAACCCAGGAGTCCGGGTTCCCAGCCCCCCCGAGCTAACCACTAGCCCCGAAGAGGCTCCCGCTCCCCAAGGTGAAGTCCCGCTGCCTGGCAGGGTATCGGTGGCTGGGCCGTGCCTGTCCCCGGGGGGCCGCGTGCGGGTGCTGCGGACGCCTGTGGTCAGCCCTAGCATGTCTCTACGGCCCCCCCGCCTCCTCCCTGGAGCCGGGCCAGGAGCCCTGTCCGGAGCCGCGCGCTTCTTGGGTGGCTGCTGGCCGGGAGCCTGGGGCAAGGTGGGCCCCGCGCGCCTTCGAACCATGCCAGGGTGGCTCCGGGCAGGGCAGGGGCAGCGGCTGGGAGCCAGGACTCCTGGGTTCTGTCCCCGGCTCTGGGAGGGGAGTGGAGGATAGTGGTTAGAGCAGGGGCAGCGGCTGGGAGCCAGGACTCCTGGGTTCTCTCCCAGCTCTGGAAGGGGAGTGGAGGATAGTGGTTATAGCAGGGGGGGCTGGGAGCCAGGACTCCTGGGTTCTCTCCCCAGCTCTGGGAGGGGAGTGGGGGCTAGTGGTTAGAGCAGGGGGGGCTGGGAGTCAGGACTCCTGGGTTCTGTCCCCGGCTCTGGGAGAGGAGTGGGGGCTGGTGGTTAGAGCAGGGGGGGCTGGGAGCCAGGACTCCTGGGTTCTCTCCCAGCTCGGGGAGGGGAGTCTCATTTCAGTCTCGCTGCAGTGGCCCAGGCCCAGTCCTGCTTGCTAGACAGGCTCAGACAGATGGGCCGTGGGGAGGAACCTCGCCAGGCCTGACTCGTCCCCCCGGCGGGAAGTGAGTAGGCTGGACGCTGCTCATCTCCCGGGGGTGGTAGGACCCAGCCGGGACGTGCGTGGCCAGAGCCGGGCGGGGGGCGAGCTGGGGGCCTGGACAGGACTCAACCCCGGGGGCGTAGACGGGTGGGGGGGGGGCACAGGCCGGGGGCTGTGGGAATCGCAGTGACGCCAGCCCAGCTGCCCCAGATGTTTGGGTATTTGTGGAGCCCTGAGTCTCGCCCAGGGCGTCCCCCCTCCCCTGGGTGGGCCCCGGTGCCAGGCCGGGCGGGGGTTCCCCATGGGCCCTACAGCCGAACGGACCAGACAGACCCGCCTGGGGTGGGCGGGAGCCGCAGAGGAGGAGCCTGGGAATGGTTCCTGCCACAGTCCCAGGATTTCACTGCGGAGGAGCTGTCCCCTCAACATGACCCAGCTGTGAGGTTGGAACTGCCCTCCCAGCTCTGGGAGAGAACCCAGGAGTCCGGGCTGCCAGCCCACCCCCACTAGACCCAACTCCCCTCCCAGCTCTGGGAGAGAACCCAGGAGTCCGGGCCCCCAGCCCACCCCCACTAGACCCAACTCCCCTCCCAGCTCTGGGAGAGAACCCAGGAGTCCGGGCTCCCAGCCCACCCCCACTAGACTCAACTCCCCTCCCAGCTCTGGGAGAGAACCCAGGAGTCCGGGCTCCCAGCCCCCTCCCCCGTCACTGGCAATTCCTGCGTCACTCCCCGTTTCACCCACCTTTGAAGAAGCTGCAGGATGTCGAGCGGGGTGGGCGGGGGGCGCCTTGGGGCAGCTGCTGGGACCCACCCAGGGAGGCCCGTGGCAGCGCAGCCCGAGGAGTCTCTCCACCAGCTGGTAGCAGTAGCGGGTTGTTATCCTTCCTGTGCACCAACTACAGGAGGGCAGAACGGGGCTCAACTTTCACAGACGGATCAGGGCCGGTGCCCCTCAGAGGGGACAGGCCCCGTGCCCCATTCCCTGCGCCCCCCAGCCAGCCAGTCCCTGCCATGGGGCTGGATTGGGCCCAGCACCCCCCAGCGGGGCAAGCCCCAAACCCCACCCCCCCAGGCCAGCCCGTCACCCTCAGGGCATTAGGTTCCCCGCCCCCTGAGCAGCCCAGGGGGAGAAAGGCCCCCCGGGGAGACACCCCCCCCACCCCCGCGGCAGCGTCAGGCCGCGTGTGCAGGGGCCGGGGCCAGGGCCTGGGAACCGCCTGGTTTCCATCAGCCTGCGGCCGGGGAAAGTGGAGGCAGCAGGAGCCTCAGACACTGACCAAGTGGGAAAGAATGTGTCAGGCGGCTGGGGGGGGGGGCTCCTTGGGTCCTCCCCTCCGCCCCCCCTCCCCACACGCCTGCCCCCCAGCTGAATTCCCTTTCTCCTCCATCACACACATCCCGTCCCCTCGGCTGACCCAAGGTCACAGCAAGTCAGGGCAAAACCAGGGAGAGAACCCAGAAGTCCTGGCTCCCACCCCCCTGCTCTAACCACTGGACCTCACTCCCCTCCCAGAGCCGGGGAGAGAACCCAGGAGTCCTGGCTCCCCCCCCGCTCTAACCACTGGACCCCACTCCCCTCCCAGAGCCGGGGAGAGAACCCAGGAGTCCTGGCTCCCAGCCCCCCTTGCTCCAACCACTGGACCCCACTCTCCTTCCAGAGGCCTGGGTCATTGTTAGACTTTCAACTTGCTGGGGCAGGGACCGGATCTGTCTGTGCAGCACCTGGCATATCAGGGCCCTGCACCTGGCTGGGAGCCCCTAGGGCAAGTGAGTGGCGGGAACGAGATGCAGGTGTGCAAGGAGCAGTGGGTGGGTGTGTTTCCATGTGCATTTGTGTATCTGTGTCTATACTGTATATATGTATCTATAGCTAGCTTTGCACACCACTCACTGCCCTCTAGAGCCTGGATCCAGCACTGCATGTTGTGTGTCATATCCCCTACACTGCTCACCCAGAGCGGAGAGTCTCCTTTCACGCAGAGTGCTGGGCTGTTGAAGCAGGGGTCCCTGGGTCATATCCCTGAGGCTGCTGCCCCGTCATACGCCCCTGCACCAGGACAGTTAACGGCTGCTCCGAGATGTCCCTGGATGCTAATTCCCCCCTCCCCCATCACATGCCCACTGACATCCTAGAAGGGCTAGAACCAGCGAGAGCCGCGGGCATGAATAGCGTCGTGCCGGGCATTGCTCGGAGGGGCGAACGCTCACACCCGCCCTCCCAGCTGGGCAGCCGCGCCGGCTCCGTTTCAAATCGCTGGGATTCCTGGCATCCCGAACAGACAGTTCCCTGGGGAGGCCTGGCCGGGTTTGCCGCCTGTGGGGTGGCGCACTCACGAGATCCCGCATCAGGGGCTTTCCCAGCGGCCGGCCAGGTCTGGGCCCTGGGTCTCGGCTCTGGCAGCCCAGGAGCTGGTCTAAGCTTCCAGCTCCTGGGGCCAGGGCCAAAAAGCTCAAAAATGTGATGCCAGGTGTCTGCAGGGAGCCTGAGCCCGTCGCTGGGTGTGGGGAGCTGCCCCGAGTGTGAGTGACGCTGCCTGGGTCTGCAGGGAGCCTGAGCCCGTCGCTGGGTGAGGGGAGCTGCCCCGAGTGTGAGTGACGCTGCCTGGGTCTGCAGGGAGCCTGAGCCCGTCGCTGGGTGGGGGGAGCTGCCCCGAGTGTGAGTGACGCGGCGACGCTGCCTGGGTCTGCAGGGAGCCTGAGCCCCTCGCTGGGTGGGGGGAGCTGCCCCGAGTGTGAGCGACGCTGCCTGGGTCTGCAGGGAGCCTGAGCCCGTCGCTGGGTGGGGGGAGCTGCCCCGAGTGTGAGTGACGCTGCCTGGGTCTGCAGGGAGCCTGAGCCCGTCGCTGGGTGGGGGGAGCTGCCCCGAGTGTGAGTGACGCTGCCTGGGTCTGCAGGGAGCCTGAGCCCGTCGCTGGGTGGGGGAAGCAGCCCTGAGTGTGAGTGACGCTGCCTGGGTCTGCAGGGAGCCTGAGCCCGTCGCTGGGTGTGGGGAGCTGCCCCGAGTGTGAGTGACGCTGCCTGGGTCTGCAGGGAGCCTGAGCCCGTTGCTGGGTGGGGGGAGCTGCCCCGAGTGTGAGCGACGCTGCCTGGGTCTGCAGGGAGCCTGAGCCCGTCGCTGGGTGGGGGGAGCTGCCCCGAGTGTGAGCGACGCTGCCTGGGTCTGCAGGGAGCCTGAGCCCGTCGCTGGGTGGGGGGAGCTGCCCCGAGTGTGAGCGACACTGCCTGGGTCTGCAGGGAGCCTGAGCCCGTCGCTGGGTGGGGGGAGCTGCCCCGAGTGTGAGTGACGCTGCCTGGGTCTGCGGGGAGCCTGAGCCCGTCGCCCCGAGTGTGAGTGACGCTGCCTGGGTCTGCGGGGAGCCTGAGCCCATCGCTGAGAACGGGGGATCTGCCCTGAGTGTGAGTGACGCTGCCTGGGTCTGCAGGGAGCCTGAGCCCGTCGCTGGGTGGGGGGAGCTGCTCCGAGTGTGAGTGACGCAGTGACGCTGCCTGAATGTGCAAAGAGCCTGAGCCCTTTTCCCAGGCATCTCAAGGGGGGGGTTAACCCCCTGCCCCATGGCTCTGGGGGCCCTGCCAAGCACTGCTGGGGGATCAGGGTGTGGCCACTACTGCCCTTCCACCTCACTGCCCCACAGAGGCATTAGGCAGGGCCTAGATCACACCGCAAACAGGGCCCCAGAACCCCGCCCTTCCAGGGGCTGACGTCATTCGGAGGCTGGCGCTGCCGGCAGCTCGGGGCCCCCTCGGCGTGACTGGGTCCTAGCGTGGCAGGGGAGGGCATCGGCCAGCCTGGTGTGAGCCCAGGAGCTGCCGGGGGCGTTGGAGGGGCAGGAAGAAAATGGGGAAAAGCCCTTGGATGCGGGACCCCCACCATGCGGCTAAGGATCCTCACCCCCCTCCATCGATCAGTCTTTGAAACGCTCTGGGGTGGCAGAAGGGGGGCTGCTGACACCGGCCGGGGCATCTGGGGTATGGGGGGGCCCAGCTCTACTGGCATCCGGATCCCCCCAGGCTGGGACAGCACCAGGGGGCTCTGCGTGCGCACGCGCACACACAGGACACGCACGTGCACACACACACGCACACACACTCGCCCGGCGCCCAGATGCAGCCAGCTCTGGGGTGGGACGCGGGGGCTGGTTACCCAGGGACCCCTCGCCCGGCGCCGAGATGCAGCCAGCTCTGGGGTGGGACGCGGGGGCTGGTTACCCGGGGACCCCTCGCCCGGCGCCCAGATGCAGCCAGCTCTGGGGTGGGACGCGGGGGCTGGTTACCCGGGGACCCCTCGCCCGGCGCCCAGATGCAGCCAGCTCTGGGGTGGGACGCGGGGGCTGGTTACCCGGGACCTCGCCCGCGCCCAGATGCAGCCAGCTCTGGGGTGGGACGCGGGGCTGGTTACCTGGGACCTCGCCCGGCGCCCAGATGCAGCCAGCTCTGGGGTGGGACGCGGGGGCTGGTTACCCGGGGACCCCTCGCCCGGCGCCCAGATGCAGCCAGCTCTGGGGTGGGACGCGGGGGGCTAGTTACGTAGGGACGCCTTGCCCGGCGCCCAGATGCAGCCAGCTCTGGGGTGGGACGCGGGGGGCTAGTTACGTAGGGACGCCTTGCCCGGCAGCCAGCTCTGGGGTGGGACGCGGGGGCTGGTTACCCAGGGACTCCTCGCCCGGCGCCCAGATGCAGCCAGCTCTGGGGTGGGACGCGGGGGCTGGTTACCCAGGGACCCCTCGCCCGGCGCCCAGATGCAGCCAGCTCTGGGGTGGGACAGCCCCGGCGCAGCAGAGCGGCTGCGGAGGTCACGAGGGCGCGTGGAAAGCAGCTGTGCTCGTGGCCACAGGTCCTGGGGCTTCCCCCGGAGTCGTTGCCACGCGACTGGGCCAAGGACCCGCCACGGCGCCCTCGGGGGACCAATAGCAGCAGCTGCTGCTGGAGCAAGGAGACTTGGGGCCCCATGGGGCGCTGGGCTGCAGGGAACGGGGTGGGGGGCTCGGCGATAGGCCTGTGGGGCAGGGAGCTGGGCAGGGGCGGCTGGGGGTGCTGTGGGGCAGGGAGCGGGGCAGGCGCAGCAGGGGGCTCTTTCCCTGGCAGGTAGGGCTGGCCCCAGGGCAGGCTAGGGGTCGCTGTGGGGCAGAGAGTGGGGTGGGGGGCTCAGCAGGGGGCACTGTGGGGCAGGGAGAGGGGCAGGGGCGGCACGGGGTGCTGTGGGGCAGGGAGCGGGGGGGCACTTTCCCTGGCAGTCAGGGCTGGACCCAGGGCAGCGCTAGGGGTTGCTGTGGGGCAGGGAGCGGGGCAGGGGGCGGCAGGGGGCGCTGTGGGGCAGGGACCGGGGCGGCAGGGGGCGCTGTGGGGCAGGGAGCGGCAGGGGGGCGCTGTGGGGCAGGGAGCGGGGCAGGGGGCAGCAGGGGCGCTGTGGGGCAGGGAGCGGCAGGAGGTGCTGTGGGGCAGGAGCGGGGCGGCAGGGGCGCTGTGGGGCAGGGGCAGGGGCGCTGTGGGGCAGGGGCGGCAGGGGCAGGTAGCGGGCAGGGGCGGCAGGGGCGCTGTGGGGCAGGGAGCGGCAGGGGCGCTGTGGGGCAGGGAGCGGGAGCGGCAGGGGGCGCTGTGGGGCAGGTAGCGGGGCAGGGAGCGGCAGGGGGCGCTGTGGGGCAGGGAGCGGCAGGGGGCGCTGTGGGGCAGGGAGCACGTTGAGTGGAGCCCCCCTGTGGTCATTGTGGGCGTTGCAGGCTGGGCCCACCCAGGGGCCTGCAGGGTGTGGGGGGGCGCCCAGCCCCCCCTCGGCCCCACAGCCCGGGACCCGCGGCAGGAGCTGGGGGGGATCAAAGGCGGGGGCGGGGCCCGGGACGTTTAGAAGTTTCCAAAAATCGCCCCCAGCGAGAGGAGGCGGAATTTCCATGGAAAGCCCCGGGGGGGGGGGGGGGTGGGTCACTGCCAGGGCCCCGCAGCCAAGTCACCGGCCCCCACCCCCCCGCAGTGGCGCCTGGGGCAGGGGGTTGTGGGGCTGGCAGCCCTGGGAGGAGACTGATATAAACCGGGCTAGTCCCCGCCATCCCCCAGTGCCCCTCACTCCCGACCCGCAGCCCCTCCCCCCGCTCCAAACACTAGTCCCCACTCCTCTCCCAGAGCCGGGAGAGAACCCAGGCGTCCTGGCTCCCAGCCCCCCCTGCTCTAACCACTAGACCCCACTCCCCTCCCAGAGCCAGGGAGAGAACCCAGGCGTCCTGGCTCCCAGCCCCCCCTGCTCTAACCGCTAGACCCCACTCCTCTCCCAGAGCCGGGAGAGAACCCAGGCGTCCTGGCCCCCAGTCCCCTGCTCTAACCACTAGACCCCACTCCCCTCCCAGAGCGAACCCAGGAGTCCGGCTCCCAGCCCCCCCCTGCTCTAACCGCTAGACCCCACTCCTCTCCCAGAGCCGGGAGAGAACCCAGGAGTCCTGGCACCCAGCCCCCCCCTCTAACCGCTAGACCCCACTCCTCTCCCAGAGCCGGGAGAGAACCCAGGAGTCCTGGCCCACAGCCCTTCGGGGACTGACTCTGCTCCCTGCCCCCCCCTGCTCTAACCACTACACCCCACGCCCCTCCAAGTGGTTTGTGGGAGCGGTTGCAGTGGTGGCGTGTGGGCAGCTGGAGCCGAGACGGGGTGTGTGTGTGTGGGGGGGGGGTCAGCTGCGGTGCAGGCAGGGCCCAATCCTGGCAGGAGCCTGCGATCGGGGCTGGGTCCCCACAGCCGAGCTGGTGGGGGCTCCCCGGAGCACACGGGAAAGAGTGAGGTGGGGAGGGACCAGTGGGACAAGCTCCCTTCCCCCGTCCCTCCTGTGCCAACCCTGCCCCCCAGCTCCTGCCACGCGCTGCCCACAGCGCCAGTGCTGAGCCCTGGCAAACTCGTCGCAGGCAGGAGCCCCCCAGGGCCAGCGGGATCAGCAGCCCCCTGCAGCTGGGTCCGGGCGGGGGGCTCCCTGCTGAGCGCGGACCTCAGGGATCCTCACAACCGGGCACCCCACAAACACGCAGCCCCTGGGGGCGGGATCCAGGCCAGCAAACAGCCAGGGCAGGGTCCTCGTGTTTCCCACCGGGGATGGGGCCGGGGCCTGGGCCCTCTGGGGGGGCTGGCCCCAGGGCGTAAGGATCCCAGCCATTCCTCGGGGCGCAGCCTCAGCAAAGGGGGCCCAGGGGCCGAGCGACCCCACTGATCTGCCACGTGCCCTGCTGCCCTCCCCATTCTCCCACAGCCTCTGCTTTGACCCTGGGGCCAAGCGGGGCCAGAGCCAGCCCCGGGCCCCCAAAACACGAGGGCAGAGACGTGTCTGTGTGTGTGTGTGTGTGGGGGGGGTGACACACATGGGCGGGGGAGATCACCCCCCCACATCCCCCAGCGTCTGGCTGGCGCTCACTCCATGCTGACAGAGGCGGCAGTACCGAGCTGACCCCCCTACCGCCCCCGAGTGTGCCCCACTGCTCACTCCTTCCCCAGGGGGCCCCACCTCTCCCCGCTGCCAGCGCCAGGTCTGATCTAGCGGCGGTGAGTTCCACGGGTCAGCTGGGCTTTCTCGCTCCCGCCCAGACCCCTTGCGGTGAGGAGTCAGGCCTGGGAATCTCCTCACATGGGGTCCCCCCGGCTAGGGGGCAGAGCAGGGGCGTGGCACTGTGGTTATTCTCTGCCCTCCAGGGCCCACCGGGGGCGGATCTCAGGTGCTGGGGTGCCCTGCCCCCTACGGGGGGGAAGCAGGACTGAGAGCAGCCCTGAGGCTGCTGTAACTGACACGAGGGCCAGACGAGGAAGCCAGGCAGGGACCGAGCTGGGCCTGCCCCGGGGAACTGGCTTCCCTTCCCGAAGAGGAACCTGGCTGGGGCAGGTATTTCCTGCCGGGCCCCGCACCCCCGGGCAGTCAGCTGAGCGGCAGCCCCCCCACCTGCCGGTGGAATTTCCCACAGGGAAGCTGGGACGGGATCGAAAACCCCGAAAGGAAGTGAAACCGGTGAGGGAAAGCGAGTCACCTGCAGGGATCAGGAGGCTCAGCTCCCCCCGCAGGCTCGCGACACGGCACCTGATGGCAAATCCCCCGGCGGAAGGTCCCTGCACTGGCCCCGGCCCCCCTCCCCCGAAAACAGCGGAATCAAGCAGAGCCTGGGGCTGCCTGGCAGGGGCTCGGCAGGGCGCGGAGGCTTGGAGCTTCCTGACCACCCAACAGACACCGACTAGCACCCGGGGGAAGGGAAACTGAGGCACGGAGCGGCAAAGTAACTCATCACAGAGGGAGGGGCTGGGAGCACACCCTGGTTCCAGCAAACCCAGTGGTGATGCTTAGGCCAGTGCTCCCCTGGCACAGCCAGGAACAGAACCGCCCCCTGCTCTACTCACTAGACTGGACTCCCCTCCCAGAGCTCGGAGAGAACCCAGGAGTCCTGGCCCCCAGCCCTCTGCTCTAACCACCAGACCCCACTCCCCCCCAGAGCAAGGAGAGAACCCAGGGCTGGGGGGCTTCTGGGGCACTCCAGGGCAGATGCAGCTCCCACTCCCCTCCCAGAGCCGGGATGGAACCCAGGAGTCCTGGCTCCTAGCCCCCCTGCTCTAACCACTAGACCCCCCCCCCCAGAGCCGGGATGGAACCCAAGAGTCCTGGCTTCCAGCCCCTCTGCTCTAACCACCAGGTCCCACTCCCCTCCCAGAGCCGGGATAGAGTCCAGGAGTCCCAGACCCCCCCACCCCCTGCTCTAACCACTAGTCCCCACTACTCAGCCTGCAGAGATCCCCCACGGACAGGGCTGCTGTCTCTGACCCACTCTGTCCTTAGCCTCTGCCATGGCAGCCTGTGCGGGGGGCAGCTGGGCTGACATGGCCAGGTCATGCTCGAGCAGCCTCCAGCCAGGGCACCCAGCAGGGACCAACCTACCCCCCCTGCAGCTATCCTGTGCGCTCACCCAGTGCCTTGGCCTGTGCTGCCCCCTGCTGGCACCCGGCAGTGCGTGCAACTGGGAGAGAACCCAGGAGTCCTGGATCCCGGCCCCCCGTGCTCTAACCTACCAGTCCCCACTCCCTTCCCAGAGCTGGGGAGAGAACCCAGGAGTCCTGGCTCCCGGCCCCCCTGCTCTAACCCACCAGCCCCCCACTCCCTTCCCAGAGCCGGGGAGAGAACCCAGGAGTCCTGGCTCCCGGCCCCCCTGCTCTCACCCACCAGCCCCCACTCCCTTCCCGGAGCCGGGGAGAGAACCCAGGAGTCCTGGCTCCCTGGTGCCCCAGCTCAAGTCGCAGGATTTTCAGGCCGAAAGGACCAAACTGCTGCTGTTGCAAAACCTGTTCTGGAAAAGCTTTAATTGTGACCGTGCCCTGCTCCCCCCCCCCCGGCCCCTGCCCCAGGCCAGCCCCAGCAGGGGGGGCGGCGTTCCCCTGAGTGGCTGCTCCCCGGTGCAGCCCTGGGCCTGGCCACGCGGCTGGGGCACTTCCCGCCCTGGGGGCCTGGAGGCTCAGAGACGGGGCCAGGGCAGAGTCTGGGCAGCCCTGACAGCCATGGCCGTGGGGCTCACACAGCCCACGGGGGCGGGGGGCGGGGGCAGGGACCCCCTGACACAAAGGTACCTGTCTGAACTGGCTCACAGGCCGGGAGCGACCTGGGGCGAGCGTACGGGGGCGGGGCCTGGCGGGGCCACACCCCAAGCCGACGGGGGGGGGGGGGGGAGGGGGGAAGGATCCCAGGTCACAGACTAGGAGTCTGGGTTACTGCACGAGTTGGGTCCTGCCCCCCACTCAGGGTGCCAGGCCTTGGGAGGGGGGCAGGGGACCCCCTACTCCGCCTCCATCTCCTCCTCGGACTCCTCGCCGTCGAAGTAACGCTCCTCCTCGTCCCGCGACACAATGTCCAGATTGTCGAACTCCGGGTTCTCGTCCACCTCGCTGGGAGAAAACGAGCCCAGAGCTGTGACCTCGGGGACAGAACCCAGGAGTCCTGGCTCCCAGCCCCCCTGCTCTGACCCCTACACCCCACTCCCCTCCCAGAGCCAGGGACAGAACCCAGGTGTCCTGGCCCCCTGCTCTGACCCCTGCACCCCACTCCCCTCCCAGAGTCAGGGACAGAACCCAGGGGTCCTGGCTCCCAGCCCCCTGCTCTGACCCCTACACCCCACTCCCCTCCCAGAGCCAGGGACAGAACCCAGGGGTCCTGGCTCCCAGTGCCCCACCCACACGCTCTAACCACTAGACCTCTTTCCCTCCCAGAGCTGGGACAGATGCACCTTGCCCCCCCTCCCACCAGCCCCACTTCTGCTGTCCCCCCCCAGGCAGTGGCCCAGCGAGCGACGCCCGGCACCCACCCCCCTCACCTGTAATCGAAGTCACCGTCCTTGCCGTCCAGGAAGCGCTGGTGCATGCGGCTGGTGAACTCCTCCCGCAGGAAGGCCTTCTCCTCCGTGTCAGGGACCCAGGCGTCCGAGGCCGAGCTGGACTCCTCACCTGGCAGGGAGAGAGGGCACGATCAGCAAGGAGGGGACGGATACCAGACATAGAGCCAGTAACGGGATGTCAGATCTCACTCCCCTCCCAGAGTGGGGAGGGAACCCAAGAGTCCTGGCTCCCAGCCTCCCCCATCTCTAACCACTAGACCCCACTCCCCTCCCAGAGCCAGGGAGAGAACCCAGGAGTCCAGGCTCCCAGCCCCCTGCTCTAACCACTAGACCCCACTCCCCTCCCAGAGCCAGGGAGAGAACCCAGGAGTCCAGGCTCCCAGCCCCCTGCTCTAACCACTAGATCCCACTCCCCTCGCCCAGCCAGACTTCATACTGACCTTCGTCGTCATCCTCCTCCTCCTCCATGCAGGCGTCCTCCTGCTCCTGCTGGATGTGCAGCCGCAGCTGGAGCACCTGCTCCTGGTAGGAGTCGAGCAGGACCCCGGAGAGGGAGCAGGGGCCGGCCAGTGCCTGGCTGCCCAGGGCCAGCAGCTCCTCGTCGCTCAGGTACTGCCCGATGTATTGCTCATAGAGCAGGGGCTCCCGCGCCCGCATCTGCTCGTCGCTGAAATACTCCCCCCCTGCGAGGCAGAGAGAGCATGGAGGGGCTGGAGCCACAGCACCAGGGCTGGGGGGCTTCTGGGGCACTCCAGGGCAGATGCAGCTCCCACTCCCCTCCCAGAGCCGGGATGGAACCCAGGAGTCCTGGCTCCTAGCCCCCCTGCTCTAACCACTAGACCCGCCCCCCCAGAGCCGGGATGGAACCCAAGAGTCCTGGCTCCCAGTCCCCCTGCTCTAACCACCAGCCCCCACTCCCCTCCCAGAGCCAGGATGGAACCTAGGAGTCCTGGCTCCCAGCCCTCCACACCCCTGCTCCAACCACTAGTCCCCACTACTCAGCCTGCAGAGATCCCCCACGGACAGGGCTGCTGTCTCTGACCCACTCTGTCCTTAGCCTCTGCCATGGCAGCCTGTGCGGGGGGCAGCTGGGCTGACATGGCCAGGTCATGCTCGAGCAGCCTCCAGCCAGGGCACCCAGCGGGCAACCTACCCCCCCTGCAGCACAGCGCCCCCTAGTGCTGCCGCGGGGCATTGGAGTCAGCACCGACTGCCAGGGGAGGGTGCCCCCTGCTGGTCCGTGCCCTGTAGCGTCAGGACCAGGGTGAGAGCAGAGCCCCCCCGCGGCGGCTCCGTACCTTTGATGAGCTGCTGCAGGGCGGCGTACCTCTTGTTGCGCACTCGGGTGTGGCCGGCCTTGCCGCGGGCGGCCCGGCGCACCTCGTCGCAGTAGAAGCGCACTTCGTAGCGGGCGGCCAGGTGGGTGAAGCAGCCCAGGTGCTCGACGCGCAGGGCCCGCCGGAAGCGCTCCAGGAAGACCACGGGCTTGTCCCGGTACAGCGCCCGGAGGATGGTCAGCTTCTCCTCCGCCGTCAGATCCGGCTCGTCCTTCTGCTGGCTGCGCACCGGCAGCGGGCTGTTGGCCACAGCCGTCAGCATAGCCAGCAGGGCCTGCTCGCCCACCTCGGGGGGACCCACCGGCTCCTGGGCCCCGGGCTCCTTCTGAGCCAAACCCGCAGCGTGGCTGGGCTCCGGCATCCCTCTCCCCTGCCGGGACGGGCGCTGCGGCCGTTCACTGAGCCGACTGCTGTCGGGTGAATGGTCACCTAGGGCTGGCAACACCTGCATCCCTTCCCCCCAGTGCGACGGGTGCCAGGGTGGAGTGGTGACCTCAGTGTTCTTTGGGGGCCGGTCCTGTGGGGCTGAGCACTCCACCACCTCCTCCCCCCAGTGCCACGTCTGCCGAGGGGGTTCAGTGATCCCGTTCCTCCTGGGGGGACGGTCCTGTGGGGCTGGCCTGTCCAGCATCCCTTCGCCCCAGTGCGACGTGTGCCAGGGCGGGTTGGTGACCCGGCTGGCATTGGGGGGACGATCCTGTGGGGCTGGCCTGTCCATCATCTCTTCCCCCCAGTGCGACGTGTGCCGGGGTGGGTCAGTGACCCTGTTGGTATTGGGGGGACGGTCCTGTGGGGCTGGCCTGTCCAGCATCCCTTCCCCCCAGTGCGACGTGTGCTGGGGTCGGTCGGTGACCCGGCTGGCATTGGGGGAATGGTCCTGTGGGGCTGGCCTGTCCATCATCTCTTCCCCCCAGTGCGACGTGTGCTGGGGTCGGTCGGTGACCTGGCTGGCATTGGGGGAACGGTCCTGTGGGGCTGGGCTGCCCAGCATCCCTTCCCCCCAGTGCGACGTGTGCTGGGGTCGGTCGGTGACCCTGTTGGTATTGGGGGGCCAGTCCTGTGGGGCTGGGCTCTCTGCCAACGACGGGGGAGGCGCAGCCTCCGGCTCCTGCTGCCCCTGGGCGCTGGCGCTACCTGCGGATGAGACCTGGAATTAACGCTGGGCCGCCGGGCTCCCCAGGGGGGTTCAGGGCTGACCTGGAGCAGGGGGAAGGGATCCCACAGCCAGCCTGACCCTCTCACGGTAATGGGGGGGGCTCCATATGCGGGGGCTGCTGGGGTCATGTGGGCCCCACATCCAGCCCCGCCCACGGGGGGGCTCAGGGCAGATCTCGGGGGGGGGAATTGGGGACCCCACATCCAGCCCCGCCCCCAGAGGAACGGGGGGATCCCATGGGGGGGCTCAGGGCAGATCTCGGGGGGAATTGGGGACCCCACATCCAGCCCCACCCCCAGAGGACCGGGGGATCCCACGGGGGGCTCAGGGCAGATCTCGGGGGGAATTGGGGACCCCACATCCAGCCCCGCCCCCAGAGGAACGGGGGGATCCCACGGGGGGCTCAGGGCAGATCTCGGGGGAATTGGGGACCCCACATCCAGCCCCGCCCCCAGAGGAACGGGGGGATCCCACGGGGGGCTCAGGGCAGATCTCGGGGGGGGGATTGGGGACCCCACATCCAGCCGCGGGGTCACTCAGTCGCGGGGGCAGCCAAGGGGGCGGGGGCAGGGACCCCACATCCAGCCCCGCCCCCAGAGGAACGGGGGCCCCACGGGGGGGTCAGGGCCGATCTCGGCCCCCCCCAGGCCGGAGCAGGGCCCCGGGGGACCCCTTTGGCTGTGACACCCCCGCCCCGCTTCTCACCCGGCGGGGGCGGCCGCGCTCGGCCCCCCACTTCCGCCTCCATCCCGCACGCCGCGCCAGGCCAGGCCGGAACTTCCGGGTCACAGGTCAGCGGCGAAAAGGTCCCCCCGCGGGGAGGCGCGAACGCGACCCGGCCACGCTAGTTCCGGGACACGTCCGTTCCGCCGGGGACGAGACGGGTCATTGCTTGTGCTCGAGGCTCAAAGGGGGGAGATTGGGGGGCAGCCCCCCACCCCCCGCCCAGGGGCAGCTGCGGCTGCCAGGGGACTCCCCGCAGATACAGAAGCAAATCCTGCTGCAGGGGGACTTGGTCCCAGGCAATGCAGGGATCTGAGATTTGATGGGGTGGGGGCTCCCCCCGCTCACCCCCCCCCCCCCGACTAACACCTGCCACTGGCTGAAAGCCTGGCAAAGGGTAAATTAACCCCTGGAACAATTTACCAAGGGGATGTGGCTTTTCCATCAAGCCAGGATTGGTCCCCACCCAAAGATCAGCTCATGTTCAGACAGGAATTAATGGCAGGATGTTCTCTGGCTTGTTGTCCAGGAGGAGAGACCATGGCCGTAGGCTCAGTCCCCTCAGGCTTTATAATCTGTGAAATCCCAGGGAAAATACACCTCTGGGGAGGAGGTGGCAGTACAGACTGCAGGAGAAGCCAGCTGAAAAATCCATTCAGAGTCGACTGGGAGGTAGCGTGCATTCAATCAGGGGCTAACAGCTAAGATGGTCAGGGACACAACCCCAGGCCCCGGCTGTTTCTAAACCTCTGACTGCCAGAAGCTAGGAGTGGGCAGCAGGGGATGGATCACGCCGGTGCCCTGCTCCGTTCATTGCCTTTGGAGCATCTGGCACCGGTCGTTCTCGGAAGACAGGACCCTGGGCTAGATGGGGTTCAGATGCTGCCGCACAGGCAAGCGAGCTGGTGGTCCCACGGGGTGTCGGAGGGAAGAGAGCGGGGGGCTCTATACTTTGGGGTGGACAGGTTACCCACCAAAGGCTTTGCTGAGTGAGCAGGCTTCCCTGGAGATGCACGTTTTATTCCCCTTAAAGGTGACAAGCTACCGCTGAGCTCTTAGACCACGCTTGTCACATCAGTAGCTCTCTGTGCTTTACCAGGGAGGTAAGTGTCAAAACGCACCTCCATTCTGAGACAGCGAGTGCAGAGTGTGTTGCCAGAGGGGCAGGAGAGATTTTCACATCCAAGGCATCTTATCCAGCTCAGCTCTGGCTAGCGCCTCCATCACATCATATTATGCTGGTTGGATGGTCCCATGGCCTGTTCCAGCTCTGCACACAAGGAACCTTCCCAGAAGACTGTGTCCTCCCCATGTTTATAAACTTAACTCATTTAGCAAGAGCTGCCCCCCTCACCTCCCCCCCAGGAAGGGAGCTGTTTTAGTAACAAGAGAGGGGCTATGACTGCTGCCTCGTGGTGTAGGCTCGGAAGGAGCAGATCACTGCTAATGGTCAATTTCACTGCACACCCCCACTATCAAAAAATATTTCCATCATTAAAAATGTACAGCTAGGCAAGAAAGAAAACTGCTGCTTGAGAACGTGGAATCTGATTCAAGGAATTTACTTTGTTATATTTTGACAATTTGTTTTAACGGTTACACAGCGCTAACTTTCTGAACCTCCACGGCTCTCATTCAGTAACTGTCTGACCCTCCCTCCAGCATTTCCCCAAACAGTGAAAATCTACATCACTAAAAACAGAAAAAAGTGCTTTCAAATAAACAGATGTCTGTTGAAATCATTAAAAAAAAACCCCAATTCTGCCAAGTTTATATACCCGCTAAATTCCTTACGGTACCTCCATGCAGCTCTTGTCCAATCCGTGGTCTCAGCCTTGTCTTGGACTGTCACATTTGGTATGTTAAAGGAAGTACGGCTTTTTCTCTGTTCTAAGAGTGTGAATCTGCACAGGGCCCCGCCCCACTCCCAGCACAGTTACAATGCCAGGCTCGAGCTCTGAATCCGTCTGATGCCGCTGGGGCTACTCACAGGCTCTTGGCAGAGCAGCTGTGCAACAAACCCAGGCCTCACTCCACGGCTGAGCTGCACAGCTTGGGTGGTCATTTACCCCAGTGGCAAGAGGCCAAGAGAAAACTAGAACACTGCACTGGTAGGTGACAAAACAAGTAGGGTGGTGGTGAATTGAGCCTCTGGTGTCCAAAAGCACTGGGTGGCTTTTACTGAAGGATTTGAAAAGGGATGCAAATCAATTTAAAATTCCTGGGCAACACCAACTGGGGATCTGGCCCCATATTTTAAGAGAAAGAGAGAGACCCTTACCTATTAAAAACAAGGACACTTACAAATCTAGTTAACTTTCCCCCATTTATGCCACTTAGGCTTAGTGAAATGCAAACTAGGTAATGAACAGATGTGTCAAATTTCACATTAGCTTATAAACAAGCCAAGGAGATGGAGCTAATCAATTTCTCTCTCTTTGGGAAACACAGCCAGGGAAGATGCCTTCTTGAAAAAACAAACTTTCTTGGAAAAAGCTTTTTCCAAAACTCTCCCTGGATACATCTCTGAGTGACATTACGGTTTTGTAAAGAGCTGCTTTGAAAAGACACTTTTCATGCATAAATCAGCTGAAGTGTTCCTCTGATTGAAGTTTAGATGGTTTAGCAGCAGCTAGTACACAAGAGCTGTGGCAGACAGATAATGGGATCCATTAGCTATACACTGCCTGCTATTTTCCATAAAGTGGAGGCTTAGGATGGGACATGTTAACGATCAAACGGATTTTTTTTTAACCCCCCCAGGGGATTTATGAAAGGGGGGAAAGAAAAACACCAAGACATTAAAGTTCAATATTCACTCTTTCTCCAAATACAAAAAGCTGTTACAATTCAACTCAAAACAAAGCATGTGCAAAGTTACAGAAACTTAGACATTGTATAAAAAGTTACACATTTAAGATGGTTTCTTTTATTTCTCACCTGGATTGAGCAAATAAATTGTTATCTTGATGAAATATTAACAGCTGCTGACCCACGGTAAAAAGTTACATAAAATCTAAAAAAAAGCATAATTACCATAAAACAGCCATCTCCCCTCCCTCTTTATTTATTTTTAAAACCTTTTGCAGAATAGATGAATAAAACACCCCCAGGAAAGTTTGACATTGAACTGCAGTGAAGTCTTGGAAGCTTGGCAGTTCTCACTAGCACAATTGTCTAGCGTAGGGGAGAAGGGAGAAGGCTATCAGGGGCCAGAGCTGGCCCTTCGCTACTGTAGATTTTAGACAAGGAGAGTCCTGGCCTGGGAGTACAGTACCTAGAACAGGGGAGCTGGTTAAGATCCTACCATTTTTAGAGTCAAAAAATAGAAAGGAGGAGATGGTTTTAAACACATGGAGAGAAATAATGCAACTTTCTTATAGGGTAGGAAGAAGGGAGCATGCCATTGTCTGTCGAGAGTGTACAAGGAAACGCATTCATCGTCAAAACTACAGAGAGAAAACAAGGGGCGGAGGTGCCACTTCCCTTGCCTGTTTCCAAAGATGATCAGGAACCGCTCTGACGGAGCCGCTGAGTGAAACGCGGAGGTTTCCGAGGGGCTGCAGGCCGCTCCCAGAGAAAGACGCGGGGGTGTGATCTCCTTCCTTCCTGCTGGGCCTTCACTGAGTGCTGGAGCCTCCCTGGGAGCTGCCGGAATAGCTCCCGTAGTCGTAGCTGCCGTAATATGGAGGCCACTGGCTCTGGTTCTGATAGTACTGGCTCCACTGCTGGGCGTACTGGGGGGAGACGACAGAGTTAGTGCTGGGCAGTGTGCCCGTGAGGCAGGCAGCCCCCAGCCCCTTTTAATGCCAGGAACCAGGCCGTGTTTGTCCCGGGGATTTGCCCATTTCAGACACAAGACCAGGGTTTTCACGACTCTACCTAGTGAGGGTATGGCCCAGTGGTTAGAGCACTGACTGGGTGACTAGGCAAGTCCCTTCTTACCTCTGCTAGCCATGGAGACAGCCAGACTGACTTCCTTTAGCCAGTGCTTTGAGATCCGCTACGTGCTAGGGAAGAGCTGTTCTTATTCTCCACTACGCAACGTGACTAACTTGTGTTGCATGTCGGTCTCTCCCGGGGGAAGCGGGCAGTGGAGCGTTTTGACAGGGACTTTCTACAGATCTGCGCTGCTGTCTTTCTATGGCAGAGGCAGGTTGGAGAAGCGTGCCCGGCACTGGGAGTGGAAGGGTTGATCCTTAGTCCTTGGGGTGTTTGTTCCCCAGTCTGGGAACGCACCAAGGACGCGCTCTCTTCTGCACCGAAGGGCTCACCCTGATGGCAGAGCCCCGCGCCGCGCCCAAGGAGAGGCGTCGCTGACCAACCTCTTCGTCCTGGAGCTGCAGGCTCTGAGATGTGCTCTGCAGAGGTGGCATCCGCAGCACCAGCGCTCTGGCCTTTGAGACTGGCACTCCCTCTGGCATGCATAGGGCTGAGAGCCCAGAGGGGCCTGGCCTTCAGCTGCTGCTGCAATACTCCGCTCCACAGCAATGAAGCCTGCGTGCAGCGTGGCCATCCCGTTGTAAGGTGGGATCTGTAGGGGTGCTGCTTAGCACCGCCCAGGAGTGCGGTAAAGTCCATTGAGTCACAGAGCACCTTCGCCCGGCCACGGGCCTCAGGACTCATCTCTCTGGGGCAGACCCCCTTGGGTTTAGATTATCTTCTGTGAAGTACAATTAGCATGCACATGCTCTAAATGACTAGCCAGAGCACCAGGGCATCTCGCATGGATCCTCAGGCACCAGGAAGGAGTTTGGGAAGCCGACAGATCAGTATCGACGCTGATTTCTACAATCAGCTTCGAGACAGAATTACAGCCTAGGACGACTGCTGCTGGAAGTCACCTGCCTGAGCTCTCCCGGGGACACCGCAAACATCGCACTGATCCTCAACTTCTCCGCTAACCGCAAGGAGGCGAAGAGCAGTTCTGCGACTGGCCCACGCTCACAGCAAATCAGCCAGAGCCAGGGTGAAACCTGGAAACTTCCTTCCCCCAGTCCTAGGCATGGGCCACTCCTCCTTCCCTACAAGCATCAATTCGTCCTACGGTCAGATACACCCTTAGCTTACCCTCTGGCCAGGTCATCGCTTGGCCGAGAGCCCGTCTCCCACCTACCTGTTGGTATTGGTTGTAGTTCTGCTGATTGTAGGTCTGTGCTGTCGGTGGTGGAGGCTGGGTGTAGCTTTGGCTATAACCGGTGTAGCTTCCATAGTTGTAGCTGGGAGTGTACCCTCCTCCTTGGGTGTAGCTTGCCTGGGTGTAGGGCTGAGGGTAACTTGGCTGTAACGAAAGGCACAGGACTGTTACTGTGCGGCATGGTTCTCTGACAACCATTCCCAGGTGCTCTCCGTGCTGCCCAGCAGCAGCATCCTACAGGGAATGGGTGAACTGCTGAGCTGCCCTGCGGTGAACGGGCAGGAAACATTCCCCCCGGGCAGGCTCAGGGTGACCCCAGCATGCGCCCATTCTCTTTGTGGGGACTGTGCAGTCACGGCCGCCCGCTGGAGAAGCCAGGGAAGAGAGAGCAGAACCAGCCAAGAAAGGAAAATGTCAATTTCACTCCAGGGGGAAAAATGAAAACTTCAGGTGAAATCCAGAAGGGGCCGTTCCTGAGCTGCAGTCCCACCATGGTTCCGGCCCAGCCTGACAATTGCAGGATTCACGCAGGCCGGTCAGCCAGCCTCCCCCAGAGCCCCCGCCACGCCCACAACTTCTCTGACTTTTGACGTCTCAAAATGAAAAGAGTTTTCACATTTCTGGGGTCTCCCCCCATTGAAAAAAACCTTCCTTTTTACCCCCCCTGAGAAAAGGGGGAAGTGGTAAAAACAAGAGGCGTCCGGGGAGCATTTCACTTCCTGCTTTCAGCAACTAGAAAAATGTGGGGGAAAGTTGAGAGGGAAACCCAACTTCTCCGAGATAGTCCCAAAGCTGGTGTTTTGGGAGGGGGGCCCAAGATGGAAACGTTCGCTTTGGAGGCTCTATGGAAAGGGGGTGGGATGCAGGTTCTCCAGCATGGCCTGTGCACATTCCTGCTCCTGGGATGCGCCACCTCCAAGAACTGCAGCTTAATGACCTTCCTTTCTCTGGCCAGCCAAACACAGAGCAGCACCCAAGCACCCCCCCAAGCCTGCTCCACTGGTATGATCCTTCCTGGGGAGAGGCTGAGAGAAAGCAACAAGCCAGCCATGACCGGCGTCGGCCAGGTGGGTGGGGAAGGTGCCCAGAGCCCCTGGGACCGAGGGCGGGTTCTCTGACCTGCTGCTGCTGCTGCTGCTGCTGCTGACTGTAGCTGCTGCTGGGGGTGCTGCTGGGGGCAGGGGGGGTGCTGCTGGGAGGCTTGTAGCTACTCTGGTTGCGAGCGGGGCTGTAGCTGCTCTGCGGCTGGGTGTTCCGGCTGTAGCTGCCCCGGGGGCTGGAGTTGTTGTCTCTGGTGCCGCTTGTCCAGCGATTCTGGGTGTAGCTGCCCCGGTTGAAGCCTGGCAGAGAAAGCAGGGGCTGTCAACAGGAATCTCCCCTACACCCAAGAGGAACACGTCTCACTGATAAACCCTTGTGGCTGTTTATGCGATGGGGCTCAGCACCCGAAAACCACCCCTCAGGGCAGTTCTTCAAAGGCAGCACAGCCCACTCTCCCCGAGGAGTGAGGATCAGACCCCCTCGCACCTAAAGGCTTTGATGAGGACCCCTGCCATTGGGCTGGGGGCTGCACAGACACCCACAAGACTGTCCCCTCCCCCTGGTCTCAGCACAGATCCCCCCAGAGACTGACCCGCCTGCATTGTACTGGTGGGGTTGCAAAGATCCTGATCCAGCCTGCCTCCCCCTCCACAGGGTATGGGGCTGCACAGACAGACACTCCCTGCCCCAAAGAGTTTACAGTCTCACTAGACAAGGGATGGGTGCAAGGATCAGCACCCCATGCTGCGCAGATGGGACGTGAGCCCCTAAGCCCCGCGGGCACCTTGGAGACCCCATCCTCCGAGTGCTGCCCGGGAGCACACAGGCGCTCTGTGGCAAAGCTGGCAACCAAACTCAGCTCTCCACAGGACCCGGCTCCGGCCGCCGCGTCGGCCTAGCTCCGTGCTCAGACTTCCCCCACCAACAGCTCTGACCCTGGGCTCTGGAGCGCGGGCGGGGAACAGGTGAGACTCTACCTCCTCCTCCTCCGCCACTGCCACCACTTCCTCCGCTGCCTCCTCCCCCGCCGCCCCGGAAGCCGCCTCCGCTGCCCCCTCGGTTCTGGAAGCCGCCGCGATTGCCTCCTTGCGGGCCGCTGCCCCCCCCGCGGTTGTCGAAGCGCTGGAAGCCGCCCCCGCGGCCCCGGAAGCCGCCTCCGCCGCCGCCCCGGTTGTCGAAGCGTTTCTCCGGCGGGGGCCCGGCTTTCTTGCCCTCCTCGTTGTACTGCTTCACCAGTGTCTCCGCCTCGTCCCGCTGCAGCTCGATGTAGATCACCGCGTCCAGGAAGTCGCCAGCCTCCGGCAGCGTGAAGTTGGCTGGATTGCGGGCCCGGCGAGAGGGCAAAGGGGAGAAGAAAAGAGACGTGAGTTAGGCGGCAGAAGCCTGGCAGGGGGACAAAGGCTGCCGTGCACGGGAGCCCAGCCTTGCGCCACGGCGTCGGACCACCAGAAAGGAGGCGAGAGACAGGAAGGGAAGAGACACCATAAACCACAAAAATGATGTAAGCATGATGTCATCCCCTCCCCAGCCAATGACGGGGAGAGACACACTCTGGTCTCCACTGCATCCAAATACCAGTCACCTCTCCTGCCCCCTTGTGTCCAGCTGCGAGAAATGCAGCCACAGAGGAACCAGACAGTCACTTTCATCTGGACAGAATCATGATCTCGGGGGAAAGGGTTTTTTCCTGTTGTTGTGGGAGAGGAAAGAAACAACCCCCAGCCTTGCTCTGATTATTGGTTTCTGGGAGGATAACATGAAACATACATAACATTTTCCCCACTGGAACAAAGTCAGCTTGGGTTTATAGCATCTCTTGTTAAGCACGGGGGAAGAACAGATGGAAGATGACGACAAGTGAGACAAAAGGAAGGGAGGACAGAAGATCAATCTCAGGGTCAGCATTTCAAACCAAAAATGAATCTCTTTCCAGCTATTAAACAACACAACAGGTGTTTCGGCCGCGTGTGGTTTGTGGATCGGTTTGTTCATTTCTAGGATCCTACCTTTCATTTCTAACACTGCATGATCTGGCACATCCTTCCCCTCCTCATCAGTGCGCTTTATTGTTCGATCTTTTAAATCCTCATCCGTGGGACAAATTACAATGGCCTTGCGTTGGAAACCTTCAAAAGGACGCATTTTTCGTCTCTGGGCAGATCCATAAACATTTGTCTAGCAATGGTGACAAAGAAGAGGCAAAAACTGTTCATTATTTGGCGTTCTCCTTTCCCACAGAGCATTGTGGCCTGCAATGGTGAAAGACGACATGGTTCCCCCAGCCCCGTGCATGTAGATGGTTGTGAAGTACCCTGGACAGCTAACCTACCTTTTTAGGCACAGAAGCTGGGGATGGGGGTGGTGTTAGAACACCCACATTTGGTACTTTCTGCGATTCAAATGAGATCTTTCATTGCTTCGCTCCCCAAAGAGAGAACCATGAAGACGAGGGTTTGTGCTTTGCTTTCTTTAGAAACAAGCGAGTGATTTACACTTTAAGTGGGAAGCTGGACAGGTTAAATGCAAACCTGTGAACTGAAAGGAATGTTTGTGTGTGACTCATGGGAATTCAGTGTTAATGTTTAAGCACCTGAGATCTAGGTGCGACTTTGACTTCCCTTGTGCCCCTCATTTTCCCCGTCTAAACTGGGGTTAACCCCTGTATCACAAGGCTGGCTAGGAGTATTCAACTGATTTTAAATCTTTTTAGAGATTAAAATGTTATTTTGGGGACAGAAGGAGCGATTCCATTTCACTGGACACTGGCAAGGCCTCAGCTGCGGGACTGTCCTGTACTTTTGAGCATCCTGCTTTAAGAAAGACGTGGACAATCTGGAGAAAATCCAGAGAACAAAAATAAGAGGTTTAGAAAATATGACCTATGAGGAAAGGCTGAACGAATTGGGCTGTTTTGTCTAACGAGAAGGTTGGGGGGGAGGCAGAGGGGGTATGGGACATGGTCACAGGTTGTTGTAAGGAAGACGCTGGCAATCAATCATACTCCATGCCCCTCGAGGATGGGACAAGAAGTGTAATTGGCTTAATTTGTAGCAAGGGAGATCCAGGTTAGATATTAGTGAAAACTTTCGAACTCGAAGGATAGTTTAGGCCCGGAACAGGTGACCTAGGGAGGTTGTGGAATCCCTGTCACTGGAGGTGTTTTAAAGAAAAAACATCTGTCAAGGATGGTCTAGGTTTGCTTAAACCTACATCAGCTGGAGATGGGGGATTGACTCTTGAGATCCCTTCCAGCTCCATGTTTCTTTTATTCTACTCCGTGACAGTGCAGACCAGATGCTAGACACATCCCTTCCCCCCAGCTTGTTTTCACCAACTGGATTCTCTGCCATGACTGCCGAGGAGCGGGAAAGATTCACGCTCCTGCAGGCTGGCTGTTTTAAGAATGACAGAGGAAGTGAAGGGGAGAATAGAAACAGGCGCATTACACAGGAATCAGAGGCTGGTGATGGAGGCAGCTTTGAGCCATCTAACCCAGCAATCTAACAGCTAGACTGCCCAGCTGCTAGGATTCTTCCAGCTGCATGGGGGTCTCCCGGATGAGCTCGGACGTTACCACGGTCTCTTGTATTGCGGTGGGGTAGCTTCATCAAATACCTTCTCTCACTTATGCTGTTTTAAGGGAGGACCCTAACCGATGCTTTCTTCCCTGGGAGGACGGCCATGACAGCGGGGTACCACTCAGTACACAGGCATCTCGGATTCAAAGGTGGGATCAAATAAAACTGGGAAACTGAAGCCTCAGGTTTTAACTTTATTCCTATTAAAAACTGACATTTAGGTGGACTTCAACCTATGGCTTTGTTAAGCCAAAATCATTTCGCTCTCATTGGTTTAATGAGACTATTTGTTACATGTTTGTCACAAAGCACATTTCCCACCACAATAGCTGGATTTGCTTTGAGCCTCAGTTTTAGTTCTAATATAAAATGGGATTAACCATCTCCTCCTCGGGGATCTCACACGCTACATTAACACTCTGTCTGAGGTGTACAATGGTTTTCAACAGACAGATACCAGTCTTGATTGCTGTCATGCAAGTATCTAGTCGGTTAAAATTCCCCAGGTGATTAAGATCTTCACGACAGGCCAGTTAAACCCAGAGGTATGTGCGTCGCTGAAACACTGATGCTTCCGTTTCCTTCAGCATCTATTGTACGTGCTCAAGGGTGGTGATGAGCTAGAAATAACATTTCACACAAGTGCCCGTCCCAGACCGGGCCCAACTGCTCCCAAAGCGGGAGAGAATATCCACAGCCGGAAAAACCTCTGCAGCTACTGCTACAGCAGACAGCCAAGGTAAGGACACAGAACACTGCAGCAAAACAGCGTCAGCTCACAGCCAGACCAGCACGCTGTTCCCCGGCCCTGCCGAAGCGGAGCATCTAGCAAGCCAGTGCATGACATTCACAACCACTCCGGCTTCGCACGGCACGGCCACCTCCCGCCCTCGGCAGACTAACAGAGCTGGAGCCAGCGGGAGCCTAGGCCGCAGGTACTAAACACGTTCCAAGTTCTTGGCATCCTCTCAAGGCCGAGTGGCACCTAAAGCGAAGCTCTCACCCCCTGCTGTCAGCTCCAGGCAGCGAGGTTACTCCTCAGCACTCCAGAGGAGGTCCAGGCCTACCTGATGGCCCAGCAGAAAGGGCAAAGCCCACCCCCTCGACTGAGGGGAGGGCCACAGAACTGGGGATCGACAAAGGAAAGAGCGAGGTCTGAGGTGCAAAAGGGGACCCTGAGGCCACGGCTCAGCAAGGGGAGGGACTGACACAGCACACAGCCTCCTTGCTGCTCTCCCTGGTCCCCAGGAAATGAGCTGATGCCAGCAGCACGGCAAGCGGCATATCCCTCAAACACAACACGGGCTGGTACAATACTGAGCCCCACGGGGCGCAGCCTGGAGAACACCTGATGCTCAGCGTGAACCAGGGCTTTGGAGCTGTGCTCCGGCTCCGCTCCAGCTCCAGGCAAAAACCTGCAGCTCCACTGCTCCGGAGCTGCTCCGCGCTCCAGCTCCGGGCTCTGCTCCAAAGCCCTGGTGTGAATACCCAGGAACCCAGATACCTGGCTTCACTTCCTATCTGGGGATTTGCCTCCGCCACCCCATGCTCTGCTGATCACCTTGCAGGAGGCAGGGTGACAGCTGCGAATGGCCCGAGGTCAGTCACAAGCAGGGGTGCGGAGACTGGTTTTAAGCCAATCACAGAGACCTGTTTGCCCTTAAATCCGAGCAATGCAGCCGAGAATCTCTGCTCCCTGAGGACTCAGCTCTGTCCATTAACTGGTTACCTTTCAGGGCCCAGGGCTTCAGGTCTTACTCATGCTTTTGGAGCGAGGTTTTCCAGATGGTCTGGGGATCCCACTCTCCGCACAATGCACTAGATCTAGCCATGGAAGTTGGGTTTCAATGATTTGGGCCAGATCCTCCCTTGGTGTGAAGCAGCGAGCTCCATCAGCATCTAGTGAGCGGCACTGTTCTACACCTGAGGACCTGCCCTAAATCTTTCACATGGCTACTGTACCGCTCACTGGAATTCCAACGAAATAAACCTCAGCAACACATTCATCCTCAGAGCACGGACGCTCCCTTCCCTTAGCTGTATCTTTGCCCCCCGGCAGGGCACGCACGACGCCAGCACGGCCCAAAGGAAGGCTAGCTCACACTCAAAGCCAGTCGGCTTGGCCAGCCAGATTTCTGGCAAACTTTTGGCTGGCTGCAGCTTGGACTGTGCTTCCACCAGCTCGCCGAAGTCGGCACATAGCTGGACGTCTCCCCTAACTTCCGCAAGAAGCGTGATAATGGGCCATGTTGTTTTCTCAGAGCCAGTCTGTTACCACGGTGCAACGGGGCCCTGTGCTAACCACGGCACGGAGCCCACCCAGAGGCTCTAGCCATATATACGCAGCGAGGAGCCCACGACACTTTCAGCAAAATACACAACACCCTTTGGGATGGAAAAGCACAAAATGTCCCAAAACAACAGCGCAATATTGTGGGGGGACCGTTACCAGTTTCAGATCATTGTGGTTGTTGTATATGGCAAACTGATGCAACTCACAGCCATTTAGCAAGTAGGGCACCTTCAAATGTTAACAGCCAAGGCTTCTCAGCTACTGCCAGACACCCCGGAAGTTTTACAGAGCGAACACAGCAAATAGAGATCTTGGCAGCTTTCCTGAATCCTCCGTCATTAAAGGTTTTAAAAAAAATATTAAACTCTCATCTACATGATAGATACACAGTCAATTTGTAAACACACTTCTGCAAAGGAGTTTGCCTTGAAGCGCAGCAGCTTACATAAAATCACAGCGTCCGTACAGAAATGCGTAGCAGCTTACTGAAAGGCGTTTACATGGACAATCTTTTTGGCTTTGTTCTTCAGATACAAGAAGGTCAGAAACCACCTCTTTGCAGTTTTACAGCTAAAACAGGTCAGTCACTAACACTTCATCTTATTTAAACCTTGCAAAAAGCTACAACCCGAGAAAACAGACGGACAAAGCCTGAGAAGCATATGCCAAACCTAGAGTTGCCAAAAGAGTAAAAGATCTTGGACCATAACAGAGTTCACAGACGATGCTGTTATAGTCTAAACTCCATACTGAGCTGCCTAAACATTTTAGAATCAACAGCAGCGGAGGAAAAATATTCTCTCTTCATCATGAAAGCAGCCAGCTGTATTGGAAACATGCTTAAACCCCTAACACAATCTCAACCTCTCGCTGCATTCACCTCTGTATCATATTAAAACTGGCAGGAGCTAATTCCAAATCTTCCAGACACCCACACGCTCACAACTCTCCAGTCCCAAGCGGGGAAGACACTTCCTCACCCCACATACGATCGACAGTTTGCTTGGCACCCAGATCTCACCTGTAGGCTCAAGGCAAATTTAATCAACATTATACAAGGAGAGTACCAGGGTTCGGAATTTTAGATGGATGAAGCAAAGTAAGATCTCATTTGTGCACCTTTTAAGCCAAACTGGGTATTCATTCGTTTTTTTAAATCCTCAGACACGTATCCTACATTTCAGGGTTATTGTTCAGGTTCAGGGTTCAATATACAGAACTGACAGACGTGTGTGGGTCAGTTACACGTATGCCCTAGTTAACAGGGATAGACTAAACCGAGTGCTGCCATCAAATACGGCTAGCGCCGATGTGTCTTAATAAAGGGAAGACACTAAATGCTATCCGCATCCTCTGATCTCTGAGACAACCGCATCAGCGGTAGGATTAGAGAACAGTGTCTTCCTATGGCCACCCTGCCTTTAAGCCTTAACCCAAAGCAAGGGTTTGCATTCAGGGTGCTGACCGGGAACCCCACATGGGCACATAATGAGCCACACGGATTGCCGGGAAAGCTACCAGCTGGATGAAGAAGATCCAGAGCTGCTGGGCTCTTCAGAACAGGGTTCTTTCAAAGCCTCCTAGGGGAATGAGATGCTCAATTCCCATTAAAGTTAAAGGGCTTTGAAAATGCAGCCATGAGGTTTAAGCCTGCACGTGTAACGGGAGGGAAGTCTGGTTTCCTGTAACCCTGAGCGATGCCAGCCTGGCTTCTCAGGACACCCATCCCAACAAAGGACAACAAACTACTCACCAGTGGTACTTACGGCTCCCTAGGGCACTCTAGGAAACGTCCAGAGACCACCACTTACCTTAGCCTATCTTCCCTGACCTGAAAAGCCAGGCCCCTTAGCTGGATACACTTTAAACAGAACAATCAACGTAGTTCCAAGAGAACTGCGCGCGGTTAAGCTAAGGGGGCGCTTCCTATGACTCCCCATGGAATGTCTGAACCCTCATTTCTCTGGGAAGCCCTTTACAATGGGAGTTTTCCGTCAGCCCCAGACATACAACAGGGGATATGTATGTGCACATGGTTAACACTTCTGCAGTGCACCGGGTAAGCCTGGTCCCGCGCACAGGCGGACGCCAGGGAGGTGGCTGGGTGAAGGACTCTGTACCTGATCCAGGATGTAGTTGCGTTTCTTCCGGGCGGCGATCTGGATCAGGCGGTTCAGGCACTGCGTCGCTTGCTGGATGAGGACGTCCCAGCGGCCCGCATAGTTGCGCTGGCGGCGAAGTCCCATCACCTTGAAGGAAAATACAATACAGGATTACAGTGCGGGGTCTGCGAACTGCGGCAGGGGTGGGATCCTCAGCACCTCATGTGGTAGTATTGGGAGTAGGGTCTAATGGTTACAGCACAAGATGAAATCAGGACTCCTGGGTTCCATTCTCTGCTCTGGGAGGGGAGTGGGGTTTAGTGGTTAGAGCAGGGGGCTGGGAGCCAGGATTTCTTGGGATTATTTTCTGAGTTGTGGCAATGACCCCGGGGAAAGCCAATTACTTTCGACAGATCATTTCTCTAATTTACATAATGACGACAATACCCATTTTGCTGTGCAGGACGTATAGGTCAACTCGTGTATGAACCACTTAAAGGTTCTTGAATGAAACGAGCGAACGATCTGCTCTAAGAAAAGGCTGAGTCGGGACCAGGAGTAAGAAAGGTGTAGCGCTCCCCCGTCACGTCTAATACAAGAGTGACTGCTTTCCAACGGAACAGTCCCCTCTGATCATCGAAAGAGGAGCAATCCGCAGCAGTGGGAGACTTAGCTATTGACGAGGGCTCAGATTCATAGACTCTAGGACTGGAAGGGACCTCGAGAGGTCATCGAGTCCAGTCCCCTGCCCTCATGGCAGGACCAAATACTGTCTAGACCATCCCTGATAGACATTTATCTAACCTACTCTTAAATATCTCCAGAGATGGAGATTCCACAACCTCCCTAGGCAGTTTATGCCAGTGTTTAACTACCCTGACAGTTAGGAACTTTTTCCTCATCTCCAACCTAAACCTCCCTTGCTGCAGTTTAAGCCCATTGCTTCTTGTTCTAGCCTTAGAGGCTAAGGTGAACACGTTTTCTCCCACTTTCTTATGACACTTCTTACCCTCATCTTATCCATGATGGCGTTTGTTCCCAGAATGTTGTATTTCTTCGCTGGATTGGCCGCCGCATGTTTTATGGCCCACGTGGTCTTGCCAGCAGCAGGTAACCCCACCATCATGAGGATCTGAAACACACACACAGAGCGTCAGCTATTGCAACAACACGGAGCGCTTTGTCCTTTCCACGCACTAAGTGCAAGACCCCCTCTGACGCAGACAGACACTCCCTCTCACACGGGGCAAACCGAGGCAGGGGAGTGACTTTACTCAAGGTCATGCAATGACTTTTGATTCCCAGTTTGGCACCATAACCACAAGCCCATGCTACTTTCCCCCCTCCTATCTGTCCATCCAGGCATTCAGAGCGTGCTCATCACCGGGGTATCTGAGGTGCTGCAGCTGCCACGCACCAAGAGAGCTGCTCTGAGCCTGGTTTAGAACCCCAGAGCTCCTGATTCCCAGCCGTGTGCTCAGACAGCTACACCGTGCTGGAGAATCGTCATTCCTCCAGCTGACCAGAGCTGTGGTGCCTTTAAAACAAGGCAACGTTTACTAAAAACCAACACACCTGCTTCTCTCCCTTCTAGTGGCGCAACAGAATTACCACTGGACGAGATGCACACTAGCCCGAGGAACTCACTGAATCCAAGGGTTAGCAGAACTGAGAGCAGGACTGGAGATTTATATGGAGAATGAGAACAGCAATTTAAACAAGACCGGTGGATGGAATCTAAAGCCTCCGGCCCCCCACTAGAGTTTCCTGCCCCAAGTTCTGAAGTAGCAGATACTGGCCATTGGAGGCAGGATATTGGGGGAGATGGACCCCAGCTCAGATCTTTGGTCACAGGAACTGCAGGCAGTAAAAAGCCACCACACGCTGTCCTCCTCCAAACACCCTCTGCTCTTCCCCTCTGCCCAGGAGACACTCGATGGTAGGCAGCTGGCGTGCTGTTTGGTGCTGCTATCACGCTGACGGGAACGGTTCACTGTTAGCCCCAGCTGTCTCTAGCCTTACCCTCGGATTGTAAGTGCCTCGTGGCAGGAAGCGAGTGGATTATACAGCGCAATGCAAAACACCCACCTCACACTCTGCTTTACTCTTTGGTCCTATGGTCCCACGGATGCGCTCGGCCAGCGGAACGTGCTGAATGAAGGTGAAGCCTGGGGGGACGGGGAAGTAGGTGTCTTCCCGCTGCCCAAAGTTGAACTCGATGGCGCAGTTCTTCACCAGGACGTGCGGGAAGAGCGCCTGGCCGCCCAGCGCTTCCTTTCGTGCCCGATAAGCCACGCCCAGCCACTTCCCGTTCTTCATGAAGGACATCTCCACCTCCTCCCCACACTCAAAGTCCTAGTTACAGGGGAAGAGAATCAGTGCAAATGCAGGGCCAGGGAGAGGGACAAACAGAGCTAGTTACTGGCTGAACAACACACCCTGGGGCACTATGCAAACGTGTTAACATCCCAGCCCCCCACTGAGACAGCATCCCCAGTGTCCTGGGGAAGATCCTGCCGCTGCTGGCCCCGGCTCTGAGCTGATTGCTAGCACAGCGCTGGCAAGGTAACCTGCTCCAAGGTCAGCCAGCACAGAGTGAGCAACTGACAGCTCCAGCGTGGAAGCCCAGTGCCGAGGGAGTCTGAGTAACTGTCAGGTGCTTTCTGACTCCGCCCCCAACTGAACTAGTGTGTGACTGGACATCCAGGAGGGCAGGAAGGTGGATGTGCGGAGATGCGAATTCCCAGCACAACTTTGCAAGGAAACCCTCCCCTATAGCAGAGGGCTCTCCCCTACCACCACCTACGTTAACACTCCTGGGGGCGAACGCAGCAGCGAGCTCGGTGTCATATCTGACGCTACCTGCCCCGTCAGTATCTCAGGGTTTTAAGCTGCTTCTCTTCCTGTGGGGATCTTGCAGAGGGGACAGAGGAAGGGGGCTGACTTCACAGTGAAAATGACCAGACACAGAGCGCAGTCAAACGCACAAAGCAAACAGTCTGGAAGCAGAACGTGAAGCTCCTCTCTAAGCACTCAGTTACAGTCTCAGGAGTGGGCAAAACGCGCCAGCCAGAAGCTCCCTCTAGTGCAGGGGTTGGCAGCCTTTCAGAAGTGCTGTGCTGAGTCTTCATTTAGTCACTCTGATTTAAGGTTTCCCGTGCCAGTCATACATGTTAACGTTTTCAGAAGGTCTCTTTCTATAAGTCTATAATATAGAACTAAACTATTGTTGTACGTAAAGTAAATACTTTTTTTTCAAAATGTTTAAGAAGCTTCATTTAAAATTAATTAAAATGCAGAGGCCCCTGGACCAGTGGCCAGGACCCGGGCAGTGTGAGTGCCACTGAAAATCAGCTCACGTGCCGCCTTTGGCATGCGTGCCATAGGTTGCCTACCCCTGCTCTAGTGCCTGGACCACGGGCAGAAGCAAACTCCTAGAGACCCAGTCCTTTATCTCCTGCTCACTGGTCTTAGATCCCGAGGGCGCAGATTCAACCCGGCCACGGTTACACAGACACGGTCAGGGAGCCACCCCATAACAGTGGCAGCGGCTGAATGACCCGGCTACATCTGGAGCAAACCAAGAGCTGTAGAAAATACCCCTGTGAGCAGTTAGTGAGGTGCTGGCAGGGTACATTGTATTTAAGCATATCACTGTAGAGGAGGGAAGGGGGTGGGGTTGCTGCAGTGGCTCAGAAAGATTGAGCAGAGACTATGGAAATGAAGTGACTGAATACACTTTAAAGAGCGGCTCTGGGGCTGCGGCTGGTGGAATGCTCGGCCAGCAGGTCGGTTTCCACGCCAGGACGCGCTGGAAGTGATGCCTACAGGAGTGGATGGGGGGCACTGGCAGCACAAGGGAGCGTCCCCTCAAATCAGCGAGAGCCCATACTCACAACAAGGCAGGCGATGACGTCGTTCTCCGAGAACGTTTCGCCGTAGTTCTCGAATTTGCAGCTGCTGGATTTCTTCCCGGTGCCTCCGTAACCGTAGGAAAAGGGCTCTTCCCCTGAAGAGAGAGTCCAAGGGGCTCGCTTGGTCACGGCCAATTCAAACATAGGGTTGCACACGCCACTTCCTTAACCGAAGGCTAATGGAAAGGGTACAGGCCCTGCCCTGCCCTCTCAGGGTTACTGCCAGCCCTGGCTAGCTGCACATGGCTACAACACTCCCAGCTTCACAGCCCTGTTTCAGAGGAGAGAGAAGAGTCTCTGGGGCTAGGGCATTTTCAGTGGACGGAAAGGGCTAAGCCAGCCCCATCTCTGAGCAAGCCACCCCCTAACACTGGCAGCGGCGGAATGACCCGGCTACGTCTGGAGCAACCCAAGAGCTGAAGAAAATACCTTCGTAAGCAGTTAGTGAGGGATTGGCAGGGTACAGGCCTCCCACCCCATATAGGGACACGAGCACCTGGGTGATTAACCTGGGCGATTAGTGACAGCAAAGACGTTACAAACATTTCAGTGCATCACACAAGTAACACGATGTGTCTATTTGGCATCGCATCTGAAAAGCTGCAGCAGCCCTTACCTAACTGAGTGCTGCAAGAGTCCAGGGACCAGCCAATGCGCACGACGTGAGGATCGGGTTCTGTGGAAGGAAGGTGTTTTACAGAGATTTCTTCATTGATCTGGGGACAGAAAACAAGATTGAAATGACCTTCACGCCCAGACAACCGGAGGGTTCACAAAAAACCTTTTACATTTTAAAGTCAACGCCTGGAGTGGTCTGTGCAAGAACCAGGGACAGACACTTCAGAGAAGTAAATTACCAGCCTGACAACCCTGTCTCATCTAGAGCCATGCAGTAAAACGTGGCCCCAAATTCAGGGTCTGTAAAAATCAGGGTTTCCACAAAGTTGGGGGGAGGGAGAGCTCAGTGGTTTGAGCATTGGCCTGCTCAACCCAGGGTTGAGAGTTCAATCCTTGAGGGGGCCATTTGGGGATTGGTCCTGCTTTGAGCAGGGTGTTGGACTAGATGACCTCCTAAGGTCCCTTCCAACCCTAATAATCTATGATTCTAAGAGTAACAACTTTTAATCAATGGTTGCCCCAGAGCATCTGCAATGGGGTCAGTGAACCATTGTGCTAGTACGCGGTTTCTCCAGCCATGGGTTGCGACCCCCAAGGCACTGAATGTTTAATTACAATCCAAAGCAAAGAAAATCTCACCCACGCCCCACACTCTGTGACTTTTCAAGGTAATGTGTTCTGGGTCAAGCCCCTCTAAACACTAAAACGTGGGGCTGGAAGGGACCTCAAGAGGACATCTAGTCCAGCCCCACACCAGTATATCTAGAATCGTTGTCACGGACACTCTTATGGTAAATGCAATGGGTGTGTGTGTGAAAACTGACTTAGAATAAAGGGTTGTGGATGTGAAAAGACTGAAAAACGAGGTACGAGTACACCAGAGCCTAAGAGTAAAACAGAAATGAACGAGAAACTGACGAGGCTATTTTCACAGCCCAAGCTGAGAGAAGCACAAGATGAAATGCTGAAAGCTTTCTAAAAGCTGTGGGTTTGTTGCATAACATTGGAGAGGAAATTTGAACCCACCTTAGTGCCGCAGTAAGTAACATTTTGCAATTGTACTTTTAAAAAAAAGCTTCATAACTCTCTCAGCTCTGGGAGAAGTTCCTATTAGCCGCGTCTGTAAGGTGAAGCAACGCTCAGTGCTGTCAGTGGCAGAGCTGAGATTAAAACCCAGGTGTCCTAGCTCCTTGTACTCATGATCTCTTCCCCAGATTTCTGTTAAGAAGCTTTAACAGACCACAGCTGAGAGAGGCCAGCAGCCTGGATTACTGGAAAGAATTCTCTGTGTTACACGAAGCAGCACTAAGGAACTGGCTAAAGGCATGACTTGAGTTAAGCTGACGTTTGTAAGTTTCCTGTTTACTAATTGGAAGTTTTCTGCCCAGCTCCAGACTGTGTGACAAATGGGGGGACCATGCTGTGTGTTACTGCTAAGACTCATGAAATCAGCTACCAAGGATGACGGGAAAGGACACCTCCCTGTAGGTAACTGGGCCAGGTGTTTTCCTCCTGTTTCAATTCCCCAATCCCAGTGCAGATGGTTTGGCCTGACAGATCGCACACAACGTTCCCGAGTGAGTGTGGGGAGGTACGGGTGCATGCACAGCTCTTCTGGGGAAGATTCTTGTTTCCCGCTGCAACCAGTTTTAGAGGTTTTTGCTTCCAGCTGTGTAGAGTGTAACTACGCAGAGCCCGGAAGTGAAAAGAGAGCTCTGCTACAGAAGTGCTCTGGTAGCCCAATCAACCAGGGGTCAGACTGGAAAGCACCAAAGCTTTCCCACAATCCAAAGGCTGTCCACTTATGACCCAAAACAAGAGGCCAGACTGGACAGGTCTTCAGACAACCATCCCTCCCCATGCACACATGCTATGATCTGCAGTGAAACAGTCAGCACTGACATTCAGTGCATCATCACTAGGCATCAGAGTTAACATCAAGCCGAAATGAACGAAGACTGTCATCTCTTTAAAGCTACTGCTTCAGGCTCCCTGCCCACGTCTGAAGACTGCCCTGCACTGATTTACATTTTAGTCATGTTAAGTGCTAAGCAACTTGCACTTTAATTTTTTTTTTTTTTTTTTAGAAACTTTAAAAAATGAAGCTATAGATTCAGGAGGACAAGATACAGCTACCAGGGAAAGAATCCAAGGCCACCAAGCCATTGCAAGCTGACCCAATTGACCTCTGCCTGAGGGATACGGCTAGACTGAAGTCACTAGCCCCACAACAGGAGTGGAGGGATTTCGGTCTGACCATCTTACAAAGGAAGCCAACTTTGCTGATTATGCCACTTGCGAGGAAAAAAGAGGGTTTGCCGCTTCAGCTGATAAAAAAGAAGATTTAACGGTCACCATCGGTAAATTGGGCACCTCCACGGAAAAAGGAGACCCAGGTTAAAGGACAGACATTCCTCTCTAACCGGAAGGAGGTGAATTAAATCTGTGTTGTTACTCCACTGTCCCTATCTCTGCTCAGGAGGAAGGCTACGGAGGCGGCAATGAAAACAGGCATGCAGTGTACACGTGGAGATTATGATTCCATCTTACTCTTTCCCCTTGGTGAAGCTGGATATTCAGACGAGTTGTTAGGAACCTACTTGCTGTTAGTCCTATTCATGGCTAAGCCCTGGTTCCTGCTGGAAATGCTCCCCAATCCAGCTCTCTTTCCCCACTGGAAGATCCCTAGCACATGAAATGTGAAGTTACCATTCATGGTGACTTACACGTTGCTAGCGGCAGCACGCTGCTCTTACCTTCATCTCGTAGCAGACTCGCCCTTGCCTCACGCCGTAGGTAGCTCGGGCACCTGACCACAAATAAGCGAAGCCTTCTATGGTCAGCGGGTAGCCGCTGTATCGGTCCCTGGCTACTTTGAAATGCAAGTCGCAATTATCTAGAGGACAAGGAGGTCTGGTTGTTAACTGGAACAATATGGAGGTGATCAGTGCACTAGATTGGCTAAGAACCGCACGCCACCTCCTATGCCTACAGCCCCTTGCACAATGAGATTTTAGGCATTACCATAATACAGTAAATGCCCTGTTCTTGGTGTTCCCCGGCTCCCCGACCTGCCGGTCTCTCTCATCCACCTGTTACACCTTGTCTTGGCGCAAGGAGCAGCTTGGGTTACAAATTGTGTGGGGCAGGAACCACCTTTGCAGCATGCCTAGCACAGCTGGGCCTTTCAGTTCAATTCCCAGCTCCGGCACAAGTTGTTTTGTCTCTCTCCACCTCAGCTCCCGTCCGTAAGACAGGGATAATGGAAGGGCCTGTCCCTATCTTGCACCCTCGCCTCACTGGACTGGCGGGGGGATCAATACACTGCAGAACGTGAGACGCTCAGGTACTACCATGATAGGGTCCAGATAAGGACAAGAGAGATGATGACATCTCCGGGGGCTGAAAAATAAACAAGGGAGCAGGAAAGACCTGCAGTCAGACGTAAAACCTGTGTTCATTAACACTTTTAAATTAAAACAGGAAGGAATTCGGGGAAGTCCTCAGACTACATGATCCCAGCTGTCCCTTCTGGCCTTGGACTCTATGAATTCCAATGCGTAAGCACTACAGAGAAAGGCAGTCTTTGTTAAAGGCACATTAGCCCTGCCCCCCAGTTATGGGGAGAGAAAGCTGCCAGTATATCTCTGGGCCCCCATGAGAGTCCTCCTGTCAAACCAGAGAAGTCTAGTCTTGCTGTCCTGGATAATTTTCAAGTTGAGAAGAGGCAGGAAGGAGACCACCATATACAGGTATTTGGGGTGCAGGGTGCCACCATTTTCTGCCCCCCCTGCACTCACATGTATCAATGGCCACTAGCGTCTCATCAAACTCTTCTTCATCGTCTTCTGCAGGAGGCTGAGGCGATCGGCCCCTAGAGCAAAAACACCAAAGGCACCAACGTGACTCATGTGTCAAGCAGCAAGGCAGAACTCTGGGGACAAAGAGCAGGAAGGAAGCCTGGAGGGATTTCAGAACTGTCAGACTTTCGCTGGGACAGAACCGTATGGATTTGCAGCCAGAGACTCCTACTAGAAAAGCAAAGGTGAAGAGGCTCTCCGGGAACGCTGGACAGTGACCCTTTTCCCCACCAGGTTTTCATCACGGGATGTTACCTTAGGCCCTGCATCTGGTAGAGTTATTGACCCTGTTAAGAACTATTTGTAACAAACCTCCAGAGCAGAATGGTGAAACTGACACTTGCCAATAACCACACAAGCTGCGGGGAACACAGAACCAGACCTGTTCTTAAAACACACATGAACTCTGACTAAGACTGGATGGAAAAAATTTCATACGGACAATCACTTTCTTAAATACAGGCAGGCTTGGCAGAACTGGATTGTTATTGTTTATCATTTTGACGGATAATATAGTTGCTTTTAACTTTTTTACGTATTTAAATTTTCACAGTTGAAGGAAATTCTGGAGGGTCAGACAACAGGGGCCTCAGACAATGATTATTTAATAACAGCAGACACAGAGATTCAAAAAGTTAAAGCTTTTATAAAGTTATGCCTTTATCGTCAAAATATACCCAAGAAACAACCCGAAATCAAACGAGTACGTTCTCAAGCAGCGTTTTCCTCACTTTGCCCATCTTGATTATCACTGGACCTTTCTCTGCCCGTCTGTGTTCAATGAAACTGATCTTTACCAACTTTTATTGATAAAAATCAAATCCTATCAAGCCTAAATACAAGGGAGAACCTGCCACAAAGCAGGAAGAGCCAAAAGCTCTAAGAGGAGATACCACCTTATCATTCTTATTTCGACAGACACAAGTTACGCTCCCAGCTCCTTCTAAACTCAGCTTCTAGGACTCTCCTTAGCTCCTGGCCCAGGAATAAATGTCTTTAACTGCCATAAATCGGAGACTCACCCAGGTTTCCCTCCGTGAGCTCACCTCTTATCTTCCCGGTGTTCGTAATACCCTCGCCCTCGCTGTTCTTCATAAGGTCTCTTGCGGCCCTGTGGCTGCTGCTGTCTGGGCTGAGATGGATCAGGTGCATTGTAGCCAGAGGGGGGCGCATTGTAGCCAGGAGTGGGGGCGCTGTAGCCAGAGCTGGGGGCACCGTAACTGGAGGTGTTGTAGCCAGAGGAGGGTGCATTGTAGCTAGGGGCGTTGTAGCCAGGAGCCGGCATGTTATAGCCAGGAGCAGGCATGTTATAGCCAGGAGCTGGTTCTTCTTGCTTTACTTCCGTCTTCATCTCTGCATTCAAAACAGGCAGAGAGATTAAAATATTCCAGTCACCCATGACAAGACATGCCTTTACTGAGAGCTGCTCAATGCTAACAACCCCACCACCCCTCCCCAGGCTATTTTTGCAATGATAATTCATCCTTTTCCCCCAGTGTGATTAAAAGGGATTAGTTTACAGGGCTCCATTTTTTCCCTATTCCTAATCGCATGTTCAGGACCAGTCCTTGGCAGGATACTGGTCCCAAATTATTTCTAGCCCTATTAGGCTGCAAAATACTGCAACCTTGGGGGATGACAGTAAGCAAGCCGGGGATCAGAGAGATGTCATTTTAAGGTCCGATGTCTTGTGATCTTTTTGGCAGCAATACATTCAGCTGTTGTACCCCAGTGGGAATCAAAATCACAGCTTTTCTGGGGGATGCAGAAATTGTTTCTAGCCTTGAACAACCACAAAACGCTGGACCATAAATGCACCACTGATCTATAGCTAGGGTTTTGGAGAGCTGTCTAAGAACAGGCTATTTCAAGTCTCAGGCGTCAGATCAGTGTAGCTTCCGTCCCTCGACGTTGCCTTTTGAGTGCTTGTCAGACTGAAACCAGTTCTTTGATCACACTACACAATGGGGCAATACAACTGCAAACCCCTATCAAAGCCTTACTAGCATGGGGAAGGGAGGGGAAGAGAACCACAGAAAGCTTCCTTCTTCTGGTAGGGACTGATCCACCAGCAAAGGAGAGTGACTTAAGGCAGTAATTACATGCCCATTCGTTATAATCTTACTTTTCAAAGAGTTTTGCTGACAAGGCCGACTTTAAAATGAACGTTACCTGAGTGTAAGACCGGACGCTCGTGGTCTAGAGATCTCCTCTCGTACTTGGATTCGTTCTCCTGTTTAATATTGCAGTGCTCGAAGGACTGATAACCCTGGGGGTCATTCTGATGAGTATTGTTGTCGACACCATCTTCAAATAGAAACAGGCATTAAGACTGTTACTTACAACGGACTAACTAGAATGTGCAGAGGAAAACGGAGCTTCAGCATTTTATCAGCAGGGAATTGGTCCCTGCACCTTTTGGGACCTACGCACTGAAGACTAACAGGCCTGGCACCCAGCACTCTCAGAAAGCTATCAGGAAGGCAAAGAAGCCAACCACTTGTTCACTGCAAAAAAGGCGTGTGTTTCAGTCACAAAACTTTTCCAATGGAAACAATCCAGTTTCCACTAACAACAACAAAACCCTGAAATCCCAGAGTAAGGTGAGTCTCCTAACCAACACTCCAGCAAACAATGACAGACACAACACTTCCCACATGCGCAGTATTGACCTGCGACCCTCATGTCTAGCCATGTAACCAGCAGGACTGATAACTTGCGATTTACTTTCCAAGATCCACAAAAAGCAAAAGTGAAAGTGGCAAGGAAGGCACCACAAACTTCCAGGGGAAATGCAGAACAGCCAATTTTGGTGATCTGCTCAGAGGCCATCAAACAAATTCAGCAATGATATAGCAAGAGCATCTCAGTGCAGAACCTAAGCAAACCAGTGTCCTCTAGTGAAATATTGCCCAGAGGCTCATTCCCTTTCACAGCATGATGAGGTATCTTAGCAAGTTACACGGAAATACCGCATGCCAGATCAGCACAGAACCTGTACAAGATGCACCATTATTAAGGATAAAAGTATGCCTCAAAGGGCCGTTAGCAAGCAAACAAGCTGCCCAGGGAGACATGCTTGCAGGCACCAGAGATTTAGGGAGCCTTCCTGCGCGTGGTTTGAAGTGTAATATGGTAAGACGACTAGCAAGTCCAGACCCATACATACGCCCAATGCAGAACCCCTGAGGGGCAGTTCAGTTTCTGTCTTTTAAATTCAGCCTGTTGTATAAAACAGAACTGATCAAATATATTACCCAGACATCTGCGCACTTGCACATGTAGCTCCCCCAGCCGGACAGTCGCACCAGGCCATTAGGCCAGCAAAATGCAGTGGAGACGCTGCTCTACAGCACCTGCCAACACCAATTCTACGACGAAAGCAGACCCTAACCCCCGGTGAATGGGGGGAAGCTGACAGAAGTCGAGATGGGCTGGCAGGATTCCCATCTGCCAAAATCAATCAACAAGAAAACAAAATGAGGAACTACTCTGGCAAGGAGCTGACCCCGCTCTGGACCAAAATAAAACCAATCACGTAGTGCAACAAATAAGCACCCGCAGCTGGCAGAAGGATGCAACGTTTCCTCATTAGGGGCACGGAGGTCTATCGGGTAGATCTACACACACTTTCTAGGCCTACACCCCCCACCTCAGTACAAGATGGGTGGGACTTGCTCGTTGTGTCAGAGGTGGGACTAGAACCCAGGAGTCCCGACTTGCTGTCGCCATGGCCCCTGCTCTAACCCCTAGGCCACACGCCCCGGGGCTGGGTTAGTACATCACGCCTGCCAAGGGGGACGCCCCTCGTGACAAGAGGAGCCCGGGGAGAACATGCGTGGTCCCAACAGCCGCGGTGGAGACGCCTGGCCCACTGCGGAGACCAAACCAAGGCCTGATGCAGCTCTCCTGGCTGTGACCTCAGGTGACACCGGTGGGCAGAGCTGACGCCAGTCTCACCAGTGCGATGAGACGTAGGGGCCTCGATGTGCCCCCGGTGAGGTCCCCTGGGGACAGGGTGACCAAATGTCCCAATTTCTGGGTCTTTTTCTTATATAGGCTCCTATTACCACCACTCCCCCCCCTGATTATTGACACTTGATGTCTGGTCACCCTCCCCGGGGACTTCAGTAACCGGCTGTCCGCACCCGACAGCGATGCCATCAGCGTGGGCAGGCCCTGGACACGGGGTGCCTGTTACCCCATCAACCCCCAGCCCCACCACGTTACCCCACCATGTTACCCGCCGACCCCCAGCCCCCACGTTACCGCCGGCCCCACATCCCCCAGACCACCACGTTACCCCGCCGTCCCCCGGCCCCCACATCACCCCACCAACCCCACCGACCCCCTGGACCACCATGTTACCCCGCCAACCCCTGCATCACCCCGGTGACCCCCGTTACCCCCGAACCCCGCATAACCCCCTCCCCGCCACCACGTTACCCCGCCGACCCCCCGCATCACCCCCGACTCCCCACGTTACTCCGCCGACCCCCGCCCCAGCCCGCGGGGAGCGGGCCGGGCCGGCCGTTGCTGACGCTCGGGCAGCGCGGGGAGGAGGCGCGACACTCGGGTGAGGGCGGGGGGGCCTCCCCGCCGGGACCCCCTCCCCGCGCCGCGCCGCGCCCCGCCCCTCACAGTGTCCGTCGGGCGCCTGGTCCCCGCCGTCGGCCCCGGGCCCCGCCCGCCGGCCTCCTCGGCCTCCAGCGCCGCCTGCAGCCGCTCGGCCAGCTCGGCCTTCAGCCCGCGCGTGTCCAGGCCGCGGCGGCCCAGCTCCTCCTTCAGCTCGTTCACCCGCAGCCGCCGCACGTCCATGGCGCCGCGCGCGCCCCGGCCCCGCTCGCAGCCCCGCGCTGGGCCCGGCCCGCGGCTCAAAATGGCCGCCATCGCCCTCCTCCCGGCCCGCGCCGCGCCGCCGTGCCACGGGGGCGCCGATTGGCCGGGCGCGCCGCGCCGCGATGGGAGGCCGCTTCTCATTGGGTAACAGCCTCCCCGCTCCTCTCTCCTCCCTCGTCGCCCGTCTCCCGCTCACGCTCAGTTTGTGAGGGGAGCTCCCATTGGCCAAAGGTAGCGACGGCGTTGCAACAGGACTTGCCATTGGCGGGAGGCCGCTTCCCGTGTGAGTCAATCAAACAGAGCCTCGAAGGCGTGAAGGATGAGCTTGATGGACAGCTGAAAGGGTGGGGGTCAGACCGCCTATGGGCCAATCACAACGGCCCCCCATATTTCCTGTTGAGTGTCTCATTGGCTGAGCCCTGGGTTTGTTTGTTTTCTGTGCATTTCCCATTCGCTGAGCCTGAGAGGGAGGGTGTGAGCTTGTCTGCCATTGGCTGACCCCGGGGGATATTTTGTTTATTTGTAGAAGGGATTATTTTATTAGTGCATGTCCCATTGGCTAAGCCCAGGGTGGGAGTGTTGCAGGTGCATTTCCCATTGGCTGGGCCCCAGGGAGGGGATTGTAGGTGCATTTCCCATTGGCTGGGCCCCAGGGAGGGGATTGTAGGTGCATTTCCCATTGGCTGAGCCCGGGGGTGGTGGTATTTATTGTTAGTGCATTTCCCATTGGCCGAGCCCTGGGGGATTTATTCTTAGTGCATTTCCCATTGGCCGAGCCTGGGTGGATTTATTCTTAGTGCATTTCCCATTGGCTGAGCCCCAGGGGGATTTATTGTTAGTGCATTTCCCATTGGCCGAGCCCTGGGTGGATTAATTCTTAGTGCATTTCCCATTGGCCGAGCCCTGGGTGGATTAATTCTTAGTGCATTTCCCATTGGCCGAGCCCTGGGGGATTTATTGTTAGTGCCGAGCCAGGGTATGTTTGGTTTGCTCCGGCAATGCAGCCCTGCACGACTCACCGCGCCGCCTGGCCCAGTGGCAGGACGGCCAGTGGCTTTAACCCAACCCGGCCCCCACGCTGGGCAGGCGAGGGGCACTGGCCTGCGCCGTGCGCGAGACGCAGGGACCATCCCTCCCCGGCCCTGGGCGCGGCGCTCGGTTACTGCTCTGAGTGACACCACAAACGGGGGCTGCGGTCACATGATCACGTTTATTCGCTACCAGGAAGTTCTAGGCAAAATCAGGCTCCGGTGGGGCCTCAGAAAACGCAAGAGAAGCGGAATCGCTAACCCCCAATCCCGGGAGCCCAACTGGTCCTGGCTGTAACGCCAGTGAGGCAATGGGATGAATGGAAACCCAAGAGAACAATGACCCGGAAACCCCAAAGGTCTGATTGTCCGTTCTGGTCCCTTTGCCCCAATCCAGCCGTGGGCAGGGGACTTAGGGTAAAGGGGGATCGGGAGCTGAGATCGCAGCCCCACCCGCGCTTGCATTGCATGGGGTGGCAGAAACCCGATCGGGGCAGGAGGCAGAGTCCGGGAGCCGGGAGGGGGAATCTCCCTTGGCCCTTGAGCAAACTTAGTTCTAGCCAAGAGGTTTAAGAGAAAAAAAATCACATTGGTTGGCTCTAGTGATGCAGCTGGAGGTGGGAGAGGAGGAAGCCGGGCAGTGGCTGGGGAAGAGGGCAGGAAGGAGTGAAAGGATCCGGGGAGCAAGGGGCAGGGAAGGGGGGGAATGAGGTGGGGGGGGGGAAAGGGAAGGGGTGGATGGGAGCTTGCAGGCGAATGAAAGGGGGGAAAGGAGGCGGGAAGGGGATGGAGGAACGGAGGAGGCTGAGCCGGAGGAGGATGGAGGAACGGAGGAGGTGGGAAGGGGATGGAGGAACGGAGAAGGTGGAATGGGGATGGAGGAATGGAGAAGGCTGGGCCGGAGGAGGCGGAGGGGGATGGAGGAACGGAGAAGGCTGGGCCGGAGGAGGCGGAGGGGGATGGAGGAACGGAGAAGGCTGGGCCGGAGGAGGTGGAGGGGGATGGAGGAACGGAGAAGGCTGGGCCGGAGGAGGATGGAGGAACGGAGGAGGTGGGAAGGGGATGGAGGAATGGAGAAGGCTGGGCCGGAGGAGGCGGAGGGGGATGGAGGAACGGAGACGGCTGGGCCGGAGGAGGCGGAGGGGGATGGAGGAACGGAGAAGGCTGGGCCGGAGGAGGCGGAGGGGGATGGAGGAACGGAGAAGGCTGGGCCGGAGGAGGCGGAGGGGGATGGAGGAACGGAGAAGGCTGGGCCGGAGGAGGCGGGAGGCCGGCCCGCGCCGGGAGCTGGCCGTGCGGCCGGGCACTAGGGCCGGAAGAGGACGTCGTAGCGAAGCAGGTAGCCATCGCTGAACATGTAGAGCTTGTGGTCAGTGGGGTTGTAGCTCAGCGACCGCACGACGTCCGTCACCTTGTCCAGCGGCAGGCTGAGGCGGCTCTCCCGGCCGGTGCGGGTGTCGTAGGCGTAGAAGATCTCCTCGCGGCGGGTGCTGACCGCCCGGGTGGCGTACAGCACCCCGCACACCATGAAGGCGTTGGTGGCCGCCGGCTTGTACTGGGAGGTCTGCCAGGTCTTCTCCAGGGCCAGCGAGCCGGGGCCGAGGCGGCCGATGACGATGTCGCCCTCGCTGTGCTCGGTGGCGTAGAGCACCCAGAGCCCGCGCTCGTCGGCGGCCAGGTCGAGGCCCTGCCAGCTGGTGCCCGCGTAGGAGAAGCGGTTGTTGAAGGTGGCGTTGGGCACCGCCTTGCGGTCGACGGCCCCGCTCTCCAGGTCCAGGCGGCAGAGGTCCCGCGCGTTGTAGCAGTTGTAGTAGAAGGAGCCGTTGTAGAGCGCCGGCCCGGCCCCCTGCCCGAAGCCCGTGATCAGCTGGTCCGTGGGGTTCCGGGCCAGCAGCAGGTCCTGGTAGGAGCCGTAGAGACGCACCGAGTCCAGCCGCCGGCCGTCCAGGTTCAGGGGGGCCACCCAGTAGCGCTCCTTCCGCCCGGCGCGCAGGGCCGACTCCTTGCCCCAGGCCCCGGCCTTGTAGCTCGCGCCCCGCCAGTTCAGCTGCACCACCGTGGGCTTGCCGATGCGCCAGATCCCCTGGTGGTCGCACGTGCCTGGGGGGATGGGGAGTCACATGGGTTAGATGGGGGGGGTCCAGTGGTGAGAGTGGGGCGGGGAGCCAGGACTCCTGGGTTCTCTCCCCGGCTCTGGGAGGGGAGTGGGGTCTAGTGGTTAGAGCAGGGGCTGGGAGCCAGGACTCCTGGGTTCTCTCCCCGGCTCTGGGAGGGGAGTGGGGGCTGGTGGTTGGAGCTGGGAGCCAGGACTCCTGGGTTCTCTCCCCGGCACTGGGAGGGGAGTGGGGTCTAGTGGTTAGAGCAGGGGCTGGGAGCCAGGACTCCTGGGTTCTCTCCCAGCTCTGGGAGGGGAATGGGGTCTAGTGGTTGGAGCTGGGAGCCAGGACTCCTGGGTTCGCAGCCGGCTCTGACAGGAGTGGGATTCAGGCCAACCAGTGGGTGAAACGATTCAGAGGAAACCAGCCTCGCCTGCTGGCCCCTGAGCCATGTCTGAAAGCCCTGGATTTGCTGACACTCTCCCTGCCTCCCTTCATCTCCATCCTCCTCGGCCTCCTCTTTCCGTCTGGCCCCCAGCCCCTCAGCGTCTGAGCCCCTCACAGCTCCCCGGGGGGGCAGCCAGGGCTGCTAGCCCCACTTCTCAGACGGGACCCTGAGGCACAGAGCGACGCGGTGCCGTGTCGGTCACACGGGGGCTCTGGGGCAGTGCCGGGGCCCACGCCGAGAGCCCGAACCATGGGGCTGTGCCCCCTCGAGGGGCCCCGGAACCCCCAGCCCAGCGAGCGCCCCTGGGAGGGACTCACCCATCGGCGGCTGCCGTCCCAGCAGGGGCTTGTCCTTCTGACACTCCGCCAAGCGCTGCCTGAGCGCGGTCAGCTCCTGCCTCATGGCCACCACGTGGTGCTTGTCGTAGGACTCCAGGGCGCTCACGGTGACCGACATGTTCTGGAGCTGCAAGGAACAGGGCAAGCGTCAGCCCTTCCCCACGGGGCCTGGGCGCCCCTCTCCGGCGGAAGCAGGGCTCCAGGCACCCCCTCGCTGGATCCCCCCGGTGCCCAGCCTCCCGCCCTGCCCGGTGCCCCCTTAGCCACCCAGCTCCGTCGGACGCCCCCGCCCCAGAGCAGCGGCTCTGACAGCGGCGAGCTCGGAGCAGTTTTCCACCCAGCCAGATGTCACCAAAAATGCCCCGTCCCCGGCCGGCCCCCTCGCTTAGCCAGTAACTCCAGGTCACGCTCCAGGACACGCTGCAGATAGTCGCCCTCCGGCGCCTCGTGGCCACGTGCCCCCGAACTCTGAAGCAGGGGGGACAGGGAAACCCAGCCTGGAGAATAGCTGGGAAGGCGTCTAGTGGCCCCCCCAGCCCGTGGCCCAAATCCCCACAAGAGCTGGGGGGAAATTGGGTCCCAAACTTTTTTCTAGGGGAAAAAATGCAGATTTGGCAAAACGCCAAAACATTTCGTGAATTTGCATCGGTTTTGCCAAATTGTTTCAGCTGGAAAACCCCCCCCCCGACCCCGAAACAATTCCGAGCCGCCCGGCCTGGGTCGTGTTTGGGGGTTTCAACGGGCCTCTGTTGAGAACCAGCCTTCGCTCTAACTTACCCCACGGCAAAGGGTTAAAAAGGCCCCATAACGAAACGAAAGGGGAACAAGCAAAACGTTTCGTTCAGCCCCAAATAAATCCCCCCCCGCACAACTTTTCGATGCACCAAACAGCACAAAACGATTTGTTTTCGGTTCGACGCAAAACGACTGTTCTTCAGAGAACCCAAATATCCGGGATTTGCACAGCTCGGCCCTGGTGCCGGCCCCGGTGCTGTGCTGGCCGGCGGCCCCGCCCGGCCAGGCGCTCCCAGGAGGTGGCTGTCCCGGGTGCTCGGCCCACGCTGGCCGCTGTGCCGGGCGATCCCCGCGGGGGTCCCACGCGTGTTGGAGCGTGTCCCGCCCGAGGCTCGGAAATGAACTCGGCCAGCGAGACCACGGAGGATGGTGAAATAGAACCGGTTTTATTGCAGTTTGTTTCTTTGGCCGCGGCTAACGGGACGCTGGGACGGCGCTAGGGACATGCAGGCAGCGGGGGGGTGGGGGGGGGCAGAGCATGCAGGGAAATACAAGGGAGCAGGGGCGCTTTCACGGGGTAGGCCGCCTTGGGGCCGCGTTTCTCCCTGGCGGAGGGGGCCAGGCCCCGGCTGGGTGTAGCCCACGACAGGGTGGTCCAGCGCTGGGACTCCTGGGGGAGTTCGGGATTTCAGTGGCAGCTGGACCCTGGCGGTGGGGTCACATTTCCCTGCTGCAGCCAGGCCCGGGAACGACTTCGCGACCGCCTGGGAGTCGCCAGAGCCCGCCAAGCCTTGGGGTGTGGCCAAAACTATGCCACGCCCCCTGGGGGTGGGACAAAGGGAGAGGCAACTGTCAATCACTGGCCCCGATTAACCCTTCCTGGATTTCCAGGGCCGGGTGCCACACGGGGAGAGCCGGGGGCGGGAAGCTCAGCTCCACTTGACGAGCTCGGCAGCAGATTCGGGGGGCGTCCGAGCCCGTGGGCGGGTGGCCGATGGCCTCCGGGGGGCGAGGATCCCAGTCCCCCTGTGCCAGCCTCACCCTTCCGCCCCGGGGCCCGGCTGGCTGGCGGCTCACTGCGGCTTCCAGCAGGCGAAGGACCTCTTGTGAGACCTCCTGTCCCAGCGCCGGGGGGCCAGGATGACGTAGTCCTCCCTGGGCTCGCCCCGCCCCTGGGGGGCGGCCAGGAGCTCGCAGGCCCGGGCCCGCTGGGTCCGGCGCAGCAGGTAGATGAGGGGGCAGTTCCAGCGCCGGTCGATGAGGGACTTGCCCCGGACATTGACGAAGGGCAGGACGTAGTTGGTGGGGCGGCAGAAAGTCACAAAGAGCTGAAAGACCAAGATACGGGGCGGGGGTCAAGGGCGCCCGGGGCGAGGGGGCTGCAGGGCGCAGGGTTTGCCGGCGTCAGGCTGGAGACGTCTGCGGGGAGGGGGCAGAGCAGCGCAGGCCCCACCGGGCCATGGAGGAGGCTGTCGAAAGGGCGGGAATCCTGCCGGGTCCCAGCGGGGCCCTGCCCTCGGGCCGCCAGGCTCCGGCCAACGGCCCCGCCACGCGTTTCTCGTTCTCGGTAGCAGCAAGACTCCGTGCGGCCCGTCCCTGGAGAAACAGGACTGCTCCTCCCAACAGCCACAGAGCGAACTCGGCCCGGCCCAGCCCCGGCCCCGGCCGAGCCTCCCACCGCCCACCAACACCAGAGACTCGCCCCAAAGGGGACAGGGGCCTAGAAACGGGGTCGCCCTGTCCGGCGTCCTCCGCAGAGGGGGCTGCCCAGCCGGCAAGGCAGGATCCTCAGCCAGGCTCTTTGAACATGGACCTGACCCGGATGAGGAATGAATCGGGTACGCGGAGGTTAACCCTTTGTTGTAACTTTGCCTGTCTGTGGGGGGCTGGGGGGAATTACATTTCTAGCCCTGGCGCTTGCGAGGAAAAGCTTGAAAATGTGACTTGAGCAGAACCAACGGAGCAACACTGCCTGGGTCTGCAGGGAGCCTGAGCCCGTCGCTGGGTGGGGGGAGCTGCCCCGAGTGTGAGTGACGCTGCCTGGGTCTGCAGGGAGCCTGAGCCCGTCGCTCGGTGGGGGGAGCTGCCCCGAGTGTGAGCGACGCTGCCTGGGTCTGCAGGGAGCCTGAGCCCCTCGCTGGGTGGGGGGAGCTGCCCTGAGTGTGAGTGACGCTGCCTGGGTCTGCAGGGAGCCTGAGCCCCTCGCTGGGTGGGGGGAGCTGCCCTGAGTGTGAGTGACGCTGCCTGGGTCTGCAGGGAGCCTGCGCCCGTCGCTGGGAGCAGGTGTTGACCCGTGTGTGTGCAGGCGACCACATGGCTCTGGTGGGGCCCCACACATGGGGGGAGAGGCCGGGGCTGAGTTCTCCCTGCTGCGGGCGGGATCCAACCCCCGCTGCAGCCCCGGAAGGCCGGCCTGGCAGTGGGCCCCGTGCCAGCCCCCAGGAGGGTGGGGTCGGTGTTGAGGGCACTTCATGGCATCAGTCCCACCCTGACAGGGGCTGCTCTGGAGTGGGACCCTCCTCTGGGGTGGGGCTCACCTGGATTGTCCCCTGGGCGTGGCCTGTGTCGGGAAAGGAAGCGATTGGCCGCAGAAGAGGCGTGAGAGAGCGACACGCGCCCTTCCCAGCTTGCAATTGGCTGGTTCTTCCTGCCACTCCACGCTGCGGGGAATCCCTCCCCCCCAACACGAGGGCCAGCCGGGGGTCTGAGCGCGGGCGGGAATCAGGGGTCGCCCCGAACGCCCCCACAGTCCGTCTCCCGCCCCCGGGCCAGCCTGTGTCTGATCCACACGGGATCTGAGCCCAGCCCTGCCAGAGCCCGGCCCCGCGAGCCGCTCACCTCCCGGTGCACCACCTCCACCGTGGTGTCGCTCCCGTTGAGGGAGGAGCGGAGGTGGCCCACGAAGGACTCCATCTCGCCGATCTCCTTCCGCAGCTCCTGGAAGTCCAGCTCGGTGGGGGTCAGGTCGCCCGTCTCCAGCAGCTGCAGCCGGCGGCTGGCGTTCTGCAGCTTGGCCTCGTACCACGCCAGGCGCTGCCCGTATTCCTGGAGCTGCCAGGGGAGGAAGTAAAGACCCAGGGAGGGGGTGTCAGACCTCATCTGGTGTAAATCCACATTACTCCCCTGGGTCAGAACCAGCCCTGACCCCACTGCAGTCGGGGGTGACTCCGGATTAACACCGCAGCAGCTGAGATCAGAACCCAGCCCTGACCGCACTGCAGTCAGGGGTGACTCTGGATTAACACCACAGCAGCTGAGATCAGAACCCAGCCCTGACCGCACTGCAGTCAGGGGTGACTCTGGATTAACACCACAGCAGCTGAGATCAGAACCCAGCCCTGACCGCACTGCAGTCAGGGGTGACTCTGGATTAACACCGCAGCAGCTGAGATCAGAACCCAGCCCCGGCCCTACTGCAGTCGGGGGTGACTCCGGATTCACACTGGAGCAGCTGAGATCAGAACCCAGCCCTGACCGCACTGCAGTCGGGGGTGACTCCGGATTCACACTGGAGCAGCTGAGATCAGAACCCAGCCCCGGCCCTACTGCAGTCGGGGGTGACTCTGGATTCACACCCGTGTTACTCCCTGGGGGAGGCTGGATGTGGGGGGAGCTCCCCGCCCGTCTCGGTCACACCCACCGGCTGGGCAGCAGAAATCTGGGGAACCAAGACACAAAGCCCAGATTCCCCTCGAGCCAGGACAGAGTCAGCGGCGAGATCCCCGGGGAGGGAGTTCGGGGGAAAGGTTCCCTTCCGCGCCTGGGTCAGTTTCACTAACGACATTGACGAGAACCGTCCAGCGGCCGCCGCCCAGCGCCGGAACAGGGGGCGCCCGGAGCTGGGGGGGCAGGGCTGAGACTGACGGGGCGGGGGTGTCTCGCTCCGGTGGGCTGAGTCTGGGCCCCGGCGAGTCCCGGGACGACGTTGTTCGTTGTTCCCTTGGGCTTGGCCTTGGCACTGAGACGCTGGGAGCCCGGAGCCCCGGGGAGGGGGGAGAGCGGGGGCAGGGGACGCTTGTTTGGCGAGTGATTCGCTAGTGGCAAGAAATGGGCTAAAATTGGCCCTCGGCGGCCAGGGCCAGAGCCAGAGCCAGGGCCAGGGCCAGGGGCGCCCCCCCCCCGACGGTGCCGAGAGCCAGGCCAGCAGAGGGCAGCTGTGCCACACGCAGCCCAGGCCTTGCACCAGGGCTGAGTGCCCCGAGAACGGCTGCTCCAGGGCGGCTCTGTGGGCCCCAACCCTTGCGTAGCCTGCCCTGACCAGGACCAGCCCCAGGGCCGACGCTGCCCTGGCCCAGGGGGGAAGGAATTCGCCCGAGGTCACGCAGAGCTGGGGCCCCTGACCCCTCGGTTCTCCCCCCGTCCCCTCCCCGGCCTCACCTTCTCCATCTCCCGCTGCACACGCAGGGTCAGGTTGCGGGCGGACGTCTCCAGCAGCTCGATCCGCCGCAGGGGGAAGGTGTCGTCGGGCAGGATGACGGTGCAGACGCAGTGACCGCTGGCGTCCATCACGCTGCTCAGATTCTGCACGGCCTGGAAGGGGGAGCGGGGAGCAGGCGGGACCCGTTACCCAAGCGTCACGTCTCATGTCCCCTCCCCGAAGCACCACGGGAATGCAGCCACTTCTGGGGAGGAGCGTGTCAGAGGGTGCAGCGGCCGGGGCAGAGGGGATCGGGGCGGGCGGAGGGGAAACCCAGGGGACATTTCATGGGCACGCAGCACGGCCAGGTCCCGGCAGGATTTCACCCATGTCCAAGGCGGGCAGGTGATTTCAGCCTCCGGGCCGCCCTGGCCCTGGCAAAGATACTCACGGAGGCAGCCGTCCAGCGCAGGAGCGGGCAGCCCGCCAGGAACAGGGCGAGTACGATGGTGGCCATGGCCCGTCTGTGCCACCCCCGGCGCCCCCAGGGGCTTTATATCGGCAGCGGAAGGTGCGGCAGGCCTGCGCGTGACGGGGGGACCGGCTGGCAATCGCCACTCACTAGCCGGGCGACCTGACACTGATCCCTAAATTGGCTGGTGTCAGGTTGATTTGTTCAGCTCGGTGATTGATGGGCTGCCTGTGCCAGCGAGATAGCGGGGCAGGGGGATTAACGGGGGAGGGGGTGTCTCATGCCCAAGCAAGAGAGGCCTGAGCCCTGGGGGTGACCTGATGGGAACCGGGGGGTGGGGGGGAGGGGTGCTGCAGGGGGTGCTAAGGAGCCAAGGCTGGAGCGGGCTAGCAGGGGCTGCAGGTCAGGAGTGAGGGGCACCAGCAGAGCTGCAGGGGGCAGGGCTGGGTTAGCAGGGGCTGCGGGTCGCGAGTGAGGGGCACTGGCAGGGCTTGGGGGGCAGAGCTGGGCTGGCAGGGGGCTGTGGGTCAGGAGTGAGGGGCACCGCAGATCTGGGTGCAGGGGGGAACCCAGAGCTGGGGTAGCAGGGGGCTGCGGGTCGGGAGTGAGGAGCACAGAACCCTGAGCTGATGATGGGGAGGGTGATGGGGGGAATTGCTGTAAATCCCATTGTGTAACCAGGTCCTGCAGGAACTTGGCATGTTCGGGCCACCCCCCGCCCCCATATCAGTTTGCGGAACAGCCCCCAGAGCAAAGGGGGAGGATTGTCCTTCTCTGATGGGCCTCCACCCCCCAATTGCAAAATGTCTTAATCCCCCTGATAAGGGGAGGTTGGCAGCGAGGCACTGGGGAGCCTTTGTTCTCGGCTGGGCAAACGGAAACCAGCCCCCGTCATATCAGGACTCCAGAGCCGGGGGCTCAGCTCCCTGGGGCAAGACAGGCCATGACTCCCCGGATCTCAGAGCCGGCGCTCAGAGGCACAGGGTTAGCAGGGGGCTGCGGGTCGGGAGTGAGGGGCACTGGCAGAGGTGGGCTGGCAGGGGCTGCGGGTCGGGAGTGAGGGGCACCGGCAGAGGTGGGGGACACCCCCAGGTTGGGAGTGAGGAGCATCACTCCACCGACATCAGAACCACCCCCCTTTGCACCAGCCATGCAAAACATGGCAGAACCGCACCAGCTGTGCCGAGCCCATTCCCCGGCCCCCACTGCTCTCCTGGGGCTAGGGCAGCGCATGGCCCAGGGCAGGGCTGCCAGCACCAGACCCACAGAGCCCCCGAGGCCCCGGGTGCCCCCTGCCCCTGTGGGCACCTGCCCTCCCCCAGCAGCTCCCCTCACACTGGCTCTAGGCAGGGCTTTGGGGGCCTGTGTTTTATAGCCCCAGAAGCTCCTCCCACTCCCAGCATGCTTTGCTCAGAGGATACTCCCAGCCAGCTCCCCCCCAAGACAGACACACTGGGGCCTGCTCAGGCTCCCACACGTTCTCCCTGGGCTGGGGCCCAGCGCTGGACGGGCCCGTTAACCCTCCGGCTGGGGCAGCCTGGCTATGGGTGGCAAGTCAGTGACAGAGCCAGACCCCCCTCCCCCTGCTGGGAGAGAACCCCGGAGTCCTGGCTCCCAGCCCCCCCAGTCCCCTCCCCCGCTGGGAGAGAACCCCGGAGTCCTGGCTCCCAGCCCCCCTGCTCCCATCCCCCGCTGGGAGAGAACCCCGGAGTCCTGGCTCCCAGCCCCCCCGCTCCCATCCCCCGCTGGGAGAGAACCCCGGAGTCCTGGCTCCCAGCCCCCCCACTCCCCTCCCCCTGCTGGGAGAGAACCCCGGAGTCCTGGCTCCCAGCCCCCCTGCTCCCATCCCCCGCTGGGAGAGAACCCTGGAGTCCTGGCTCCCAGCCCCCCCGCTCCCTTCCCCCGCTGGGAGAGAACCCCGGAGTCCTGGCTCCCAGCCCCCCGCTCTGAAGCAGAGAAGGAAGCCGCTCACCAGCTCGGCTCGGCAGCGTTTATTTATAAGCTCTCGCTCGGCTCGCGCCCTGACAGGGACGCGGGTGCGTTAAAACCGGAGCTGCCGTTCCATATACAGCGTATAAACAACCTATGTACAGTTCTGTGCCCGTCCCGTCGGTGCGTCGCCAGGAACCGGCTCCGCTCGGCAGACGTGCCGCGTCCCTCGCCCGGGCCTGGTTTGCTGCCGGGTGTTCGGATCAGGGCAGCGCTGGGGCTGGCGGTGCAGCGTGGGCATCGTAACGGCCGGGTGCGCAGGCCGGCACACGTGGCATTTGCATCCGGGGGGGCTAACGAAGGCTGAATTCCCTGCAGCCCCCAAGCTGGGGGCCCCTCGTCTTTCTCCCCGGAGCCGGGCGCCCTGTGGGAGCTGATGGTGGGCGCGGCCCCGGGAAGCTCTTGGCCTCGGTGGGTTTGGGAGCAGGCTGGGGCCCGGTACCTGCCACGTCCGAGCCATGCCCCCTTTCTGTGGGGAGCCCCACGGCACACGCAGACCCGCAGCAGCACAGACGTCCCCCCAGCCGGATGGAGCTCACAGGCCGCCCTGTGCCGGCTGCATCCAGTCTGGCCGCTCTCGGGCTGCTCCATGGCCGGAGGGATTCGAACCTGGAGCCGGTCGGCAGCGGCTCAGACTGCCGTGCGCCCGGCCCGACACGGACAATAGTGCAAAAGTGGCTTCGTCTCTAACCCGGGCTCCTGACTCAGCCCCGTGTCCCTGGGCCCGCGCTGGCCTCGCCCAGGGCTTTGGCCACGGCAAAGCGCAGCCCCGGCCCGGCGGCCCTTTGTCTGAGTTCCCCGGTCGGTATTCTTGTGCTCCTGGTGGGGCCGCGTCTGAAGAGCCGCCGGCTGGGTTCGAACCTCCGGAGCGGCACAGGACCCGATGCGAGGCCCTGCCCGGCAGAACAGAGGGGAGCCGGGCACCGGACGCTGGCGGCATCCAGGGGGCGGCTCGGTCCCAGGAATCCCCCACACGCAGCGGCTCCGGGCCCTGGGGCGTTGGGAGCCGGCCCCGCCCCGTGACTCTCGTCCCGTAACGCTCCGCCGGCCCCGTGGTACCAGCCCGGCGGGAGTCGGTGGCCAGGTCCCTGGTGGATCCTGCGAGCTCCCGCTGGGGTGGCCGGCGCCGTGGGGCGACCTCGATGTGGCCCCGAGGGCCTGGTCCCGTCCCAGCGAGGGGCAGGGGCCCTGCCCTGCCCTATGGCAGTGAAACAGCTGGAGGGGAAATGGCGGGGCTGGGCCAGGGGTGGGGGGCAGCAGCCCCGCCCCGGCCTGGCCGCCCCCCTGCTCACCCCGTACTGCCACGGGCGGCAGCAGGCCGGGGCTCAGCAGGGAGACCGGCCACGTGGCAGAGGGGGCTGGGAGGGAAGGTCTCGCTGGGGGCCTGGCTGCAGGTGGGGACGGGTGGGAGGATTCGGGAAGGATGGTTTGGGGGGCCAGGTTCCCCTGTTGGGGGTGGAAGGGGTGGTGGGGACAGGCAATGTGGGGAGGAGTTGTGGGGGATTGGAGTTGGGTGGGGGTCAGACAGGAAATGGTGGGTGGGGCCCAGGATTGGGGTCAGACAGGAGATGGGGGGTGGGGCCCAGAATTGGGGGGATCCGAGAGGAGATGGGGCAGGGGCCCAGGGGCAGGGGGGGGGCCAGACAGGAACTGGGGGGGGGGGCCCCGGATCGGGGGGGTCAGACAGGAGATGGGGCAGGGGCCCAGGGTCAGTGGGGGGGCCAGACAGGAAATGGGGGGTGGGGCCCAGGATCGGGGGGGTCAGACAGGAGATGGGGGGCAGAGGCCCAGGATCGGGGGGGTCAGACAGGAGATGGGGGGCAGGGGCCCAGGATCGGGGGGGTCAGACAGGAGATGGGGGGTGGGGCCACCCCAGCAGGCTGCCTAGCCCTGCCAGTGAGACGGGGATCGGGGCCCCTGGGATCAGCCCCCCCCCAGGCCCCCTCCTCGGAGGCGGCGCAGGGCGCAGGGGCGGCGGGGGGGCCACCCGGCCGCCGGCCGCTCTCGGGGGGGGCGGGGCACAGGACGTAGCGTCCCGCCCCCTCGGCCCGGTGCACCTGGGCCGCCACGGCCCCCTTTGGCAGCAGCTGCTCCTTGGCCGGCGGCTCGGGGCCCGGCCCCCCCACGGCGCCCTGCTCCGCCCCCCCGTCCTCCATGTTGACGTAGAGGATCTCGTCGGGGCCCTGGGCGGCCGGGAGGCTCCGCAGCGTCTTGTCCAGCGCCCCGTGCAGCTCCTGGAAGCTGGGGCGCTCCTTGGGGTGCAGGGCCCAGCAGCTGCTCATCAGCTGGTACCTGGGGAGAGGGGCAGCGATCAACGGGGGGGGCCACCTCTGCCCCACAGCCTACAGGGATGGGGCCCCTCTGGGGCAGGGCTGGATATACGGGGTTCCCTCGCCCGGCGCAGAGTCGCAGTCGGGGGCACGGGGGGCTGGATCTATGGGGTTCCCTCGCCCGGCGCAGAGCCGCAGTCGGGGGCACGGGGGGCTGGATCTATGGGGTTCCCTCGCCCGGCGCAGAGCCGCAGTCGGGGGCACGGGGGGCTGGTTATACGGGGTCCCCTCGCCCGGCGCAGAGCCGCAGTCGGGGGGCACGGGGGGCTGGATCTATGGGGTTCCCTTGCCCGGCGCAGAGCCGCAGTCGCGGAGCATGGGGGGCTGGATCTATGGGGTTCCCTCGCCCGGCGCAGAGCCGCAGTCGGGGGCATGGGGGGCTGGATATACGGGGTCCCCTCGCCCGGCGCAGAGCCGCAGTCGGGGGCACGGGGGGCTGGATCTATGGGGTTCCCGCGCCCGGCGCAGAGCCGCAGTCGGGGGCACGGGGGGCTGGATCTATGGGGTCCCCTCACCCGGCGCAGAGCCGCAGTCGGGGGCACGGGGGGCTGGATATACGGGGTCCCCTCGCCCGGCGCAGAGCCGCAGTCGGGGGAATGGGGGGCTGGATCTATGGGGTCCCCTCGCCCAGCGCAGAGCCGCAGTCGGGGGCATGGGGGGCTGGTTATACGGGGTCCCCTCGCCCGGCGCAGAGCCGCAGTCGGGGGCACGGGGGGCTGGTTATACGGGGTCCCCTCGCCCGGCGCAGAGCCGCAGTCGGGGGCACGGGGGGCTGGTTATACGGGGTCCCCTCGCCCGGCGCAGAGCCGCAGTCGCGGGGCACGGGGGGCTGGTTATACGGGGTCCCCTCGCCCGGCGCAGAGCCGCAGACACCTCTGGGGTGGGGGACGGGGTGGGCCATACGGCGATCCCCCGGCCGGGGCTGAAATGCAGCATACTGGGAATGCCCGAGGGTGGGCATGGCATGCTGGAGGCAGGACCCTGGGCGGGGGGTCCCCATGGCATGCCGGCAGGTCCTGGGAGTCTAGGGGGATCCCTGCGGTGTGCCGGCAGGTCCTGGGGGATTCTGGGGGGTCCCCGCGGCATGCCGGCAGGTCCCGGGGCTCTGGGGGGTCCCTGCAGCATGCTGGCAGGTCCCGGGGGTCTGAGGTTGTTCTCGCAGCGTGCCAGCACGTCCCGAGGGTCTGGGGGGTCCCTGCGGAATTCCGGCAGGTCCCGGGGGTATGGGGGGGTCCCCGCAGGTCCCAGGGGTCTGGGGGGCTGCAGGGGGGTCCCTGCGGCGTGCCGGCCGGGCCCGGGGGTCTGGGAGGGTCCCCGCGGCGTACTGGCCGGGCCCGGGGGTCTGGGAGGGTCCCCGCGGCGTACTGGCAGGGCCTGGGGGTCTGCAGGGGGGTCCCCGTGGCGTGCTGGTGGGTCCCGGGGGTATGGGGGGGTCCCCGCGGCGTGCCGGCAGGTCCCGGGGGTCTGCAGGGGGGTCCCCGCGGCGTGCTGGCGGGTCCCGGGGGAGGCCGGGGGTCTGCAGGGGGGGCCCCGCGGAATGCTGGCGGGTCCCGGGGGAGGCCGGGGGGTCCCCGCGGCGTGCCGGCGGGTCCCGGGGGAGGCCGGGGGTCCCGGGGGCGAGTGCTCTTACAGCCCGTCCAGGCAGTCGAGCGGCTGCTTGAGGCGATGGCCCTGGCGCAGGTAGTCGTAGATCTCGCTGTTCTCCACGCCCGGGTACGGCGTCTGCCCCCGCGTGGCGATCTCCCACATGGTGACGCCGAACGACCACTGCGGGAGGAGAGCGTCAGCGCCGCGTGGTCCGGGCCACGAGGGGTCTGGGGGCAGGAGGGGGCAGTGGCCGCGTTGGGCGGGGTTGGTAGCCGCGTAGGAGGGGTTGTGGCTGTGCCAGGAGGGGCTGGTAGTGAGGCAGGAGGGGTCCGTAGCCATGCTGGGAGGGGTCGTGGCCGCGCCAGGAGGGGCTAGTAGCTGGGCTGGGAGGGGTCGGTAGCTGCACCGGAGGGGTCGTGGCCACGCCAGGCAGGAGGACTTGTGGCTGCGCCAAGAGGGGTCGTGGCTGGGCAGGAGGGGTTGTAGCCACACAGGAGGGGTCAGTAGCCACGCAGGAGGGGTCGTGGCTGCGCCAGGCAGGAGAGGTTGTGGCTGCGCGGAGGGGCCCGTAGCCGCCAGGAGGGGTCAGTAGCCAGCAGGAGGGGTTGGTAGCCGCGCAGGAGGGGCCCGTAGCCACCAGGAGGGATCAGTAGCCGGCAGGAGGGGCCCGTAGCCACCAGGAGGGGTTAGTAGCCGTGCAGGAGGGGCCCGTAGCCGCCAGGAGGGATCAGTAGCCGGCAGGAGGGGTTAGTAGCTGCGCAGGAGGGGCCCGTAGCCGCACAGGAGGGGCCCGTAGCCACCAGGAGGGATCAGTAGCCGCGCAGGAGGGGTTAGTAGCCGCGCAGGAGGGGTCCGTAGCCACCAGGAGGGATCAGTAGCCGCGCAGGAGGGGTTAGTAGCCGCGCAGGAGGGGCCCGTAGCCGGCAGGAGGGGTCGGTAGCCGCGCAGGAGGGGTTGGTAGCCACGCAGGAGGGGTTGGTAGCTGCGCAGGAGGGGCCCGTAGCCGCCAGGAGGGATCAGTAGCCGGCAGGAGGAGTTGGTAGCCACGCAGGAGGGGCCCGTAGCCGGCAGGAGGGGTTAGTAGCCGCGCAGGAGGGGTTGGTAGCCGCGCAGGAGGGGCCCGTAGACACCAGGAGGGGCCCGTAGCCACCAGGAGGGGTCAGTAGCCGCGCAGGAGGGGTCGGTAGCCGCACAGGAGGGGCCCGTAGCCGCCAGGAGGGGCCCGTAGCCGCGCAGGAGGGGTTGGTAGCCGCGCAGGAGGGATCAGTAGCCGGCAGGAGGGGTTGGTAGCCACGCAGGAGGGGTTGGTAGCCACGCAGAAGGGGCCCGTAGCCGCCAGGAGGGGCCCGTAGCCAGCAGGAGGGATTAGTAGCCGCGCAGGAGGGGTTATTAGCTGCGCAGGAGGGGCCCGTAGCCGCACAGGAGGGGCCCGTAGCCACCAGGAGAGATCAGTAGCCGGCAGGAGGGGTTAGTAGCCGCGCAGGAGGGGCCCGTAGCCGGCAGGAGGGGTTGGTAGCCGCGCAGGAGGGGCCCGTAGCCGGCAGGAGGGGTTAGTAGCCGCGCAGGAGGGGTTGGTAGCCGCACAGGAGGGGCCCGTAGCCGGCAGGAGGGGTCAGTAGCCGCGCAGGAGGGGTTGGTAGCCGCGCAGGAGGGGCCCGTAGCCGGCAGGAGGGGCCCGTAGCCACCAGGCGGGGTCAGTAGCCGCACAGGAGGGGCCCGTAGCCGCACAGGAGGGGCCCGTAGCCGCGCAGGAGGGGTTGGTAGCCGCGCAGGAGGGATCAGTAGCCGGCAGGAGGGGTTGGTAGCCACGCAGGAGGGGTTGGTAGCCACGCAGAAGGGGCCCGTAGCCGCCAGGAGGGGCCCGTAGCCAGCAGGAGGGGTTAGTAGCCGTGCAGGAGGGGTTGGTAGCTGCGCAGGAGGGGCCCGTAGCCGGCAGGAGGGGTCGTAGCCGCGCAGGAGGGGCCCGTAGCCGGCAGGAGGGATCGGTAGCCATGCAGGAGGGATCAGTAGCCGGCAGGAGGGGTTAGTAGCCGCGCAGGAGGGGCCCGTAGCCGGCAGGAGGGGTCGGTAGCCGTGCAGGAGGGATCGGTAGCCGCGCAGGAGGGGTTGGTAGCCGCGCAGGAGGGGCCCGTAGCCGCCAGGAGGGATCAGTAGCCGGCAGGAGGGGTTAGTAGCCGCGCAGGAGGGGCCCGTAGCCGGCAGGAGGGGTTAGTAGCCGCGCAGGAGGGGCCCGTAGCCGCCAGGAGGGGTCATAGCCGCGCAGGAGGGGTCGGTAGCCGGCAGGAGGGATCAGTAGCCGGCAGGAGGGATCAGTAGCCGGCAGGAGGGGCCCGTAGCCACCAGGAGGGGTTAGTAGCCGTGCAGGAGGGGCCCGTAGCCGCCAGGAGGGATCAGTAGCCGGCAGGAGGGGTTAGTAGCTGCGCAGGAGGGGCCCGTAGCCGCACAGGAGGGGCCCGTAGCCACCAGGAGGGATCAGTAGCCACGCAGGAGGGGTTAGTAGCTGCGCAGGAGGGGCCCGTAGCCGCAAGGAGGGGTTGGTAGCCGCGCAGGAGGGGCCCGTAGCCACCAGGAGGGGCCCGTAGCCACCAGGAGGGGCCCATAGCCGCCAGGAGGGGTCGGTAGCCGCGCAGGAGGGGTTGGTAGCCGCGCAGGAGGGATCAGTAGCCGGCAGGAGGGGTTGGTAGCCACACAGGAGGGGTTGGTAGCCACGCAGAAGGGGCCCGTAGCTGCCAGGAGGGGCCCGTAGCCAGCAGGAGGTGTTAGTAGCCGCGCAGGAGGGGTTGGTAGCTGCGCAGGAGGGGCCCGTAGCCGGCAGGAGGGGTCGTAGCCGCGCAGGAGGGGCCCGTAGCCGGCAGGAGGGGTCGGTAGCCATGCAGGAGGGGCCCGTAGCCGGCAGGAGGGGTCGGTAGCCACGCAGGAGGGGTCGGTAGCCGCGCAGGAGGGGCCCGTAGCCGGCAGGAGGGGTCGGTAGCCGTGCAGGAGGGGCCCGTAGCCGGCAGGAGGGGTCGGTAGCCATGCAGGAGGGATCAGTAGCCGCGCAGGAGGGGTTGGTAGCTGCGCAGGAGGGGCCCGTAGCCGGCAGGAGGGGTCGGTAGCCGCGCAGGAGGGGTTGGTAGCCACGCAGGAGGGGTTGGTAGCCGCGCAGGAGGGGCCCGTAGCCGCCAGGAGGGATCAGTAGCCGGCAGGAGGGGTTAGTAGCCACGCAGGAGGGGCCCGTAGCCGGCAGGAGGGGTTAGTAGCCGTGCAGGAGGGGTTAGTAGCCGCGCAGGAGGGGCCCGTAGCCGCCAGGAGGGGTCATAGCCGCGCAGGAGGGGTCGGTAGCCACGCAGGAGGGGTCGGTAGCCGCGCAGGAGGGATCGGTAGCCGGCAGGAGGGATCAGTAGCCGCGCAGGAGGGGTCGGTAGCCGCGCAGGAGGGGCCCGTAGCCGGCAGGAGGGATCAGTAGCCGGCAGGAGGGGCCCGTAGCCGGCAGGAGGGGTCGTAGCCGCGCAGGAGGGGTCGGTAGCCGCGCAGGAGGGACCCGTAGCCGGCAGGAGGGATCAGTAGCCGCGCAGGAGGGGTTGGTAGCCGCGCAGGAGGGGCCCGTAGCCGGCAGGAGGAGCCCGTAGCCGGCAGGAGGGGCCCGTAGCCGCGCAGGAGGGGCCCGTAGGCGGCAGGAGGGGTCGTAGCCGCGCCCGCCCGCCCGCCGGGCTCACCACGTCGCTCTTGGTGGTGTAGACGCGGTCGGCCAGGCTCTCGATGGCGATCCACTTGACGGGCATCTTGGCGATGCGGCCCTGGCGGTAATAGTCGCCGTTGTAGATCTTCTTGGAGAGGCCGAAGTCGGCCACGCAGACGTTCATGTTCTCGTTCAGCCTGCGGCAGCACAGGGCCCGGTGAGGGGGGGTCCTGGGGGGCTGAGGGAGGAGGGACAGGCCAGGGGTCGGGGGAGGAGGGCAGGCAGGTGGGGGCAGGAGGGGAATAGGACCCTGGGGGCCAGGGAGGCGGGGGCAGGGACCCTGGGGGGCAGGGGGAGGAGGAGCCAGCAGCATTGAGCGGGGGGGCACCGGCTGGGGGGGCACGTCTCTCACATGCAGTTGCGGGCGGCCAGGTCCCGGTGGATGAAGTTCCGGCTGCTGAGATAGTCCATCCCGCTGGCGATGTCGGCCATGAACCGCACCAGCATCTGCGTGGGCAGGTACTGGGGGAGAACAGCTGGTCAGTGCCCGGGCCGGGGGCTCTCCCCGAGCGGGGCCCCCGCCGCATCCCCCCACACGGCCCGCGGCGCCTGGGGCCAGGATGGCACCAGGGCTGGGTGGCGGCTGGGGCTGGGGCGGTGCTGGGCCCGGGCGGCAGCTGGAGCTGGGGCGCACCAGGGCTTGGGAGGCCCTGGGGCCAGGGGGCAGCGGCTAGGGCCAGGGCGGGGCTGGGGTGGCGGCAGGGCTAGGGAGGCGCTGGGGCTGGGGCAGTGCTGGGCCCAGGCGGTGGCAGGGCTGGGGAGGGGCTGTGGAGGCGCGGGGCGGGGGCTGGGGCTGGGGAGGCGCCGGGGCCAGGGCAGCGGCTGGGGCTGGGGAGGCACTGGGGCTAGGGAGGTGGCTGTGGCTGGGGCGGCGGTGGCTGTGGCCGGGGCCGGGCGGCGGCGGTGGTGGGGCCGGGGCTGTGGCCGGGGCCGGGCGGCGGCGGTGGTGGGGCCGGGGCTGTGGCTGGGGCAGGGGCGGAGGCGGCAGGGCCGGGGTGGCGGTGGCGGGGCTGTGGCCGGGCCGGGGCCGGGCGGCGGTGGTGGCAGGCGGTGGTGGCTGTGGCCGGGGCGGCGGCGCGGTGGCGGCGGTGGCTGTGGCCGGGGCGGCGGCGGCGGTGGCTGGGCGGCAGTGGCTGTGGCCGGGGCCGGGGCGGCGGTGGTGGGACCGGGGCTGTGGCCGGGGCAGCGGTGACGGGGCTGTGGCGGGTCCGGGCGGCGGTGGCTGTGGCCGGGGCCGGGGCTGTGGCCGGGGCCGGGCGGCGGTGGTGGCCGGGCGGTGGTGGTGGCCGGGGTGGCGGTGGCTGTGGCCAGGGCCGGGCGGCGGTGGCCGGGCGGCGGTGGTGGGGCCGGGGCTGTGGCCGGGGGGCGGCGGTGGCTGTGGCCGGGGCCGGGGCAGCGGTGGCGGGGCTGTGGCGGGGCTGGGTCCGGGGGGCAGCGGTGGCTGTGGCCGGGGCCGGGGCCGGGGCGCACACTCAGGGGGCTGTCGCCGAGCCGGGAGTAGAGCAGGAAGCTGTGCAGGTCGCCGTGTTTCATGAAGGGCAGGATGACGACAGGCGAGGGGAAGCCCTCGCTCTCCGTGCTCTGCAGACACACCCCTGCCGAGAGGGAGCAGAGCGGCCGTGAGACCTGCCCCGGGGTCCCAGCCCCCCCCGATCCCAGCCCCCCAGATCCCAGCCTCCCAGGGAGCTCAAACCCCCTGGATACCCACCCCGAGACTCCCCCTGGATCTCAGCCCCCCAGATGGAACAGGGCCACCAAGACAGGGTTAGATACCAATCCAAAATGAAGGAGTGGGGAGGGGGCTGGGAGCCAGGACTCCTGGGTTCCAGGTGGTGGGTGAGTCCCTCCCCCGGATCGGTGGTCAGTTGCTCCATGTGGCCAGGGGGGTCCAGTGACCTCCCTCGGGGTCACTAGGGGCATTTGGGTAGCACCGGGGGCCCCGCGGCCGAGCTCCCGGCCTGGCCAGGAGCGCAGGCTCCGCTCTGTGGCCGGGCACCGCGGCCTGGGTTGCCCGGGGGCACTGCTGGAGGCTGGACGTGAACCCCAGGCCCTGTGCAGCTGAGGCGTGATGCGGCGAGGGAGGGAATCCAGCCTGGCGCAGGGCGCTGGCCCGGCACAGCCTGTGCCAGTTCCCCTGGCGGCTGTCCCGAGTTCCCGTCTCTCCGTCCCTCCCACATCTGCTTTCCCAGGGAAACCTCCCGCCCCCTGGGGCCCCAGCCCCCCGACTTCCTCTCCGCTTTCCCAGGCCATCGTCCCGCCAGGGCCAGGCTGCAGCCGCTCGACCCCCCGGCCCGGCGTACGGGGCACCCTGCTCCTCCCCCCCGTTAACCCTGTGGGTGCTGTGCCCAGGCGAGCGGCTCTCACCCAGGAGCTTCATGACGTTGGGGTGGTCGAACTCCTTCATGCAGACGGCCTCGCTCAGGAAATCCTCCATCTCGCTGCGGGTGCAGATGGCAACTGCGGGGGACACGGGGGGGGGTGATGCCAGAGCCACGGGCACTAGGGCAGAGCCGCAGGGGAGGGGAGGGAGCAGAGGAGGGGACCCTGGGGAGGAGGGGGCCCATTAGGGGTGCAAGAGGAGAGGGGGTTCTGGGGGGAGGGAGGGTCCCAGGGTCTCGCCAGCCCCCCAGGCGCCTGCCACATACTTACTCTTCATGGTCTTGACGGCCACCTTGAGGACGCTGTCGTCCTGGTTGAGCTGCCCTTCCATGACGGAGCCGAACTCGCCTGGGGAAGCCGGAGGCAGAGGGGCTGTGAGATCCCCGGCAGTGCGGGGGCTGGGACACACAGCCCGGCCATTCCTTGGGCAGCCAGCAGGGGGCAGCAGCTTGTGCGTGTGCGCACACACACACACAGAGCAGTGCACATGCACACACACACACACACACTCCCAGCAGAGCACACACCCGGCAGTGCACAGTCCTGCCAGCAGGGGGCACCCCCCACCCCGGATCTCTGTGCCGACAGCAGGGGGCACCCCCCACCCCGGATCTCTGTGCCGACAGCAGGGGGGCCCCACAGATCTCTGTCCTGGCAGCAGGGGGCACCCCCCACCCCAGATCTCTGTGCCGACAGCAGGGGGCACCCCCCACCCCGGATCTCTGTGCCGACAGCAGGGGGTAATGTGCTCGGAACGGGTTACATCCGCTCCATGGCGAGGGAGCAGCTTGGGGAAAATCTCGCTGCCAAGCCGGAAGCTGGATGGGGCTGTGGAATCGGGCCAGGGTGGGGACCGGAAACACTGGGAGCGCTGGAGCCGCGAGCCAGGGGCTTTTCCAGCCGGGCTCGCAACTTTCCAAAGCCGGAGCTCCCTGGCCACGTCAGTGGAGCGTGGGGAACCTGGCCTGCAGCCCCCAGCACCCGGCCTGCCTGGCTCCCTGGGCCACATGGGGGGAACCCGCCAACCCCAATAGATCCATCGGGGGGTAGCAGATCCCACAATGCATTGCTGCCCTCCAGCATGGGGTGCAAGCCCCCTACCTTCACCAAGGGTCTTCCCCAGGGCCACCTTGTGCCGATCCACCATCACGTCCCGCAGCTTCTCCTTCAGGTCCTCACTGATGCCCAGGCTGTTCACTGCGGCGCAAAGATGGGGACAAGGGGTCAGGCTCCAGCGCGGTAAGGACGGGGCCCAGACCCCAGCCGAGATCAGGGCCCCGTCGTGCCGGGCGCCACCCAGACCCCGGCCGAGATTGGGGCCCCGTCACGCCGGGCGCTGCCCAGACCCCAGCTGAGATCAGGGCCCCGTCACGCCGGGCGCTGCCCAGACCCCGGCCGAGATTGTGTCCCCGTCACGCCGGGCGCCGCCCAGACCCCAGCCGAGATCAGGGCCCCGTTGTGCCGGGCGCTGCCCAGATCCTGGCCGAGATCAGGGCCCCGTCGCGCCGGGCGCCGCCCAGAGCCCAGCCGAGATCAGGGCCCCGTCGCGCCGGGCGCCGCCCAGACCCTGCCTGAGATTGGGGCCCTCCGTCTGAACCAGGGGTGGAGGGAACGAGGCCCGGAGAGGGCAGCCTGCCAGCCAGCAGTAAAACCAGGATGGGAACCCAGGTGCCTGGAGCCGCGTGGCGCCCGAGTCTCTGGGCCATGCTCTCTCCGGAGATGCCTGGAGTACAATGGGGCAGCCGGGACCTGCCTGGCCGGGGGCCGGCCCTAGGCTGACTGTCAGGTCCTGGCGAGTGGGGGCAGCCGTGGGCTGGGGCGTGGCGGGCGAGGTACTCACGCGTAGCCTCCGTGGTTCTGCGGCTGTACGACTTGCGGACACGGTAATGGACCACCAGCTCGCCCTGCTCCACTTGGGGCTCAAAGGCCTCCCTGCACGGGGGGCCACAGCCGGTGAGAGACCCCAGCCTGCAACATCCGGACCCCAAAGCCAGCCAGTCCCTGCGGGAGCCGGCGCCCACTAGAGGGGACAGGCCCCTGCCCCCCCCCCCACCCCCGAGCCAGCCAGTCCCTGCCCTGGGGCTGGACGGGAGCCGGCGCCCGCTAGAGGGATCAGGCCCCTGCCCCATCCCCCGCCCCCCTGAGCCAGCCAGTCCCCACCCTCGGGCTGGACGGGAGCCGGCGCCCGCTAGAGGGGACAGGCCCTGTGCCCCATCCCCCGCCCCCCGAAGCCAGCCAGTCCCTGCTCTCGGGCTGGACGGGAGCCGGCGCCCGCTAGAGGGGACAGGCCCCTGCCCCATTCCCCGCCCCCCTGAGCCAGCCAGTCCCTGCCCTCGGGCTGGACGGGAGCCGGCGCCCGCTAGAGGGGACAGGCCCCTGCCCCATTCCCTGCCCCTTTCCCCACCGGCCCACTCCCAGCCCCCATTCTGCCCCCCGCTCACCCAAAGCGCGTCTCCTTCTTGCGCAGCCGGGCCAGGACGAGGACGAAGAAGATGGCGAAGGCCACGGCCAGGCCCACGGCCAGGATCACAGCCCACCAGTGCCACGAGAAGGCGGGGGCCGCGGTCTCCCTCACTGCACAAGCAAGGGGTAGGGTTAGCCGGGTTGGGGGGAGGCAGCGGGGTGCTCTGTGGATATGCCCCAGGCCCCCCCCCATGGACCCACCCGGGAGCCAGGCTCCCCCTGGGCTCCCCAACCCCCCAGCTCCACCGGACCAAACCCCCTCCCTGCGGGGGGCAGGGCTGAGTCACTTGGGGGCTGCACCCAAGGTGGGGAGAATTAGCCCGTCAGGTGCCTCCCCCCAGCGCTGGATCCCCACAGATCCCTGTGAGATCTGACCCCAACGTCCTGCAGGACTGGGCGGGCAGTGGGGTGGAGGGGGTGGAGGGGGCAGGGCAGAGGGAGGGGGTGGGGGGCTCCTCACCTTGCTCAGTCTGTGGGGCGAGCGGCTCTGCAGAGGGGAGAGAGAAGAGTGGCGCCGTTAGCCGTGGGGGGCAGGCCGGGGGCACGTGTTTAGGGGCCAGTGCACTAAGTCGCCCAACCAGCAGGCCCAGTTCAGAACCACAGGACCCGGGTCGGCTCCGGGGAACCCAGTTCAGAACCACGGGACCCGGGTCGGCGCCGGGGGACCCAGTTCAGAACCACGGGACCCGGGTCGGCGCCGGGGGACAGTTCAGAACCACGGGACCCGGGTCGGCACCGGGGGACCCAGTTCAGAACCACAGGACCCAGGTCGGAGCCGGGGAACCCAGTTCAGAACCACAGGACCCAGGTCGGAGCCGGGGGACCCAGTTCAGAACCACGGGCCGCAGGTTGGAGCCGGGGGACAGTTCAGAACCACGGGACCCGGGTCGGCGCCGGGGGACAGTTCAGAACCACGGGACCCGGGTCGGAGCCGGGGGACAGTTCAGAACCACGGGACCCGGGTCGGAGCCAGGGGACAGTTCAGAACCACGGGACCCGGGTCGGCGCTGGGGGACCCAGTTCAGAACCACGGGACCCGGGTCAGCACCGGGGGACCCAGTTCAGAACCACGGGACCCGGGTCGGCACCGGGGGACCCAGTTCAGAACCACGGGACCCAGGTCGGAGCCGGGGAACCCAGTTCAGAACCACGGGACCCGGGTCAGAGCCGGGGGACAGTTCAGAACCACGGGACCCGGGTCGGCACCGGGGGACCCAGTTCAGAACCACAGGACCCAGGTCGGAGCCGGGGAACCCAGTTCAGAACCACGGGCCGCAGGTTGGAGCCGGGGGACAGTTCAGAACCCCGGGACCCGGGTCGGCGCCGGGGGACAGTTCAGAACCACGGGACCCAGGTCGGAGCCGGGGGACCCAGTTCAGAACCATGGGACCCAGAGCAGAGCCGGGGGACAGTTCAGAACCACGGGACCCGGGTCGGAGCCTGGGGACAGTTCAGAACCACGGGACCCGGGTTGGCGCCGGGGGACCCAGTTCAGAACCACGGGACCCGGGTCGGAGCCGGGGGACAGTTCAGAACCACGGGACCCGGGTCGGAGCCGGGGGACCCAGTTCAGAACCACGGGACCCGGGTCGGAGCCGGGGGACCCAGTTCAGAACCACGGGACCCGGGTCGGCGCCGGGGTACAGTTCAGAACCACGGGACCTGGGTCGGAGCCGGGGGACCCAGTTCAGAACCCCGGGACCCGGTCGGTGCCGGGGACCCAGTTCAGAACCACAGGACCCGGGTCGGCACTGGGGGACCCAGTTCAGAACCCCGGGACCTGGGTCGGCGCCGGGGGACAGTTCAGAACCACGGGACCCGGGTCGGCGCCGGGGGACCCAGTTCAGAACCACGGGACCCAGGTCGGCGCCGGGGTACAGTTCAGAACCACGGGACCCGGGTCGGAGCCGGGGGACCCAGTTCAGAACCACGGGACCCGGGTCGGAGCTGGGGGACCCAGTTCAGAACCACGGGACCTGGGTCGGAGCCGGGGGACCCAGTTCAGAACCACGGGACCCGGGTCGGAGCCGGGGGACCCAGTTCAGAACCCCGGGCCGCGGGTCGGAGCCGTCCCTGGAAATGGGCTGAGAGCAGGACCTGGATCAGAGCCATCCCTGGATTTGCAAGCGTCAGCCCCACCCCCAGGTTAGCCCGGCCTCCATGGGGCTGCGGCGCGATGGGAGAGCCCACCCCGCGGCCGGTCCCTCACCCGGCCCAGCCCCCCAGCACTCACGGGATGGGGAGACCACGACGGCGTCGCTCCAGGGCCCGTCCCCGGCGCTGGTGTACGACGCCACCCGCACCATCAGGTTCTGCACCTCCGAGACCAGCTCCAGGGTCTTCTCGGTGGTCAGCCCCACATCCACCACCACCTGCCGGGGAGCGGGGTTAGCCAGGGCTGGGACACTGGGCTTTCCCCTCTAGGGCCGCTGGCCCCAGGGACTGGCCGGCTCAGGGGGGCAGGGAATGGGGCACGGGGCACGGGGCCTGCCGCCTCCAGGTGGTGCTGGCCCCGATCTGGCCCCAGGGCAGGGACTGGCTGGCTGGGGTGGGGAGGGGTATGGGGCCGGGCCTGTCCCCGCTAGGGGGCACTGGCTCTGATCTGACCCCAGGGCAGGGACTGGTTGGCTCAGGGGGTGGGGAATGGGACACGGGGCCTGTCCCCTCTAGGGGGCACTGGCCCCGATCTGGCGCCAGCGTGGGGTGCTGGCTGGGGCCGTGGGGCCGGGTTGGTGGGGGGGGCTAGCTTAGGGGGTGGTGGCGAGGTGGTGGGTTCTCCCCAGCGGGCAGGCCAGGGTCCCGGGGGGGGGTGGGGGGGGTGAGCTCACCTCGGGCGAACCGGGGCTCTGATAGGCCAGCCTGTACCCACGCAGGATCCCGCCGAGCGGCCCGCGTGGCTCCAGCCAGTGCACCGTGGCCCGGCTGCCGTTCTGGAAGGCCGTGACGTTCTCCGGAGGAGCACGGGGCGCTGCCAGGGGGCACAGACACGTCACGCGGGGGCTGCCCCTCTCCAGGCCCGTCCCCTGGGGGGGCAGGGCCCTTCCCTGGAGCAGAACTCCCCCATGAGGCACTGGGGCAGCTGCGTTCCCAGGGGCCCCCCCGTGGGAACAGAGCCCCCCCCAGCCCTGCCCCCGTGTTTGTCTTGGCACTGCGCAAAGCCCCGTATCGGAGCGAAACATTCCTGAGCCCAGCCCTGCCCTCCTCTGCTCCGACATGCAGAGCGGCCTTGGGGGGCCAGGATAGCACCCCCGCTCCATCCTGCCCCAGTGGGGACCTGACCGAGCGAACCCAGGCATCCAGGCCCCCGGGGAACCGGGCACTTAGTCATGGGGATGCCACGTGATGAGTCAGCGAATGCCCAGCTGGCACCAGGGAGTCAGCACTGGGCCAGGTGGTTCAGAATGCACTAACCACTAGACCCCACTCCCCTCCCAGAGCCGGGGATGGAACCCAGGAGTCCTGGCTCCCAGCCCCCCCCGCTCTAACCACTAGACCCCACTCCCCTCCCAGAGCCGGGGATGGAACCCAGGAGTCCTGGCTCCCAGCCCTCCCCCCCAGCTCTAACCCACCAGACCCCACTGCCCTCCCTGCTCAGCCCCCCGGGCCTGTTGACACCCCTCACCCCCTTCCAGGGTCTCCATGGGCACCCAGTGGGTCCAGCGGGAGGCGCCGGCCCCGCTGCGGCAGGCCACGCGGACGTGGTAGGAGGCGAAGGGCGCCAGCCCCTGGATGAGGTGGCGGAAGGGCGGCACGTTGAGGGTCTGGTTGTACATGGCCTCGGGGGGGACGGTGCTGAGGTCCTGGTCGGTGCGCACAGCCTGGAGGAGACAGTGGGGCATTCGTGGGGGCGGGGCCCAGTCTGGGGTGCCCCCTCCCCTGCCTGCAGGTGTCCAGGTTCCTCTTCAATCCCCCTTGCAAGCCATGGGGTGCCCCAGGCCCCTGACCCCCATTCTTAGGGGAGCAGAGTTAGGCAGCTCCAGGCTGCAGAGGAGGCAGCTCTCGCACCAGTGGGGCGGCCCCTGCTGCTGGGCCAGTCCTGACCCCCCAGCCCCACGGCGGGGGAGGGAGGGAAGGTTTCTCAGCTCCATCCCCATCGCATGAGGCTGAAGGGCGGCAGGCCGGGGCAATGGTCCCCCCATGGAAACTCCCTTCCCCTCCCCAGTTTCGTTTTCCTGGGCGCACCGGGCTGGGCAGCAGACACAGTCAGGGGCGGGGGCGTCACAGCGGGGGCGGGGGGGGGCGTCACAGCCTGCCTCGGGTTCGGGGACGGGACGTCCAGGCTCCGGGGAAAGCAGAAGTGGGAAACCAGATTCTTTCATAAAACCCAAATCCGGGCACTCAGCAACTTGTACTTCCTCTTTCTCAGCGAGAGGGGGGGGCACAGGAAATGGGGGGCCGGCTGCCCCCCGTGTCACCTCCCCCCCACCTGCTTAACCCCCTGTGTGACCAATCCCCTCCCTGCCAAGGATATTCACCCCCATAACATCCCCCCAACCCCGGAGCCGGCCTGTGTGCTCAGCTCCCCGGGGCCCCCATCCCGTGTGCTCAGGGCCCCGATCCCCAGGGATCAGCCCCCCATGTGCTCAGCCCCTGCATCCCGTGTGCTCAGCCCCCTAAGAGCCCCGATCCCCACGGATCAGCCCCCCGTGTGCTCAGCCCCCTAAGAGCCCCAATCCCCACGGATCAGCCCCCCGTGTGCTCAGCCCCTGCATCCCATGTGCTCAGCCCCCTAAGAGCCCCGATCCCCACGGATCAGCCCCCCGTGTGTTCAGCCTCCCCATCCCGTGTGCTCAGCCCCCTAAGAGCCCCGATCCCCACGGATCAGCCTCCCGTGTGCTCAGCCCCTGCATCCGATGTGCTCAGCCCCCTAAGAGCCCCGATCCCCCCGGACCAGCCCCAGCCCTAGCGTACCTGGACGGTGCAGACGCTGAGGGGCGACGCCCCGCTGGCCCCCGGCTCCCAGGCCACCTCCAGGGCGTTCTCGCTGCTTGTCACCAGCACCAGGCTCCTCGGCCGCTGGGGGACCACTGCAGGTGGCAAATGGGGGAGGGCTCAGGGGCTGCCCCAGCCTGTGCCCCCCGTCACCCCACATCCGTGCTCCAGGGCATACCGGCTGGGCGGGGGGGCTATCCTGAGGGACCCTCTGGGGGCTCATGGGGGAATTGAGGCAGGGGCTTGCCTCCCCCCCGCCCCCAGCAACCTGGGACGCGCCCTCCCCCAGTGCAGTGGGGAGCCCAGCAGCTGCGGGGCAGGGCCCGGCCCCCTCACCTGTCACGGCCGCGGTCCGGGAGGTGGCCACGCCCTTGGCATTGTGGGCTTCACAGGAGAACGAGGCGCTTCTGTTCAGGCCTGGAAGGGGCAAAGCAGGGGGAGGGGATGAGAGCATGGGGCAAAGGGACCAGGCTACCCCCCAGTGCCCCTCACCCCCGACCCGCAGCCCCCCGCCACCCTGGTGCCCCTCACCCCCATCCGCAGCCCCCGCCACCCTGGTGCCCCTCACCCCGACCCGCAGCCCCCGCCACCCTGGGGCCCTCACCCCACCCGCAGCCCCCGCCACCCTGGTGCCCCTCACCCCACCCGCAGCCCCCGCCACCCTGGTGCCCTCACCCCCATCCGCAGCCCCCGCCACCCCGGTGCCTCACCCCGACCCGCAGCTCCCGCCACCCCGGTGCCCCTCACCCCTCACCCCGACCCGCAGCTCCCGCCACCCGGTGCCCCTCACCCCAGCTCCCGCCACCCCGGTGCCCCTCACCCCACCCGCAGCTCCCGCCACCCCGGTGCCCTCACCCCACCCGCAGCCCCCACCATTGCAGCCCTACCCGCCCCTGTGGTGCCCCTCACCCCCACCCGCAGCCCCTGCCACCCTGGTGCCCCTCACCCCGACCCGCAGCCCCTGCCACCCTGGTGCCCCTCACCCCACCCGCAGCCCCCTGCCACCCTGGTGCCCCTCACCCCCACCCGCAGCCCCCCGCCATTGCCGCCCTACCTGCCCCCCTGTGGTGCTCCTCACTCCCGACCCGCAGCGCCCCCCTGCTGACCCCCACCCCGCTCCCTGGCCTAGCTTTCCTGGCCAGGTCTGGCCGGGCGAGGGGGCGTCAGTGCCAAGTGTTCCCATCCCTCCCTGTTCCCAGCGCTGGCTCCTGCAGCCTCCTCCCGTCCCCCAAGGTCATGGTGCCTCCAGCTTATCAGGGCGTCCCCCGCAGGGACTGGGGGAAGGGGCACTGGGCACGGGGGGTGCTGGGTCTTCAGCCCAAGGCCAGATTGCTCAGGAGGCCGGGACGAGCCACTGGCAGAGAGCAGCTGTGGGGCAAATTCCCAGTCCCCCTCAGTCCCCTCCAAGTCCCTGGCACCTCCCCACTCCCTGCCCCCCTGCCTAGCCTGGGGCACTGTCCCCAGCCCCCTCTCCCCAGTGCACCAGGCAGCGCAGTCCCAGGCAGGCTGCCCCGGCCGGGCAGGGGGCAGAGGGTGCAGGGCAGCAAGGCGTGGAGCTCAGCCGGTGCCTGCCCGGGGCGGCAGAGCGAGCGGAACCAGCTTCCCACAGGCCCCCCCAGTCTGGCAGTGCCCCCCTCCTCCCCCGGCACATCTGGGGCCCAGGCTCCCTCCCAGCCGGCTCGGCCAGTCCCCAGCTCCCGCCATGTGGTCGGCATTTCCGGGTCTGGCTCCCCGGCCGCAGCCCCAGCGCAGGGACCTCAGACAGGGCTGGGGGCTGGACTGATGGGGGTTGGGAGCCAGCCCCAGAACCACTGCCCAGGGGCGGCAGGGAAAACAATCTCCAGGGATTTGCACCCCCTGTGGCCCCCCCATGCCAACCCTGCCATAGCCCCCCATGTCCTGCATTCACCCCTTGCCCTGGCTCCCCCGCCCCCACCTTCTGTGTTCACCACAGTTCCCCTGCCCCCAGCCCCGCTAGAACTGCACCCCCTGCCCACCCCCCTGTTCCCCGCCCCTCCATTCCCAGCCCCCTCTGCGCGCTCCATGCGCCCGCCAGCACTGCCGCTCCCTTCCCCTGCGGAGTGAGTTCTGCAGCGACCCCCTCCCCGCCCAGCCTGGCTGGGCCCCATGTCTGGGGGGGACAAGGCGGGGGGACTATCACTCCCAGCCCTCCCACGCCAGGCAATGGACACTGCTCCCACGCCGGGCCCTGAGGTGGCACCAGCCGGAGCTGGCTCTGCCCTGACCCACCAGCTGGGTCTGCCCGGGAGGGACATGTCCCAGCCCAGCACTGCACCTGGTGCCGCTGCACCCCCCCCTGCTGCTCCAGAGCCCCCCATCCCCCATCTCAGCCCCTCTCCTGTCCCTCCTCCCCCAGCCTGGCTGGGACGGGTGCCTGACTCACACCCCGGTCACCTCCGGCATCTGCTGCCCATTCCCCCAGCCTGAGTCAGCAGAGCCGGGCTGGCCACGTCCGTGGGGGCTGGGGCGGGGGGAAGGGAGGGCCCGGGACTGTCAGGTACACGGGTAGGGGCCCTGCTCCTTCTGGACACGGTGCACACGGCCAATGGGGCACCCTCCCTGGTCCTGGTCCTGATCCGGGAGCTGTGTGTCTGTATCAGCACAAACAATGAGGGTCCTTGTGGCCAGGGCCGGCTTTAGGAAGCGCGGGGCCCTGTTCGAATACCCGGAGGCAGGCTGGGTCTTCAGCAGCACGTCCTTCCCTCGCTCCGGGTCTTCCGCGGCTCCGAAGGACCCGCCGCTGAAATGCCGCCAAAGATCCGGAGCGAGTGAAGGACCCGCCGCCCAAGTCCTGCCAATGACCCGGACCGCTACTGGGGGAGTAAAAATTAAAAAATTCGGCCCTCCTAGGCGTGGGCGCGGGGCCCTCTTAGGCGTGGGCGCGGGACCCTCCTAGGCGTGGGCGCGGGACCCCCCTAGGCGTGGGCGCGGGGCCCTCTTAGGCGTGGGCGCGGGGCCCTCCTAGGCGTGGGCGCGGGACCCCCCTAGGCGTGGGCGCGGGACCCCCCTAGGTGTGGGCGCGGGGCCCTCCTAGGCGTGGGCGCGGGGCCCGATTTGGGGGAATCAGGGGAATCGGCCTAAAGCCGGCCCTGCTCGTGGCACCTTCGAGACTGGCAAGTGTATTTGGGCCTAAGCTTTCGAGGGCTCCCCCCACTTCGCGGGATGCCTGGAGGGGAACATGCAGGCAGGTATGAGGGGTCAGTGCTACCGAGCCAGTTCAGTGAAGGTGGAAGTGGCCGTTGCCAAGAAGGGGTGAACACCGAGGGAGGGAAATCGCTTTGCAGGGCTAACGAGGCCAATGCAATCACGGTGGCCCGTTTCCAGCAGCTGACAAGACAGTGCGAGTGTCAGCAGCGGGTCACCCCACTGCCCCCCCTTGGCAAGGCACCTCCCAGGCAGCTCCACGCCAGGCATCCCCCCAAGGGGGTTTACAGCTTAGGCTCGAAGGTGCCCCAAGGATCCCGGCTGTTTCCAGCCTGTATAAAGTGCCCTGATTGCTGCCCGCAGGGGGACTCGTCCTGCTGACACGGCAGGTCTGAGTGGCTGACTCTGCAGTAAACACCCTGCGGCCGGCGGCTCTGCCCAGCAGCGACCCTACAATAACAGCAGCGTCTGCTGGGATTGCAGGAGCCATTCCCACGCCTGGAGAGTGCCTGCCGGCCCCCTACCCAGCCTCAGCCCTGGAGAACCAGCCGCCGCCAGTGACCGATGCCACCTTCCAGGCAGGCGACAAAAGGGGCCGCAGGCTGGAGACAAGTGGTCTATTGAGAGCGGGGCTGGGGGGGGGCAGCGAGGGCCCCCACTGAATGGAGATGGAGGCCAGCGCACGCCTCTGCGGGCTGCTCCCCCCACCCCCGCCTCTGCCTCCTTCCCCATCCCCCACTCCCAAGAACCCTGTTCGACAGAGCCCACAGATGGGGGGACTCTGCCCTCTGGCCCCCACCCCCAGTAGGAACCCTCCCCCCCGCCCCCACGGGGACACCTCCACCACACTCACTGTTCACGGCCAGCGTGGAGGGCACCCGTGCCAGGGGGTCCACCAGGGAGTTGAGGGGGGCCCCGTCTTGCAGCCAGATGATCCGCACCGGCTCGGGGGGACCCTGGGCGCTGCAGCTCAGGTTGAAGGGGGTGTCAGCTGCCACCTCCAGCTCCTGGGGCTCCTCGGAGAAGAAGGGCAGACCTGGGGGAGGGCAGAGCTGCATTCAGACTAGTCCATCCTCCAGGGCTCCGCCCATGCAGAGTGTCACCCCCACTCGGATGGATACTGGGGGCCCCCCCGGAGCTGGGGCATCTCTAGCTGCCCTCTCCCCACACTGCCCTGCAGAGAATCCCCAGAGCAGTGGGGTTGGGTGTTAGCACCCCAGCAAGATACCGGGGCAGCTCCCCAGCGACGGGCTCAGGCTCCCCGCAGACCCAGGCAGGGTCACTCACACTCGGGGCAGCTCCTCCAACCCAGCGACGGGCTCAGGCTCCCCGCAGACCCAGGCAGCGTCACTCACACTCGGGGCAGCTCCCTCCACCCAGCGACGGGCTCAGGCTCCCTGCAGACCCAGGCAGCGTCGCTGCGTCACTCACACTCAGGGCAGCTCCCCCCACCCAGAAACGGGCTCAGGCTCCCTGCAGACCCAGGCAGCGTCGCCGCGTCATTCACACTCGGGGCAGCTCCCCCCACCCAGAAACGGGCTCAGGCTCCCTGCAGACCCAGGCAGCGTCACTCAGCTCCCGACCCAGACCCAGACAGCGTCACTCACACTCGGGGCAGCTCCCCACCCAGCGACGGGCTCAGGCTCCCGCGGACCCAGACAGCGCCACTCACACTCGGGCAGCTCCCCACCCAGCCACGGGCTCAGGCTCCCTGCAGACCCAGGCAGCGTCGCTCACACTCGGGGCAGCTCCCCTCACCCAGCGACGGGCTCAGGCTCCCCGCAGACCCAGGCAGCATCACTCACACTTGGGGCAGCTCCCCCCACCCAGCAACGGGCTCAGGCTCCCTGCAGACCCAGGCAGCGTCAGTCACACTCGGGCAGCTCCCACCCAGCGACGGGCTCAGGCTCCCTGCAGTCCCAGGCAGCGTCACTCACACTCGGGGCAGCTCCCCCCACCCAGCGAGGGGCTCAGGCTCCCTGCAGACCCAGGCTGCGTCACTCACACTCGGGGCAGCTCCCCCCACCCAGAAACGGGCTCAGGCTCCCTGCAGACCCAGGCAGTGTCACTCACACTCGGGGCAGCTCCCCCCACCCAGCGACGGGCTCAGGCTCCCCGCAGACCCAGGCAGCGTCACTCACACTCGGGGCAGCTCCCCCCACCCAGCAACGGGCTCAGGCTCCCTGCAGACCCAGGCAGCGTCATTCACACTCAGAGCAGCTCCCCCGACCCAGCGACGGGCTCAGGCTCCCTGCAGACCCAGGCAGTGTCACTCACACTCGGGGCAGCTCCCCCCACCCAGCGACAGGCGCAGGCTCCCTGCAGACCCAGGCAGCGTCACTCACACTCGGGGCAGTTCCCCCCACCCAGCGACGGGCTCAGGCTCCCTGCAGACCCAGGCAGCGTCACTGCCTTCCCCTTTATTCAGACACCGCCCTGAGCCCCATGCCGGGCCCCCTGGCATGGTGCCCGTGGCAGGATCAGGGCTGTGCATGCCCCATCCCTGCGCTGGCACAGGGACACTCACCTTCCAGCCCCAGGTGGGCGGCATCGGACAGCACCGCCTCCCCGTTCACCCACATGACGCACTGGTAGCTGCCCGCATCTGAGAGCTGCACGGACGGGATGCTGCGGGGCGGAGAGGGAGCGTGAGCAGGGCGGGCACCACCTGGCACAGCGAGGCCCCACCGCTCGCCCCCCAGATAGGGGCCTGGCCATGGGCAGGGGTGGGGGACAGGTGGGTGTTTAGGGGCTGCCCACCTAAGGCAAATAATTATAATTAAGGGGATATTATGGGCTCCACGATGGGGGGGTCTCCCAATATCACCCCCCCAACCCTTCCTCTGCCTCTCTCCCAGCCCCCTCCTCTCCCCAACGGGGCCAACACAGGGGCCTCCGCAGGCAGCCAGATCAGAGCTACGGGCCACCAGCCCCGTCCCCCCCGGCTTCCCAGATCAGAGCAACGGGCCACCAGCCCCGTCCCCCCCCCCGGCTACCCAGATCAGAGCAACGGGCCACCAGCCCCCCACCCCCGGCTTCCCAGATCAGAGCAACGGGCCACCAGCCCCGTCCCCCCCCCCCCCCGGCTACCCAGATCAGAGCGACGGGCCACCAGCCCCGTGTCCCCCCCGGCTACCCAGATCAGAGCGACGGGCCACCAGCCCCGTGTGCCCCCCGGCTTCCCAGATCAGAGCGACGGCCACCAGCCCCGTGTCCCCGGCTACCCAGATCAGAGCGACGGGCCACCAGCCCCGTGTCCCCCCGGCTACCCAGATCAGAGCGACGGGCCACCAGCCCCGTGTCCCCCCGGCTACCCAGATCAGAGCGACGGGCCACCAGCCCCGTGTCCCCCCCGGCTACCCAGATCAGAGCGACGGGCCACCAGCCCCGTGTCCCCCCCCGGCTACCCAGATCAGAGCGACGGGCCACCAGCCCCGTCCCCCCCGGCTACCCAGATCAGAGCGACGGGCCACCAGCCCCGTGTCCCCCCCGGCTACCCAGATCAGAGCGACGGGCCACCAGCCCCGTCCCCCCCGGCTACCCAGATCAGAGCGACAGGCCACCAGCCCCGTGTCCCCCCTGGCTACCCAGATCAGAGCGACGGGCCACCAGCCCCGTCCCCCCCAGCTACCCAGATCAGAGCGACAGGCCACCAGCCCCGTCCCCCCCGGCTGCCCAGATCAGAGCGACTGGCCACCAGCCCTGTGTCCCCCCCGGCTACCCAGATCAGAGCGACAGGCCACCAGCCCCGTCCCCCCCGGCTACCCAGATCAGAGCGACAGGCCACCAGCCCCGTCCCCCCCGGCTACCCCGGTCAGAGCGCCAGGCCACCCGCCCCGTCCCCGGCTACCCAGATCAGAGCGACGGGCCACCAGCCCTGTGTCCCCCGGCTACCCAGATCAGAGCGACAGGCCACCAGCCCCGTCCCCCCCGGCTACCCAGATCAGAGCGACGGGCCACCAGCCCCGTGTCCCCACTGGCTACCCAGATCAGAGCGACGGGCCACCAGCCCTGTGTCCCCCCGAGCTACCCAGATCAGAGCGATGGGCCACCAGCCCCGTCCCCGGCTACCCAGATCAGAGCGATGGGCCACCAGCCCTGTCCCCGGCTACCCAGATCAGAGCGACGGGCCACCAGCCCCGTCCCCCCCGGCTACCCAGATCAGAGCGACGGGCCACCAGCCCCGTCCCCCCCGGCAACCCAGATCAGAGCGACGGGCCACCCGCCCCGTCCCCCCCAGCGACCCAGATCAGAGCGACAGGCCACCACCCCCGTCCCCGCCGGCTTCCCAGATCACAGCGACGGGCCACCAGCCCCGTCCCCCCCAGCTACCCAGATCAGAGCGACAGGCCACCAGCCCCGTGTCCCCCCCGGCTACCCAGATCAGAGCGACGGGCCACCAGCCCCGTCCCCCCGGCTACCCAGATCAGAGCGACGGGCCACCAGCCCTGTGTCCCTCCGGCTACCCAGATCAGAGCGACGGGCCACCAGCCCCGTCCCCCCCGAGCTACCCAGATCAGAGCGACGGGCCACCAGCCCCGTCCCCCCCCGGCTTCCCAGATCAGAGCGACAGGCCACCAGCTCCGTCCCCCCCGGCTTCCCAGATCAGAGCGACGGGCCACCAGCCCCGTCCCCCCCGGCAACCCAGATCAGAGCGACAGGCCACCAGCCCTGTCCCCCCCGGCTTCCCAGATCAGAGTGACAGGCCATCAGCCCCGTCCCCCCCCAGCTACCCAGATCAGAGCAACGGGCCACCAGCCCCGTCCCCCCCGGCAACCCAGATCAGAGCGACAGGCCACCAGCCCTGTCCCCCCCGGCAACCCAGATCAGAGCGACGGGCCACCAGCCCCGTCCCCCCCGGCTACCCAGATCAGAGCGACGGGCCACCAGCCCCGTGTCCCCCCCGGCTACCCAGATCAGAGCGACGGGCCACCAGCCCCGTCCCCCCCAGCTACCCAGATCAGAGCGACGGGCCACCAGCCCCGTCCCCCCCCGCAACCCAGATCAGAGCGACAGGCCACCAGCCCCGTGTCCCCCCCCGGCTACCCAGATCAGAGCGACGGGCCACCAGCCCCGTGTCCCTGTCCCTCCCACCCCAGGGGAGACCAATGGACCCATCTGGCCCAGGATCCCGGCTCCTCCCTTACCGGGCCACGCAGCCGCCCTGTGAGGAAGCAGGGGGGACCCTGCCTGGTCCCCAGGAGCTGCTGTGCCCCCCAGACACCTCCCCGCCAGGCCCCCGCTCACCTGAGCTCGCTGATGGCCAGCCAGACGTTCTCGTTTATGGGCATCTGCACCTGGTTGCTGTCGGCCAGCTCCAGCGCCTGCCCGTCCCGCAGCCAGCTGATCTCGGGCAGCTCCTGGCTCAGCTGTATGGCGCAGCGCAGCCGCACGTCCTTGCCCAGGGACGAGGTCTGGTTCGAGGGGTTCTCCAGGAAGTGCAGGTCTGCGGGCAGGGCAGGAGGAGAGACAAGATGAAGGGGTCCAGTGCCAGAGGCTGCCCCCCAGAATCCCCTGGGTATGGGAGCAGCTGCACCTCAGGTTCCCTGGATCTCTGTACAAACAGCCCCTGTGCCCACCCCAGAGGTGGCTGCATCTTAGCTCCAGGTGAGGGATCCGTGGATAACCAGCCCCCGCCCCCCACCCCAGAGGTGGCTGCACCTCGGCTCCAGGTGAGGGATCCATGGATAACCAGCCCCTGCGCCCCACCCCAGAGGTGGCTGCATCTGAGCTCCGGGCGAGGGATCCCTGTATAACCAGCCCCCGCACCCCACCCCAGAGGTGGCTGCATCTGAGCTCCTGGAGAGGGATCCCTGTATAACCAGCCCCCGCACCCCACCCCAGAGGTGGCTGCACCTCGGCTCCAGGTGAGGGATCCGTGGATAACCAGCCCCCGCACCCCACCCCAGAGGTGGCTGCACCTCGGCTCCAGGTGAGGGATCCGTGGATAACCAGCCCCTGCGCCCCACCCCAGAGGTGGCTGCACCTCAGCTGCAGGCGAGGGATCCATGGATAACCAGCCCCCGCACCCCACCCCAGAGGTGGCTGCACCTCGGCTCCAGGTGAGGGATCCATGGATAACCAGCCCCCACGCCCCACCCCAGAGGTGGCTGCATCTGAGCTCCAGGCGAGGGATCCCTGTATAACCAGCCCCCGTGCCCCACCTCAGAAGCAGCCGCATCTCTGCTGGGCGAGGGACCCCTGTGTATACCTACATCCCAGGGATGTAAATCATCATGAGCCCCTGGGACAGCCCCAGCCCCGAAGTTCTAGAGCCAGCCAGAGGCTGGTTTTCACCCAGAGCCGGCCCATGGGCTGGGGTTCGAGGGGACGTCCCTCCTGACCCCTGGGGCTCTGGTCCTGATGCCTGCGACTGGCTGCACCTGCTGGGAGTGAACCCGGGGGGCTCGTCCCGAGGGCCCTGCTCTCTGGTGTGTTGGGTAAGGTGGGGCAGGGTGACAGACCCCCCTGCATGCTGGGGGGCAGGAGGCACTCGGCTGGCACAGCGTGGAGGGAATGCACGAGCCGGCATTACGTGGGAGGGGCCTGCCTCGTGCTGGGTGCACTGGCAGACACTGGTGGATGGGGTGGGCATGGCCGACCCCAGGCCTGGCACCTGAATGCTTGCGCACAGCAGAGCGCTGGGAATCAGGACACCTGGGTTCCATCCCTGGCTTGGCCACTGAGTCTCTGCATTGCCTTGGACAGTCCCTGCCCGCCCCACTGTGCCTCGGTTTCCCCAGCGGCCGAATGACAGATGATTATGCTGCAGCCCCCTCGAGCAGGGACCTTCCCAGACCCCCCCCTTCGAGAAGGGGAGCCACATTCCAGGGCGTGGGAAGCAGAAGGGACTTGGCAAGGGTCCCGCTCCTCACTCTGGGGGCTTGTGGGTCCCAGCAGCCTGAGAGCTCTGCACAGCCCAGCCCCCAACTCCCCAGCTCTGTGTATCAGCCACAGGCACCCGGCCTGGAGCATGACACCCCCACCCCCTCCCTCTGTTGTGGTTCAAAACTATTTATTTCCTCTTTCATTTCTCCCCTCCGAGCTTCCGGCGGAGGGGCTGGGGCCAGGCCCCCGGGGCAGCCGTTCCCAGCACGGCCCGGCGGCTGCAGAGATCTCAGGGCCTGGGACTCACCCCCGAGAGCCTGGCTGGGCTCAGAAATGGGGGGCTGGGCACAGGCTCCGGGGAGGGCCTGTGCCACTGCTGCTCTGGAGGGCCTGGGGTCAGTCCCTGCATCTCTCTGGGAACTGAGGAGAATCGTCCTCCTCTGGGCTGGTCAACTGAGAGCTCGTCGGGGCAGGGCCCATGTCTCTGGGCAGCGCCCGGCATGACAGGGCCTGATCTCGGTTCGGGTCTGGGCTGCACCTGGCCCGACGGGGCCCTGATCTCGGTTCGGGTCTGGGCTGCGCCTGGCCCGACGGGGCCCTGATCTCGGTTCGGGTCTGGGCTGCGCCTGGCCCGACGGGGCCTGAACTTGGTTGGGGTCTGGGCGGCGCCCGGCACGACGGGGCCCTGATCTCGGTCGGGCTCGGGGTCTGGGCAGTGCTCGGCACGAGGGGGCCCCGATCTCGGTTGGGGTCTGGGCAGTGCGGGACGACGGGGCCCTTTCAGCTGAGGCCCCTTAGATGATAATAAGAACACCCTGACCCGCCCTGGTCAAGACATTTCACAAGGTCAGTGTGGGGCTGAAATGCACCCAGCTCTGGGGAGGAGTCCCTCAGCAGTTGGGAAAGGCCCCCGGACACCTGGGTTCAGGGCGGGGGCTGTACAGGCCGGCCTGCAGCACCACAGGCACCGCCTGGCCAGCGGTAACCAGTCCCAGATGTCTGGCCCTGGTCAGCAGGGCGGGCTCCTCAGCTGCTCTGGGTCCCTTCGAGGGGGGGGGCTGGTCCGAGCAGCGCCCCCGCAGCCCTGCCCCCCAGCCCCCTGGGTCCAGCCCTGCCCCCCAGCTCTGCCGGTGCCCCCCAGCCCTGCCCCCCAGCCCCCTGGTTCCAGCCCTGCCCCCCAGCTCTGCCAGTGCCCCCAGCCCCTGGTTCCAGCCCTGCCCCAGCTCTGCCAGTGCCCCCAGCCCCTGGGTCCAGCCCTGCCCCCAGCTCTGCCGGTGCCCCCAGCCCTGCCCCCAGCCCCTGGGTCCAGCCCTGCCCCCAGCTCTGCCGGTGCCCCAGCCCTGCCCCCAGCCCCTGGGTCCAGCCCTGCCCCCAGCTCTGCCGGTGCCCCCAGCCCTGCCCCCAGCCCCCTGGGTCCAGCCCTGCCCCCCAGCTCTGCCGGTGCCCCCCAGCCCTGCCCCACAGCCCCTGGGTCCAGCCCTGCCCCCAGCTCTGCCGGTGCCCCTCAGCCCTGCCCCCAGCTCTGCCCCACAGCCCCTGGGTCCAGCCCTGCCCCCAGCTCTGCCAGTGCCCCTCAGCCCTGCCCCCAGCCACCTGGGTCCAGCCCTGCCCCCCAGCTCTACCGGTGCCCCCAGCCCCTGGGTCCCAGCCCTGCCCCAGCTCTGCCCCCCAGCCCCCTGGGTCACAGCCCTGCCCCCCAGCTCTGCCAATGCCCTCTGCCCTGACCTGCAATCCCCTGCCGTCCCGGTCCCGCTGGGCTCTGAACAGGTCCCGTTCCTGCAGGGTACTTGGGGGTGAAGCCATTTTTAGCATCCACCTCTTCAGGCACCTCATTGTGGGCTCTGGGCGCCTCCCGAAGCGCACAGCGAGTTTGAGAGCAGGTCCTGGAGTCTGACCTCCTCTCTATCCCAGCCCACCACACCCAAGGGAGATTTACCCTTCCCGTGCCCGGGAGACTGGGCAAGCGCCTTATCCCAAATGGGGAAACCGAGGTGCAGGGGGGGTGAAGGGACTTGGCCAGGGTCACACGGGGAGTCTGTGGCAGAGTCAGCATTTGAACCCAGGTCTCCTATAGGCCCAGGCCTCTGCCCTACCCTCTAGGACCCAGCTGCCTCTGCATGCAGTGGGGCACAGGGGAAGATGGCCCCGATCCTGTGGGTTGGCTCTGCCCTACTTGCCATGGGAGGCCGCAGAAGAGCCAGGGGTTGGACCCAGGTGTCCTGAGCTCCAGCCCAGGCCCTTCCAGAAGGATGTCAAAGGCTCCCACCAAGCACTGGGTCCCTGCCTCCCGGGGGCCCAGCAGCCCCTTGAGGGAGAGCCAGACTTGCCAGTGTGACTTGCTTGGGGGCCCAGAGCGTTTTCCCCCAGCGCCTGGCACAGCCTGGAAGCCAGGCCTCTGCGGAGGGGCTCAGGGTGGTACTCACCCAACTGGGCAGCGCCTGTGCCCAGCCAGCAGGCCACCAGCACGCACAGGAGGGACCTGCAGGCCTTGCCCATTTTCTACCAGCCAAAACAAGCCCCCAAATCGCCAGCTCCTGGAATTGAGGTGGGGGGCCGGGGAGGCGGGGGCCAGAGCCAAGAGCCCTGCCCTGACGGACACACCCAGGGGTCCCGAGGCTGGAATTGGTCCAGGCGGGTCCCGACTCAGCGCTGGCTCCACACGGCGGATCCGTGCCTCGAAGGCTGGTTTGCAGGGGCTCGGGGGAAACAAATTCCTCCCCCCAACTGGGCCAGAGCAGTGCGAGCCCCGACACAGAGCTGGCTCCGGTTCTTCCTCGGCCGAGCTAGTGGGGTCGTCCCGGTCTCAGCCTTCCTTCGCGGTGTCCACACCTGACTCCCGCGTCTCTCGTCCGCCCGCCGGCGCCCGGGTGTCAGAAAAGTTCCCAACGCAAGATTGAAACATCCAGTCCAACCCCAGGGAGAGCCTGGCCCCTTCCCAGCTCTCTGGCTTCCCTCCTTCCAGGGCCAGAGCCAGAGCCAGAGCCAGTGCTGCTTACGCTTCCCTCCCCGCCTGGCTCCCCACCCACCCACGCTGCCTGGGCTGAAACTTGGCTGGGCCCGAAAGGAGAAGGGGGCAGGGAGCTGCTGGCCCCAGCACTGGGGTGAATGGTTGGGAAATTCCAGCCGGCAGCCGAGGGGTTAATGGGAGGAGAGCAGCAGAAAGGCTGAAAGAAAGTTTTCAGTCTGTTAAAGTTACAGGCACTGGGAACGGAGCAGGCGAGGCCAGGGCCAGGCGGGTGCGGGACTGGGGTGCTCAGGGGGGCGGGCGGCTGCTGCCCGCGCCCAGGGCCCACCAGGGGTTAGTACAAATTCAATCTTTTCTAGTCTTATTAACAGGAGAATAGTGTGCAGTGGAGATCGGGGCCCCCTCGCGCCGGGCGCTGCCCAGACCCCGGCCGAGATCAGGGCCCCGTCGGGCCGGGTGCTGCCCAGACCCTGACTGAGATCAGGGCCCCGTCGGGCCGGGTGATGCCCAGACCCTGACTGAGATCAGGGCCCCGTCGGGCCGGGCGCTGCCCAGACCCCAGCCGAGATCAGGGCCCCGTCGTGCCGGGCGCTGCCCAGACCCCGGCTGAGATCAGGGCCCCATTGGGCCGGGCGCTGCCCAGACCCCGGCCGAGATCAGGGCCCTGTGGTGCTAGGCGTGGCACAGCCAGGGCCGGCTCCAGACCCCAGCACGCCAAGCACGCGCTTGGGGCGGCATTTTGCCGGCAGGGCGGCAGGCGGCTCCGGTGGACCTTCCGCAGTCGTGCCTGCGGGAGCTCCACCAGAGCCGCGGGACCGGCGACCGCCAGAGCGCGCCCCGCGGCGTGCCGCCCTGCTTGGGGCGGTGGGATTCCTAGAGCTGCCCCTGGGCACAGCCCCAGATGTCCTGACTGCAGCCCAGCCCCCAAGCACCAGATCATGCTGCCTTGGCCCATGGCTGGCACAGAACGAATATTGAACCAGGAAGGGGCAATTGGGAACCGGCTCCTCATTTGTTTACGCCAGCTTTACCCCAGGCTACCCCCACTGCCTTGCCTGCAGCTGTTCCTGATTTACACCAGCTGTGACCGGCACACTTCCCTTTACACCCACTGCCGCGGGGACTTTCTATCGGGTTATTTTTGCCCAAACAGGTTCCTGATTTTGTCCTGTCTTAGAGCCGGAGTCTCAGAGCAGGACTGGCTGTTTCCTCTGCCTCTCCCTGTGCTGGGGCTGGGCTGGCAGAGAGAAGCCAGGCTCCTTCCTGGCAATGGAAGACAAACACCGCAACCAGCCTTGATCTCAGCAGCGCCCGGCCCGACGGGGCCCTGATCTCGGTTGCAGTCTGGGCGGCGCCCGGCCCGACAGGGCACTGATCTCGGCCGGGGTCTGGGTGGCGCCCGGCCCGACGGGGCCCTGATCTCGGCCGGGGTCTGGGTGGCGCCCGGCGCGATGGGGCCCTGATCTCGGTCAGGGTCTGGGTGGCGCCCGGCCCGACGGGGCCCTGATCTCGGTTGGGGTCTGGGCAGTGCCTGGTGCAATGGTGCCCTGATCTCGGCCGGGGTCTGGGTGGCGCCCGGCCCGACGGGGCCCTGATCTCGGCCGGGGTCTGGGTGGCGCCCGGCCCGACGGGGCCCTGATCTCGGCCGGGGTCTGGGTGGCGCCTGGCACAACAGGGCCCTGATATCAGTTGGGGTCTGGGCAGTGCCTGGTGCAATGGTGCCTCGATCTCGGTCAGGGTCGGGGTGGTGCCCGGCCCCATGGGGCCCTGATGTCAGTCAAGGCTTTTGAGAGCCACAGTAATTTAAATAGTAAATCCACAGGCCCAGCCTGCCAAGCTACCCTGCAATAAAGAAACCAGGGAGCGAGAACTCCAGGGAAAGACAATCCATCTGATAAAGGACAGGGGATCTTATCTGGTGTTTGTGCTGGGTCCCACCCACAGCAGGAGCTGAGATGAGAGCCTGGGTGGCTGCAGCTGACAGACAGAGTGAGAGACAGTCCCTGCCCCCATCAGCTCAGTCTACATTGACACAGGGAGGATCCGTACCCCTATTTTACAAATGTGGAAACTGAGGCACAGAGAGAGGCTATGACTTGCCTGGGGTCACTGGCAGAGTGGGGAGAGAACCCAGGAGTCCTGGCTCCAGCCCCCTCCCCTGGCTGAGGATGGAACTCAGGAGTCCTGGCTCCTAGGCGGGTGCCTCCCAGCCCGGTAGAGCCCCCGCTGGTATTTGCCCAGATTAAGTGGGGGCGGGAGCCCATTACAAGCCTGGGGCCTTTTGGTTTAAACATTAACCCCCAGAAGAGCTGCCAGGTGGGGCTGTGGCCCTGGGGGGCCACCTCCAGCAGGAGGACGATCCCCCCCCCCCCCCCGCAGGCCGAGCTGGAGGAACAGCTGCCACTGGAAGGGGGAGGGGAGCCACCCCACTTCCACCCTTGGGGGCATGTCGGTCTCCCTTGTGATCATAGCTGGGACTGGGGAGGGGAGCTGGTCAGGGGACCCTAAACGAATCAGGAGACTCCACCATCTTAGCCCTAGATCTGAGAGCTGGGTCAGGGGCACTGTCCCCATTTTATAAATGGGGAAACCGTTACCAAGAAATAGACCCAGGAGTCCTGGCCCCCAGCCCCCCAGCTCTAACCACTAGCCCCCACTCCCCTCCCAGAGCTAGGATAGAACTCAGGAGTCCTGGCCCCCAGCCCCCCAGCTTTAACCACTAGCCCCCACTCCCCTTCCAGAGCTAGGATAGAACCCAGGAGTCCTGGCCCCCAGCCCCCCTGCTTTAACCACTAGCTCCCACTCCCCTCCCAGAGCTAGGATAGAACCCAGGAGTCCTGCCCCCCAGCTCTAACCACTAGCTCCCACAGCTAGGATAGAACCCAGGAGCCCTGGCTCCCAGCTCTAACCACTAGACCCTGCTCTCTGCCACAGAGCGACAGGGTGTCTCAGATCCATCCCCTCTGTCTGTCTGCGGGGTAAACACAACAGCGATGAGCGGAAGGCTCTGGATGGCAGCGCCTGCGGGCTCAGGTTTCCACGCGGGGGCTGCTGTTGATGGAGCACCAGGCTGGGGGCTTTGTCCCGAGGGGTCTGCTGGGCGGATGCGTCATGCCTCAGGCTGGGACAGAGAAGCCACTGGCCAGGCAGCCTGAGCCATCCACCACAGAGCTCCCACCCCCCGCCCCGCCCCGCCCCGCCCCATGCCAGCTGCGATCATCGGGCTCTGGGTGCCTGGCGTCGAGGGCAGCCAGGGGTCGAGGGGGCCATATCCCATGTGGTCAAGTACACAGGCACCTGAGACAGCCCCCCCAGCTCTGCCAGTGCCAGCCCTGGGTCCCCCCCCAGCTCTGCTGGTGCCCCTCACTCCCGACCCGCAGCCCCTGCTATCCCAGCCCTGGTCCCCCCAGCCCTGCCGGTGCCCCTCCCTCCCGCCCCGCAGCCTCTACCAGCCCAGCCCTGCTGGTGCCCCTCACTCCCGACCCGCAGCCCCTGCTATCCCGGCCCTGGTCCCCCCAGCCCTGCCGGTGCCCCTCCCTCCCGCCCCGCAGCCTCTACCAGCCCAGCCCTGCCGGTGCCCCTCACTCCCGACCCACAGCCCCTGCTATCCCAGCCCTGGCCCCCCCAGCTCTGCCAGTGCCCCGCCCTCCTGATCCCCAGCCCCTGCTAGCCCAGCCCTGGCCCCCCCAGCTCTGCCAGTGCCCCTCCCTCCTGATCCCCAGCCCCTGCTAGCCCAGCCCTGGCCCCCCCAGCTCTGCCAGTGCCCCTCCCTCCTGATCCCCAGCCCCTGCTACCCAGGGTCAGTCTCTTTCATGTCTCTAGTCTCCCAGCCCGGAAGGCTGGCACAGCTCCCAGGGGTGTTCAGCAGGACCCCTGAGGCAGGCTGACATCCCCGGGGCAGGGCACAAAGCAGGAGCTGCTCCAGCAAACCCCGCCCTGCAGGCCCCTCTCCCAGGCAGGGGGGCAGGAATGCGGCCTTGAGGGCGCTGACCCCTCCGAGTGGCTGGGGTGAGAGGATCCAGGTGCTGGACTTGCCTCCCACAGGGAGTCAATATAGATGTGGGAGGGGGTGGGAAGGAGGAGCATAACCCCTCCCTGTCCCCCGCCCCCGCCTGCTCCTGCCCGCCCCCAGGCAGAGAGCAGGGTGTGGAAAGGGTTAATGCAGGTGCTGCCAAATTGGGGACTCTGGGGGGGGAGGGGTCCGCTCAAGGACCTGCCAGGAGTGGGGTGTTCTCCCCGTCAGGGGACCAAACCTGGCGGCCTCATAGAGGTGTGGGCTGGATCCTGACCTCCGTTCTTCCTGGGATCAAAGAGTCACCCCTTACTGCAGTGGGGTTGGGGCTGGATCCTGATCTCAGCTCCCCTGGGTCAATCCAGAGTCACCCCTGACTGCAGTGGGGACAGGGCCGGATCCTGATCTCAGCTCCCCAGGGTCAATCCAGAGTCACCCCTGACTGCAATGGGGACAGGGCCGGATCCTGATCTCAGCTCCTCAGGGTAAATCCAGAGTCACCCCTGACTGCAGTGGGGACAGGGCCGGATCCTGATCCCAGTTCCCCGGGGTCAATCCAGAGTCACCCCTGATTGCAGTGGGGGCGGGGCCAGATCCTGATCCCAGTTCCCCGGGGTCAATCCAGAGTCACCCCTTACTGCAGTGGGTTTGGGGCTGGATCCTGATCTCAGCTCCTCAGGGTCAATCCAGAGTCACCCCTGACTGCAGTGGGGTCAGGGCTGGATCCTGATCTCAGCTTCCCAGGGTCAATCCAGAGTCACCCCTGACTGCAGTGGGGTCGGGGCAGGATCCCAATCTCAGCTCCTCAGGGTCAATCCAGAGTCACTCCCTGACTGCAGTGGGGTCAAGGCCGGATCCTGATCTCAGCTCCCCGGGGTCAATCCAGAGTCACCCCTGACTGCAGTGGGGTCAGGGCCGGATCCTGATCTCAGCCCCCAGCAGTGAATCTGGAGTGACTCTAACTGGAGCACCGAACCCCGGCCCTGCAATCCGCTGTGCACATCCCAGCTGACCTGCAGCCCAGCCCAGCCCCGGCCCCGCCGCCTTGGCTGGGGGGCACTTGGCGGAGCTCAGGGAGTTGATTTATGGCCGTTTCTTTGGCTGATTCAAACCCTGGATCTCAAAGAACCGAGCCCAAGGCTGCTCCCTCCCCCGCCGGGCAAAGCCACAGGCTGCAGCAGGAGAGGCTGGATGTGCTGCGTAGCAAAGAGGCCCAGCGATTGGCGCTCCCTGGGGCTGGACTCAGTCTGGTGGGGTGGGGGTCTGACCGTCCATGGGGACAGGCTGTGTGTGTGTTTGGGGGGGTGTTCCTGATCCTGCCTGCAGGCTAGGGGGCTCTGGAGGGAAGCGGGAGAGCTCAGCAGTTTACAGCCAGTCAGCCCAGCCTAGCGTGGGGGGAGCTGTGCTCACTGTGCTAGGGAGCAGCCTGCTTCGTCTCTCTCTGGTTCGGGGTCCCTGTGTGCTGGGAAAGGAGCCTCATGCTGCTGTCTGCCAGCAGGAGCATTTCCTGTGGTTCTGGGCTGGGCACGTAACAGCAGTTATCCCAGCACTGTCCACTGTGGGGCGTCGTGTCTCTTCCCTCCCCAGGGACTGGCCACCAGACTCTGGGCTAGGTGGACCACTGGTCTGATGCATTATGGGGATGCGCATGAGCCCTCCCAGCACAGGTAATGCCCCCCTGCTGGTGCCCCCTGGGGTCTGCCCCACACACCTGCCTCCTCCCTTGAGTTTTCCATCACCCCTTCGTTATCTACTAGCTCAGCTGCCCTGGGAGTCGGCGGGATCACAAAGCAAAGGAAACCCACTCCCGCCCCCCACGCCCCGGGGCTAAAGGAATTTAATATTGTGGACTCCTGGGTTCTCTCCCCAGCCCTGGGAGGGGAGTGGGGGCTGGTGGTTAGAGCAGCGGGGGCTGGGAGCCAGGACTCCTGGGTTCTCTCCTGGCTCTGGGAGGAGAGTGGGGGCTGGTGGTTAGAGCAGGAGAGGCTGGGAGCCAGGACTCCTGGGTTCTCTCCCCAGCCCTGGGAGGAGAGTGGGGGCTGGTGGTTAGAGCAGGGGGGGCTGGGAGCCAGGACTCCTGGGTTCCATTCCCAGGTGAAGCAGCGTAGAAGCACCTTGGTGTAACTGAGGATCAAGCACTGGCTGGGGTCCTGGAGGCACCTGCTGGCAATTCCCTCCCCAACACTGCTCTCCACCTGGACCAGATCCCCGGCAGTGTAAATGGGCGACACTCTCTTGGAGTCAGCGGGGCCCAATCCCCGGCAGGTGTAAGTCAGCGTCCATGCAGCTCCTTGGCTTTCCTCCAGTAGTGGATCTGGCCCTAAGGCTCCCTGTGGCCTGGCCCCCTTTGCTGACTGTCATAAATATTCAGGTCAGACCAGCCGGAGCTGAGCAGATGATGAGGCCAGTTTGGGGATGTGAAACTCCCTCCGTGAGCTGTAACCTCCCCTCTCCCAGGGCCGGGGGGGTGGGTACCTCAGTGCACTGGGGAACCAGAGCTACCGCTGGTGTAAACAGACTCCAGTGGAGCGGCGTTGGATTCACACCAGCTGGGGATCTGGCCCCACTGACTCCAATGGAGCTAGGGCAGATTGAGACCAGCCGGGCTTTGGCCTTTTCCCTGGGCCAGTTAAGCCAGACAGGGACAAGCCCCTCCACCGCCTTCCCGCTGCCTGGGGGCGCTGCACAGCTGAGGACATCGGCACCAGATGTTTTTCCGGACAGCAGTTGCATCAGACCCTTAGCCCCTGGGCAGCTCCTCACGCAGACGCCCATCCCAGCTGGGCTTGCGTGCGGCGCTGCCAGGCCGGGCCCAGGCAGGACAGGATTCCCTCTGGAGCCGGGACGGGGGATCACGGTTGCGGCAGCAGCGCCGCCCTTGCTGATTACCCCCAGTCCTGGATCTCTCCTGCTTTGACCCGGGTCCAGCCAGCTCTGGATCACAGGGGAGTTCATTGTTTTATATCGACAGCAGGGCCAGCTCCAGGGGTTTTGTCGCCCCAAGCAGGCCCCCCCCCAAAAGCCGTGATCGCGATCTGCGGCAATTCAGCGGGAGGCCCTTCACTCGGAGTGGGAGCGAGGGACCCTCCGCCGAATTGCCGCCGAATAGCTGGACATGCCGCCCCTCTCCAGAGTGGCCGCCCCAAGCACCTGCTTGCCAAGCTGGTGCCTGGAGCCGGCCCTGATCGATATTGCCCACAAGTGCCCTGGGCGGTAGCGTGGCCTATTGCCCAGGGCCCTAGACAAGGACTCAAAACACCTAGCCCAGCACTGACCCTGGGCAAGTTCCTGCCCTGATCTGTGCCTCAGTTTCCCTTCCCACCCTTTGACTGTTTGGACTGGAAACTCTTCAGGGCAGGGACTGTGCCGCACCCGGCACAATGGGACCCTGATCTCGGTCAGGGTCTGGGCAGCGCCCAGCGTGACGGGGCCCTGATCTCGGTCTGGGTCTGGGCAGCGCCCGGCCCGACGGGGCCCTGATCTCGGTCTGGGTCTGGGCAGCGCCCGGCATGACGGGGCCCTGATCTCGGTCGGGGTCTGGGCGGCACCTGGCGTGACGGGGCCCCGATCTCGGCCGGGGTCTGGGCAGTGCCCGGCCCGACGGGGCCCTGATCTCGGTCGGGGTCTGGGCGGCACCTGGCGTGACGGGGCCCTGATCTCGGTCGGGGTCTGGGCGGCACCTGGCGTGACGGGGCCCTGATCTCGGCCGGGGTCTGGGCAGTGCCCGGCCCGACGGGGCCCTGATCTCGGTCGGGGTCTGGGCAGCACCCGGCACGACAGGGCTCTGATCTCGGTCGGGGTCTATGTGGCACCCCGCCCAATGGGTCCCCAGTCCCAGCTGGAGCCTATAGTTGCTACCATTATAACGAAGCTAGTTTAGATGGACACAGCTGCACCGATTTCAATGGGGGCTGGGCTGTTGGGGATCTGAAAGTGACGCATCAGAGCAGAGATTTCTCCCATCTCTGGGTGTAATGAGTTTGCAGGGTCTCGACTCGGTTCTTAGAGGGATGAGCCTCTTCCTTGCAAAACCCTCTTGCTGGCAGCCTCTGAATGGTGTGTGGAGACCAAGCTCCCAGCTGCCCCCTAGGTGCGGGGGGTGAGTGGTCACGGCCCCCTCTGTGGGGAGAGGAGTTACACATGGGTGCAGTTGATGGAGCTGTGCCGCGTCACACCGGCTGGGGATCTGGCCCCTGAGAGGTGCATCAGCGGAGGCGGAGGGTGAATGATTCCCCTTGGCTGCTGTCCATCCCCCCCAGCCCTGGGCTGGGCTCCCCACCCTCCTGGCCCTGGTTCTGCTTTGGGGGGTCAATTCTCCTCTAAGTGCTAGGAGCTGGGGGCTCCCCAGGCAGGGGCGGCTCTAGGAATTCCGCCGCCCCAAGCGCGCTCCGGGGTGCGCTCTGGCGGTCGCCGGTCCCGCAGCTCCGGTGGACCTCCTGCAGACGTGCCTGCGGAGGGTCTGCTGGTCCCGCGGCTATGGTGGACCTCCCGCAGGCATGCCTGCAGATGCTCCACCGGAGCCGCGGGACCAGCGGACCCTCTGCAGGCATTTCTGCGGGAGGTCCACCGGAGCTGCGGGACCAGAGGACCCTCCGCAGTCATGCCTGCGGGAGGTCCGCCGGAGCCGCCTGCCGCCCTCCCGGCAAAATGCCGCCCCAAGCGCGCACTTGGCGCGCTGGGGTCTGGAGCCAGCCCTGTCCCCAGGGGTGGGTTACCCCCTTACTGTCCACAAGGGTGGCTTCTGGCTCCAGAGCAGCTGGTACTGACCCACGAGCCCCAGCCCCTCCCAACCTAATGAAACGTCCACCCCAAATTTGGTTGGGCTCTGCCTTTCCCGTGCAGCTGGAACCGACTCTGCCCCTGTCGCCTCACTGTGGGTCCGCGAAGGGCTGAAATCTTGGCCGGACCCGCTGGTTTGTGTCAGATGGAAAAAACCCACCAACGGCTCAGTTGCATTCCCCAGCCATGAAGCTGTTGTCTTAGCAGGAAGGAATTTCCTGCCTCTTGACTTCGGTTATTTATTTTTTGGTCCTATTAATACGATCGCTATTTGCTTCCCCAGCCTGTGGATTTCCAAGTTGTTTTGTTTTGCACTAGGATGACTGGGTCGTTCCAGTGTTGCCCTGGGACAGGAGAGAGTTGGGTTCAGCTGCTGGCTCTGGCCAGACGCCCCGAGTGGTTTGGGGTGAGTCACTCCATGGCCTGCGTCAGTCTCTCCTCCGTGGGGCCGGACCCTTGGCCATAAGAATCAGCCCAGCTCCACCTGTTTGTTCCAGCTAGGAGCTGTGCTCAGGAGGGCTCTCCCCGGAGGAGGGGCAGCTGCAGGGGGAGCGCTCGCTCCTCTGCATGTGCGTGCTCTGCAGGGACCCCTCTAAGGGATGGGGAGGAGAGGGGTGGCTCTATCACCATGTGGCACATTCGGGCTTCGGCCTCTGGTGCTACCAGTAATTCGGGTGAGTTTCTGCAATGGAGCGGCTGGATCATAAGAACTGGGCGGAGACCCTGCAAACTCATTCCTCCGGCCAGAGAGGGGGAATCTCTGCTCTCTCCTATAGGTCAGTTTCAGAGCTGCGCAATCAGCTGGAAGTCAATGTTGTTGAGTGCAGCTGTGGCTCTGGCCCCCCCTTATTACAATAGCAGCTGTAGGCTGCAACTGACATCAGGCTTTGTGCTGCAAATAATAACCCTTCCCTTCTCTGTTCAAACTATCAGCTCCAGGGGGCAGGAATTGTCTCTCGCTATGTGCCTCTGCAGTGCCTGGCGCGACGGGGCCCTGATCTTGGTCGGGGTCTGGGCAGCGCCTGGCGCGACAGGGCCCCGATCTCAGTCAGGGTCTGGGCAGTGCCTGGTGTGACGGGACCCTGATCTTATTTGGGGTCTGGGCAGCGCCGGGCGTGATGGGACCCTAATCTCGGTTGGGGTCTGGGCAGCGCCCGGCATGACGGGACCCTTATCTCGGTTGGTGTCTGGGCAGTGCCGGGCGTGACGGGACCCTGATCTCGGTTGGGGTCTGGGCAGCGCCGGGCGTGACGGGACCCTGATCTCGGTCAGGGTCTGGGCAACGCCCGGCGCGACGGTGCCTGATCTCGGTCAGGGCCTCCAGGTGCTATAATAATAAAACATATTTGTACCTGTGTCATGCTGCACCGGGCAATCTGGGGAAGTGGATGTGGAAACTGGAAACCAGGAGGTTTATCTAACTGGGGAAAGAGGATGTAGGAGAGATTCACTGTAGTTGCACTAAAATATTTGCAATGAAATTAACAGCTCCTAAAAAATCAGAGGTTTTTAATCTCTGCTGCAGGGTTTTTTCACCTTCCCCTCAAGTGACCTGTACTGGGCATTGCCAGAGATGAGATCCTGAGCCGAATGGATTCCTGACGGATCCCCGTCATTCCTAGGTTTCATTTATAATTTGCTAACAATGGCCTGGTTTCATTGGAATCCCGGGAGATGTTTTGCATTCCCTCCATCGGTTTTGCAGTCAATAATAATATTTATCACTGGCTTTTTTAGCAAACACCTTGAATTTCACAATTTCCTTCCAATAAAGAACAATTTTAGCAGTGACGTAATTTTAATGGAGCAACTGAGCACCCTGAACTGAGACCTCAGAAGGCAGGACCCTGTGGAGCACCAGGGCACTGGGTGCAGGGGCTGTGCTGCTGATAGTCTGTGTGGACCTGCTGCCTCACACCCCTGCCCGTCGGAGTTCTCTGATTGGTGATGTCATGGCGAGCAGCACCCAGCCAGGGAGGGGCTGGTTTGGGGGGCCTTCCCCCCCCAGGGGAAATAGCATTTTGTAGCAGCGCTAACAACCCAGGGATTGGCTGCAGCCTCGGGGTGCTAAAGGCCCTAGTGCCAGATTAAAAGGATGCGCCGACGGGGCCAGATCCCCTGTTGGTGTGAACCACCATTGCTCCAGTTCCCCACTGACTCCAGTGGTGCTGTGACCTAGTTACACCACCTGGGGATCTGGCCCATTATACCCCCCAGCCGGGGGGCGGGGGGAGCGGCTGCCTGCGTGAGCTGCGATTGGCCGGCAGGGATGAGATCCCTGGGATTCCCCCAGCAGCGGGCTGCATTAGGGATTAGATTTGGCCTCTGCTCAAGGCTCTTGGCAGCTGGCCCCCCCGCTCTTTCCTGGCTCGCCGGTCTGATGGATGGTTTGGTCCAGCATGAGCTCCTCCGGAATTCATCGGGGTTACCTAAGGAAATACGGTGAGCGCCCCCTCCCTTCCGCACCTCCGGCACCCACCTCGCCGCCGGCCCGGGGGGTCGGTCCGGCCCCACTCCAGATAGCTGCCTTGATTCCTGTTGCGATTTTCCTTCCTCTATCAAAAACCTGGAATGAGAAGAAGCATCTGGACCTCAGAGAAACTGCCCTGAGGTTCTGGGGGGTGACTCTGGATTGACCCCCAGGGGGAGCTGAGATCAGAATCTGGCCCTGAGCCCATTGCAGTCAGGGGGTGACTCCAGATTTACCCTGGGGGAACAGATCAGAATCTGGCAGTCGCTGTGCTGTGTGACTAGCACCCCACGAGCAGCACCAACTCTGCAGCCCCAGCCCAGGGACTCTGGAGTTGTTGGTGACAATCATTAAATAGGCACCATTGTGGGGCCTGGAGTATCTCGCTGCCAGGAAGGAGAATCTCCAACCGAACCCATTGGTGCCAGTGGGTATCCCGGCTAAACGTCACCCCTTGTTTGAATGGCCTGGTACCCTCAGGTTCGGTTCTACTCCCTCCCCCTCAACTGCACCCCGATTCTAACCCCAGGCAGCCCAGCAGGGCCTTCAGCTCCCAGCCTTCCCCGCACCCTCCCTTCGTTCAAACACCCCCGGCACCTGGGCTAAGGCGCTGGGCCAAAGCCTGTGGGTTCAAAGGGGGTTTGGACCGGGCCCCAAAGCCTTTGGGAGTGGAGCCAGCTGGGGAACCCCCAGGATTTGTTCTCTGGATGTTGGAAAATGGTTTTTCTTTTTCTCAGTGGTGACTTTGTGAAAAGACCTGGTGGGTTTTTGAAAACCAAACCCCTAAACATTTTGAACTTGAAAACTGCACTGGAAAAACAAATGTTTTCACAGAATCTTGACCATTTATATCAAAACTTGATTTTTTTTTACAACAAACCGAAACCTAAATTTTTAACTGAAAACTATTTTTTAATCAAAAGCTTAATTTTTTTTAAACAAAACCCTATTTTTCCCAAATCCAAGCACTTTTACTGAATATTTTTTATTTGTCTTTGAAATGTCAATTCACATTGTCCTCTGTATGAAAAAGCCATTTATGATCAAAAAATATTTTGATGAAGAACATTTTGACCAGCTCTAACTGGTAGGGATCACAGCTGTGGCAAACTTTGCAGGGTAAATTGCTTTTGCCTTTGGAAATTAAAATCAATTCTTAATGAAAGCAGGAGCCCAGTGCGTGGGTGAATGAATACATTAGCAGCACATGGAGCCATTTGCTCCCAGCTGGCTCTGTCCACTAGCAAACCGGGCTGTTATTTTTTCTACCAGTCTCACCTGCCCCCAAAGGGTTACATTTTCTTCCGATGGCCCCAGCAATCCCCACTTGCTTCCCTTGTCCTAGTTGACCACAGGGATTTAGCATTGTCCCTCTGCTGCCTGTGTCTGTGTGTCCCCCCCCAGGCTGGGATTAGAACCGCCAACCCTTGATGGAATTCTAATCCCAAAATGGCCAACCGAATTTAATCAGGGGTTTCAATCTGCCCAGTGCCTGGCTCTGGGAAGCCGCTGCCCATGCCTCCAGCCCTGCCAGGCTCCCGTGGGTTAAGGCACCGCGGGAGAGTCACTGGGGCAGGTGGCTTTCTGGGGATGCTGTGTCTGATGCTCTGGAGAAAGCACCGGGCGCAGCTGGGTTGCAGATACACGCGTGCTGCCTCCATGCCAGGCCCCGCACCACACCCCCCGCCATGCCGGCTGAGTTCGGCACCATCCCCTCACGTTTGCCATCTTTAAGGGGCTGGTTCCAAAACTAAAATGCTGCTAGGAGACCCTGGGTGATTACATCCCCCCCCACCTCTCCCGCTCACTGCTCGACACACAGGCCAGCCTCCAATGTGCAGACCTTTCTGCCCCCCCACCCGTGGGGCGGTTCCACCAAGGGCCTGGGCTTCGGAAAGCTGTCGGAACTAGTAGCAGGGTCCCTGAATGCTCCCCGCAGTGACCCCCTAACCCTCCCTTCAGCAGACGGGAACAGCAGCTCTTTAGTGGGGTGGGACCCAGGCCTGGATCAGAGCTCCATCGGCCTCCTTCAAACACTGCTCTGGCACCGAAAGCCTGGACGCTGGTTTGTGGGCAGGCCGATCGCAGTGTCCCCTTCCGCTCCACCAGCTGTGCTACAAAATCCCGCCGCGTTCCCCAGCCGTCGGCTCTCGCTCTGGTTACGGAGCCCTGTGTAGGTACCCACAGGCTGGGACGGAGTCCACAAGCCAAGCAGATGGTTTCTGGGCGTTTCACGGACCTCGACTCAGCCTCGCACGGCTCTGAACCCTTTCCAATCTCCCAGCAAGCAATGGGCTCACCACCACGGATCACACCAGTGCTTGCACTGTAGCTCTCGGCAGGGGCCCCCTGCTGGTTTGTTATTGTAGGGTTGCTGATGAGCACCATGTAGCATATAAATTATAGACTGATGTATCATTGGTCCTGAGCACTGGGGATGTTTACACTGGTTTGTTATTGTAGGGCTTTTAAAAATGTTGTCCCAGCCTCAGGGCTGCCCAGCCTCATGTGCTATCCCCCCTATGGGCCCTGGGGGGCAGAAACTAGCCACAGAGCAGTGCGCCCAGCCACACCTCTGATCTGCCCCCTACACCCGGGGTAGGGAGCAGGGTGGGTGCCAGGGCCTTTGGCCAGGGAGGCTCCTGTGTGGGGTGGGAGGGCTCTCAGGGGGACGATCCTGCGCACTGCAGCACAGAGGGGCCTCAGTGTGACTGAGAGTCAGGCCCTGGGAGTCTCTCCCAGCTCCCTGCGGGTGGGGCTGGTTCTCCCGCTCAGGCTGAGCAGCTGGTGGGCCTGGGTTCACCCCCCGGAGGCTGGTGTGCAGTGAGACGCTGGTGCCAGAGGAAGTGCAGTGGAGAGTCTAGTAGTGGGGTACCAGCTGGGGACACAGGTTGATTCCTGGCTCTGCCACAGACTCTCTACATGACCCTGGACAAGTCACTGAATCTCTGCCCATGTGGGAAGAGAGTGGGGTCTAGTGGTTAGAACAGGGGGTGGGGAGCCAGGATTCGGGTTCTGTCCCTGACTCTGGGAGGGGAGTGGGGTCTGGTGGGTTAGAGTAGGGGGCTGGGTGCCAGGACTCCTGGGTTCTATCCCTGGCTCTGGAAGGGGAGTGGTGTCTAGTGGTGAGAGCCAGGACTCCAGGGTTCTTCCCCAGCAGGAGATGGGGCCAATCCTTCCCTCGCAGCTGCCCAGCAGGGTGGTGAGCAGTTGGGACATGGCCTCACGGGGCCCCTCTCTGCTTTGCAGGGGGCTTTCTCTTTAAGCAATGGAAGGAGAAGTTCCTTTTCCTCTCCATGGACGGGAGCCTCCTGATCGGCCGTGATGCCCAGTCCCCGGCCGAGCTGGGCATCTCGCTCAGCACCAGCTGCCAGGCCATCCTGGAGGGCAGCGAGATCGGCGACCTGCCCCGCCTGCCCCTGGGTGCCCAGCGGGACAGCTGCTTCGGCCTCAGCCTCAGGGATGGGAAGTTCCTTCTGCTGCTGGCCCCAGACAGCCAGGAGTGCAGGTAAAGCCAGAGCCTGGGGCCGGGGGGTGGGGGCGGTGAGGGTGCATGGGGAGAGCTGAAATCCACACAGCTGCTGCGGGAGGGGCCCCGGTGGGAGCGGTGCCGCAGGGCTCCCCGATCGGCGGCCCTCCAGCCTGGCTAGGCCAGCTTTGCTGCTTGCTCCCTGGGAGAACGTTCTGCCGATGGCCCAGCCAGACACAGCGGCAGCAGACCGGGGAAATGAGCCCTGCTCTCCTGGGTCCCAGGCAGCAGGAGCTGGCGAACTGGCGAGGGGTGACCAGCTTGTTAGGCTGTCGGGACTAACCAGGGTTTGTTCCCCCCCCCCCCCCGCTGCAGGCAGTGGCTCAACATCCTCCGCAAAGTCAAAGAGGTAAGTGGAATCAAAGTACAAAGTCCAGGGCCGGGTCCCTGGCTGGCATCAGTCACCGCAGCCAGGCTGCCCGCGATGCCAGCTCGCAGCAGCTAAGCTGGGCCGTTGGGAAAGGAGGCAAAGGTACCGAGGGGCTTTTGGGCCTGGCAGGTTCTCGGTGCCTCACTTAACTGCTTGAGGAGTGCGGGGAGGGCCAGGAAGCCGCTCAGTCACTGCAGTTCACCAGCGGCCCATCCACCTCTTCTGCTCCAAGAGCAATTCCAGTTTGGACCTTGGGCTATTGTGGGTCCGAGTCTCAGCCACAGCCAGGTCCTTCTGTGCCGCTCTAGGGGGGACCAGTTCCCTGTGAATCTCCCTCCCACCCCTGCAGCGATAGGGGAGCTGATTGTCTCCATTTGCCCTACGGCCTCGGGCAGCTGCATTTTCACAAGTGGCCACTGGTTCTTGCTGCCAGCTTGAGATGCCTGGGGCCTGATTTCCAGGCTGTGCTGAGCACCGGCAGCTCCAGTCACAGCCAGGGGGATCCGCAGGTGCTCAGCACCTCTTGAGTAACCGGGCCCTTGGATGAAACCCTGGCAGTCAATGGAAGTTTGCCCTTGACATCAGCCGGGCCAGGATATCATCCACAGGTCCTGCCTCTGCCCTGGGTTGATCCCCCCCTTCGGATGGTCCACCCCATTGTCCCCATAGTGATGGTGCTTCCTCCTTCTGCACAGAGCTTCTCCCAAGGGTCCCCAGCGAGGTGCAAGCTGCACATCGACTCTCCGTCTAGGAAATGCTGCTGGAAAGAAGGGGGAGGAGGTTCTCCTGGCACACAGAACAGAGAAGGTACTGGGTCCCGGTTAGGCGGGGTCTGGCTTTCTTGGCTATTTGTCTTGGTGCCAGGGACCTACCGTGATAGGCTTGTTCCCAGAGTCCCCGTAACTGGACCTGGGGCACTCCCACCAGGACCCTGCCCCAGGTCCTGCAGGCAGGGTCTCCTGCTACACTCTATTCCCCAGGACACTGCCCAGAAGAGATGAGACGCTCGAGCAGAGACAGCCTGAACCCAATGCATGACTGTTCTCTACAGTCTGTCTCCCCGGAGCCTGGCCAAGGTCGTTTGAATGCGCCAGCGAACTGGGCTCCCACCCTCACCCCAGGGCGGCGATTCCACAGCCTGCCAGATCTCGCTGCCAGGCAGCACCCCCTGACACTCAGCTTCACTCCACTGGTTCCTCCTTGGGGTTCACACCCCACTGATGCCCCTCAATGGCTCTCATGCCCTCCTCCATCACCAAGCTAGGCTTCCCGGGCAAATTTCCTCCGGGGTTTAGCCCTCGTTAACTGGCTTAGGTGGGGTTCTCTGGGCTGGGTTACACAGGAGGTCAGACCAGGTGATCACAGTGGCTCCTTTTGGCCTTGACATCTAGGAAGCTCTGAACTCCAGTGCAGTTAAAAACAGGAATGGACGTGGGTTCTTGCCACCTCATGAGCTTTGGGGCCTGGTTTTGATTCCACTCAGGCCTTATCTACACACAAGCTTGTGCTGGTTGAGTTAAACTGGCTCACACCTCAATGCAGATGCTCTGATTTTGGCTTAGCTTAGGCCTGTTCCTAACAGGGGCGGCTCCAGGCCCCAGCACGCCAAGCGCGTGCTTGGAGCGGCATGCCCCGGGGGGCGCTCTGCCGGTCGCCAGGAGGCTTCGGTGGAGCCGCGGGACCAGCGGACCCTCTGCAGGCACACCTGTGGGAGGTCCACTGGAGCCGCGGGACCGGCGACCGGCAGAGCGCCCCCTGCGGCATGCCACCGTGCTTCGGGCGGCGAAATGTCTAGAGCCGCCCCTGGTTCCTAATCAATTTAAGGTAAACCAAATTAAGCCTAATGTAAAGTGCAAAGTGAGAGCCTTTTGCACCAGAGTAATTTCACAATCTGGTGCAAATCAGGAGTTGCTGCATTATTGTCAGTATTACAGTAGGACCTAAAGGCTCCAGCGGAGGCTTGGTCTACATGTAAAACAGGCTGACCTATCTAACTTGGTCAGGGGGGTAAAAAATCCTTGGTTGACATAATTAAACCGACCCAGTCCTAGTGTAGACACAGCAAGGTTACAGAAGAATGCTTCCATTGACTGAGCTCCTGTCACGCAGGAATGTGATGTTCCTACACTGACAGAAAACCGCTTCTGCTGGCGCAGGCGGCATCTGCGCTATGGAGTAGGCCAGCATCGTACCATCAGATCTGGGCCCCAGGGCACTGGGTGCTGCTCAGGCCCAGAGACAGCCTCCGCCCAAAGAGCTCACAGTCCCATCAGACAAAGGAAGGCTCATTCTTCCCAGGGTGCACAGATGGGGAAACTGAGGCACACAGCGATGGGAAAGTGACTGGGTCACTGGCAGAGCTGGGAGTGGAACCAGGGTCTCCCGAATCCCCATTCAATGCGTTAGAGCTGACATAGAACCAGGCCCAGGGTTTGGCTCTGGGTGACTGACCCTCCTTCTCCCCCCATTTCTGCCCCAGCCACCAGGAGCAGCCTGTGCAAGGAGCCTTGCTCGCCCCGTTGCCTGCGCCACGGCTCCCAGATGCATGCGGGGGTGAAGGCCGCCTGCCTGCTGATGGGGGGAGCAGCAGCCGGCCCCACCATGGGCTACATGGTGACCTCAGCCACGGCCAGCCGGCCTGGGGAGATGCACCCCCCCGACTTCAAAGAACTGGGCTATCACCCATCCGCCTGCGATGCTGAGGCCTCCCAGTATGAGATGCTGGATTACGAAGGGCTGGACCAGGACTTCGACGCGCTGGACTTCGGGGGGTTTGCCTTCTAGACACACACAGTCCTCCCCCCGCCCAGATTTAAAGGGCTAAACAGAGACTGGGTGGGCTTGATTTCCTCAGAAACGAGTCACCCCCCAGCTCAGAGTGGCAGCGCATTACGCAGCCTTACACTGGTGTCACAGGGGAGGGCAGGCGGGGGTTAACAGGGATATTTTCTCTTCTCCCAAGATGGGGATTTGTTTGTTTGTTTGTTGTTTTTTTAATCTCTCCCTCCACCATGTCTGACTGTCCTCAACACTCAGGTTTCCCGTGTGCCCGTGGTGACTCGGGCTTGACTCCTGCCCTTGATTATGTCCCCTCCCCCCACTAATGTTACCTTGGGGTAACTCACAGCAGGATCGGGCCCCCGGCATGTTCATTCTGACATTTTTTTGCATTAAACTGTAGAAATCTCCTCCCATCTCCCCGTGGTCTCTGCTCGGTAGGTTGGTCTGTGGGGGAGGGATGAAAAGAGCAGCCCTGGCAGGACCTTCCTAATGAGGAAGCTCTTTACAAGCATGTGCTAATTAATCTTCAGCTCTCTAATGTGGGTCAACACCCTGATTTTAAAGAGAGGGAAACTGAAGCATGGAAAGTCCCAAGTGATTTAGCAGCCTAAGGCCCTGCCACAATAGAAAGGGTCGTGAAAGCCGCACAGCCCCTTAGTAGTGAGCGTGCCGCTGGACTGGTATCACGGCACTGTATGGGGAGAGTTATTCCCATATGGGGCATATAAGGCACCGTGCTATGGTATAACTGTGTCCACACTGGGGCTTTTACTGGTGTAACAGTTATACCAGTGCAACTTTCTCCTGTTAGCCCAAGCGTAGACCCAATTTCAGATGGGACGGAGGCCGTTAGGAGCCAAGGTCTCCTTGGCCTTCAGTGCTCTTGAGACTCTTAAGTCACCATGGAAAGTTGTACCTGGATTGACCCACACCAGGTCACATGGCAGGTCAGTAGCAGACCTGGGACTAGAAGCCAGTTTTCCTTAACCACTAGCCCACACAGCCTGCTGGGGCCCAGCTCCTCTTAGCCATGTGAAATGCATGCTCCTAACCGGTCGAAATCCATGACAGGTTGGCACTCGCTGGCTTCAAACACTACACCTGCCGTTTTTCACCAGCTCTGCCATAGTGGTTCAGAACATGGCTCCATCTGGATAGGGATCCTGCTTCTAGCAGTGGACAAGACATGGTTTTTCAGAGAGACCACTGCTGTTCAAATGTGTACAAATCCAGGGGGACTCAGACAGAGATAGGTGGGTGTGTCTGAGGACGGAGGAATGGATGGACGGATAGATGGGTGTGTCTGGGGACGGAGGAATGGATGGACGGATAGATGGGTGTGTCTGAGGACGGAGGAATGGATGGACGGATAGATGGGTGTGTCTGAGGACGGAGGAATGGATGGACGGATAGATGGGTGTGTCTGCGGACGGAGGAATGGATGGACGGATAGGTGGGTGTGTCTGAGGACGGAGGAATGGATGGACGGATAGATGGGTGTGTCTGAGGATGGAGGAATGGATGGACGGATAGATGGGTGTGTCTGAGGACGGAGGAATGGATGGACGGATAGATGGGTGTGTCTGAGGACGGAGGAATGGATGGACGGATAGATGGGTGTGTCTGAGGACGGAAGAATGGATGGACGGATAGATGGGTGTGTCTGAGGACGGAGGAATGGATGGACGGATAGATGGGTGTGTCTGCGGACGGAGGAATGGATGGACGGATAGATGGGTGTGTCTGGGGACGGAGGAATGGATGGACGGATAGATGGGTGTGTCTGGGGACGGAGGAATGGATGGACGGATAGATGGGTGTGTCTGAGGACGGAGGAATGGATGGACGGATAGATGGGTGTGTCTGAGGACGGAGGAATGGATGGACGGATAGATGGGTGTGTCTGAGGACGGAGGAATGGATGGACGGATAGATGGGTGTGTCTGAGGACGGAGGAATGGATGGACGGATAGATGGGTGTATCTGAGGACGGAGGAATGGATGGACGGATAGATGGGTGTGTCTGCGGACGGAGGAATGGATGGACGGATAGATGGGTGTGTCTGAGGACGGAGGAATGGATGGACGGATAGATGAGTGTGTCTGAGGACGGAGGAATGGATGGACGGATAGATGGGTGTGTCTGAGGACGGAGGAATGGATGGACGGATAGATGAGTGTGTCTGCGGACGGAGGAATGGATGGACGGATAGATGGGTGTGTCTGAGGACGGAGGAATGGATGGACGGATAGATGGGTGTGTCTGAGGACGGAGGAATGGATGGACGGATAGATGAGTGTGTCTGAGGACGGAGGAATGGATGGACGGATAGATGGGTGTGTCTGAGGACGGAGGAATGGATGGACGGATAGATGAGTGTGTCTGCGGACGGAGGAATGGATGGACGGATAGATGGGTGTGTCTGAGGACAGAGGAATGGATGGACGGATAGATGGGTGTGTCTGAGGACGGAGGAATGGATGGACGGATAGATGAGTGTGTCTGAGGACGGAGGAATGGATGGACGGATAGATGGGTGTGTCTGAGGACGGAGGAATGGATGGACGGATAGATGGGTGTGTCTGAGGTCGGAGGAATGGATGGACGGATAGATGGGTGTGTCTGGGGACGGAGGAATGGATGGACGGATAGATGGGTGTGTCTGAGGACGGAGGAATGGATGGACGGATAGATGGGTGTGTCTGAGGACGGAGGAATGGATGGACGGATAGATGGGTGTGTCTGAGGACGGAGGAATGGATGGACGGATAGATGGGTGTGTCTGGGGACGGAGGAATGGATGGACGGATAGATGGGTGTGTCTGGGGACGGAGGAATGGATGGACGGATAGGTGGGTGTGTCTGAGGACGGAGGAATGGATGGACGGATAGATGGGTGTGTCTGAGGACGGAGGAATGGATGGACGGATAGATGGGTGTGTCTGGGGACGGAGGAATGGATGGACGGATAGATGGGTGTGTCTGGGGACGGAGGAATGGATGGACAGATAGATGGGTGTGTCTGAGGACGGAGGAATGGATGGATGGATAGATGGGTGTGTCTGGGGATGGAGGAATGGATGGGCAAAATCTATCCCTGCTTCCTTGCCCACATATAACAAGACTATCTACCCCCACATACATATCCATTTATGAAGCCATTTAAATCCATACCCATCTGTCTAATCTTGCATTATTGTGTAGGGACCGCACACACTGGGTTACCAAACAGCGTCTACACAGGGAAGTGTTACCAGTGATACCAATCCTGTTATCCAGGTCTAGCTATGTTATCCAGTATAAGGGCCTGTGTGAACACTCTTATTCCAGTATCAGAGTAGCTTTTTTATGATTTGGCTTAAACATCTTCCCATGCAACATAAATGAAACCAAAACCAGGCACTCTGATAATTGAATAACCAGACCAGTTTAAATCCACCCCTTTGTTACACCTTAAAAGTTCTCCCGTGTAGACTACTATGCTTTAGGAACCAGTTTTGCTGGTTACATTTGTCTGAGCCTTCCTCCTTCTCTCCCTCCTGGAGAAACCAGCTTTTGTCCACAGCTAAAGGCAGGATCTCAATGTGGAGGGAGTAGGAGCAGTGAGAAGCCGTTGATGTCCTGCTTGCTGGAATCATGTCAGGACTAGTGGGGGGCGTAGCCCCCAAGGAAGGAGCTGTTTACAAACCAGCCACGCTGCTGCTGACATCACGTTTGTACGGGAGCCAGAAGAGCCCATCAGCCAGGAAACGAGGACACCGCCCTCCTCTGTGGTAATGCCTGAGTCCTTAGCCCTGCCTTTTGGCTTAGGTCCATTGCTCCTCCTGACCGAACAACACGAACAAGCAGAGTGCCTCAGAGAAGGCTGAAAGCCCCGGGCAGTGGGGTGTTTGGACTGTGCCCGTAGGCCGCATGGCTAGCTAACCTCTCTTTCTGTCACCATATAGATGTGTATCTATTGCCACGAGTGTATGCGTCCATCTGTTGCCAAATACGTGCGTACAGATATCTAGTGTCATACATGCATCTGTGCCTCCATTCCCATATGTACGCACATCAAGCCACCTACCGTCGTTGGGTGCACCCCCATCTATCGACTCTACGGTCCTTCTACATAGCCTATCCCATCCCTATCAAAAACACCACTTGCCTCGCAACCTACAATTCCTTCATGGTCCCAGAAGCTGTCCACTGTGCAGGCCAACAAGCCGTGCCCACTGAGCAGCAAACTGAGATGCCAGATTTGAATACACACTCTTTCCAAGGTTTAGGTGTGTGCAGATAAAGGGTTTTTCTTGTTGTTCAGAGCTCTCTCTGGTGTGAAGGGGACACTGCATCACTCACTCCCTTGTTCAAAAGCTGGCAGATTAAACAGACACCAGGCGGGGGAACATTCTCCGTTGTTTTTAGGTCAGAACATACATCGTCAACTGATTTTCAGGTTTTAATCCCCTGATGTTAGTAGTCCTGGGCTAATCCCTCAGGATTACACTGCTGCGAGGCAATGTTGTAAAAAAAATGGTGCCTGTTTCACCCTCACATTTTCTGGAGCGAGATCAACAATGAAAAGAGAGAAATTAAGAGAGCGAAGTGGAAAAAAGAGAGTTCCGGAGTGATATTATTCAGATCACATCTGCTCTGCCGCTGGACTGCTGGGTTACCTTGGGGCAAGTCACAGCACCGTCCCTTGCCTCAGTTTCCTCATCTATAAAATGGGGTTAATGCTACTTAGCTCGTTTGTGATGTGCTTTGAGATCTACCAAGGAAAAATGCTGTATAAGAGCTAGGTATTATTATTACTGAGGATGCCGGGATAGTGCGAGATGATCTGGATAATGCTACAGCACTGGGTGGGAGTCAAGGCTTCTGGCTTCTGTTCTTGGCTCTGGGAGGGGACTAGGTGCCAAGATTCCTGGATTCTATCCCTTGTGGCTCACCTGACCTGCAAGTTCCTCCTGTGTCCCTGAGAACAACAATCTTTGTTACCACCCTTTGTAAAGCTCCTGACGCATGAAGGTAGATATTGTTACAGCTGCCATCTCTCTGCTGTGCCAGCAAAGCTCATTTGTTCTTGTTCCTCACCTTGGGCAGCGACTGGTGGACCCAAGAGACACTGACCTCATCCCAGAACACCCCTTGACTCTATATACTGAGAGATGTCTGCCAATGAGCCAAGCGGTGGATAGGTGCTGAGGTTCAGAAGGGAGCATTAGATCACCTAGTCTGACTCCTGTCTAACCCTGGCCAGAGAACTTCACCCAGGGATTCTTTAATTGAGCCCAATCGTTTATGGGTGAGCTAGTGTTTCTCAGTGACCGGTCCATCGACCGGTGCTGGCCCCTGAGATCTTCCTGATACATTTTAGAAAGGCAGCAAGGCTGTCCCTGGTATCAAGAAGGTTGAGAAACACTGAACTAGAGGGTATCTTCTAAGAAGAGACGTCCAGTTTTGATAGCAAGATGCCAAGGGACGGAGAATCCAACACATCCCTTGCTAAGTGGTTTCAATGCTTAATTACCCTCACTGTTAAAGAATTGTACCTTATTTCCAATCTGAAACTTGCCCAACTTCAACTTCCAGCTTTTGTGTCTTGTTCTGGCTTGGTCTGGTAGATTAAAGAACCCTCTAGTATTAGATTATCTTCTCCCTGTGTAGGTAATCAGAGACCATGATCAAGTCATCTTGTGACCTTCTCCATGATAAATGAAATGGTCCGAGGGTAACATTTTAAAGAGTGCCTAAGGCCCTGATTTTTAAAAGTAATTTGAAAGTTAATGGGACGTAGGTCCTAAAGTCACTATTCAAATACAGCTATTAATATTGGGAATGAGAATCCCAAGAAAGTACGTGAATCTGTGTTGATTTATAGCAAAGGTAGTTTGGGGGTCATTATCTGTATATTTGGGGTTTCATGTGCGAGCAGAAACCTTGCCTATGAATCTGAATTACCTGGCAGTTTTGACTTAAACTGGTGTTTTCAGGAAGTGACTAACTCCTACAGCTGGTTGAAATTATTTGTCCAAAAAGTTTTCCCAAGGGAAAATGTAGTTTTGTCAAAATATAAATTTTCCATGGGAAAATGTCAATTTGGGGACAATCAAAACCCAACTTTTCCTTTCCAAGTGTCGATTCAGAATGAAGATTTGCACTTAGAAATGAAATGGGAATTGTCAAACCAAATGCAATTTTTCATTTCAAATAGACATTTCAAAGCAAAAGATTTTATTTCAATGTACTTAAGAGTCTAACAAGGAAAAAACAAGAAACTCCCCCACTTCATCACACCATGATAAGGGTAACTAAAATAAACCCAGGTTTCAGAGTGGTAGCTGTGTTACAAGTACTCCTCGTCCTTTAAAATGAACCCAGGAGTCCTAGCTTCACCTGCTTTAACCAGTAGATCCCACTCCGCTCCCAAAGTAGGCTTAGAAACCAGGAGTCTTAATTCCATTTGTTTTAAACTGCTAGAGCCCCTTGCATTCCCAGAACAGGACTAGAACCCAGGAATCCTGGCTCCTAAGGTCACCTCTTCTAACTACAAGCCCACATCCTGACTTACATGGGCAAGGACAAGGGGAAAAAAGCATCCCAAGAATCGGAAGGGCTAGACACCTCTCCTACTTTAAGGCATAAACCAATCTCTAACTACTGGGCAGATTATTCCATAGCTGCCCCTTAAGGGATCTCTTGTACTTTCCTCTGAAACGTCTAGTAGTGGCCACTGTTGGAAATGGGCTAGATAACCGCCTGCTCTGATCCACTCTGTCTGGTGCTATGGGTGAGGATCTGGATTTCAGAGGATCAGACAAGGACCTCAGGGTTAGTAATACGATAACTGCAACAACGCCGATGCTCTGCCACTGACCCCTGAAGGGATCGATACTGGACCTGAGGCTTTCTGATCCATTCAGGTGGGGGTTCTCGTACCTGAGGAAAGTTGCAAAAGGCATCATCCTTCTTACTGCCGTTTTCTCATCCAAGAAATTACCAGGGTTGAAGCTTTGTGGGTTGTTGAAGTGTTCTGAGTGTGGTGAGCAGAGCCCAGAGCAGTGTAAACACCTGTGCCCTGGATAAGGGAGGTGGGGACACACCAGCAATGGGACAGTTAAACCCTTTACAGCTGAAACAATGAGGAGTCTGGTGGCACCTTAAAGACTAACAGATTTCTTTGGGCATAAGCTTTCATGGGTAAAAAAACCCTCTTCTTCTGATGCTTCTTTACCGCTGGGTTTTCTCCTAGCAAACAAACCCCTGGCTGCTGTGAATTATGGAGAAATCACGCCACTTAGCGGCCAGGGGAATGCCAACAGCTCTCCCCTGTTCCTGCAAAACCCCTCTCAGATAGGTTGGCTGGTGTGACCTTGCAGTCCTCAATGAGCCCTCGGTCTTCCTGGGGCCTGTTCCCTGGAGTGAATTAGGAAGATCCTGCCACTAAGTAAATTAACAAAGGACAACGTGGATCCTCTGCATTCGCTGGGTTTGTCTCCATGGTGAAATACTGACACGAAAATCCTCCTGGATTCGCCTTGCTGATTATCAAACAGCGACAGAGAGTCTCCTCACAAATCACCCCTCTTCCTCTCTAATGAATGAAGGAGATAAAATCCCCCTTTTGGGGGAGAAACTGATGCCCTGAGTCATTACCCTACATTGAGGGGCTATATGGCAGCAGCATGGGTGGCTGCCCCCTGCCAACTCCCCGGAACCTTCCGGCCTCATCTCCTAACAACTGCCCTTCCCTCATGGCTGCCCCCTGCCAGCTCCCCGGAACCTTCTGGCCTCATCTCCTAACCTAAAAACTGCCCTTCCCTCATGGCCGCCCCCTGCCAACTGCCCGGAACCCAGGGGCGGCTCTAGACATTTTGCCGCCCCAAGCACGGCGGCATGCCGTGGGGGGCGCTCTGCCAGTCGCCAGTCCCGCGGCTTCGGTGGACCTCCCACTTGTGTGCCTGCGGAGGGTCCGCTGGTCCCGCGGCTTCGGTGGAGCCGCGAGACCAGCGGACCCTCCGCAGGCACACAAGTGGGAGGTCCACTGGAGCCCTGCCTGCTGCCCTCCCGGCGACCGGCAGAGCACCCCCCCGGCATGCCGCCCCAAGCACGCGCTTGGTATGCTGGGGCCTGGAGCCGCCCCTGTCGGAACCTTCCGGCCTCATCTCCTAACCTAATAACTGCCCTTCCCTCATGGCTGCCCCCCTGCCAACTGCCCGGAACCTTCCGGCCTCATCTCCCATCCCAGCAACTGCCCGTCCCTCATGGCCTCCCCCTGATAACTGCCCGGAACCTTCCGGTCTCATCTCCTAACCTAACAACTGCCCTTCCCTCATGGCTGCCTCCTGCCAACTGCCTGGAACCTTCCGGCCTCATCTCCTAACCTAACAACTGCCCTTCCCTCATGGCTGCCCCCCTGACAACTGCCTGGAACCTTCCAGCCCCATCTCCTAACCTAACAACTGCCCTTCCCTCATGGCTGCCTCCTGCCAACTGCCTGGAACCTTCCGGCCTCATCTCCTAACCTAACAACTGCCCTTCCCTCATGGCTGCCTCCTGCCAACTGCCTGGAACCTTCCGGCCTCATCTCCTAACCTAACAACTGCCCTTCCCTCATGGCTGCCTCCTGCCAACTGCCTGGAACCTTCCGGCCTCCTTGCCCAACCTCCCAGCCTCCGCCCTTTCCTCACTGCCCCCAATGGCCCCAGAGCTGTCTGGCTCCATCCTTCCCTGGGGAAAGCGGTGTCGCCCGGGGCTCCCTGAGGCCCGTGTCAAAGGCGGTGGCAGGGGAGGACAAAGTGCCCCTTTCTCTATTGATTGAACAGATCTAATATCACCTCAGCTCGGAGCCCCTTTCTGGCTCCCTTTTTAATCTGGGTCTGGAGGGAAATAGCTGCCCTCAGTTCCCACATCTTTCAAGCTGCCAGCCTCCAAGTGTGAGCTGTGCTGTGTGACAAAGGCCCAGCGTATTAATATAAGTATCTAATCCCAGGGGGTTTTACCCTCCAATGATCAAAGACAGAAACATCTTCATTTTCTCCTCAGATTTTGCCCTTTCTGTTTAATTCTTGACTATTATGGAGAATCCCCCAGATATTCTCTTTTTCGCTCTCTTGTTCTCAAACGATGGTCAAAGCCCTCACACTTCCTCCTTTCTGTCTCTAACAATTGAATATTGATATAACCCCCCCCTCAGATTCTGCCTCGCACGCTTTATATGAAATAGATTTTGGCATTTTCATAATGATCTAACGTTGATATTTGATATATTAAAATCCCCTCAGCACGGTGGGTTTCCCGCCTTTTTTAACTATGGCAAATTCTCCTTGGATCCAATTCTTAGTTCAACCTCTGGTTTGCTGGACAGCCAGGGACATCTCACTTCACTGCCTCGTGCCTCAGTTTCTCCATCTGTAAATAGAGGGTAAAGATACTGATCTGCTTTGTAAAGCTCTTTGAGATCTGTGGATGAAAAGTGTTTTATAAGAGCTAATTATTAATTATTATTATTATTGGATTAATGATTACCTAGATGATTACATTAGTTTATTAAATCAGCAGAGAATATGGACAGAGACCAGGAATCTTCCGAAGGGTCTTTCTGTAAAGACGTACAGCGGCTGAGAAGGAAGAGAATCTTGCAAAATTAGCCAAGGACCTTGCAATTAAAGGGCCCCTGGAAACTTTGCAAAAAACTGGGTCCAGTCAGACAGGAGACCCTGAGAACAGGAACTTCCGAACAGGGGGCTAATCGGCTGCTTAAACTGTTCCAAGTCCGAAAGCAGCAGGAGAACATGTTCCCAAGGCGACGGCATGGGAAGAATGATGGGCCTCAGGACAGGGGCTGAAGAGAAGGAGATGATGATGTGCAGATAAAACTGCAGCAGGGGATTTGCGGAGGTGCAATGGAATCATGTGAGTTGAGAAGCAGCCAGGGCAGTGGGGTGCACATAGTGTTGGGGTGGGGGGGGGTCATTCATGAGAGCAACTGCCTGGATTTTACAGCAGATCTGAATGGCACCTGTACTATGGCTTTGCTGGGACAAGGGGAGATCCCCACCTCGATGAATCTCTTTAAATGTAGAACCCCTGTTTCCATACTGATGGAGTCTTTAATTGTCCCGATTGCTCTGAACTGAAGAGCAGGGGCGAACAGACAGCGCTCTCCCTTTTCCTTTAGCCCAAACAGGTTAGTCCAGACTAGGTCTGGCTTTTAGGACAACCAGAATGCACCAGTGCGTCTCACTGCAACTTGACAAGCAGTTCCTCTTTCACCCAGAGTGAGTGGCGAGGAGTCTGGGGCTGGCTCTGTGCTTCATAGCCTGTATCCTCCTGGGGCTAGGAGAGGCCAAGGGGCTGGCAGGCTCCCCACAGGACCTCCAGCGCTTCCCATCATGGGGTGAAAAATCGTCCTCCCCCGCCGCCCAGGAAAGATGTTGAGCAAGACATTTTCACTGGCAAACCTTCGCTGGGAAATTTTGATGATGGGCCAGGAAAGTTTGAAGCAAAATGAACATTTGTGTGTCAGTTTTTGATAGTTTGGGGGTTCCCCTCCTTTCCCCCAGTTTTTCTCACTGGAAAAGACAGAATAAAGTAGACAAAGGAGTAAAACTGGGGCGGGGGAAGTTTGTTTTTAAACCCCCCAAGCTGCAACACTCTTTTTCTGCTTTTGCCACCTTTTCCACGGGGAACAGAAAGGAAGATGTTTGAAAAGAGAGAGAAACGGGGGACCCTCCCCTAAAATCCCCAACTTTTCAGATATCAGGAATGAAAAAGCCAATTTGGAACAACACCCATTAATTTTGAATTTCCCCGTTGAGAAAGTTTAGTCCGAACCAACATTTGCCTGTTTTGATTGAATAATTCCAACCAGCTTTCATTTCGACCCACCGGAGGGTTCGGGAGGGATTCGAATTCCTGGCCCCACGTTGCTTGCTGGATGGTTTTGTGGGAACTAGGCCACGGATCCTGCCAACACTTCTGCCCATGTTTAACTTTAGCCAGGGCCAACACGCAGTTTTGTTCTGACAGAACGACACTGGTTGGAGGGGGGCGGTTACTGAAATAGTTACACCGTCGTGTGCACACAGTTGTGTACAGTGTTGTTTTGTGGATCTGAGGCCGTGAAGGAAGCCCTGGTGGACCGAGGGGACGAGTTCAGCAGCAGAGGGGAGATGCCGCTAACTCCAGGCGATAACAACGAGATTGGGTGAGGCCTGCTTTATCCAAGACCTCTCTCCAGCACTGGAGCTGTTGGACAAAAAATCCCAATTTTGTCGCTGAGGGAAATTGCCGTTTTGAAATAAATCAATTTATTTTGGCCCCAGAAATTGGAAACGAAGCTGTTCGTCCCGTTTCAAGTTAAAATCCTTGTTTTGTTTGTCTCAGAAATAACCCCAAGATTTTTCCCCTCCTACCTTTTACTCCCCTTTCCTTGCTTTATTCCACTGGAAAAAATGGGGGGGACAAAGAGTGGAATAAAAAGTGGGGATCTCACCTCAACAAGAACCCAGGTGTCCTGGCTCCCAGCCCGCCCACTCTAACCACTAGACCCCACTGCCTCCCTTGGCTATTAGTCTGACACATGCTCACATTCTGAGGGTTCTCAGGCTATTTTCAGATAAAAGGCACCAGGAGCTCGACAAGGTGGTCGGAAGGAACCAGGCTCCACGGACAGAGGATCGGCTCCAGCTGCCAGACACCAATGCTGCAATCCATGAAATCCAGTACTTTGCAGACCTTCTCCCTTCCCACGCGCCGCACCTGGTGACAGGGACACGGCGTCCGTGGACATGCCCTGCCCCAGGTGAGGGGCAAAGGGGCTTTGCTGGCCGTTGAATCCAGGAACAGCAGAGACTGAAGCCCCAGCACCGCTTCATCCCTAGCCCTCGGGGCGCTTTGGCCTCATCCCCAGGGTCCAGAGGATGCGGGGGACACCTGCTCTAACCGCTCCATCACACTCTCTTCCCACACTGGGCCTAGACCCCAAGTGCCCCAACTCCCAAACTCCTGCATCGCTCCACTCAGCGAGCCCGGGGTCCTGAGTGTCCTGTGCCGCACCAGGCTCCAGAGCAGCAGGCACTGCCCCACGGCACAAGCTCCCCGCTCGTCCAAGGCCATCGCCAATGGCACATAATTCCATTGCTGGGCACCCCGCATCTCTGCCCCGGGCGGCAGGGTAAGGCAGATCAACATCCCTAAACACACATGTTCCTTCCCTGCCGTGTCTGCATGTAAGTGGGTGGAAGGAAACCTCTCTCCCATCCTGCTTTCTTAGGGTACCTCTGTGTTTCCTGCCTTATCCTCTGCGCTGAGCGATACAAGCATCTGGCAGCACCCGGAGCTATTTAATCCCGACCCTTTCCTCCAACGTCAAGAAGAACGTGGCTTTCATACCCTTTCCTGCAGGTGAAGCCTGGATGTTCTGGGTGAACGCTGGTAACATTCCCTGCTCTCTTGCAGGACGGTAGCTGTGTCTGCTCACCCTCTGGGCTGTGGGTGTAACGGAGGTTAATGGGCTGAGGGGTTGGTTTATCTGGCAGGCCGGGCTATTGCAGTCCTAGTCTCCACTCCACTGCCAACGCGCCTTCATTCTCATGTGTGCCCCTCACTCAGCTTCGTCAATGCCTCTCAGCTGTAATCTGCAGCACCCCTCTCTACTCCTCTTCTGGGGAGCCCCTTCCACAGAACCCTGCCCCACAGCACCCCTGGCCGTTCCAGTCCTAGGGCTCCCCTCACACAAAGTCCTGCTGATGCCCCACAACCCTGACCCGTAGCCTCCTGTTCTGTTCCAGCCCCGAGAGCAGAACTCCACAGTCTGGTGTGCTAAATGGAAGGGGATGTGCGTAGATGGCCGTCAGAGACCCACTGATACTGGGAAGTGCTAAGTGTCAAACCTAGGAGCCACCTGGCTATTTCCTTAGTGCTGGCCTGTGAACAGCAGAGGGGGAAGGGGAGAGGGCTTTGGTTGTCTAGAATAAGAAGCAAAACAGCTGTTCTCTGGCCTGGTACCAAAATAGAGTTTATTGATCTGCACGCCCCGCGTTTGGAGCAGGGAATACAATAGACAGAGATTCAGCCCCCGAAGCCCCCAGCTATCCATGTGTGTACAAAGAAATGGGAAGTAACCGGTGGGGTTCACCGAGTGAGAACCTGTCCGAGGTCCCGCACACAGTACCTGACCAGGAACAGAATCCGTCGGTCCTGCTTCCCCGTCCGCCCTTCTAGCCATTAGACCACGCTCCCCCACAGCTCAGCTCATGCTTCTCAATCCGAGCGGATGCTCATGTTTTGTTCGTCTCTAGTCCCTGGCATGTGCGGATCTCAAAGCACGTTGCAAGCTTTAATCAGTGAAGCAGGGGGGTTACCCTGTTCTTCCCGACCTGAAGAAGCAGGGTTTCCTTTCTCCTCTGGGTGTCACCTCTTTCGGCGTCAATCCGCTGTTCCCACGGCAAGGTTTTTTTCTGATGAAAAATGTCTTTGACCAAGATACAAATTTAGTCCAAAGTTTTTATTTGACGGCAAAACATGTCAAAATGTTTCACATCATCTTGGTGAGCCCCACTCTCTCCCCTTTTTATTCCCCCTCCCCCACTCACAGCTTTCCGAAATAAAAATATATATTTAATTTTTTTCTCGAAGGACGTGTCTGTTTGTTTTGGTCAGCTCGAGCTGTCTCAGTGAGAGCTCCCACGGCAGTTTCAATCGAGTTCAGCCATCGTGCGTGCGGGAGTGTTTGCAGGATTGGGACCCAGGTATATGGCAGAGAGAGGGAAAGAACCCAGGAGTCCTGACACCTACTTCCTTCCCAGAGCCAGCAATTCTGAGGATTTCTAGCTCTAGGAAAGTAGCAGGGGATCTAGTGATTAGAGCAGGGGCGTAGGTGTCAGGACTCCTGGGTTCTTTTACTGCCTCTGCCATATACTTGGGTCCCAGTCCTACAGACACTCATGATCACAACGTCCCAATCCTCTCCTCTAATAAGCCACACTCCCGAGCCCCACCACCTAAGCCAGGAATGGAACCCAGGCATCCTGACTACCAGGCGCTTGCTATAACCACTAGACCACACTCTTTCAAAGGTGAGAACAGAACCCCCCGAGTCATGCCCCGAGTCCTGCGCGTCAACCACAAAACCATGAACATTCCCCATCCGAGGGCTCTCTCCATACCAGAACTGTACACGGCTTCAGGGATATCTTGGCATTAAAAAGAAAAAACGTGAGTGAACGCCTGCGGTAACTTGTCCAGGAATGTGTAGCGTCAAGACCTGCAAATGAGATTGTACCATGGAAAAGCTTCCTCATTGACACAGGTCCAGCCTTGGGGCCATCACACGCTTACCCTGTTTGTTTCATGATCAGTAACTGCTCTCCTGGCATGTCCGCTGACGACTCCTCAGCGTGGGAGGGCACAGACCCTGTACTCGGGAGGTATGTTCCAAAATCCACTCGCTTTTGGGGTGAGGTCAATGTCCTGGGGGTCGACGGGCGACTGCAAGGTGAACCGCTGCAGGACGGAGGTAAAGACCAGGAAGAGCTCCATGCGGGCCAGACCTTCACCCAGACACACCCGCTTCCCTAGGGGAACAAAGGCAAGTAAAGGAATCCTGGCTGACTGTCCCGGAGATTGAACAAGACACCCCGTCCCTTCCATGCACAGACCTCAGCACCCTGCGGCGAGTTAAACCTTACCACAGTCACGCCCACGCTCCCCCAACTTAGCCTTCAAGGAGTTCATTTGTTAGGCATGAGGCCTGATCTGTGGGGGCTGGGGAAGGGGGAGCAATGCTGGTACCTGAGGAAAAAGCCACAAAAGCCTGGTTCTTCTTAAAGCCGCCATTCTCATCCAAGAAATTCCCAGGGTCGAAGCGTTCTGGGTCGCTGAAGTGTCTGGGGTCCCGGAGGGCGGAGCCCAGCACGCAGAAAACATCTGTTCCCTGGTAAGAGAGGTGAGTCTGGTTGTTTGGCTATCGCAGAGAGAGCTTCCTCATCAGTTTCAATCTATTTTAGCCATGGCACCCGTGTGAGTGTTTGCAGGATTGGGACCCACGTATACAGCGGAGGCAGGGAAAGAACCCAGGAGTCCTGACACCTAGTCCTCTGCTGTAACTGCTAGGCTGTCACTCCCTTCCACAAAGCAAACCTGCTTTGCCTTCTCCCCATGAGCCGGAGTCAGCAGTGCAGCCCCATAGAGTATGGGGATAGCCAGGCGCGAGGTGCTTGGTTTGAAATCAGAGCTCTCCTTCGCCTCCGAGCACTGCCAGCCACACCCAGCCCGTCAGGAATTGCACCCCCAGGTCTCCCCAGGCCAGGTCCTGGCCCCTCTCCTCTGAGCCACACCACAGCTGTGAATTATGGAGAAATGGCGCCTCTTAGTGGTTGGGGAAATCCCAACACCCCAGCCTGATTGTCCCACCCACGGAAACAGAGATTTGTTGTGATCTTTTAGAGAAAGAAAGAGAGGCCGATGGAGATCCAGGCCGCCAATGCCCGAGAGCGCCCCTGTAACTGTATTTCACATGTGTGCACATGCACATAGTTCCTCTTGTCCTGAGCAAGCCCACTTGAAAATCATCTTATCCTGGTGTCTGTTCAAAGCCACGTTTTGAATGCAGCTGTCTCTGGGGTGCAGGGCGATAGCTAAGCAGAGTGTAACGCGAGGAGAGGGAAACAGAGATGTTCACGGACACTAGGGCAAGCTCCCATGAAGGGTGGCTGCCGGGTGTGTGTGTGTGTGTGTGTGTGTGTGTTTGTTGTATTTTAAAACATAAACGGGGCGTTCACACTAAGCTCTGGACTCGGTACCTTGGGGAGCATGTACCCCCGGAACTGAGTGTCTCGGATCACTGCATGTGGAATCCCCAGCGGGATGATGTTGCTGAATCGCTGGATCTCGTGTATCACGGCGTGGGTGTAGGGCATCCGGCTTCGGTCCTCAGCGGCGGGGCTGCGGTTCCGGCCGACGACACCATCGATTTCCTGATGCACCTTTTCTGTTGAGACATCAGCGGAAGGCACGTTACGGGCACAGGGAGCATGTGGCACGAAACACCCCAGCAAAGTTGTGGTCTAGGGGCAGGTCACGGTATCTGCCCCGCTGCTGCCTGAACCGTTCTTATTAGTATTTCGGTAGCACCGAGAGGCCCTGGCTGAGACAAGGGTCCCGTTGTACGTACTCATGGTAAGACCGTCGCTGCCTGAAAGAGCTTAAAATCTCAGTAGACAAGACACAAAGGAGACAGGCGGAGAACTAACCAGCATGGACTTAGTGACTGAGGGCTGTTCACGCAAGGGTCAGCAGCTGACTTCCAGTCTAGTGAATTAACCAAAAAGTCCACCCCATCCCTGAGAGCCGGGGTGGGGTGGGGGTGGGGTGCTCCAGATTCCAACCCAACCCCCGCCCCAGCTCCACCCTTATATACAGCAGAAGAGTTTCTTAAAAGCCAATGCTTTCATTACAGAGGCTAAAGCAGGGGGAGGCAACCTATGGCACCAGTGCCGAAGGCGGCACGCAAGCTGATTTTCAGTGGCACTGACACTGCCTGGGTCCTGGCCACCGGTCCGGGGGACTCTGGATTTTAATTTAATTTTAAATGAAGCTTCTTAAGCATTTTAAAAACCTTATTTACTTTACATACAACAATAATTTAGTTATATATTATAGACTTATAGAAAGAGACCTTCTAAAAACGCTAAAATGTATGACTGGCACGTGAAACCTTAACTTAGAGTGACTAAATGAAGACTCGGCTCCCCACAGCTGAAAGGCTGCCAACCCCTGGGCTAAAGACAGGGAAAGAGGACAGACAAGGGCTCTGGATTTGCTCTCTGGTCCACGCGGTCTCCATCCCGATTGGCACAGTTGGAATAACAGCTGGTAGCAAAACAGTGGCAACTGGAATATCCATGTTGTGGGCAATTTGGTGATTTCAAAATTTGTTTCCATTCCAAAATGGAACCTCCAGATCCACAAAAGAATGTAGGAATTTCCTGGCAAAAATAATGCCAAAAAAATCATTTTGGGTCAAAACCCTTTGGTTTCGATTCTGAACATTTTCATTTCATTCTGAGTTGTAATCATATAAAGTTAAGAAAAATCGAGATGAATAATTGGAATATTTTGCTCCAAACCTGTTGAAGTGGGACACGGCTGCTTACTGAACACTTCCTTCTGATCTCTCTTTTCTAAACGCAGTGTTGTGGAAATAGAGGGGAAGAAACCCATTCTGTCAGAAACCTTTAAACCAGCCCTACTACTTACCTTGTACCTCTGGGTACTTCATCAGGAGCAGGAACCCATATTGCAAGGTGGCGCTCACCATCTCCGTCCCACCGAAAAACAAGTGGACTACGCTCAGCGTCAGGTTCTTTGTGTGGAATTCACTCTGCGGATTTTGCTTTTCCTTGAAAGAGGAAATAAAAAAAACCCCCAAAATCTCGTATCTGATGATACCCAAACAGCAGGGTGACAAACTGGAGAGAAATATTTGCACCACCAGCATTCATGGCTGAGGTCTCTGGTTTCACGGCCAGACCAATACACTTGTGAGTTAACCTGAAAAACTCATGAGGACGTTCATTTGATCTTTCAATATTTCTAACGTAGTATTTTGAATCAACAAGCAGCCTTAAAGCCTCAGATCAAATACCCGAGGTCAAAGGATGGGGGCTGCTTGAATGCACACAGCATTGCCTGGGTGTGCACATCTCTCGCGGGCGCTGGCTTGTGAGCGTGAAGGGGTTTCAATGCCGTTGCTTGAGCACGTGGATAATTTGCATAGGAAACGCTGTCTGGTAACCATGGGCCTGACCCTCCAGGGCCCTGCATCTGGCGGGGCTGTTTGCCTTGGAACGAGTCGAGCGGGTCTAAGTCACGGTGCACTGGGGGTAAATGACTGCCCTGGGTGCAGGGCAGCGGAGAATCGGGGCCAGTGCGTTGAACTCCTGCCCCTGGAAAGTGACACCAGGGAGTTATGGACTGCCCGTCACTTGCGGTATTCCTCAAGGGAAAGGAAAGCCAGGGCTTGGCCGAGATGAAGACAAAGGGGATTCTTTCCACGGGCCGTTGGTCGCAGACAGATGTGGTGATGCTCTCTGACTCTGTGGTTCCCAGCCTATGCGAAGGAACATCCCAGAGTCCAGTGAAGACCCCCTCCCTAAAATACCGCCCTGGCCCCCACAGCTCTGTACCTCTTCCATCTTGATGAGGAAGGCGTCAATGTAATCCCGGGGAGAGCCAGGATCCAAGGTCTTCTGGTTCCTCTGCACCCGCTCGGTGACGAAGTTGTGCAGCACCTCGACGTGCTGAAGAATCCGGTTGTGGGGGCCGGGTAAGAAGCGCATGATGCCTGGAAACATCTCGTAGAGCTGCAGGGGGAAGGTGGGAGAGACGTGGAAAGCTCCATTAGCAGCGCGGAGAAGCAGTGGGTGGCCACTCGTGAGCTGCCCCGACTGGATGTCACGTGGGAACGGGCGGCGCAGGCAGCCAGCCGACCTCCGTCTCGCTGCTCCCATGGCTGGCTCAGGGCAGCCCAGAAGCAGCAGCAAGTGGCGAGGACAGGGCCGCCATCCCCGAGCATTCGGAAATCATGAGATTTTAAAAGAAGATTAATGACGGCTTTGGAGAGCATTCCGTGGGCCGGCTGCTCGTCCCGTGCTTTCAGGCTCTTCTCAGCACACGCGAGGGCAAACTCACGTGAGAAAAAAAAGCGGCGGGCTACGAGTCTGACCCAGAACCCGTGACTCCAGGAGCTGGGGCTTTTGGAACAGACACCAGAGCCCCAGCGGATGGTGATAGAATCGCCAGCGGGGGCCAGCCCTGGAATCCCCCCCTGCGTCGTTGGTTCTGGGCTGGGAGGAACCCTGCTTATGCCCCTCCGAGACGTCCCACCTGCTCGGCTCGGATCCCACAGTCTGATTTTGCGAGCTGCTGGCCGGGCCCGGTTTCTGTGCCAGGCCTGGATAGAGTTAGTCCCATGTGTGCGCTCCAGATCCGACAGGCTGGCTGCTCCGCACCCCAAAGGCACAGGCATGAAGCTCTGCCGCAGTCAGGCTTCCTGGACCACGCCTGCACCCAGGAGCCCACTGGCTTGGGGTCACACTGGGCCCCAGGGGGGCTCAAGGGACGAGGGATGAGCCTGGGCGGGGGACGCCAGCAGCTGTGAAGTTAGCTGCCCTCAGTAACAGGTGTCTGGCGGTGCACTGGGGCCACTGGGAGGGATAAGGCCTTGGCATTTTTGTAGGTCCGAGCCCCGGCTGAAGGCTTCCATCCTACTGCAGGAGGGTGGGGAGCAGTCAGGGATGAAGGGCCAGATCTGCAAAGATGCAGACAGGCACCCAACTCACGCTGGGGGTGGGGTGCCTAGCGTACTTAGGTGCATCTTTAGGCACCTAAATACCTTGGAAAATCCAGCCTGGATTCCTAGCTCCCTCCCTGCTCTCCTTCCAAGGATCCCTTCGCTCGCGGCCACTCCAGGACCTGTCCCAGGCTGCACAGACCCCCCGTGGCCCCAGCAAGCAGCACCCACCTGCGTCCAGGGGCTGGTCAGCTCCAGGAAGAGGCTCTGGATGACGTCGAGTAAGCTCAGGAAGGTCTGGTCCTGGTGGTCGAAGCGGACCCCGAAGGCGATGGAGGAGATCACATTGCCGACGGCGTGGCTGACGGGGCGGCTGGGGTCGAAGGGAGAACCTAGGGTGGCAGAACAGACTGCGCTGAGCCACCGGGAACTCCGGGAGTGGCAGGAAGGGGAATATCCCTCGCCGATCGGAGCCGCCCGGGGTTAATGCTTCACCGCGAGGGGCACCGAAGTGTGGGGATGGGCCGCGCCCCCTCCTCGGCGCCAAGCTGGGACCAGGGGGATTTTTCATCCTTTTCCAACTCTTGGGAGATAGAAACTGAAATCTCTCGATGCACAAACTTGCCCCCGTTCTGCTCCCCAGTGTGACCCCCTCTGCTCTGGAGCTGAGGAGGCCGACGGCTGGGCAGCCGATGGGCACCCAAGGCACGAGGTGAGGGAGAGGCCGGGAGAGGAACAGGGCCCAGCAGGCCTGGCTCTACGGGCCAGGTTTTCAGAAAAGCTCAACACCGTGAATCTCCAGTGAGAGCAACAGAGACCCCCTGCCCCTCCTCCGCGTGTGGAGAACCTAGACCCTCCGTCGAGGCCCCGCAGCCCCGACGCAACAGACACAAACCGTTGGTCTTCCTGATCTCCTCCACCAGACACCGAGCTTCCTCCGTGATCCTTTCTTGGAGGCTCCTTTTCCCCATCCCCAGACTCCGCAGGGTGGCGACAGAGAACTGGCGGAGCTGCTTCCACCGCTCGCCGTTCGCTAAGATGACCCCTGAGGACGAGAGAGGGAAACAGACGGGGCGGAGGGACCAATGACAACCAGCCAGCGAGAGAACGGAGGGGTGTCAGAAGAACATGCTTGTGAACGGAAAATGAAGTGGACCAGTGGGATTGTCAAACTGGGTTGGACCCTTCAAACTCATTATTCTCGAATGCTGCTGTTGCAAAACAGGCCCAGTTCTGCTAACTGCTGCATCCGGTGAAACCGGCTGAACGCTGCTTAGGAACCCCCCAGGGCATCTCGCTGGCTTTCCTGGCATCCGACACGTTCTTCTAACCCAGCGGGTAAGTTCTCATCAAGCAGTTTGACTCTGTCTTTGCATCTTCCCGCTCCTGAATGTTGATCTCCAGCGTTAGGAGACACAGCGAGTCTAGACATGGTGGGTCCAGGCTGGGACATGCTAACTGTGTGGAAGGAGTTATTCCCGAGCTGGGAGGTGTTTGGAGAACAGCCACAGGCGTGATCGGGGCAGACACCGACCCAGGAGAAACGTTAAAGGAGCTACAGGAAGATTGGCCTTGTAGTTAAGGTGCCGGTCTAGCTTCGGGGGCCGATTTTGCCACCGGCCCCCCTGTCTGCTGTAGAATCCCCATTTCCCAGACGAGTAACTGAAGTACTTACAGGGGAAGTGACTCACGCATAAGCACTTCGGTTTCTCATGCGTAAAATGCAAATCCAGCTACGCACCCACCTCCCGGGGTGCACTGGGGATCAGCTCTGTGAGAAGCTCTCGGGAGGGCGGCCGTGTGAGGCCTTCCGGAGACTAACCTGCGTCGCGTGGCCCAGGGGAGACAACGGCGATCAGAAGGGTGATGAGCCGCGGTCGAGCGTGAAGCCCAGGGGTTCTAACGGGGAGCCCTGGGCTGAAATCGTGGGGAACGTTATGGGGCAAAGCACAGGTGAATGCACTTTAGGAAGGAACAGAGGATGAACTGGGTGGGACTCCATGGCCACTGATTATGGTTGCCCAGCATGAGATCCCTGGGGTCTGAATTTAAAGAGGTGCTCAGCACCAGCAGCTTCCATCGCCCCCACTTGAAGTTGTGGGTGCGGCACCTCTGAGCCCCCCAAAACCGAGCCCCCCAATACCACTGGCTCCTTCTGATGGTCTTGGCCCCTGATTCCGGGTGGCTCTCGGGGGAAGTTGGATAGTTCCCCAGGGGACCTCTGGCATTTATTATCTGTCACTTCCCCCCAGCCCCATGACACCCACCCCAATAAGGGAGGACGGGCCAATGGCAAAGAGATCCAGAAGTGAATCCCACGTGAGCCCCAAATCTCGGTGCTTGCGGCATAGGGTCGCCCAGTCGAAAAGAGACGCTGGTGGCTCCGGTCAGCACGGCCGGCCGGCCGTTAAAAGTCTGGTGGGCAGCGCAGCAGGGGCCTGGGGCTAAGGCAGGCTCCCTGCCTGCCCTACCTCCGCGCGGAAGCAGCTGCCAGGTGCTTGTGGCCCCTAGGCACATGGGCTGCCAGGGAGGCTCCATGTGCTGCCCCCGCCCCTAGTGCCGGCTCCGCTGCTCCCATTGGCTGGGAACCGTGACCAATGGGAGCTGCGGGGGCGGTGCCTCTGGGCATGAGGGCAGTGCATGGAGCCTCCCGGGCCCTCCGGCGTCTAGGGCAGCGGTTCTCAAACTGTGGGTCGCGACCCTGTTTTAATGGGGTCACCAGGGCTGGCTTAGACGTGCTGGGGACACTGGCCAGGGCTGAAGCTGAAGCTCAGGGCTCAGGTTACAGCCCCCGCCTGGGGGTGAAGCCCTTGGACCTTGGTCCCACTCCTGGGGTCAGGAAGTAACTTTTGTTGTCAGAAGGGGGTCGTGGTGCAATGAAGTTTGAGACCCCCTGGGCGAGGGGCTCCAGGGACCTGGCGGCCACTTCCTGGGAGCCACGGTAACTGCTGCCAGGACCCTGCACCCCAAACCTCCTCCTGCACCGCAACCCCCTGCCCCAGCCCTGAGCCCCCTCCCGCACCCAAACTCCCTCCCGGATCCCCCCCCCCATGCTCCAACCCCCTGCCCCAGCCCTGAGCCCCCTCCCGCACCCAAACTCCCTCCCGGAGCCCCCCCCATGCCCCAACCCCCTGCCCCAGCCCTGAGCCCCCTCCCGTACCCAAACTCCCTCCCGGATCCCCGCCCATGCCCCAACCCCCTGCCCCAGCCCTGAGCCCCCTCCCGCACCCAAACTCCCTCCCGGAGGCCCCCATGCCCCAACTCCCTGCCCCAGCCCTGAGCCCTCCCGCACCCAAACTCCCTCCCGGAGCCCCCATGCCCCAACCCTCTGCCACAGCGCTGAGCCCCCTCCCGCACCCAAACTCCCTCCTGGAGCCCCCCTCCCATGCCCCAACCCCCTGCTCCAGCTCCCTCCTGCACCCCAAACCCCTCATCCCAGTCCCACCCCCAAGTCTGCACCCACAGCCAGAGACCTCACCCCCCTGGTGAGTGTGGGTGGGGGGAATGGAGTGAGCGGGGCGGGGCCTTGGGGCAGGGGTGGGGAAGTTGGCCAGCCTAGTTTTGAAATGTGTCTTTGTTCCAAGCCCTTTGGAAACCTGTCACCAAAAAACCCGCCAGCCAGACAAAAGGAAACGTGTGCGAGCGAGTGCCCGTGACCCCCAAATAGCCCAACGGGGGGTGGGGCGCTCCCCTGGGTCGTGCTGGAGCCAGCGTCTCGTCCCTGCTCTGCCCGATTGGAGCAGCGAGGTGAACCCAGACGAGGGCCGTATTCCCGACCGGCTGGTGAGCTGGGTAGAGGGCGGGACGATGCTTCGGCAAGGTTCGGGGGCTGACAACCATCCACAAAGAGGAATGCGATGGCTGCCCAGGTTGCAACCCAGTTCCGCCCTCCCGCTCACCATAACCATGGAAGATCCTGTCCAACGTGGGCATGCCTCCTCGGCCGCTGAACTCCTCGGCGTGATCCACCAGGGCCTCCTTCACCGCCTCGTGCCCGCACAGCACCACCACCCGCCGCGGGCCCAGGCACACCGAGAACACCGGGCCGTACTTCTCCCGCAGCTGCAAGGGGAAGGAGTGTCAATGGGAAGAAGGAAAGAACAGACGCTGCCCCGACGAGGGAGGCAGACGGGCCTAGAGGAAGGACGTGTGGCTCAATATCCCTTGTGAAAACTTCCCCCCTTCCTAGTCCAGGGAGGCCCTTTGGGAATCAGCGAAAGCGACGGCTGAGGATTTGGCACCTACATTTTTCCCGGGGGTGACTCAGCGACCCTGCGTGATTCTCTTTTCATTCCTGTGACGCGCCCCTGGCCCAGTTATCACCGGGCTGGGTGTGGTGCGAAAACCTGCCTAGATTACACAACAATACGATTTTGTCTGTGCATTTATCAAACGTATCACACCACCGAGAGGCCGATTGCTCACGGGGCAGTCAGGTGGGAACTGGAATTATGGTTCTTGCTTCATTCTCCACAGAAGAATATACGTAGAAAAAGCTTTTAACGAGGGAACGGCACTCGCTCAGCGGGGCTCAAACCTCGACTGCTGTTGGCCAGTGGCTGAGCTCCCTGGGGCTTGGAAAGGGCTGGGAGAATTGGACTCACAGCAGACTCCTGGCTTCACCCTCCTGGAGAACAATGGGCCCTTTCGAGAGAGGGCAACTCTGTGCGAGCTTTTCTGACGCTCTGACGCATCAGCCTCGGTTGACAAACTGACGTTCAGTTGTGAAAAACGGCAAAAAGTGACTGTTCATCGTATTCCCCCCCCGAAACACGCTGCTTGTTGCACCAGATCGTCCCAGCTGGCCGGGCAGGTGGGGGGAACCGAAGGCCAGGAGGCAGAGGGGAAAACAGATACCTACTCCGGGGGGCTGCTTTACATTTCTCTGACAATACAAACCATCCCTAAATAGCAGCTCTGGCCGCTTCTCGCTGCTCCGGAGCTGATGAGAGCAGTGAGCACATACCAGCGGATCTGACCCTTCAACTCCATTACAAGACTGAAGGTTGATCACTGATATCTTCCAAAATATCCCATGGTAACTAATCCGCACTCAGCTTCTCGTTTACTGCCGATGTCGGGCATTACTAAGTGGAACACACACACGGGGACACTCCCAGACAACAACTCCGTGAAGATGGAGTTACGGTTGAGAAAACACCAGTAAAATACGTGATATAGGGAAATTGCAACTAGCCCCTAACAACGCATTATAAACCCAGGAAATTCAGCGTTAACGTAACTCTGTCTTGGGACAAAATAAGTGGGAAAAATGTCTAATGTGTGTGTAAAAATCTGCTTCATCTTTGCTCACAAACACTGAACTTAATCATACATGTTTTGGGGGGTGTCAAAGGACAGAGTTAAGGTTATTTAACATGTTCAGATTTCTTTGAAGTGTAACCTTAATTGGGTTTATAATGGTCGGTTGTAGGAAAATTCTTTTACCCTAAGGTTAGGCTGACCGGACAGCAAGTGTAAAAAATCAGGGCAGGGGGTGGGGGGTAATAGGAGCCTGTATAAGAAAAAGACCCTGAAATCGGGACTGTCCCTATAAAATGGGGACATCTGGTCACCCTGCCTGAGGTACAGGTGAGGACTCTGAACCTCAGCTCCTCGCCTGTAGCTTTTCCCTGGGAATATCCAAAGGGTTGATTTTCACGTGCCGCTGACTTACCGCCATCAGCGAGGTGAACAGGTCCCCCCCGCTCAGCTGCAGCACGTTGCCCAGAAGCGGCAGAGGAGTCGGTCCGGGGGGAAATTTGCTGCTTTCCTGCTGCCGTTTCCAGTCCCAGAGGAGAGCCAGGCACAGAACGCCAGCAGCCAGGACAAGAGTGGCTGCTCCCCCCAGCTCCATCGCGCCAGCCACCCGTGGGCCAGGAGCAGCCGGAGCGTCAGACGTAGCTTCCAGGATCTGAATCTCGTGGCCCCTGGCAAGGATGATCTAGTTCACCTGATGCTTGGCTGTGTCCGTATTCCCCAGAGCTGGGCGCAACTCAGAAATTGACAATCCGGGGGCGGCTTTGCCAGCCAGTCACTGGGGCACTGGCCTTTTTAACGCCTTTGGAATCACGAGGGGATTGGAAAACATCCCGTGTCAAAGCTCTTCTGGGATCCAGGGCCTTGGGGCTGCTCTGTTTGCTTGTTTAAGCCCAGGCCATGTAGCCGAGTCTTATGATCTAGGCAGCAGAGCGATTATCTTCCAAAAAACACCCATGCAAGATAGCTGGGGATGGGCAGCGACCGCCGAAGAACCCACACAGATATTTCTGTGGGTGGGACACTGAGCCGAACGCCGAGCTCCCTCACGCTGCCTCTGCAGTAACAGGTGCAGCTAAGCCTCTGCGTGTCCAGCCGGTGCTAAAAGAGAGAAAGCTGGGCCCTGCTCCAGAAAAGGACACGGGCACCGACGAGTAGACACCCCGGAGATCCTCCAAGCCCGCTGCTCGGCTGCTGCCTGCAGTCGCCAAGCAAGCGCTGAAGTTTCTAGGTGTACGCGGCCAGGCATCCTCTGGCTGGGCGTTCCCGGCCTCGCTTGCCTGCAGCGACGGATGTGGTAGGCGTGTTCCGAGCCCACCTAAACCGCATCAAAGGGCCGGAGGAGGAGGCACTCCCCTCGTCGCCTGGAGCCCAGCAGCTCCAGCGCTCTGCCAGGATGTGGGCAGCTCCCCTCCCCGCTCTGCCTGGCGTGGGGCAGGGAGGTGAAGTTGGACCCCCTCCCAGGAGACCCCGGGCTTCATAGATTCATAGAGGTCTTTAAACCACGATTTGAGGACTTCAGTAACTCAGACACAGGTTAGGGGTTTGTTACAGGAGCGGGTGGGTGAGATTCTGTGGCCTGCGTTGTGCAGGAGGTCAGGCTAGATGACCATAATGGTCTCTTCTGACCTTAAGTCTATGAATCTATGACACCCGCCCCCCCAGGCACATGGAAAAGCTGGATCCCGCGGTGAAGGGGTTTTGAATTCAGGAGCCGGGGCTTTGAGTGGCGGTGGGAGTTTTTTGGTGGGCGTGCGTGCAAGCGCAGACCCGGGACAAGCTGCAGCATGACAGGAAGGAGAAGCCAACAGGAGCAGCAGGAAAGCCAAACGCAGACGGCCTGAGCAAGCTGGCGGAAAGCGTCCGGTGCTGGGAGCGAGGACGCTGCCTCCTGTGCTCGGAGAAGCAGGACTTCGAGACTCCATTGTCAACGGCTCCTCCCGGCTGCAACAGCCTGCAGGGCCCCCAAATTCCCCTGGCCGCTTGGGTCAAAACGGCGTAACGAGATTCGGGAGCTGGGGCTATGAAAACTCCCGTCTCTCTGTGTGCCCCATGGCTGGGCAGCCTTTGTGTCGGCCTCTCTGGAGGAACCAGAGTCGTTTGAGCGCAGTGGCCGTCCCTCCAGGGCTGGGAGAAGATGCATCCTTCTCTTGTCTGCAGGGAGACCTGGGAAGTGAAGGGGAATTCCCCAGGGAGGAGAAGGAGACAGATGGCAAAAGCGGATTGTAAAAGGACTGACCCACCAGGGCCGGAACTGGGGGGAGGGGAGAAGGGGGCCATAGCCCCCCCTTTTCAACAAAACAAACATAAGTGCAGAATTCATGTCCCCTGCAGATCCCCCCCCAATAATAGAGCATACGGGGGAAGTGCTGCAATTGCACGGTCCACCCACCAGGGGGTGCTGCGGCACCAGCAGAGAGGACAGCTGAGATGAGCGTGGGGGGGGGGAGGACTCTGGCTGGGGGCAGGCTCTGGGGTGGGGCTGGGGATGAGGGGCTTGGGGTGCAGGCTGCCCCAGGGCTAGGCAGGGACAGAGGACTCCCCCGAGCAGCAGCTGGGCTGGGCAGGGGCCACGGGACGGCGGCTTTCCCCCCACCAGGGCCCAGGGCGGGTCCGGGGCTGGGCTGGGTTGGGGCTGGGGCTGGGGGGAGGCATCTCTCCCCGCTGCAGCCCCGAGTGCCTGCGCAGCTTAGAGGGAACTTTAGACCCCGGGAGTTTAAAACCCCCAGGGACCCGGAGGCTGGTTCCTCGCACAGCTCTGGGGAGGGGCCACCAGTGCGACGCCCGACTCGGCTCTTGCTGGGCTCAGGGGGAAGCAGGCGTGTGCAGGAGCAAACCCCACTGACGAGTGCGTAGAGACCCTTCCCACTCGAAACACGAAACAGCCCCGGGGTCCGTGGGGCCGGCCCCCCGCCGGGGCGAACGGGCTGTAGCCCCATTGGGGTCCATGGAATGAATGGGCCGTAGCTCCATTGGGGTCGGTGGGGCCGGCCCCCCGCCGGGGCGAACGGGCCGTAGCTCCATTGGGGTCGGTGGGGCCGGCCCCCCGCTGGGGTGAACGGGCTGTAGCTCCATTGGGGTCGGTGGGGCCGGCCCCCTGCCGGGGCGAACGGGCCGTAGCTCCATTGGGGTCAGTGGGGCTGGCCCCTGCCGGGGCTAACGGGCTGTAGCTCCATTGGGGTCGGTGGGGCCGGCCCCCCGTCAGGGCGAACGGGCTGTAGCTCCATTGGGGTCCGTGGGGCTGGCCCCCCGCCGGGGCGAATGGGCCATAGCCCCATTGGGGTCAGTGGGGCCGGCCCCTGCCGGGGCGAACGGGCCATAGCTCCATTGGGGTCCGTGGGGTGAATGGGCCATAGCTCCATTGGGGTCTGTGGGGCCAGCCCCCCGCCGGGGTGAACGGGCTGTAGCTCCATTGGGGTCTGTGGGGCCAGCCCCCCGCCGGGGTGAATGGGCCTTAGCTCCATTGGGGTCAGTGGGGCCAGCCCCCTGCCGGGGCGAATGGGCTGTAGCTCCATTGGGGTCTGTGGGGTGAATGGGCCATAGCTCCATTGGGGTCTGTGGAGACAGCCCCCCACCAGGGCGAATGGGCCATAGCTCCATTGGGGTCTGTGGGGCCAGCCCCCCGCCGGGGCGAATGGGCCTTAGCTCCATTGGGGTCCGTGGGGTGAATGGGCCATAGCTCCATTGGGGTCCGTGGGGCCAGCCCCCCGCCAGGGTGAACGGGCTGTAGCTCCATTGGGGTGGGCGGGGCGAATGGTTGTAGTTTTAGTGGGAGTAGCTGGGTCATTACACAAAGTGATCTTTCCCCTACAGCCCATTGGGGGGGGGGCGGCCCCACCTTCTTGTCAACTGCTGGAAATGGGCCACCCTGATTAGCAGACAAAAGGGTTTTTCTCCTGCTGATAACAGCAGCACCTTAATTGGTTAGTCTCGTTACAGCTGATATGGCAGCCCCCCATTGTTTCATGTTCTGTGTTACACACACCTCTACCCCGATAAAAACGGACCTCGGGAGCCAAGAAATCTTACCGCGTTACAGGTGAAACCGCGTTATATCGAACGTGCTTTGATCCGCCGGAGTGCGCAGCCCCCCCGCCCCCGCCCCCCGGAGCGCTGTGTTCCCGCGGTATAGCCGAATCCGGGTTACAGCGGGGCGCGTTATAGCGGGGCTGGGGCGGGGGGGGGGGGTATCTTCCTACTGTATGTTCCACTCCAGGCATCCCACGAAAGCTTAGGCCCAAATACATTTGCCAGTCTCTGAGGTGCCACAAGGACCCTCGTTGTTTTGGCTGATACAGACAAACACGGCTCCCCTCTGAAGATGTAAAAAGACACTCGGAGCACAACGAAACTGGATTGTATTTCAACCGCTTCTCTTCCCCAAAGGGGAGTCGTCTTCAGACAGACCACGGACATGGCCAGTGTATCTAGCGTGCCTTGCACACACACACACACACACACACACACACACACACACACACACAGAGCAGGGCTCAGTCCCTCCAGCAGGGGCAGTACACACACACACACACACACACACACACACACACTCAGGGCTCGCCCCCCTGCCCCCTCCCCCCAGCAGGGGAACACACACACACACACACACACACACAGCTGGGCTCACACACCCACGCAGGCTCCTCCACAGCCATGCTCCTGTCTCGCCCCCATAGTGTTTTGCACCAGTGTGAGGCGCTGTGCGAGGTGCAGGCGCCGGAGCACCGGGCCTGGCCGCCGTGGTGCGGCTGCTGGCATTCAGCGGGGGACGAGCCGCAGCTGGTACCCGCGTGGCACCTTGCCGAAGCCGTGGTACTCCGGGGTGACGTCGAGGTCCTGCGGGCGGACGGGCGAGCTGAGGGTGAAGCGCTGCAGGATGGAGGTGAGGAAGAGGAAGAGCTCCATGCGGGCCAGGCCCTCGCCGGGACACGCCCGCTTCCCTGCAAGAGCCACGGGCGTTATTTGCTTGGGGGCTTTGTGTAGCCCCCATAAAGAAGATTGTGGATGCACATCCCCGGGGCCCGATTCCCAGCCCCTCAGAATCCTCCCAAGCGGGGAGGGGCCTCCCTGCCCACCCACCCACCCTGCACAGCCGCCAGCACATGGGGCGGATCGGAGCGTGGCTGGAACGCGCTGCACTGGGGCTATTCCTGCCCTGTAGGGCCCATAGAGGGGGATTGGGGGCGTGGTCAGAGCGCACTGCGCTGGCGCTATTCCCTGCCCCATAGGGCCCATAGGGGGCGGATCAGGGGCGTGGTCAGAGCGCACTACGCTGGGGCTATTCCTGCCCTGTAGGGCCCATAGAGGGGGATTGGGGGCGTGGTCAGAGCGCACTGCGCTGGCGCTATTCCTGCCCTGTAGGGCCCATAGAGGGGGATTGGGGGCGTGGTCAGAGCGCACTGCGCTGGCGCTATTCCCTGCCCCATAGGGCCCATAGGGGGCGGATCAGGGGCGTGGTCAGAGCGCACTACGCTGGGGCTATTCCCTGCCCCATAGGGCCCATAGGGGGCAGATCAGGGGCGTGGTCAGAGCGCACTGCTGTGGCTATTCCCTGCCCTGCAGGGCCCATAGGGGGGCGGATCATCAATTAGAGCAGCCCTGAGGCTGCTGTAAGTGACACCCAGACCCGGCAGCTCCAGGCTGTGTGGTGCACAAGGGGGTTTAATGCCCTGTCCTGACCACACCTGGGTTCAGCTTCCCACACACAAGCCAAGGACTCCAGGGAGTCCCCTGGGGACTTCAATTTGCCCAGCTAATGAAGAGAGGAGGCGCTCCGACGCCAGGGCGAACCATCGGGTGCTTCCCCGGAGCGTGGGAGCCTTGCTCAGCCCCCGGGGCGGTGGGTTTTCCTGTATGAAGAACCAGCAGGGACCGACCTGAGGGAACATCTCCCCGGCTTGGAGTCTGGAGGGGGCTGGGGAGACAAGGAGACCCCGTCCTTCAAAAATCCCACATCGCCACCCGCCCCTCCCACGTCCCGCCGAGCTCTCGCTCGTCTGCTGATGTTCACCCAGCACAGGGGGCCGACGCAAGCCCTACGCCCCAGACGAGGCCGTTCTGGGTGCCTAGGCCTGCGCACGGGCAGGATCTATGCTGGCGGACTCGCAAACAGCAGCGTTTCCGGCACGGGTGGCACTGCGCCGCCGGGAGACGGAGCTCTGCTTCTGCCCCCAGGCGGGCACCCCGCAAACGCGGCTGCTGAAGCGAGCCCAGAACCGACCTGCAGAGAAGGCCACGAACGCCGCGTTCTTCTGAAATCCACCCGCCTCGTCCAGGAAATGCCCGGGGTCGAAGGTCTCCGGGTCTTCGAAGTGCGTGGGGTCGTGCAGGACGGAATGCAGGACGGGAAACACGGCCGTGCCCTGCGGGGGAGAGTCCGCAGCCGGCTTAGCGGAAACGGCTCCAGATGCAGGAGCGGTTCCTTGCTCCTTCCCCAGAGATGGGCCGGCGTCTGCCTCCCCAGAGCTCTTTGGTCCGGCTCAGGGTCATGGGCCCTTCCTGCAGCCTCCCTTGTGCCGGGCGCTGCACAGACTCAGAGCGAGAGCCGGTCCCTGCCCCAGCGAGCTACAGTCTACATAACCAAAGGCAGGATCCTTAGCCCCACGGCTTGGCTGTGCTATAACCACCCCCCGCTCGTTAAACCATGCCAGTTTCACGGTAACAACCCCCTACAGCGGTCGTTAGCAGGGTTTGAACCCGTGACTTTCAGCCTCACTCTCAAACCAGCAGCAGCTCTTCTTGAAGGGACCAGCCACTAGGGGGCAGCAAAAACCAGCTTTGCCAGCAAGTTACACCAGGCCTCGTGCTGTCATTTCTACCCGTGAAAGGTGGTGAACCACGCTGATGAGTCCGATCCCACAGCTCCCTTGCACAAGTGCAGCTGCCAACACCGGGGGCGGGGTGCTGGGGAACGGCCCCCACGAGGACAGAGCGGCAGCCGCCCGACCCTTTCCGTCTGGACCTTTGTTTGGTGAAAAACGCAGCTACAGCAACACTGAAATGGTTCGGGAATTCGCGGCCATTGTGCCAGATTGGTCACTTTGGGGGAAAACTCGGACAAACTCTGTTTCGCTGGAATAGTTCTGAAAGGAAACGTGTTGTTTTTCCCAGCCGGAGACCACTTTTCATTTCAAAATGTCCTGTTATTGCAGAAAGAAATGTAAACATCTCCAAATGGGCCAGACTGAGACAAACCCTTTCGTTCGACCGGAAACCATTTTCTTTTTCTTTTTTTACTTTTCAGTTCTCTGCAGAAATGGTTCATTTTTGGTCCAGCCTGAAACAATTTTTTACCCCGGCTTTTTGAAAAGACCCAAGAACGGAACCATCCCGGCTCCGCCCCGTTCTAGCTAGAAGACGCCCAGCTCGGGGTTAGGACGAAGGGGTCCGTGTCATGCGTACCTTAGGGATGGCGTATCCCCTGAACCGGGTGTCCTGGGTCACCGAGTGGGGAACGCCCAGAGGAATGATGTCGGCGAACCTCTGAATCTCATGGATCACGGCGTCAGTGTAGGGCATCTGGGACCTGTCCTCCATGCACGGGACGCGGTCCTGGCCGATGACTCGCTCAATCTCCTCCTGAATTCTTTCTGTACAACGAAAGAGGTAAGACGTGAGCCGGGCGAAGGTCACTTTTCCTGCCGTTCCCTTACCCTGAGGTGCTGGTGTTTTCAAGTGCCAGCCCGTCAACGCTCTTCAAGGCTGGTCTTATGGTGATGGCAATGGGTGAACGCTCAGGTGAGCGAGGGTCAGGTCCCAGCCAGCCCTGCATAATACACAGCCCCGGGGAGGGGATAAGCGAGTCCTTAGACTGGTGACATGGCTTCCTGCTCACGAGAGCCAGGCTGGAGTCAGGAGTGGCAGGCTCCATTCCTGGGTGAGCTGGGACAATCTCCAGGCCGCGGCTTCCTTCCTTTCGCTGTTTAGACTGGAAGCTCTTTGGGGGCAGCGCTGGGTTCCCCCTCTCTGGGGGGGTGTTTGGTGCCCCGGAGAATAGGGCGCTCGCTATTGACACCTGTTGGTGAACAGGGAGAAGAGCAGCCCGGAGCAGCTTGAGAACACTGGGTGGACAGAGGCTGGGTGGAGTGGGAGCTCTCTGCTGCCATCTGCTGGTGAGCATGGGGACAAATGGGCCAAGCCTCATTTGCATTTTACTCATGTGACAGTTTGGGGCAAGTTGGTCAAAAATCAGTTAGGTTTTAAATCTGGGGATAATCAAACATGTTTATCTCAGCTGGGAAATGAAAGGACAAGAGAGCTGCACCAAATGTGGCCAGGGTAAGGGGTCACCATAACCAGAACAGCAGTCCGGTGTGGGTGGGTCAGTAGACTCTGCACACAACCCAAAGCAGAGAAAGAGGAGGGGTAGTGACTGTGCATTGGGTGCTGTGTGCAAGGGCTTTGTGCAGGGTCTGGTTCACTCTTGTTTTTAGTGCGAACATAGAGCTGAGGTGTGTTCAGGACAGGCGCCAATGCGAGAGGAATGATGAGCCGCACGGGCTGCAGCTGTGCAGAGCAACCACTTAGCTGCTACCAATGCGGTATTCACTGTGCTCCCAAATTCCTGTAGGGGCCTGAGATGGACCTGCCTGTGGTTTGCACCTGGCCAGCCTTGGCTAACAGCCAGTAAGTGGGGCACAGCGGAGAAGGGATGCGGCTAGTTCTAGAGCACATTGCCTCAACCTTTCTACTCGCAGCTGTAGCTGAGATGGAAGGTCGAGTTACCCTGGGGGCATGGGGGGGGGTGGATCTTACCTAACAGGTGCTGTTGATTTATTAATTGCTGGTTTTCCCCTGTTTTAGTCTGGCCACCCTCCCCCCGCCCCCCACCAGCTGAAGCGCAACAAAATCAGCCTGAAAATTTGGTGGCACTTTTTCAGGCAGGGCCCTTAGCGGGTGGGACGGCTTCCCAAGGGCCGGGGACTTCTCCATCACTGGCCATTTTCCAGCCGAGATTGGCTGTTTCTCTAAAAGCTCGGCTCCAGTTCAGAGGGCTTCTCCCTGGGACTTTCCACGGCCCTAGGGGTCCCTTCCGGCCCTGGAACCTAGGAATAAAGTTTTCTTTGTTTTAACCCCCCTGTAGCGGGGCGGTGACCCGCTCCAGCCCTGGGAGAGGCCTGGCAGGCTGGGGGAACAGCCGCAGCTGGGGCCACGCCCCAAACGGCCTCAGCTGCCCTATGAAGGGACTGCAGGGCTGGAGCAGTCTGGGTCTCTCGCTGCCTTTAGAGGGAGCTGGGGAGCGCACCTGGGTACCTAAGGTGGAGCAGGCTGGGGGAAGGCAAGGGCAGCTCTGGCCTGGAAACCCCCCAGCTGCAGGTCTGGGTAAGGCCCACTGGGTACGGGGGTTGCAGAGGGCAGCCCAGGGGTAGGCAGCGGCAGCAGGTCCAGACCCCTTTGCCTGTGATGAGTGGCTGATACACGGCAGTCTGCCCCAGGGAACGGGGGCTAAGGACTGAGGCGAGGTGGGATAGTGGGTTGGGGGTTCCCCTGGGAGGGGGAGACCCAGATCGGTGGGGTACTGTCAGGGGCAGCACCCCAGTTAAAGGGGCACCGGGTCCAGGGAGGGACACGGGGGCCGGAGGACAGGCAGATCACCGGCCTGCTGAGGGCGCTCCGGAGCTGGAACGAGCTAATTCCCGGAAGTCACCAGCAGGAGGCGCCGCAGGAGTGACACGGTGCTTGGACGGGGAAAGTTCTGCCGATGCAGGGTTCCCAGGGAGGCTATTTTGTTTCCCCAGGGTGCTGGGTGGGGGCTGTTTGTGAAGCAGCCAGCCGGAGCCCCTAGGCAGATCTAGTAAAGACCTGTGACGTGAGGATACTTCAGCAGAATCAACAGCCCGTATCTCAGCGTGGTGCTGGTGGTTTCCGTGCCCGCGAAAAATAAATCCAGTGCCGAGAGGATCAAATTTTCGTGGTGGAATTTGGTGTCCGGATTGTTTTCCTCCTAGAGACAAGGGTTGCAGAGGAGAGGTCGTGAGTCCCTTGCAGGGCAGAACTGCGGCTTTATCGAGCGCCTGATTTCAAGCTCTGGGAGGATGGACTAGCAAGGTGGATATTCTGATAACGCTGGATAAATTCAGCTGTTCTGATGTTGGTTGCAACCAGACCCTCTTTGGGTTAGTGTCACCCGAGCCTGTCCTAGATCTTGCTGGGAAGCAGGTTTCCTGTCTTGTGAAAATGTTCGAGATTTTGGACTTTTTTTTTTTCCTGTCCCAAATGTCAAAATTTGGAACATTTTCAGGAATTGAAAATCTGACTAAAACGGGTCGTTTTGCTTCAATTTTGAGTGTTTGTTGTTTTTAAAAAAAACAAAAAATATTTAATACTCAGCTTGAATTTCAAAACAAAATGTCACGTTCAGCTGGAAAACTGAAAAATTTCATTTGGAAACGGGGCATACGCACAATTTTGAACCTTCATATTTTTTCTACATTGAGAAATTCCTTGAAACCGACCCTTTCCTGTGGAACCAGCAAAGAATCCTGTGGCACCTTATAGACTAACAGAAGTTTTGCAGCATGAGCTTTCATGGGTGAATACCCACTTCTTCGGATGCAAGCAGTGGAAATTTCCAGGGGCAGGTGTATATATTTGCAAGCAAGAAGCAAGCTAGAGATAGTGAAGGTTTTGCCAAATGGGCATTTCTCAGCAATCAAATGTTTTTCTCGCTGAATTCCCAACCGGCCTTAGCGATAGGAACAGGTGGAAGCTAAACCAGATCAATGTGTCTACACGGGGGCTTCGTCCCAGTTGGGCTAATCTGGTTTAACCAACCCAGGCCTGGTTTACACAGGAGGTCAGACTAGATGATCACACTAGGACCGTCTGGCCTTGCAGTCAAAGAACCTAGGAGTGGCAGCCGGTGAGGGGCCAGCCCTGCCGTCACTGCTGCTAAGGGCCCTGACCTGCTGCATCCGGATGAGGAAGGCGTCCGTGTAGTCCCGCGGGGAGGCAGGGTCCAGGGTCTCTTTGTGCTTCCGGACGACCCCGGCCACGTAGCGCTTCTGCTCCTCGAAGTTCTCGAAGAGCCGGTTGTGAGGGCCGGGCAGGTGGTTCATGACGGCCGGGAAGAGGTTGTAGAGCTGCCGGGCGTAACGAAGGGGTCGCAGTGGGTGCCAAGCGATTCCCTCGCGCGTGGGGCGAGATCCCCCGGAGCAGAGGGCTCAGCACGAGGCCGAGGGCACCACTGAGGTCCCCTGCAGCCATGCCTAGGCCTGGGGGGTGTTAAGTGGGGCCGGGGGAGGTGGTTAAGCAGCTGTTGGGGGAACCAAGCAGCATCTAGGTGGGGGAGGGGGCTAAGCACCCTTAGGCCTGGGGTGATTAATCAGTGACCCCTAAACTCCAAAGCAAGTGGAGAGAGCTGGGATGGCTCAAGCCAGGCCTGTGTATCGGGGCGTCTGCCCGCGGCTCTGGGGCAGGAGGCTGGGGGGGGGGGCGGTGCATGCTCAGGCCAGTGGGGTTCAATTCCTGTTTGATGCTGGTGCTTGGAAAATCTGCGGTGACACCCAGCTGGGAGGGGTTGGAGGACAGGATTAGATCTCGGCCGGGGTCTGGGCGGCGCCCGGCCCGACGGGGCCCCGATCTCGGCCGGGGTCTGGGCGGCGCCCGGCCCGACGGGGCCCGGATCTCGCCCGGGATCTGGGCAGCGCCTGGTCTGATGGGGCCCCGATCTTGGCCGGGGTCTCGGCAGCAACGACCTTTCCCCCTCTATTGGCTGATCCACAGAGCAGATATGAGCTACTACCGCTACCAGCTGAGGGAGCCGCTCCTTTAGCTCAAGCGGCAGAGCGGCCTGTGCACTGGGGCTGGAGCTCTCCGATCCAGTCCCTGCTGACAACCCACCTGGGGGGATGCAAAGGGCCGGGCCTCACTACCCCACCCCGCAGCGGCTCCTACCTGCACCCAGACGGTGTCCACGCGCCGGAAGTTTGCCTGGATCAGGCCGAGCAGCGTCTGGAACTCCTCATCCTCGTAGCTGAACCGCGCCCCGAAGACCACGGAGCAGATGACGTTGGAGACGGAGCGTCGCAGCATGAAGGTGGGGTCCAAGGGCGTCCCTGGCAGCAAGGGCCGAGAGCCGCTTAGTCGTGGGGCTCGGTCCCACTGGTGCAATGGGGCTGGAGGAGCAGAGGAAGCCCCCCCTCCCAGCGCACAGAGCCTGGGCACACGGCCGTGGAGAGCCTCCTCCACGCCAGCCTCAAATGCCAGGGGCAGAGCTGGAGCGGGTCTGCACTCCGGAGATCCCACCTTGCCCTGTGGCAGCAGGGGCGTAACTTAGAGCAGCCCCAGGGCTGCTGCAGTGGGGGAGGTGCACATGGCTTGCATCAAAACCAGGCCCTGAATCTCTGCTTGGGCGGTGCCTCTCCCACTCCTGAAGCCCCAGCCCTGGTTCCCATGCCCCTTCCAGCTGAAATCCAACCTCCTCGCTCAGCCTTTCTCGCCGTTCTCCTCGCCTGCCGCTCCCCGAGCTCCTGGCCTCTCTGCTTTCCCTGGGCAGAGGCTGGGGCAGAGTTCAGTGGGCCGCAGGGCTGCGGGTGGGTTGCCCAGATCCCCCACGGCTCCAGCAGAGCTAGCGCTGTGCTAACCCTGGTGCCAGGTTTGGCGAGGGGCGGGGAGGACGTCAGCCACTGATGTCACCTGGCCTCCTCGTGTGAGTAAAGGGGACCCCTGTGCCTTAGCCTGCCAGCTCCCTGTTCCGTGTTTGTTCAGCGCTCGCAGCGCGGGGGGCCTGGGCCGTGGCTGGGGTCTCGCCGTACGCTCCGGAGACGGGATTTACTGGTGAGGCCTGGTCCAAAAATTCCCCAAACCGTTTTTGGATGGAAAATTGGGCTTCCAACAAAGTGAAATTTGTTGCAAAAACAACAAATTTCTGATTCTGATATTTTGTCCCCCCCAAAAGAAGTATTGGTGCTGTGGTGCCTCCTGGGTAGGTGCCCAGACAGCAACGGTGAAAAAACGGGACAGGGGATGGGGGGTAATAGGCGCCTATATAAGAAAAATCCCCCCAAAATGGGACTGTCCCTTTAAAAACGGGACCTCTGGTCACCTTACTCCTGGGATGTGTAGTCCAGGTGCCTCATGCTTCCGTTTTCTTCTCTTGGCCTGGCTCTCTGATGGGACTACATCTCCCATGATGCACCAGGGCTTGGACACAAGCCCCCCACCAAGAGGGGAGAAAGTGATGCATTGTGGGAGGCGTAGTCTGGCCAGATTGCCCAGGCTGTAGAGGAGAATGAGAACATGAAGGACCCGAACTACAATTCCCATGAGGCCCTGCAGCATCATTTTGAAAGGATATTTTACAGTCAAAATTTTCCCTGGGCAACCCCCGAGCTCGAGTAAGAACACAGGGAAAAGGAGGTGGGAATTCCCGGGAGTCTGGAGTCATGGGACAAGGAACCGGGGGGGAAGTGCGAGACAATTCATCACCCACGTTGGACCAAGCCCGGTTCTTGGAAAATACCAAAGCCAGGATACCTTCCGTCTTCCTGCACTCCTCCAGCAGGTACTGGACTTCCTCCTGGATCCGCTCCTCGATGCTCCGCTTCCCCATCCCGAAATTCCTCAGGGTGCTAAGGGCAAATCGGCGCAGCTGCCGCCACGTCTCCCCGTTGCTGAAGAAAAGCCCTGAGCACAGAAAGGCACTCGGTGGGCACGCGCCTCCCAAGTCTCAGCCCTGCGCCGGAAACGAGCTTCCCCCGCCCATCGCTGCAGAGAAAAGTTCTGCAAGAGATCGTGGCTAAAACGCCGTGCTGCTGTTTTTCGCGGCTTTGGGAGCTTTTCCTTAAAGCTCCAGCTCCTGGAGTCCTGTGACTAGCGGAGAACCTCAGCTTTTATTTAAAGAAGTTCCTACCCCTAATAGATGTGGGGGGAAAAGCTTGAAAAGGTGACCCCTAGAGGCTCAGAAAACAGGAGGTGAAAGAAAAGGACCTGAAATTTGTTGTTATTAAAATAGCCGGTGGTTTGGCTTTAAAAAAACACCTCTGGGTTTTTGGCAGCTGGCTCATGAAATTTTGAATGGTTGGGGCTGGCCCAGGCTCAGTCGGGGAGAATCACAGGGTTTCTGTGTCTCCGCACACCCCCTTCCGTCTGTGTCTCCGTCTCCGACACCCGCGAGGAGAGTGCCTGAGCGCTCCCCTGGGGAAATCGATAGCAGGAGCAAAGCCCCCCGTGGACTCCAGGCCCTGTGCTGAGGCTCCTTTGTGGGGTGAAACCTCTGCTGGGGGCGAGGGTGTCATCTGGATTTCACCTTGGGGTTGCTTTGGTCCGGGGCTGGGGGCCTTTGGGGTTTTCTGTCAGCAGCCAAGGACGCTGAATCCCGACCTGAGCTGCCGTGACGCCGTGAACCAGACTGTTCCTCACCATTGCCCTTGCTGGTCCTCTCCACAAGAGCTAACCCCTCTCGGCCACCGAACTCCTCCGCTTGGTCCACCAGGGCTTCCTTCACCGCCTCGTAGCCCCACAGCACCACGGCCCGCTGCGACCCCAGGTAGATGGTGAACACGGGGCCGTACTTGTCTCTGAGCTGCAGCGGGGAAGTGGATGTTACTTTCGGATACTTGGGTCTCCTACGCGTGCATACGCTGGGACGACGTTTAGCACTTAACCCCGGGTGGCAGCGGGCGGGTGACCCTGTTCTAGAGACAGGGAAACTGAGGCACCAAAGCAAACTGGTTCATCCGTGGCCACGCACTGGGCCGTGGGCTGGTCGAAAAACTTCCGCCCAAATGTTATTTTTCCTGGTTGTTTTTGACCAAACACAAATGTGCAGATTGGAGAAGCCCGGACAGATGGGGCTGGAAACGTTTGGTTTTCAGTTGCCAACACCCCAGAGCTTTTCACTTTTTGACAAAAAGTCAAAATTTTCCACAAGGTGGAAAAACCCAACCAACCAGAGAAACTTGCTTCAGATCCGCTCTGGGTTACAACGAAAGGACACGCCCGGGGCCAGAGCCTCAGCGGGTGTAAATCAGCACAGCTCTATTTACACCAGCTACAGATCTGCCCGCGCCCAGATTGGCCTGTCGGAATCTCCCGCCTCTCCGCCCACGTGGGCGCAGGGAAGCGGCAGCCCAGGGTGGCTGGGCCCTTTGCGGGTTACGCTGGATTCAGGAGAAGCTGCTGCCCCCCAGCTCCGGGCTGCTGGTTCTAGGAGGAGCCGGGGGCAGCCTCCCCCTCCGCCGGCCCCCGACACGCCAGGCAGAGCGAGTCCCTGTACTCGGGGTTGTGTCTCCCTCTGCCACCCTGAGCCAACCCCCTGGAGCCCGACGGCTCCTTCTCCTTGGGGCGGAGGGGAAGGAGTCACTCAGGACTGAACTCACCCCCCGCAGGGATCCTAACAACGACGGTCCCCACAACTGCGGCAAATTGCCCAGGAGGGGCAGCGGGCGGGGGCCCGGGGGGAGGCTCCTCCGCCTGGCCTGGTGCCCCCTCCACAGCAGAAGCAGCAAGCAGGCCGTGAGCAGGATCAGCGGGAAGGTGAAGCCGGGCCAGAGATCCATGGTGCGGGGAAGGAGGAAGTGATCTGTACACACCCCCGGGTGGAGTTTGACCAGGAGCAGGAGCAGGAACTGAACGAGCAGAGACGGCGTCGGTCGGATTCCCAGCCCCACGGGCCTCGCCCGCAGGCCTGGCTGGAAACGTTCCCCACAGGAGACACGACTGCACCAGGCATCAGCGTCCCCCCCAAACGCTTGTTTTTCAGACCCCTCCCTCCCCCCAAATTGGGGGGAAAATGTTTGTTGATGAAAATTGGCATTTTTCCATTGAAACTTTCAATAATATTTGTTTAATTTTCATTGTAATTTTCCAGCGGGGGGCGGGGGGATTCGGACAGCAGCACCAGCTGTGTAAAGAGACCGTCCTGGGTAGAAATCCCGGCGGCCTGGGAATGGAGAGAGTTCAAAACCAGCAGGGCTATTGGAAGCCAGGCCGGGCAGCTCCCGGACACGCCCTGCTAGAAAATCGCGCCGAGCAATCAGCCCATTCTGGCCCCCGCCGATACCAGCGAACTGGTGACCGTCGCGGCGGGACCCGGCTGGCCGGAAAGCGGGAATTTCACGGCCTGAGAGCGGGTGAGGTCTTCGCGCCGCGGCGGGACCCGGCTGGCCGGAAAGCGGGAATTTCACGGCCTGAGAGCGGGTGAGGTCTTCGCGCCGTGGCAGGACCCAGCTGGCCGGAAAGCGGGAATTTCACGGCCTGAGAGCGGGTGAGGACTTCGCGCCGCAGCGGGACCCGGCTGGCCGGAAAGCGGGAATTTCACGGCCTCAGAGCGGGTGAGGTCTTCGCGCCGTGGCAGGACCCAGCTGGCCGGAAAGCGGGAATTTCACGGCCTGAGAGCGGGTGAGGTCTTCGCCGCGGGCGGACCCGGCTGGCCGGAAAGCGGAATTTCACGGCCTGAGAGCGGTGAGGTCTTCACGCCGTGGCGGACCCGGCTGGCCGGAAAGCGGGAATTTCACGGCCTGAGAGCGGGTGAGGACTTCGCCCCGCGGCGGGACCAGGCTGGCCGGAAAGCGGGAATTTCACGGCCTGAGAGAGGGTGAGGTCTTCGCCGCGGGCGGACCCGGCTGGCTGGAAAGCAGGAATTTCACGGCCTGAGAGAGGGTGAGGTCTTCGCGCCGCGGCGGGACCCGGCTGGCCGGAAAGCGGGAATTTCACGGCCTGAGAGCGGGTGAGGTCTTCGCGCCGCGGCGGGACCCGGCTGGCTGGAAAACGGGAATTTCACGGCCTGAGAGCGGGTGAGGTCTTCGCGCCGCGGCGGGACCCGGCTGGCCGGAAAGCGGGAATTTCACGGCCTGAGAGCGGGTGAGGTCTTCGCGCCGTGGCAGGACCCAGCTGGCCGGAAAGCGGGAATTTCACGGCCTGAGAGCGGGTGAGGTCGTCGCGCCGCAGCGGGACCCGGCTGGCCGGAAAGCGGGAATTTCACGGCCTGAGAGCGGGTGAGGTCTTCGCGCCGCGGCGGGACCCGGCTGGCCGGAAAGCGGGAATTTCACGGCCTGAGAGCGGGTGAGGTCGTCGCGCCGCAGCGGACCCGGCTGGCCGGAAAGCGGAATTTCACGGCCTGAGAGCGGTGAGGTCTTCGCCGCGGGCGGGACCCGGCTGGCCGGAAAGCGGGAATTACTCTGCCTGAGAGCGGGTGAGGTCTTCGCGCCGCGGCGGGACCCGGCTGGCCGGAAAGCGGGAATTTCACGGCCTGAGAGCGGGTGAGGTCTTCACGCCGTGGCGGGACCCGGCTGGCCGGAAAGCGGGAATTTCACGGCCTGAGAGCGGGTGAGGACTTCGCCCCGCGGCGGGACCAGGCTGGCCGGAAAGCCGGAATTTCCCGGCCTGAGCGCGGGTGAGGTCTTCGCGCCGCGGCGGGACCCGGCTGGCTGAAAGCGGGAATTTCACGGCCTCAGAGCGGGTGAGGTCTTAGCGCCGCGGCGGGACCCGGCTGGCCGGAAAGCGGGAATTTCACGGCCTGGGAGAGGGTGAGGTCTTCAAGCCGGGGCGGGAACCGGCTGGCAGGAAAGCTGGAATTTCACGGCCTGAGAGCGGTGAGGTCTTCGCCACAAGGGACCCGGCTGGCCGGAAAGCAGGAATTTCACGGCCTGAGAGCGGTGAGGTCTTCGCCGCGGGCGGGACCCGGCTGGCCGGAAAGCGGAATTTCACGGCCTGAGAGCGGTGAGGTCTTCGCGCCACAAGGGACCCGGCTGGCCGGAAAGCAGGAATTTCACGGCCTGAGAGCGGGTGAGGTCTTCGCGCCGCGGCGGGACCCGGCTGGCCGGAAAGCGGGAATTTCACGGCCTGGGAGAGGGTGAGGTCTTCACGCCGTGGCGGGATCCGGCTGGCCGGAAAGCAGGAATTTCACGGCCTGAGAGCGGGTGAGGTCTTCGCGCCGCGGCGGGACCCGGCTGGCCGGAAAGCAGGAATTTCACGGCCTGAGAGCGGGTGAGGTCTTCGCGCCGCGGCGGGACCCGGCTGGCTGGAAAGCGGGAATTTCACGGCCTGGGAGAGGGTGAGGTCTTCACGCCGTGGCGGGATCCGGCTGGCCGGAAAGCAGGAATTTCACGGCCTGAGAGCGGGTGAGGTCTTCGCGCCGCGGCGGGACCCGGCTGGCTGGAAAGCAGGAATTTCACGGCCTGAGAGCGGGTGAGGTCTTCGCGCCGCGGCGGGACCCGGCTGGCTGGAAAGCGGGAATTTCACGGCCTGAGAGCGGGTGAGGTCTTCACGCCGTGGCGGGACCCGGCTGGCCGGAAAGCGGGAATTTCACGGCCTGAGAGCGGGTGAGGTCTTCGCGCCGCGGCGGGACCCGGCTGGCTGGAAAGCAGGAATTTCACGGCCTGAGAGCGGGTGAGGACTTCGCGCCGCGGTGGGACCCGGCTGGCCGAAAGCGGGAATTTCACGGCCTGGGAGCGGGTGAGGTCTTCGCGCCGCGGCGGGACCCGGCTGGCCGGAAAGCGGGAATTTCACGGCCTGAGAGCGGGTGAGGACAGTTTTTTTTTGTTCAAGTATATTTTGTTCATGTGCCAGCAATGCCCCCCTGCCACGTACCCTGGCCAACCCCGACAGTCCCTACGTAAAGGAATAAATGGACACAAATCGGACATCAGGAATGGTACCATGGAAAAGCCAGTAGGAAAACCTGTCACCCTCCCTGGACAGTCTATAAGAGATTTAAAAGGAGCCATCCTGCAACAAGAAAACCTTCAGAAACAGACGTCAAAGAGAAACAGCAGAACTAAAATTCATTTGCAAATGTAACACCATTAATTTGGGCTTGAATAGGGCCTGGGAGTGGCTGGCTCATCACAGAAGCAGCTTTGCCTCTCCTGGAATTGACACCTCCTCATCTGTTATTGGGAGTGGATCACATCCACCCTGATCGAATTGGCCCTGTCAGCACTGGGTCTCCACTTGTGAGGTAACTCCCTTCTCTCCATGTGTCACTATATAACGCCTGCAGCTGTAACTCACTCCAGGCATGTGAAGAAGTGGGGTTTTTTTACCCACAAAAGCTTATGCACAAGTAAATCTGTTAGTCTTTAAGGTGCCACCAGACTCCTGGTTGTTTTTTGGGATACAGACTAACACGGCTCCCCCCAGATCCCAGCTGGTGTGAATGGGCCGTGGCTCCACTGGGTTCAATGGGCCCAGATCCCAGCTGGTGTGAATGGGCTGTGGCTCCACTGGGGTCAATGGGGCCCTGTAGTGAGTCGGTGTGGCTCCCCTCCTGCCCGGCAGAGGGAGCTGCCCTGCCAACACCACAGTGGGCGGAACTTCCGGCCCCAGTCCCCGCCCCCCGGAAGTCAAGGGGCGGGGCAGGAAGTAGAAAAGGCGCATGCCCAAGCTCAGTCAGCACCCAGCCGTCGCCGAGAGCAGACGTGCCTGCAGGAGCTCCTGGCTGGGAGCCCTCCTCGGCCCAAGGTAATTGCCCTGCCTGGCCGGAGCTTCCCCGCGCCCACTACCCAGAGGAGCCCGCGGAGCCTACCCGGAGCCTGTACTGGGAGGAGCCCCCAGGATTGCCGAGCGCCCGCTACGAGGAGGAGCCCCCTCGGCCCTGCTGTTACCCAGAGGAGCCGCCCGAGCAGTCCTGGCCCAACTTCCCAGAGGAGCTGCCGGACCTGCCGCCAAGCCCCCCCCCGGAGCCGATGCAGACCGACTGGCCTGAACCGGGTGCGACGGATGAGGTAGGCCTTGAGGGGGAGATGGAGTGTAGCCCGGGGGTAGCCGACCCTTGTCCGGCTGAGGGCACTGAGGTGCCCATGTCAGTGTGTTGCGGCCAGGATCCCCACTGACTGCAGCGGGTCCACGCCACTGCTAGGGCCCTGGGCTGGGACACAGTGGAGTGGGTGGGCCTGTGTCCCCCCTGCCACCCCACTCATGGGTGGCAGTCTCCCCCTCAACCCAGCGCTCTGGCATAGCAGCCTGCACTTGGCTGTTGCTGCTCAGCCCCTGCCTGAGGGTCTGAGCTAGAGCTGCTGTTTTGCTGCCCCGCCGTGACTGAGGGCTTGGGCTTTATAGATTTGAACTGCTGCTCAGCCCCTGCCTGAGGGCCTGAGCTAGAGCTGTGGGTTTGCTGCCCCGCCCTGACTGAGGGCTTGGGCTTACAGACTGAACTGGTGCTCAGCCCTGCCTGAGGGTCTGAGCTCTGCCTCTTTCTGTTGCCCGGCCCTGCTCCAGAGGGCCTGGGCCTAGTTGTTCTGCCGTGGCCCGGCCCTGCTCCAGAGGGCCTGGGCCTAGTTGTTCTGCCGTGGCCCGGCCCTGCTCCAGAGGGCCTGGGCCTAGTTGTTCTGCCGTGGCCCGGCCCTGCTCCAGAGGGCCTGGGCCTAGTTGTTCTGCCGTGGCCCGGCCCTGCTCCAGAGGGCCCGGCGATCTAACGTTGTTCCCAGTGACTCCTACAGGCTAGCAGGCAAACAGAAGTGAGTCAGTGCGGCTCCCCTCCTGCCTGCTGGAGGGTCGAGCCCCGACCGACCGATTACAGGCCCAGATCCCAGCTGGTGTGAATGGGCTGTGGCTCCACTGGTGTGAATGGGCCCAGATCCCAGCTGGTGTGAATGGGCCCAGATCCCAGCTGGTGTGAATGGGCTGTGGCTCCACTGGAGTCAATGGGGCCAGATCCCAGCTGGTGTGAATGGGCTGTGGCTCCACTGGAGTCAATGGGGCCCAGATCCCAGCTGGTGTGAATGGGCTGTGGCTCCACTGGAGTCAATGGGGCCCAGATCCCAGCTGGTGTGAATGGGCCATGGCTCCACTGGGGTCAATGGGCCCAGATCCCAGCTGGTGTGAATGAGGGTAACTGTACAAGGGAGCTCTGCCAACTGATCCTAACATGCTGCCCTGCTCCAGACCAGACTGGCGCTGCTGCACTCAGGGCGCGTGCCAGAGTTGCACGTGTAAGGGGACTGTTGCCCCCTTACTAACATTCAGTGGGGGTGTTATGGTTGCTAGCTCCCAGCACTAAAAGGGGAGGGATCGATGGCAAATCAGGACCCTGAGACTGACAGTCCCCAGGAACAATGGCAAGAGGCCAATGCTCCAGGTCAGCCTGATTGACAGGGCAGGCCGGCTAATCAGGAAGACAGAAGGCCAGGGTGGGTCCCGTCCTCCGTGTGAGCAGGAATGTGCCGGAGGCAGAGGGAGGGGGGCCGAGCAAAGGAGGAAGCAGGGGCCCAAGCTGAGCTGGAGAACAGAGCCAGGCCAGATCCAGAGGGGCCAGAGGCACAGCGCAGAGAGAGCAGATCCTGTGCTGGGAGCGGAGCTGCAGCCAGAGAGCCAGAGGCACAGCCCAGGGAGAGCAGATCCTGTGCTGGGAGCAGAGCTGGAGCCAGAGGCACAGCCCAGGGAGAGCAGATCCTGTGCTGGGAGCGGAGCTGCAGCCAGAGGGGCCAGAGACACAGCCCAGGGAGAGCAGACCCTGTGCTGGGAGCGGAGCTGCAGCCAGAGAGCCACAGGCACAGCGCAGAGAGAGCAGATCCTGTGCTGGGAGCGGAGCTGGAGCCAGAGAGCCAGAGGCACAGCCCAGAGAGAGCAGATCCTGTGCTGGGAACAGAGCTGCAGCCAGAGAGCCAGAGGCACATCCCAGAGAGAGCAGACCCTGTGCTGGGAGTGGAGCTGCAGCCAGAGAGCCAGAGGCACAGCCCAGGGAGAGCAGCTCCTGTGCTGGGAGCGGAGTTGCAGCTAGAGAGCCAGAGGCACATCCCAGAGAGAGCAGACCCCGTGCTGGGAGCGGAGCTGCAGCCAGAGAGCCAGAGGCACAGCGCAGAGAGAGCAGACCCTGTGCTGGGAGCGGAGCTGCAGCCAGAGAGCCAGAGGCACAGCGCAGAGAGAGCAGACCCCGTGCTGGGAGCAGAGCTGCAGCCAGAGAGCCAGAGGCACAGCGCAGAGAGAGCAGACCCGTGCTGGGAGCGGAGCTGCAGCCAGAGAGCCAGAGGCACATCCCAGAGAGAGCAGACCCTGTGCTGGGAGTGGAGCTGCAGCCAGAGAGCCAGAGGCACAGCCCAGGGAGAGCAGCTCCTGTGCTGGGAGCGGAGTTGCAGCTAGAGAGCCAGAGGCACATCCCAGAGAGAGCAGACCCCGTGCTGGGAGCGGAGCTGCAGCCAGAGAGCCAGAGGCACAGCGCAGAGAGAGCAGACCCTGTGCTGGGAGCGGAGCTGCAGCCAGAGAGCCAGAGGCACAGCCCAGGGAGAGCAGACCCCGTGCTGGGAGCGGAACTGCAGCCAGAGAGCCAGAGGCACAGCGCAGAGAGAGCAGAGCCCGTGCTGGGAGCGGAGCTGGAGCCAGAGAGCCAGGTGTAGTGAGCAACTGGGGCCAGCCAAGGGGGGACCTTGGGCAAAGGGCCCAGCACAAAAAGACACCCCCAGCCAAGGGTCCATGCAGGCCAGGCTGGGAGCAGGACCTTAACCTGCCGGGGTGCTGGCACTGGGAAGAAGGATCCCACCACCCAAAGCCCGGAGGTGTGTGGTCACCACCATTTCAAGTGTCCCACTCACAGCATCCCTGCAGCACAGCCAGGGCCTGAGAAGGAGGCCTGGGGCCTACAAGGAACAGACTGCAAAGTGTCTTGATGTCCAGAGACACTGTTTGTAATGTTCCCTGCCACAGAGCAGGGTGATGTGTTTCCCTGTAACCGTTCCCATTTCTTCTTATTCTTTTCTTCAAATTGATTGTTAAGTAAACAACTTGTATTTGCTTTAAATTGTCTGGAATAATCAGTGGGTCAGGGAGGTGCCCAGTGCAGAGAGGGTACCCCGGAGTGGGGACACCTTAGCCCCTGTCCTAGGTGACCACAGCAGGGTTGGGGGTTGAGCCCCCCAGGAATCCTGGGCCCAGTCTTGTTGGGGCTACGAGAACTCTGCCAAACAGGAGAGTCCTCAAGGGCAGGGAGGCCTCTGGGTAAAGGAAGTGGGAGCGAGGACTCAGATCCTTTCGCTAGCCCACTTCACCGGGGTACACAGAAGCCAGGAAAGTTCCCCACAATAGCGGGACCATTCCCCCGCTTACATAATTGGCGTCACGAACAGGATCCTATCCACAGGGTCCACCCCATTGGTTTACTGCTTGAGTTCTAGTAGCACTGTCCAGGCCTGTTTGAGCACTCTGCCATGGCTGGAATTGAAGAACTACGAACCCAGTTTGCTGAACTTCAGCACAAATTATCAGACCAAGCGGAGGCATTACAACAAGCTAGAACTGAACAGAGAGAAGCCTTATCGCTGGCCAAGGCAGTAATAGACCAACAGACAGCAGAAGCTAAGAAACCCGCTACTATTTATGTCCCACGGGAGCGGAAAGTCACGGAGTTTGGTGGCTTCCCAACTAGACCAGGAGACATTACGGTAGAAGAGTGGGTCAAGTCTGTGAGGGCAGCTCTGCGTGTGCTAAGAGTACCTGTAGAAGACCATGTAGACTTCATAGAGGAGCACCTCAAGGGCCAGGCCAAGGCCACAGTAAAGTTCATGGCAGTGGCAGACAAGAAAGATGTGGAAAAGGTATTTGAACTCCTCCTAGAAGTGTATGGAGACAAGGTGCCTATTGGAACCCGACTAAAGGAGTTCTTTGAGAGAAAGCAGGAGCCTGGTGAAACTATCCGGGCATATGCATATGACCTCCAGGAGAGAATGAGCAAAGTGGAGCGGTGAGACCCTCAACGAGTTCCAAACCCAGATACAGTTCTGAAAGAGCAGTTGGTGTTGGAGCTTCGTGATGACTCCCTCCGACGTGAAATGAAAAGGAGGTTTAAAGAAGAGCCCAGTAAGAAGTTCTATGAACTCATGCAGGCTGCCATTATGTGGTCAGAAGAAGAGGAAGTTCCTGTGGCAGAGACAGCCAAGAGTAACCCCTGTACACGAAGTGGGGGCCTAGTGAATGCAGCTGCTGGGGAAAAGGCCCTGCCCCAAACACAGCTAACACTGGAAAGCTTAAGTGAAGCTGTCCAAAAACTGGCGGTCCAACAGGGGGAGATGCTGAAAGTAATGACTGAGGTGATGAAAGGGAAAAACCCCACCAATATGCCAAGACATCCAAGGGCCCCAGGACCCCAAAGAAGAGCCCCAGTGAAGGATGAGCTGGGAAGATACATTTGTTACACTTGTGACAGGCCAGGACATACTAGCCGAGAATGTTCACTGAGAAGGAGAACAGAGTCCCAGGCACTCGAAACCAATGGGGCACCAGGAGCGAGTGGTCCATCGAGAGTAGAAGGCCAAGCAGTGGCAGAAGGATTCCTAGGCCTGTCCTTGGTGGAAAATCCCTCTGCATACAGTGAGAGGAACGTGGTCAGTGCCAGCATATCTAGCGACTTCTGTAAGCGAGCATTTGGAGACTGTCTAACTGCTGAAGTATGTATAGCAGGGGTGAAGACCAGATGTTTGGTAGATACTGGCTCCGAAGTCACCACCATTACAGAGTCGCATTTTAAAAAATATTTGAAGGACAAGGACCTGACCATGCACAGCACACGGTTTGTACGTCTAACAGCTGTTAATGGACTGGCAATCCCAGTGGTGGGGTGCCTTGAAGCAGACATAGAGTATATGGGCCAAACGCTGCCAGGAAAATGCATCTTCATCCTGAAAGACAAAGCCTCAAAAGGGAGCCATATGGGAGAAGAAGTCCCAGGGATTCTAGGAATGAACATCATTAGTGAGCTGAAGGAGCTACTCATACCAGGAGAAGGAACCAGGAGGATGAACTGTCACGAGCACTATACGAAGAATGCTGTGCGGAGTAGAGTACTGGCTCGAGCGGAGAGGCAGAGTCATTCCCTGGGCCCCACAAGGCATACTGGAAATGTTAAAGTGGGCAGAAAACGGAAGACCATTATTCCTCCGTGGAAAGGGAAGATCCTTGATGAACACCGCTGTGTACCAGAAAATGAGCTGCAGGTGATGAGGGAGAAGGGAGGACGAGTTACCTTTCTTCAAGAAAGATGTGATGGGAGACTGCCAGTTCCTGTTCACGTGGCACGCCAAGGGCTGATTCCTGCACATGTGGCTAACATAAGGGCGTTGCCAGAGAAGCATCAAGAAATCTTTTCTAAGGATGAGGTGACCAGTTATGATGACCAAGTCAAAGGTCACCATGACAGGCTGAAGATAGCCTGGAAAGTTGCTCTCAGTACAACTAAAGACACTGCCCAAAGTAGGAAAAGGACTTATGATCACAAGTCCAGTGGGGCTCTCATCCGATCTGGTGACTGTGCACCAGTTCGTAGCAGTAGACGCCGGAGATGTAATAAAATACAGGACAAATGGAAGCCAAATCCCCACACTGTGGTCACCCACAACAATCCCGAACTGCCAGTGTACGCTAACCAGCCTGAACAAGGAGGTGCAGAGAGAGTAGTACATAGGGACCAGCTAAAGCGTTGGACTATTAATCTGACCAGGGCTCGTAGGAGGCATAGTGCAGAATTTCCCGAGGAGACTGAAACCAATGGGGTAAACCCAAACCCTAATGAGAATGGGCAGATCCCTCAAACTGACCTAGTATTACCCAAGGACAGGAAAATAGAAAATATGGGTAATGAACCACCAGTCTTAAGAAGGTCCCAGAGGGCTAATAAAGGTGTACTTCCTGTTAGACTTAAAGATAATTATGTTATTGGTTCTATGTAGTGTGTTAATAAATATTGTTATGTATAGTATTAAGAAGTAGATATGGAGCGTTAACTATGTTGAATGTCCTTTTCGTAATTGTTAATGGGTTTTTAATATAATATGTGGATATATGTTGTTTTTATGGGGCCCGGATGTACTGGTGTGAATATTGTGGCTGTGGCAGAATTTTAGCAGGGGGGAATGTAAGGGGACTGTTGCCCCCTTACTAACATTCAGTGGGGGTGTTTTGGTTGCTAGCTCCCAGCACTAAAAGGGGAGGGATCGATGGCAAATCAGGACCCTGAGACTGACAGTCCCCAGGAACAATGGCAAGAGGCCAATGCTCCAGGTCAGCCTGATTGACAGGGCAGGCCGGCTAATCAGGAAGACAGAAGGCCAGGGTGGGTCCCGTCCTCCATGTGAGCAGGAATGTGCCGGAGTCAGACAGAGTGGGGCCGAGCAAAGGAGGAAGCAGGGGCCCAAGCTGAGCTGGAGAACAGAGCCGGGCCAGATCCAGAGGGGCCAGAGGCACAGCGCAGAGAGAGCAGACCCCGTGCTGGGAGCAGAGCTGCAGCCAGAGAGCCAGAGGCACAGCGCAGAGAGAGCAGACCCTGTGCTGGGAGCGGAGCTGCAGCCAGAGAGCCAGAGGCACAGCGCAGAGAGAGCAGATCCTGTGCTGGGAGCGGAGCTGCAGCCAGAGAGCCAGAGGCACAGCGCAGAGAGAGCAGACCCTGTGCTGGGAGCGGAGCTGCAGCCACAGAGCCAGAGGCACAGCCCAGGGAGAGCAGATCCTGTGCTGGGAGCGGAGCTGCAGCCAGAGAGCCAGAGGCACAGCGCAGAGAGAGCAGACCCTGTGCTGGGAGCGGAGCTGCAGCCAGAGAGCCAGAGGCACAGCGCAGAGAGAGCAGACCCCGTGCTGGGAGCGGAGCTGCAGCCAGAGAGCCAGAGGCACAGCCCAGAGAGAGCAGACCCTGTGCTGGGAGCGGAGCTGCAGCCAGAGAGCCAGAGGCACAGCGCAGAGAGAGCAGACCCTGTGCTGGGAGTGGAGCTGGAGCCACAGGCACAGCGCAGAGAGAGCAGACCCTGTGCTGGGAGCGGAGCTGGAGCCAGAGAGCCACAGGCACAGCGCAGAGAGAGCAGACCCCGTGCTGGGAGCAGAGCTGGAGCCAGAGAGCCAGAGGCACAGCGCAGAGAGAGCAGACCCCGTGCTGGGAGCAGAGCTGGAGCCAGAGAGCCAGAGGCACAGCCCAGGGAGAGCAGACCCCGTGCTGGGAGCGGAGCTGCAGCCAGAGAGCCAGAGGCACAGCGCAGAGAGAGCAGACCCTGTGCTGGGAGCGGAGCTGGAGCCAGAGAGCCAGGTGTGGTGAGCAACTGGGGCCAGCCAAGGGGGGATCTTGGGCAAAGGGCCCAGCACAAAAAGACACCCCCAGCCAAGGATCCATGCAGGCCAGGCTGGGAGGGGGACCTTAACCTGCCGGGGTGCTGGCACTGGGAAGAAGGATCCCACCACCCAAAGCCCGGAGGTGTGTGGTCACCACCATTTCAAGTGTCCCACTCACAGCATCCCTGCAGCACAGCCAGGGCCTGAGAAGGAGGCCTGGGGCCTACAAGGAACAGACTACAAAGTGCCTTGATGTCCAGAGACACTGTTTGTAATGTTCCCTGCCACAGAGCAGGGTGATGTGTTTCCCTGTAACCGTTCCCATTTCTTCTTATTCTTTTCTTCAAATTGATTGTTAAGTAAACAACTTGTATTTGCTTTAAATTGTCTGGAATAATCAGTGGGTCAGGGAGGTGCCCAGTGCAGAGAGGGTACCCTGGAGTGGGGACACCTTAGCCCCTGTCCTAGGTGGCCACAGCAGGGTTGGGGGTTGAGCCCCCCAGGAATCCTGGGCCCAGTCTTGTTGGGGCTACGAGAACTCTGCCAGACAGGAGAGTCCTCAAGGGCAGGGAGGCCTCTGGGTAAAGGAAGTGGGAGCGAGGACTCAGATCCTTTCGCTAGCCCACTTCACCGGGGTAGCACAGAAGCCAGGAAAGTTCCCCACAATAGCGGGACCATTCCCCCGCTTACACACGGAATATAGCTCATTGAAAGCTAATTGAGAGTAATGCAGCTCTAGAGCTGCAAGCTCCTTATGTGTCAGCCAAGTTCATTCATGGTCTTTAATCATCTATTAACCGATGGACTTAATGTGCAACCCGCTGATTGATGAGAGGGAGGTTAATGGTGAATCGATTAGCAAAACAAAGCAAAATAAAGAAAAACAGAGAGGGGAAAAGCAACACAGATTGTCATGATCCTGAGGTTACAAGGATGAATAAGCAGAATTTTGGGGCCAGATCCCAGCTGGTGTGAATGGGCCGTGGCTGCACTGCAGTCAATGGGGCCAGATCCCAGCTGGTGTGAATGGGCCGTATTGGAGTCAATGGGGCTAGATCCCAGCTGGTGTGAATGGGCAGTGGCTGCACTGCAGTCAATGGGGCCAGATCCCAGCTGGTGTGAATGGGCCGTATTGGAGTCAATGGGGCTAGATCCCAGCTGGTGTGAATGGGCCGTGGCTGCACTGGAGTCAATGGGGCTAGATCCCAGCTGGTGTGAATGGGCCGTGGCTGCACTGCAGTCAATGGGGCCAGATCCCAGCTGGTGTGAATGGGCCGTGGCTGCACTGGAGTCAATGGGGCCAGATCCCAGCTGGTGTGAATGGGCCGTGGCTGCACTGCAGTCAATGGGGCCAGATCCCAGCTCATGTGAATGGGCAGTGGCCGCACTGCAGTCAATGGGGCCAGATCCCAGCTGGTGTGAATGGGCCGTGGCTCCACTGGAATCAATGGGGCCAGATCCCAGCTGGTGTGAATGGGCCGTGGCTCCACTGGAATCAATGGGGCCAGATCCCAGCTGGTGTGAATGGGCAGTGGCTGCACTGCAGTCAATGGGGCCAGATCCCAGCTGGTGTGAATGGGCAGTGGCCGCACTGCAGTCAATGGGGCCAGATCCCCAGCTCTTGGCCCTTGAGCTAGACTGGGACAATTATACTATTTCTTTTGGGTTCATCTTCCCTTCTGCTCTTTGAGTGACGAGAACGCAGGGACAGAGCGGAGCCGGCTGGTGCCATTGTTAACCTCGAACAAGATCTAAGTAAACAGAGGCTGCTACCCTCACTGTCTTCTTCCAGTTCTCCCACCATACGAGTCCCCATTGCAAACTCGCTGCTCGAACACGGCGCTGCTAGCCACGGCCAACGAACAGCCCTGATTCCCATTCACCTCCTTCCTTCGCATGTCCTGAAAGGTAGAGGTTGGGTCATTAAGCCTTTCTGGCTCATTGTCCTGCGGTGTCTATGGGCAGAAGGGATGGAGGGATGGATGGGTGGGTGGATGGAGGGGTGTCTATGGGCAGGGAGGGAGGATGGAGAGATGGATGGGTGGGTGGATGGAGGAGTGTCTATGGGCAGGAGGGATGGATGGGTGGATGGATGGAGGGGTGCCTATGGGCAGGGAGGGATGGATGGAGGGGTGGATGGAGGGATGGATGGATGGGTGGAGGGATGGAGGGAGGGTGGGTGGATGGATGGGTGGATGGAGGGATGGAGGGAGGGGTGGGTGGATGGATGGGTGGATGGAGGGATGGATGGGTGGGTGGATGGAGGGGTGTCTATGGGCAGGAGGGATGGATGGGTGGATGGATGGAGGGGTGCCTATGGGGAGGGAGGGATGGATGGAGGGATGGATGCATGGAGGGGTGGATGGAGGGATGGGTGGGTGGGTGGATGGAAGGGGGGATGGATGGAGGGGTGTCTATGGGCAGGAGGGATGGATGGGTGGGTGGAGGGATGGATGGGTGGGTGGATGGAGGGTTGTCTATGGGCAGGAGGGATGGATGGGTGGATGGGTGGGTGGATGGAGGGGAGTCTATGGGCAGGCGGGATGGAGGGATGGAAGGGTGTCTGTGGGCAGGAGGGATGGATGGGTGGGTGGATGGAGGGTTGTCTATGGGCAGGAGGGATGGATGGGTGGATGGATGGGTGGGTGGATGGAGGGGTGTCTATGGGCAGGAGGGATGGATGGGTGGGTGGATGGAGGGGTGTCTAGGGGCAGGAGGGATGGCGGTATGGCAGGGGGTCTGTGGGCTGGTGGGATGGATGGGTGGGTGGATGGAGAGGTGTCTATGGGCAGGAGGGATGGATGGGTGGATGGATGGGTGGGTGGATGGAGGGGTGTCTATGGGCAGGAGGGATGGATGAGTGGAGTGATGGGTGGGTGGATGGAGTGATGGGTGGGTGGATGGGGATGGGTGGGTGGATGGGGATGGATTGAGGGGTGGATGGAGGGATGGATGAGTGGATGGATGGAGGTGTGGATGGGGGTGGATGGGTGGGGGGATGGAGGGGTGTCTATGGGCAGGAGGGACGGATGGGTGGATGGATGGGTGGGTGGATGGAGAGGTGTCTATGGGCAGGAGGGATGGATGGGTGGATGGATGGGTGGGTGGATGGAGAGGTGTCTATGGGCAGGAGGGATGGATGAGTGGATGGATGGAGGGGTGGATGGAGGGATGGGTGGATGGGGGGATGGATGGGTGGGTGGATGGAGGGAGGGATGGGTGGGTGGATGGAGGGGTGTCTATGGGCAGGGATGGATGGATGGATGGAGGGGTGGATGGAGGGATGGATGGGTGGGTGGATGGAGGGGTGTCTATGGGCAGGAGGGATGGATGAGTGGATGGATGGAGGGGTGGATGGGGGGATGGGTGGGTGGGTGGAGGGATGGATGGGTGGGTGGGTGGAGGGGTGTCTATGGGGATAGATGGAGAGATAAAGGGGATGTGGGGATAGATAGTGAACAACCGCCAATGGGTAGATAGATGCGCTACAAATATGATTGACAGGTTAGGTAGGCGAGGTTATTGGACCAGCGTCTGCTGGTGGGCGGGACGAGCTCTGGAGCCGAGACCCGAGCGTGTGAGCTCAGTGCAAGGCGGGACGCTGGTCTCCTGCTCTAGCCGATGTCCCCTGGCCCCCGACTGGTCCCTGGCCCTCGCCAGCGGCAGGGGAGGGATCTGCGGACGGTGTTAGAACACAAACCTCAGTCGCTACCTGACATTCCCAGGCTCTGACCCCGCCCGTCCCGTCCCCGCCCTGTATGTTTAATACGAGGTTTCGATGTTTTGCCCGGGGTGCGGGCCCTGGTACTAACCCGGCTGAGATCTCCAGGTATCGAACCCGCTGCTTGTTATTGGACAGCGCCTGAGTCTAAATTAACCCCCCAGCTGCCACGTTGCTCTCCCGGATCGTCCACGCTGGCCCGTCGAGAGACCCCATGTCCGGGAAGGGAGCAGCTTCCTCCCGAGACATTTCAGCGGCTTTTGTCCCAGTTCTGCCAGCTCTTGGCCCTGGCCCCAGCAACCTGTGACTCCCCCTCAGGCTCCCCCGCGACTTGACCCCCGGTGTCCTGCTTGGCACCAGCCTCGCTGTGCCCAGCGTTTCCTGGCCGTTATCGGACAGTTCTGCGTACCAGGCGCAGCTGGACTTTGGTGAGTCTGCAGCGAGCGGAGGACGGGGCACAGCCCATCCTGCTCGCTGGCCTGAGCGGACGCCCTGGCGTACTTCAGACCCCCCCAGCTCCGAGCACCGGCCCCTGCCCCCTCCTCGCCCACCTCCCCTCGCTTTCCGTGCAGGGCGGAACGAGAGACACGAAGAAGCCACTGGTGGGTTATGGCGAAGCCGGGGAGATCGTCCCCAGCACCAGAGGCTTTCACAATGTTGACAAACAAGGAGATAATTAGAGGCATGTGACTGGCGGATTAGAGAAGTGTTTGCCCAGGGCCGTTATGCAATGCAGGAGGCAGGGCAAACCCGACTGGGAGTGGATATAAGCGAGGGCTTTCCAGGCTGGGGAGTGACTCCACGCACCATGGAGCTGGCTGGAGCCATCACCATCTTCCTGGGCATCTACGTGTCCTGCCTCCTCGTCATCTCCGCCTGGAGGAAGCAGTCGCGCTACAAGAACCTGCCCCCCGGGCCCACTCCCCTCCCGCTGATCGGGAACTTCCTGCAGATGAAGGTGGGAGAAACCCTGAAATCACTGGAGAAGGTGAGTCACCGAGAGCCGCTGCAAGCGACCCGCAGCCACTGGCTCTGGAGCCAGCTCATGGGGAGACCGGTTCATTTGAAAGTCTGTGTGTCTATCCCCATATATACCTGTGTACACCCCGTCTCTGCGTCTACCCAGCCCCGGACACCCCGTCTCTGCGTCTACCCAGCCCCGGACACCCCGTCTCTGCGTCTACCCAGCCCCGGACACCCCGTCTCTGCGTCTACCCAGCCCCGGACACCCTGCCATCTAACTCTGTCCACCCCCATGTCTATCTATCTATTTAATCCCCATACACCCCATCTGTCTATCTGTCTGTCCCCATACACCCCGTCCGTCTGTCTGTCTGTCTATGTATCTATCCCCAGGCGCACCCTCTAGCTCAGGGGTAGGCAACCTATGGCCCGGGTGCCGAAGGCGGCACGCGAGCTGATTTTCAGTGGCACTCACAGTGCCTGGGTCCTGGCCACCGGTCCGGGGGGTTCTGCATTTTAATTTAATTTTAAATGAAGCTTCTTAAACATTTTAAAAGCCTTATTTACTTTACACACAACAATAGTTTAGTTCTATATTATAGACTTATAGAAAGAGACCTTCTAAAAACGTTAACATGTATGACTGGCCCGGGAAACCTTAACTTAGAGTGACTAACTGAAGACTCGGCCCAGCACTGCTGAAGGGCTGCCGACCCCTGGGCTAGCTAGTTAACTGGCTAACCGCTCCCTAGCCCTCTCTCTGTCTAGTTACATACCAGCCACCATAGATACCATGCGCTGTCTCTGCGTCTTTCTATGTAAATCCCCACAGCTCTGTCTGTATGTGTCTGTCTCTTGAATGTTACACACTCTGCATTCAGATCAGTTGTGTCTCGGCCCCTCGGGGGTTCAGTCCCACATGCACTGAATGAAACGGAGACAGTTCCATTTCTCAGATTGCACCTGGCCCGTCAGGGGTGCGGGGAACGGATCTCTGCTGATCAACTGCCGTGTTACCCGCTTGGCAACTCAGTTTGTGTTTCTGAGGCTTCAGCAGCCACCAAATCAACCACCAGGCCGGTGCCGATGGACGTCTCTTTTCACTGCTAAGAATAGCACTGAGCGTGTTGTACAGCACCTGGCGCGCTGGGGTCCTGCTCCAGGAGACGGGGTTTGCAATGCAGCTCATAAAGGATAGTCATGGGGTGGGGAATAAAAAGATTTTTGTGGCAAGATTTCCCAACAGAAAGTTGAGTTTTCAACCAAGTATAGTTTGTGGAAAGGTCGGCTCTGTGTGAACGTTGCCGAGTGGGGGGCAGGAACACAGGGGTGGGGGCAGGAAAACAAATAATTTCAGCTGAAAATTAAAAATGTTTTGGTTTCCAGAAGGATTTGGCCCAATATATATATTTAGTTTGTCAATTTTCAGCCAAGAATTTTTCCATTTTCGGCAGTTTTCAGGGCAAACTTTTTTCAGGTTTTGGCCAAAAAATATTCCATTTCAAGCCAAAAATGTTTCTGTTTTCAGCCTAAATGGTTTCTGGCTTTGGCAGGGTATTGGGGGGAGGGGGCTGGGGTGGGGTGGAAGTTTTGGTTGTTTTTTGTTTTTTTGACATTTCCCGCCCCCCTCTGATCCCCTCTCCCGTACAGCTGAGTGCGAAGTACGGCCCGGTGTTCACCGTCTATTTCGGGTCCAAGCCCATCGTGGTGCTGTGCGGGCACGAGGCGGTGAAGGAGGCGCTGGTGGACCAGGCTGAGGAGTTCAGCGGCAGAGCCCACCTGCCGACCGTCGAGAAGAACTTCCAGGGCTTTGGTGAGGAGCCGGCGAGGTGCAATGAACCTCCCCAGACTTACAGGGCCAGATCCCCAGCTGGGCCAGATCAAGATAGTGGAACGACGCCAGCTCCAAGCTGGCCCACTTCCAGCATTTGCTGTCATGAGCCCCAGGCTGACGGGCTGTGGGACTTCTGGGAGATCAGGAGAACAAAGACCCCCCCATGCTAATGTGTTCCCGCTCCCTGAGTGTGAAGTTTTGCATGTTTCACGGGGGTGGGGCAGGAGGTGGTTCCCTTTTAAACACACATGGTCCTATCACGCCATTGTGTGTCCAGATTCGCCGCGAGCTTTGCACCAACCAGCCCATGCAACCCCCCCCCCCGAGCCCGATTGCACCCCCAGAAGAGCCGGCTTGGTGCATTTTTGCATCACTGGACCAGAGCTGGGACCTTCCCTTCACCACCCTCCCCCTTGGCCTGCGCCACGGCACCTGGCTCATTTCAACGGCCGTTCGTCTTCCTGGGCTGAAACCCCTCGTCTCCCTCCAGGGGTGGTTTTTGCCAACGGGGAGCGGTGGCGGCAGCTGCGCCGGTTCTCCCTCACCGTCCTGCGGAACTTCGGCATGGGGAAGAAAAGCATCGAGCAGCGGATCCAGGAGGAGGCGCAGTTCCTGCTGGAAGCCTTCAAATACAAAGGTGACTCAGCGGAGTGGTGCCCCCCCGCCCTTCACCCCCCCCGGGGATCGTCTCCAGCCCAGGCCCCACCCAGGTCCGGCTCAAGCCCCGGTTTGAGGATTTCCCCGGTGGCAGGGCTGCTGGCTGCCTTTCTGCACAGGGATGAACCTCACCCGCTTTGCGTTTCATCCACGTGCAGACTCTTGAGCAATAGTCAACATGGTTTCTGTAAAGGGAAATCGTGTCTTACTAATCTATTAGAGTTCTTTGAAGGGGTCAACAAACATGTGGACAAGGGGGAATCCGGTGGACATCGTGTACTTGGATTTCCAGAAAGCCTTTGACAAGGTCCCTCACCAAAGGCTCTTATGTAAATTAAGCTGTCATGGGATAAAAGGAAAGGTCCTTTCATGGATTGAGAACTGGTTAAAAGACAGGGAACAAAGGGTAGGAATTAATGGGAAATTCTGAGAATGGAGAGGGGTAACTAGTGGTGTTCCCCAAGGGTCAGTTCTAGGACCAATCCTATTCAACTTAGTCATAAATGATCTGGAGAAAGGGGTAAACAGTGAAGTGGCAAACTTTGCAGATGATACTAAACTGCTCAAGATAGTTAAGACCAAAGCAGATTGTGAAGAACTTCAAAAAGATCTCACAAAACTAAGTGATTGGGCAACAAAATGGCAAATGAAATTTAATGTGGATAAATGTAAAGTAATGCACATTGGAAAAAATAACCCCAACTATACATACAACATGATGGGGGCTAATTTAGCTACAACGAGTCAGGAAAAAGATCTTGGAGTTATCGTGGATAGTTCTCTGAAGATGTCCACGCAGTGTGCAGAGGCGGTCAAAAAAGCAAACAGGATGTTAGGAATCATTAAAAAGGGGATAGAGAATAAGACTGAGAATATATTATTGCCCTCATATAAATCCATGGTACGCCCACATCTCGAATACTGTGTACAGATGTGGTCTCCTCACCTCAAAAAAGATATTCTAGCACTAGAAAAGGTTCAGAAAAGAGCAACTAAAATGATTAGGGGTTTAGAGAGGGTCCCATATGAGGAAAGATTAAAGAGGCTAGGACTCTTCAGTTTGGAAAAGAGAAGACTAAGGGGGGACATGATAGAGGTCTATAAAATCATGAGTGATGTTGAGAAAGTGGAGAAGGAAAAGTTATTTACTTATTCCCATAATACAAGAACTAGGGGTCACCAAATGAAATTAATAGGCAGCAGGTTTAAAACAAATAAAAGGAAGTTCTTCACGCAGCGCACAGTCAACTTGTGGAACTCCTTACCTGAGGAGGTTGTGAAGGCCAGGACTATAACAATGTTTAAAAGGGGAGTGGATAAATTCATAGGGCTAAGTCCATAAATGGCTATTAGCCAGGATGGGTAAGAATGGTGTCCCTAGCCTCTGTTCGTCAGAGGATGGAGATGGACGGCAGGAGAGAGATCACTTGATCATTGCCTGTGTTGAAGAAAAACTTAGTTTTTTGCTTTTTGTTTGGGTACAGCAAAATTAAATACTTTATTACTTTTTTTAGTGATTACAAGAGGGAGAGAGTGTTATAGGAAACTGGGTTGCCCCTTGTCCCGGACGGATTTTTTTTAATTAGTAAACAATTATAGCAATTATTTATACCTTTGTTACAGACAATAGCTAGCAAACCTGGAGACAGTAAAAAGAAAACATTTGCATTTGTTTATACATAAGCCTATTTGCTATTTTATTTGTTTTTAATACTAGAACAAAACCAAGACTGCATTTCACAAGGTTGTAATGACTTTTTACACAATTTACCACAATGTACCACATTATTTTGTTTTTACATATTTGTAACTTATGCTCACTTAGTTAACATACATTTAAGATTTTTTAAATTTTTGTTAATTATTTTTTGGCCTTTACACTTTTTTTTTGTACTTTTAGTACAACAAATACATTAAATTTTAATTTGCATTAAACTATGGATTTTAGATTTTACATTAACCTTAGGGGTTTTATGGGATGTAATGACAATGCATGATTAGCATGAACATGAAAGGTATTATTACTAGTATTACATTTTTTACAACAACAACAATAACATAATTTTACACCAACTAACAATACTACAAACAATAACATTTTTATAGGAATAAAATAATGGAGTTGTTGTACAGTTTTGGTTACAAAGCACAATACATTATACTTAGTACATAAAGTAGATACTTTATAAGCTGTATGAAAGGCATTTTTTTTAGCATGATATATATTTTGAAGCATGTGAATTTGCCCTTGCAAGTTAGAGATTTTGTGAACCTTTGGTAACAATGAAAGCAAATTTTGAAACCGATTAGGCACTATTTTAGTTTAATTAAAATATACCTGAAATTTAAGAGCTACATGCAACATTTTATTTGCAGGCCAGTAAATGATACGATTGCCTGCAGCAGTGGTAAGATTAATATGTATATTTTGTAATGTGGTGGCATTAACGTACACATAGCTATGATGAGCCTGAAAAAGTGGGTGTTTTGTAAGGGTAGTTTTTTGACCTTTATTTTTTTAGCAAATATTGTTATAAACAGTGACAACTTTGTTTGGCTTTAGTTTTTGTATACATTGAAGCTGTGGTGGTTTTAACGGCCAAAATGTTCATAGATTTTTTAACCCCATTTAAATATTAGCTGTAATTTTAGGAGCACTAACTAAAAATTGATTAGGAGAATTAGGCGGCCTTATTTTTTAGATATTTTTGTGAATTACCCAATTTTACATGCATTTTTTGTATGGACCTGGTAGGATTTGGTATGTGGGAGCCCACAGCCCCTTAACCGGTTTATAGGCTTGGAAGGAGCACTGTGAACGTTCATACTTTCATTTAGAAAGTCTTTAAGTATGTTTTTATGGCCACAGATTAGATGGTACTTTTGACGTGTTTGTAAGGGCAGTGGGCCAAGCTTGGGGCACTAGATTATTCTGAATGGCCATTAGCTGGTGATTTAGGAAATTTTGAATTTTTGAACATGCCAGATTTTACTGCAATGCCTTTTTAGCCTTAGTGATATTTAGTACCATTTTTTCTAATAAATTTTGGGTTATAGAACTAAGGGCGGAAATGACATGTAACTTACCCACTTTGGTTTAGCATGATAAGGGGAAGAGGTTTGTAATGTTGGAATTTTATTAGAAAAATTTAAAGGCACAGTAGGTTTGTTAGAGGACAAGGGAGAGGTTGCCAGCACGTTACCTTGTTGTTGTTTTCTGCTGTTCAGCAGGGCTAGAAGAAGGAGTACGTTGTAATGACTTTTTACACAATTTACTCTGTACCACATTATTTTATTTTTACATATTTTTAACTTATGCTAACTTAGTTAACATACATTTAAGATTCTTTAAATCCTTGTTAATTATTTCCTGGCCTCCACACCTGTTAGGTTCACTCCCTCAGGGGCACCTGGCATTGGCCACTGTCGGCAGACAGATACTGGGCTAGATGGACCTTTGGTCTGACCCGGTACGGCCGTTCTGATGTTCTTATGTTCTTATGAGGTTAAAAAACCAACCACTTGAGCAGAGAATAGCCAGGAAGGGCTGTTACAAAGAGGATGGGGATCTGCTGTTCTCCATGTCCATTGAAGGTCGAAGAAGACGTCCTGGGCTTAATCTGCAGCCAGGGAGATCTAGGTTAGATATTGGGGGAAACGTTCTCCCCCGCAGGGGAGCGAAGCCCTGGGACAGGTGAGAGAAGGAGGCTGTGGGGTCCCCGCCACTGCAGGTTTTTAAGAACAGGTGGGACAAACCCTTGTAGGGCTGGGCTAGGGTTAGTCAGCACGGGGGGCAGGAGTTGGTGACCTCTCGAGATCGCTCACCCCACGGCATCGTAGCAATGTCGGGCTGGAACAACTCGGGCAGATAGATCTGGATTGAAAGGTTGTGTAGCATACGGGACACCTCTGGACCCCCCGTGGCGTCTCTGTGCGGAGTCACAGGTTCCAAGGGGAGGAGGAACCACTCCAAAGATCCAGTCTGACCTCGGGCATAACACTGGCCCGAGAAGTCCCCGGAACGGTTCCTGTTTGAACTGTTATGAAGCATCCGAGTCCGCTCCGAAACTCCCTGCATGTTGGCTGCTCCTCTTCCCCCAATGACCGATGGCCCCTTCTCCCTTCTCTCCCCCCTGCGCCAGCGGAACCTTTTGATCCGACCTTCTTCTTGAGCCGGGCCGTCTCCAACGTCATCTGCTCCATCGTCTTTGGCGACCGCTTTGACTACGAAGACAAAGAATTCCTGTCCTTGCTGCAGATGATGAACGAAAGCTTTAGGGAGATCAGCACCCCGTGGTCACAGGTATGTCCTGCTCGAAATGAAACGGTCGGTATTTTCATTGCACGTGGGTTACTGCAGATAACTGTGTTCTGGGCCACCAGAGCAAATGCAGAGTAATGCGATAGACTTCAGTGAAGGTACTCCAGATTCACCCCGGCGTGACTCCAGATTCACCCCGGCGTGACTCCAGATTCACCCCGGCGTGACTGACAGTCTGGCTCTGGGGATGCACCAAAACCTGTTCTCTGTGTGTCTCTTCTCTTTCCAGTTCTATGACATGTATGTGAGTTTCCTCAAATACTTCCCCGGCCCTCACATGAAGATCTACTACATAGTGGAAGACATGAGGAAATTTATTGAGAGGAGAGTGAAGCAGAACCAAGCAACGCTGGATGCCAATTCCCCCCGGGATTTTATCGACTGCTTCCTGATCCAAATGGAAAAGGTACGGTGCTCTGGGAGCTGAGTGAATGGCTCGGGTGAGCGTCGAGCAAACACAGTGCTAGGGGCCCCACGAGTCATGCAATTTTCACCCATAACAAATACCAGGATCCCCCCACCCCAAAACAGCAGCAAAGTGATTTTGCAGAGTTCAGACAGGAATCGTTGTGCAAATCTGAACTTTTAAGACCAGCTCTCCTGTGGCTGTGGAAATCCCCATGCTGAGGTTTCAGCCTGTGTTGATTTTCCCCAAGGAAAAGCAAAACCCTTCCAGTGAATTTAACACCAAGAACTTGGAGCTCACCACGCTCAACTTGTTCTCCGCCGGCACGGAGAGCGTCAGCTCCACCCTGAGATACGGGTTCCTGCTCCTGATGAAACACCCGGAGGTCCTAGGTAACTAAGGAACGTTCATAAGCAGTCGCTGAATTGCACGGGTCAAACCCCGGGGGAGGTTTGCAAAAGGCCCATGCACCGGAGTTAGGGCCTGTCTCCACCAACACGAAGCCCAGCTCGGTGGGACTTTGGCTTGTGGGCTTGGAAACGCCTCTGCCTGGGTTTGCTGGACGCAGGTCTCCCAGCCGTGCTAACCCGGAGACCCTGATGCGGGTCTGCGGCTTTGGGCTGCGTCCGCACTGCACAATGGGACAGGGCCTGGACCAGAGTTGCAGAGGGCCTGGGGCTCTGACCCCACCCCCCAGCAGGGTCCGAGGACCCAGGTCCTGAGCGCTTGCTGACCCGAGTCAGACTGATTTGCAGGTGGAGATCAGTATCATTATGGGGAAACTGAGGCACGGGGCCTGAGGTCAGCGGCAGAGCCGGAAAGAGAATCTGGGTCTTCCGTGTCCAGTCCAGGGCTCTGCCCTCTAGGCCCTGGGGGTCCCCGCTCTCCCCACTCCTGAGCAGCTCCTGGGAGCCGCCGGGCTGGGGGTTAAGCTCTGTCTGTGGCGCTGGCAGGGAAGCTGCATGAGGAGATCGACCGGGTGATCGGCCAGAGCCGCGTCCCGGCCATCGAGGACCGGAGCCAGATGCCCTACACCGATGCCGTGATCCACGAGATCCAGCGGTTCAGCGACCTGATCCCCATGGATGTGCCCCACATCGTGACCCGGGACACCCAGTTCAGAGGCTACACCATCCCCCAGGTGAGGGGCGAGCGGGCGGGGGCGCAGGGGGGAGTCCGGGTCCGATTCTCAGCAGCTCTGACCCCATTGGCAGTTACCCGAGACCTGCCCGCTGAGCGGCTCTGTTCCTGCGTAATCCCAGCGTGGGGGCAGAGAGGGGAGGGCATGCCCGGGAGGGGGGACGGGGCGGACGGCTCCCACCCAGCTCGTCTCGTTCTGACCGCCTGGCGCTCTGCTCCCAGGGCACCGAGATCTACCCCATGCTCAGCACCGTCCTGCGCGACCCCAGCAAGTTCAAAACCCCCGAAAGCTTCAACCCCGGGAACTTCCTGGAGGAGACGGGGCGGTTCCGGAAAAACGACGCCTTCGTACCCTTTTCCTCAGGTGAGCTGCCTCATCCGGACTCCTCCGTCTGCCTGTGCATCCGTCCCCAGACACGCTGCAGTGCCCCTAATCCTCACTCCTCGGCCTGTCTGTCCGTCCGTCCCCAGACACGCTGCAGTGCCCCAATCCTCACTCCTCCGTCTGCCTGTCCGTCCGTCGCCAGACACACTGCAGTGCCCCAATCCTCACTCCTCCGTCTGCCTGTCTGTCCATCCCCAGACACGCTGCAGTGCCCCTAATCCTCACTCCTCGGCCCGTCTGTCCGTCCGTCTCCAGACACGCTGCAGTGCCCCTAATCCTCACTCCTCGGCCCGTCTGCCCGTCCGTCCCCAGACACGCTGCAGTGCCCCTAATCCTCACTCCTCGGCCCGTCTGCCCGTCCGTCCCCAGACACGCTGCAGTGCCCCTAATCTCACTCTCGGCCCGTCTGTCCATCCGCCCCCAGACACGCTGCAGTGCCCCTAATCTCACTCCTCGGCCCGTCTGTCCGTCCGCCCCAGACACGCTGCAGTGCCCCTAATCTCACTCCTCGGCCCGCCTGTCCGTCCGTCTCAGACACGCTGCAGTGCCCCTAATCCTCACTCCTCGGCCCGTCTGTCCGTCCGCCCCAGACACGCTGCAGTGCCCCTAATCTCACTCGGCCCGTCTGCCTGTGCGTCCGTCCCCAGACACGCTGCAGTGCCCCTAATCCTCACTCCTCGGCCTGTCTGTCCGTCCGTCTCCAGACACGCTGCAGTGCCCCTAATCCTCACTCCTCGGCCTGTCCGTCCGTCCGTCCCCAGACACGCTGCAGTGCCCGTAATCCTCACTCCTCGGCCCGTCTGCCCGTCCGTCTCCAGACACGCTGCAGTGCCCCTAATCCTCACGCCTCGGCCCGTCTGTCCGTCCGTCTCCAGACACGCTGCAGTGCCCTAATCTCACTCCTCGGCCCGCCTGTCCGTCCGCTCCAGACACGCTGCAGTGCCCCTAATCTCACTCCTCGCCCGCCTGTCCGTCCGCTCAGACACGCTGCAGTGCCCCTAATCTCACTCCTCGCCTGTCTGCCCGCCCGCCCCAGACACGCTGCAGTGCCCCTAATCTCACTCCGGCCCGCCTGCCCGTCCGCCCCAGACACGCTGCAGTGCCCTAATCTCACTCCTCGGCCCGTCTGTCCGTCCGTCTCCAGACACGCTGCAGTGCCCCTACTCCTCACTCCAGGCCGCGTCTGCCCGTCCGTCCCCAGACACGCTGCAGTGCCCCTAATCCTCACTCCTCGGCCCGTCTGTCCGTCCGTCTCCAGACACGCTGCAGTGCCCCTAATCCTCACTCGGCCCGTCTGCCCGTCCGCCCCAGACACGCTGCAGTGCCCCTAATCCTCACTCCTCGGCCCGTCTGTCCGTCCGTCTCAGACACGCTGCAGTGCCCCTAATCTCACTCGCCCGCCTGTCCGTCCGCCTCCAGACACGCTGCAGTGCCCCTAATCTCACTCTCGCCCGCCTGCCCGTCCCGCCCCAGACACGCTGCAGTGCCCCTAATCTCACTCTCGGCCCGTCTGTCCGTCCGCTCCAGACACGCTGCAGTGCCCCTAATCCTCACTCGGCCCGTCTGTCCGTCCGTCTCAGACACGCTGCAGTGCCCCTAATCTCACTCGGCCTGTCTGCCCGTCCGTCCCCAGACACGCTGCAGTGCCCCTAATCTCACTCCTCGCCCGTCTGTCCGTCCGTCTCAGACACGCTGCAGTGCCCCTAATCTCACTCGGCCCGCCTGTCCGTCCGTCTCCAGACACGCTGCAGTGCCCCTAATCTCACTCGCCCGCCCGTCTGCCCGTCCGTCCCCAGACACGCTGCAGTGCCCCTAATCCTCACTCCTCGGCCCGTCTGTCCGTCCGTCTCCAGACACGCTGCAGTGCCCCTAATCCTCACTCCTCGGCCCGTCTGTCCGTCCGTCTCCAGACACGCTGCAGTGCCCCTAATCCTCACTCCTCGGCCCGTCTGCCCGTCCGTCCCCAGACACGCTGCAGTGCCCCTAATCCTCACTCCTCGGCCCGTCTGTCCGTCCGTCTCCAGACACGCTGCAGTGCCCCTAATCCTCACTCCTCGGCCTGTCTGTCCATCTGTCCCCAGACACGCTGCAGTGCCCTAATCCACACTGCTCTATCTATCCCCACAGCCCCCGTATCTATCTATCTATCTATCCCCGCACACCCCCTCTATCTATCTACCCCCTGCACACACTCTCTCTCTCCATGCACCAAACGCTGTGGAATCAGAACAGTGATTGCAAAGCTCGACCCCCCCATTGCTTCCTCGCGCTAGGCATCCCGTCCGTGTGTGCGCCGGGCGGCTGACAATCCGCCCGGCTGCTCCCAGCGTAGGCCGGCCCCTCCCCGCCCGCCCACCCCGGCGCATCCGTGCGGCAGGCGTGTGGCTCACTCCCCACCCCGGCGCCCTCCCTCTTGTCCCTTGTAGGGAAGCGGATCTGCCTGGGAGAGGCGCTGGCTCGCATGGAGCTCTTCCTCTTCCTCACCACCATCCTGCAGCGCTTCACGCTGACGCCCCTGGTGGCCCCGGAGGACATCGACACCAGGCCACTGGAGAGCGGCTTTGCCAAAATCCCCCCCTTCTACCAGCTCTGCGTGGTCCCTCGCTGACGGCGACAGGAGACAAGGCCCAGGCAGGGGCCCCCGTCTGGCTGAGAAACCACAGGTGCCAGGGGCACGAGCAACATATCAGGCCTGCTTCTCAGTTCCCCCCTCCCTGCGCTTGGTTTAAAGTAGCTTTAAACTCCTCTTACCTATTATGGACTGTGTGTGGCGCTGGTGTCAGTCACAGCAGCCTCGGGGCTGCTCTAACTCACGCTGGGGGACACAGAACAGCCCCCTGGGGGGCAGAGAATAACCACAGCACAGTGCTCTCTGGCTGCCCTCTGCACCCGGGGCTGGGAGCAGTGTGGTGGGATCAGGGCCCTTGTGCAATGGGAGTGGGGGGATCTTCGGGGGCCTGGCTGGCACGGATGTAACTGCCTTGCTCGGAGTTACGTGAGTGAGAACGAAAGCCAGGGCCGGGGTCTCCTTCAGCCCAGGAGCAGGGATCTCGTGGGCTGCGCAATCCACACGCAGGAGTGACGTCGCGATACCAGCCTGCGCCCCGGTGCAGACAGCGCGAGGTGGAGGGACGAATTCCTCCCTCCACCCAGCGAGGCCTCTCGCGGAGAGGGATGAAATCCGCCGCCCGGCGCTGCCGTGTCTCCACCGCAGCCTTTCAAGCGGGCCTGGCTGGAGCACCTGGGCTGTCAGAACAGCTCCGGGGGTGATTCGCCGCCGACGTAACCCAAACCCATTAACCTGCTCCTGGCCCCGGGTGGGCTCAGGGAGGCAGCAGCCCTGTCATGTGCTGGCCTTGCACTGGGGCTGGGAAGCAGGGAGCCCCGTCGTGCGCCCCCGGCTTGAGATTTTAACGCGGTTTCCGCTTGACGCCTGCTGAGGCAGACGCTCCTGGCGGGACTCAACGGGACGTCCCCGCGATGAGGCTCTCGGCCGTTACTGGATGTTCTCCTGAAAACGTGCTGGGCTCGTAAGGACGGTGACGCTTCCTGCGTTCCCCGGGGAGGAAAGCTGGCCCTGCGCTTCCTTAGTTCGTGTTCATTCGGGGTTTGCTTGTAACTGCTTCAGCATCCAGCTTATTAAAGACCCTAAAACCGTGGTTGCAAAAGAAGGCTCGGAGAACACGTCGTGTATTGGTTCGTGTGCTTGCCTGTTCACAACCCACCTTGTTATCTAGATATGGGGATGGACGGCTGCATGGATCTATCTGTCCATCCCCGTAGCCCGCACCTCTCTCCCCCCGTACACGCCCGTCTATCTCGCTGGGCTGGCTGGCGCCGGGTTTCAGATTGTTCGTAGCTACCAAACAAGACCTTGTGGCCCAGGTTTTTAAAGGTGCTGGGCTGGGACACGCAATTCCCGGTCTCTGCCGCGGACTCCCCGGGTGACCTGGGGAGAGTTAGTTCATCTTCCCGGGCCCGAGGACCCCCACCTTTAAAATCAGGATAACGGCTCCGTCCTGGGTGTTTAGAGCGGGGCGGGGGGGGGCAAACTTTCAGGCCCGAGGGCCACAGCGGGTTTGCAAAACTGTCTGGAAGGCCGGGTAGGGAAGGCTGCACCTCCCCAAAGAGCCTGGCCCCTGCCCCCGTCCGCCCCCTCCCACTTCCTGCCCCCCGACTGCCCCCCTCAGAGCACCCACCCCATCCACTCCCCTCGCTCCTTGTCCCCTGACCGCCGCCTCCTGGGACCCCCCGCCCCAACCGCCCCCGGGACCCCACCCCCCATCCACCCCCCTCGCTCCTTGTCACCTGACTGCCCCCTCCTGGGACCCCCCAGCCCTTAACCGCCCCGGGACCCCACCCCATCCAACGCCCCTGCTCGCTGTCCCCTGACTGCCCCCTCCTGGGACCCCTGCCCCAACCGCCCGGGACCCCACCCCACCCAACGCCCCTGCTCGCTGTCCCCTGACTGCCCCCTCCTGGGACCCCCCGCCCCAACCGCCCGCAGGACCCCATCCCCATCCAACGCCCCTGCTCGCTGTCCCCTGACTGCCCCTCCTGGGACCCCTGCCCCAACCGCCCCGGGACCCCACCCCACCCAACGCCCCTGCTCGCTGTCCCCTGACTGCCCCCTCCTGGGACCCCCCGCCCCAACCGCCCGCAGGACCCCATCCCCATCCAACGCCGCTGCTCGCTGTCCCCTGACTGCCCGGACCCCCATCCACACCCCCACTCCCTGACAAGCCCCCCAGGGACTCTCACACTTACCCAACCCCCCATCCCTCGACTGCCCTCCAGAACCTCTGGCCTCTGACAGGCCCCCTGCTCCCTGTCCCCTGCTTGCTGCGGAAACCCCCGCCCCTTATCCAACCCCCCCGCCCCGGCCCCCTTACCGGGCGGCTCAGAGCTGCATGTCTGGCAGCCGCGCCGCCCAGCTGGAGCCAGCCATGCTGGTGCGCTGCCCTGCAGGAGCGTGCAACCCCACCCAGAGCACTGCCCTGCAGGAGCGTGCAACCCCACCCAGAGCGCTGCCCTGCAGGACTGTGCAACCCCGAGCACTGCCCTGCAGGAGCGTGCAACCCCGAGCACTGCCCTGCAGGAGTGTGCAACTCCCCACCCAGAGCACTGCCCGCAGGAGCGCAACCCCACCCAGAGTACTGCCCGCAGGAGCGTGCAACCCCACCCAGAGCGCTGCCCTGCAGGAGCGTGCAACCCCGAGCACTGCCCTGCAGGAGCGCAACCCCACCCAGAGCACTGCCCTGCAGGAGCGTGCAACCCCAGAGCACTGCCCGCAGGAGCGTGCAACCCCAGAGCACTGCCCTGTGGGAGCGTGCAACCCCAGACGGGGTCTGGGCGGCGCCCGGCCCGACGGGGCCCTGATTTCGGCCGGGTCTGGGCGGCGCCCGGCCGACGGGGCCCTGATCTCAGCCGGGGTCTGGGCAGCGCCCGGCGCGACGGGGCCCTAATCTCGGCCGGGGTCTGGGGGGTGCCCGGCCCAACGGGGCCCTGATCTCGGCCGGGGTCTGGGCAGCGCCCGGCGCGACGGGGCCCTAATCTCGGCTGGGGTCTGGGCGGCGCCCGGCCCGACGGGGCCCTGATCTCGGCCGGGGTCTGGGCAGCGCCCGGCCCGACGGGGGTCCCACTTTCTTACTGCAATGGGAGCTGAATACGAACCTTCCTGCGTCAGCGGAGCTGTAACTGAAATGGGTTAGAAGGAATGTCCCTGTCAGGCGTGTTATTCTATATCTGCCCACGAGGGGCCCCTTCCCCGTGTCTCAGAAACCGCAGCTGGGGGGCAGCCGGGCTCGTGCGACGTCCCCTTGGCCCTCCCGGCTCTGTACCTGTGGAGAATGGCATGAAGGCCTCGTTCGCCTTGAATTGACCCTGCTCGTCGAGGAAGCGCCCGGGGTCGAATCTCTCGGGGTCCCTGAAGCGGCTGGGGTCCCGCAGCACAGAGCTCAGCACTGGGAACACCTCCGTGCCCTGGCAGCAGAGAGGAGCAGAGGCAATGGGTAGAGCAGGGAGGACGAGGACTTAGGACTCCTGGGTTCTATTCCTGGAGCAGCCCCGACTCAGTCTCCCTCTCTGCAAAATGGGTCTAGTGATCCCAGTTTTGCGTTGCATGTAGTGATGGGCAACAATTCCGCTCGGTTACCCCGGATTGAGATGGGTGTAACGCTGGCTCCAGTGGAGTTACTCCGGGCTGACATTCGGGAGGGTGGGGGGCAGGAGGGGGAAGGGAATCGGCCCCGTACGGACATCATGAGCTGTTACCTTGGGAATGGTGTAGCCCCTGAAGTGGGTGTCCCAGGTCAGGGCGTGCGGGAGGTTCATGGGAATAACGTCGCTGAACCTCTGAATCTCGTGGATGACGGCGTCGGTGTAGGGCATCCGGCTCCGGTCCTCCACCGCCGGCATGTGGCTACGCCCGATCACCCGGTCGATCTCCTGGGTCATCTTCTCTAGGGAGGCCAGCGGAGACGAGGTACGTCAGCTGCAGATCTGACACCCCCGGGGTGAGGAGCACGGCCCCCACGTTCAAAGCCAGGATAACGCAGCCCGGTGTGTCCCTCCGGGGGTCAGCCAGCCAGTGACGCCCCATGGGTCCCTCACCGCGGAGAAGAGCGAGAACTCTGCCGGGGTGACGGCACGGGGGTTTGTCTACTCAGGCTGCTGGAGGCAGACAGACCCTGCTCGTTAGCTCCTGGCCAAGGTACGACCCGGAGGGACCCTTGGGAAGGGTGGAGGATGCTAACGAATGGGTAAGGGATGCTAGGAACCATCAAACTCCTTCCATGTCTGAATACTCCAGATGGGGCCGAAAGTTACCACCCACTCAGGCCGGATCCTCAGCTCCACCGGAGTCAAGGGAGCGAGGCCCGTTGACGCTAGCGGGGGATCTGGCCCATTTATTCCAAGCTTCCAACCTAATCCCCAGCTTCCCGCCCACTCGGTTACCTTCCACCTCCGGGTGTGTCAGCAGGATCAGGAGTCCGTAGCGCAGGGTGGAGCTGACGGTCTGGGTGCCGATGAAGAAGAGGTTGAACGCCGTCAGGACCAAGTTTCTGAGGTGGAATTCCGTGGCGGGGTTCAGGATTTCCTTGGAAAGCACAGGCGGGTACACGGGTTATCACCGGGGTAGGGACAGATCCTCGGCTGGTGCAAGTCGGCAGAGCCCCATGGAGTTCAATGGCCTTTGGATCCACCCCCAACCCCATAGGTCACTGCCCCTTTGACAGGCACAGACGGGGTGAGAGACTGAGCTGATGCCCGGTTACCATGGTGCTGCCAGGTTACCATGGAGTTGCCCGGTTACCATGGTGCTGCCAGGTTACCAAGGAAGCAGTAAGGGACCGAGGAGAGTCCAGGTGACTATGGAGGCCCTGCTGGAGAGCTGAAACGTGCAGGTTACTTAGGAACAATAATGGCCTACGGCTGCGGGAAGTCACCATGTGTCTTAAGGTTTGACGAGTATTTCCACAGGGACTTGGTTATGGGCTAGGAGGGGATGTAAGGGTCTGTTAAAAGCACCTGAGGGACCCGCGGTAAAACCGAGCGAGTTGCTTGCTAAATAACTGATGCTGGTGGGTTTATAAGAGCCGCCCCACCCCCGGCCCGTGGCCAGGAGAAGCAGGTGAGATACACAAGAAAGTGCCATGAAGGACAAGAACAGGAAAGCCGAGACGGGAAGAATAAGCCTGCGGCAGGCAGCCAATCTGTGGCGTGGTCGCTCCTGGGTTGTAGGCGAGCTGAGAATCAGCCAGTGACATGGCTAATCGCGCAGATGGGTGGGGCGGGTGCCGTGTGGGTGTCGCCGGGTTTCATGCTGATTGGAAGATCTCTAACCTTAATGGCGACGGGGAGAAGGATAATGAATACGTGGTGGGGGCGGTACATACGTGCTAAAATATAAGGGGGTATTTGGAGCATCGTAGGAACAATCCATCCCGACCTGCCCACGCCCCGGGAGAAGGTAACTGATCATTATAGTTATGGATTCATTTTGCCTATTCACTGTCCTAATGGTAGTTGTTAACCGCAAGAAACGTTTGTGGTTCAAATCAAGGTTTGCATCCCTACATCTGGGTGTCTGAGCCCGAGTGGGTTACAGTACCCACATCAGCTCTACGTTTCCGTGGAGGTTCTAGGTTTCCATGGAGATTCTAGGTTTCCATGGCAGCACTAAGAGACCGCAGAGATTCTAGGTTTCCATGGAGATTCTAGGTTTCCACGGAGGCACTCAGAGGTCCTGGAGGTGCTAAGGTATCGTGGATGGACTCAGAGATTTACTAATTAATTACTCACGTGTGTTACCATAGCGCTAGCAAGCCCTAGTCGTGGGTCAGGCCCCATTGTGCTCGGTGGTTACAAAGACAGGACAAAAAGATGCTGCCCCAAAGAGCTTCCGATCTCAGGATCAGGCAAGAGAGCACGCAGGGAACACAGGGAATCCCTGAGGCCGTGTGGGCCAGCATGATGGGCCGCGGTTCCAGTGCACCAGCGGCCAAACAGTGGTCAGGTGTGAGGGCATCAGGACAAAGGGGAGTTGAAAAACTTGCTTTGATTCCCTGAAGTACGTGGCGATGCCTGAATTGCACGTGTGAAACAAAGGCCACTGGGGCCACGTCTGTCCGTCTCAGCTTCTCTCTTTCCAGACCTTTTCCATCTGGAGGAGGAAGCAGTCGATGAAATCCCGCGGGTTATCACGGTCCAGAGACGCCTGGTTCGCTTTGATCCTCTCCAAGATGAAGCTGTTGATGTCCTCCAGGTCTCGGAAGATCTGTTTGTGGGCTCCTGGAAGGAAGCGCATGACCCAGGAAAACATCTCGTAGAGCTGTAGAGTGGGGTATGGAAAACTGTGTTAAAATGGGGCAGCTTTGAAAGCTCTGGGGTTTCCTAGTCCTGCTGGAAGGCATGTGGCTCTAGAGGGAAGTGTCTAATCACAGGCAACCTGGAGAGGGTGGGGGGAGCTGTGCCTCAGGGCTTGAAGAGCAGCCTGTTTTGTCTCTCTCTGTTTCTGGGTTCTCGTGTGTTATCGTTCCAAATTCTCCGAAACAGGGTGACATTGCAACCTTCCCCCAAGAGTGTTTGATGTTTTTATCCAGCCTCTGTCGGTGTGTCGTGAACATAATATATAGGGCAGAGAAAACCAGGGGGACGCACATGCGACCTTCCAAACTCGGCTTCTCTCGAGCACCAGCGTTTCAAGGCCAGAAGATTACTCTCTAGTCTGATCTCCTTCTATATGTCCTGTTTCTTGTCATTCTCCCACGCCACCTCTTTCCCCCCTCCAGACCCCACCCCCCACTCGCTCCTCTCTGCCCCTCCCCCATCCCTCGCCCTTATTTAAAAGTGATGGGGGGGCCCGGCGCCCCCTGCTCCAGCACCCCTGCTTGCCGTCCCTTCTAACCCTATGGCTCTGAACGAGGCCGGTGATACACTGAGGGTAGGACAAGAAGTAAAGGGCTTGAACTGCAGCAAGGGAGTTTTCGGTTAGAGATTAGGAAAAACTTTCCGTCTCTGAGGGGAGTTGCGAACAGGCGCCGCAGGGGCTGTGGAATCCCCGACCCTGGCGGTTTTTAACAGCAAGTTGGGGAGACGCCTGCCGGGATCGATCTAGGTTGATTGGTCCTGCCTGAGCACAGGGGGCTGGACTCGATGACCTCGAGGTCCCTTCCAGCCCCACGCCTGAGTCTGTGGGGCTGATTCTCAGGCTTCTCTGCCCCACTCCTGCAGGATAAAGGGGGCCGGGGTGGCCCCCCGGGGATCCCCCTCCAGGGGGTGTCTGGGAGCGCTGGGTCCTATCCCTGGCTCCAGGGCCGCTCACCTGTCCCCAGGTGGAGCTGAACCGCACGAAGAGCTGGTTGGTCTTGGCCAGCAAGTCGAGGAAGCTCTCGTCCGCGGAATCGAAGCGCTGGCCGAAGACGATGGAGCAGATGACGCTGGAGGCCGAGCGGCTCAGGAAGAAGGTGGGGTCGAAGGGCGAACCTGGAAGGAGAAGAGGGGACGGGACATTCAGCCCGTCCAGCAGCTCTGGTACCGGAACGTCTGACGGCTTCCAGCAGGGAGGGGCATGAACGGGGAGCTCCCGCAGCTGCTCCCCACAGCCTGACCCGGCCGGACAGAGGAACCCACAAATAGACGAACCCTTGGTTTTCCTGAACTCCTCCACCAGGCGCTGGGCCTGGTCCTGGATCTGCTGCTCCACGCTCCGCTGCCCCGTGCCGAAGTCCTGCAGCGCGGCGAGGGAGAACCGGCGCAGCTGCCGCCACCGCTCCCCGTTGGAGAAGAGCAGCCCTGGGGATCGGAGGATTGTGCAAAGCGTCCCGTCAAGGGCACAGGAAAGGGAACCGGGAGCGCGGTGAGTGGCCAGCCTGGAGGGGCTGGTGAGAACCCTGCACATTGCTGGCACGCCAAGGGGCTCCGTGCGTGTGAGACACGCGTTCAGTGACCTCACAGCCCCACTGGTGAGTCTGTAGCTGGGGGAAAGGAGACAGAGGTGGACGTGCCCAAGCTGGCTCACTGAGTCAGTGGCGGAACCAGGGACAGAACCCAGGAGTCCTGGCTCCCAGCCCCCCCGCTCTAACCACGGGACCCCACTCCCCTCCCAGAGCCGGGGAGAGAACCCAGGAGTCCTGGCTCCCAGCCCCCCCTGCTCTAACCACTGGACCCCACTCCCCTCCCAGAGCCTGGGAGTGAACCCAGGAGTCCTGGCTCCCAGCCCCCTCTGCTCTAACCACCAGACCCCACTCCCCTCCCAGAGCCGGGGAGAGAACCCAGGAGTCCTGGCTCCCAGCCATCAGACCACATGCCTTATATGTGGCCTGCGGAACTCACCAAACCCCTGGACAGCCTCCTCGAAGGCCGCCAGCTTCCCTCTCCCGCTGAACTCGTCGGCTCGATCCTCCAGGGCCTCCTTCACGGCCTCGTACCCCCACAGGACCACGACCCGCCGGGGGCCCAGATGAACCGTGAAGACCGGGCCGTACTTGTCCCTGAGCTGCGGTAGAAAGCAGGGGGGGTGGAACTGAGCCGAATCCGTCCCCATGCACTAGGGGCGTGATTTACTAGGGGGCCTTGCTTGTCCCCATGCCCGGCTTTCCATAGGCCTGCACGCGCCGCGCTCTGCCCTCTTCGCCTGCCAGACTTTTCAGGCTAGAATCTAATCCCGTGTCAAGCTCTACACGCCAACACAAATTCCCGCCCTCTGCATTTTTCTGAGGTGACACCCCTGGTTTGCAGTCGCTGAGCGTATCGATCGGCTTTCTCGCTGACACCCTGTTCGTGCAGCCACCACCCGGCTCGGCTGGTGAACCGTGCAAAAATCCTTTCACGGTGATTTATCTATACAAGCAACCGCCCCGTGTCCTCCCCCATGCCCGCTCGCCGCACCCAGCCCCTAAACTCTCCTTGGCCCCAAATATCCTCCTGCACCCACGCCCCACGCCCGAGCCTGTGCAACAGCGCACAAAGCTGAGATGCAGCGACCTCTGGGGCGGAGCACATCAGTCGCCCCCGTGTGCTGCACTATATGGACGTACAGCGCCTAGCGCACCGGGGTCCTGAGCGTTGTTTGGGGCTCCCGGGCCTACGTAATAAGGGGGGGAATAAATCAAGAGGCCATGCCGCCCAGCAGCACAGGGGAGAGAATTTGAGCTGAGGATACTGCAGCTCGTGTGGGAACGGTTCCCGGTGGCGGTGAAGGATGCCAGGATTTCTTTCAGAGCTGCAGTAGCAGGCTCCTAACCGCTCCCCAGGAAGAGCAAACGCGGGAAGCAGGCAGACGTGACCTACCTCCCTGAGCGAATTCACCATCCCCTCCGCTTTCAGCTCTAGCGCGTTGCCCAGGAAAGGCAGGGGAGCGGGGCCGGGGGGAAGGTGGCTTCTCTGGGACCTCGGTCTGCGCACGAGGAGGTAGATCAGGCCTGAAATGCACAGCAGCAGCAGAAGAGTGGTTACGTATCCGCCCCCCATCGGGTCCTGCGGTTGTGTCAGCCGGGAGAGGGTCTCTGGCCCGCGTTCTGCGGGATCTCCGACTGGATGATCAAATAACCCCGCGCTGGCCGTAGCGTCCGCGAGAAACAGCCGAGCTGCTCGGAGGAGGCGTCTCGGCAGCCCGGGGATCCCAGGCTTTATAATGGCTGGTTTCAGGCCGGCTGGGCGGTATTTACCCAGGAGGGTTGTAACATGCCTTGGGTGCATACGGTTCTTATCTGGGGCCGCTGGCGTTGTTTAAACATGGGCGCAGCCCAGAGCGGGTTTGGCTCAGACCAAAGCGATGGAGGGAGCTTGGAGGACTCAACCGCTGGGAAATCCAGCCAGGATACGGCTTTGGGTCGTCCATTCCCCCTTGTGGTGAAAGCCCTGGGCTGAGCCTCGGGGGATCTGGCTGCAATTCCTCTCTGCCACAGAGTCCCTGCGAGACCTTGGGCAAGCACCTGCCTCTCTGTGCCTCAGTTTCCCCATTTGTGAAGAGAATCTTAGTCCCTTCCCTTTCTCTATTAGATTGGGAGCTCTCTGGAGGCAGGGACTGTCTCTTGCCCTTTGTCTGTGCAGCACCCGGCCCAACGGGGGTCCTGATCTCGGTCGGGGTCTGGGCCAGGCCTGGCACAACGGGGCCCTGATCTCAGTCGGGGTCTCAAGATGCAGCCACAATACCTGTAATACGAAGCGTCTGAAGCCAGGCGTCCTCAGCACCAGCTGTGCATGAAGCCACACGACTGACGTCTGTCCGCGGTGGTTCTGTCTCTCTCTGCTCCCCGCGGGGGAGCACCGTGTGGGCGGGGGCCATTGTGCACACAAGCGCAGCCAAGGCTGGGGTCAGGCCCTTAACAACAGCAAACAGACCCGGCCCGAGCCCCGACCCCGTAACCTGGGGAAACCTCCCGCCCTCCCGGGGCTGCTCTGGGAGGCAGGAGCTCCCCTCTCGCGAGCCCGGAGTCTGTGTGCAGCAAAGAAAGGGAAACGGCAGGACTGTCCCTTGAACACGCCACCCCCCCGTGCCCCGGTCGGTCGGTTAGCGAAGAGCCAGGGTTCCCGGGGGATGGAACAATGCACCCGGCTCCCGCCCAGCGCTAGCCACCGCCGCTCGCGGGACAGCCCGGCCTCATGTCCCGCCACTTACCCCAGCCCTCGGGGGAACCGTGCAGCCAGTGCGATCTCTGGGGTGTCCTTCGCTGCCCCCCCAGGCCGGCTCCCCGCTCTACGATCCCCTCCACTGAGTCTCATCAGCTCTGTCCTGCACCGCTGGCGAGGGGCGGCCCCAGCGGTGCCTGGGGCTTTTTACACAGGGAGAAACCCCCATCCCCACCCCTTTGGCATCCCGGCCCCCCGCGTAGCCAGCGAGGGGCATTTTAGGGTGACCCCCCCCCAAGCCGGGCCTGCTGCATTCAGCCCCGGTGCCCTTTCCTCATACAAGAGGGGTCACCGTTCCGTCCCCCCGGCCTTCAAACCCTCCACGATTCGTCACCCCGAACTGGCCGGGCTGGATCCAAAGCTGCGCCAGGCGCTGTGCGTGTCTGTACCAACCCGGGCTGCTCCTGAGCGCTGTTCTCTCACAGCCCTCGCTCACGCCTGCCGCGGTCTGAGCCTCGGCCCCCACCCCCTGACCCCTGCCAGGCTCCCCGCCCCACGGCTGAAATCTGGGTGGAAACTGAGGCCAGTGCAGGACTTGGTCGGCCAGCAATGCAGCCAATGGGCTTGTAAAGCAGCGTGTTACACCAGCCGGATCTCCCTCCTATCCTACTGCAGGGGCTAGTGGTTAGAGTGGGGGGGTGGGGCTAGGAGCCAGGACTCCTGGGTTCTCTCCCAGCTCTGGGAGGGGAGTGGGGTCTGGTGGTTGGGGCTGAGAGCTCGGACTCCTGGGTTCTCTCCCAGCTCTGGGAGGGGAGTGGGGTCTGGTGGTTAGAGCAGGGGGGCTGGGAGCCCGGACTCCTGGGTTCTGTCCCAGCTATGTGCGATGGATGCGGGCAGCTGTTTGCATTTTTTCTGCTGCGTCATTCCCCCACCTGCCAGAGCCAAATACTGACGCCAGGCCCCGCTGTAGACTCTGTCCTTGCTCGGGCGGAGGGGAGCTAAGAGCCAGCGGCTGAGGCAGGACTGGCTGAGTTTGCCCAAGCGGAGGACAGAGAAGTATCTCCCCAGCCCCACTGAGGAGGGGAGAAGCAGCAAAGTGGTAGAACCTGATCTACCCCCCCAGGCACACCAGCAACTGCCCTCCCCCCACCGGCCACGGCAAGGTTGTGTGTGCAGCGGCAGCCGTGCAGCAGCTCCCCCGTCTGTTTGCACCGGGCTGAGCTGTGGGCGTGCAAAGCGAGTGTGCACCGGCGTGTGCTGTAACACTGCCCCAGTGCTCCCTGCTCGGTCACCATCTGCTGTGAGACTCACGGGCTCGGGCCACACGCGCCAGCTCCGTGGAGCTGTTCGTCAGGCCCGGGGAAGGTGCTCGGCACGTCCCAGGGGTTCACGCCGCGGCGAGCTGCCAACCAGCCGGGTTGTGCCAGCTGCTCGGTGCCGTGTTCTCGGAGCGCCCGGCAGTCACCGAGCCAGCAGCCCAGGCTTTCCGTGAGGACGGATCCCAGGCTCGGGTCGGCGGCCCAGGCGCTCGGCCAGTTTACTATCAGCAAAGCACGGTCCTAGCGCCTGTCCGATGGGTCACACGTCTGCCCGTGACAGGCAATGACTCAGTCAGACACCAGGGTCCTGGCTCCTACAGAGACGCCCCTCCTAGGACGGCTCCTTTCATGCACTGATACAAACAGGTTACATCTCCCGCTCGCTCCAGGCATTCCCGGGTACCACCCGTCTCCTCCTACCCGCGACTTGGAGCAAAACACCCCTGTCAAGCTCTCCTTATCTCAGGAGGGGTCGGGCAGGTCTGGTGCAATCGCCTAGGAATCTGTTTACCGAGCTACTGGAGAGATCTGGGCTTTTTCTGCACCCAGCAGGTATCCTCGGCTTGCTGGACTGCATTGCTCTTCCGCCAAGCTCTGGTTCCCAGCCTTCGGTTCACACGGTTGGCTATGCCCAGGGCTCCAGCAAGGCCTACGCGATAGAGCCAGAGCGACCACCTTGCACAAGATCACTCAGGCCGAAGCGGGGTTGGTGGGTTACAGAGCGCGGCAGAGAACTGTCAGCTCAGTGCGTCTACTCAGGCTCGGATCCTTGGCGCTCCCGGGCTCGTCTGGTGAAGGTGTCGGGCACATTTCCTGGGAGGATGAGGCCTGAGAGGCCAGATCTGGGGGGTTTCTGCCTGTTCTTGGTTTCCTGCGGGAGTTCATTCAGGTGGCAGGGCTTTGGGCGTCCCTTCCCCCGCTGGGGTGTTATGTCGTGCGGCGGATGAGGTCCCCCCAGGTTGTGATCGGCCTGTAAGAAAGGTGTGTTTGATTAAAGAGGCTAGGACTCTTCAGTTTGGAAAAGAGAAGACTAAGAGGGGATATGATAGAGGTCTATAAAATCATGAGTGATGTTGAGAAAGTGGATAAGGAAAAGTTATTTACTTATTCCCATAATACAAGAACTAGGGGTCACCAAATGAAATTAATAGGCAGCAGGTTTAAAACAAATAAAACGAAGTTCTCTTCACGCAGCGCACAGTCAACTTGTGGAACTCCTTACCTGAGGAGGTTGTGAAGGCTAGGACTATAACAATGTTTAAAAGGGGACTGGATAAATTCATGGTGGCTAAGTCCATAAATGGCTATTAGCCAGGATGGGTAAGAATGGTGTCCCTAGCCTCTGTTCGTCAGAGGATGGAGATGGATGGCAGGAGAGAGATCACTTGATCATTGCCTGTTAGATTCACTCCCTCAGGGGCACCTGGCATTGGCCACTGTCGGTAGACAGATACTGGGCTAGATGGACCTTTGGTCTGACCCGGTATGGCCTTTCTTATGTTCTTATGGGGCGGTACTGATATCAGAGCAGTGGAGAGCTGTAACTCCGAATGGTTTGGCAGGTGATGCAATTCTGCCTCCCTAACTGGATCTGATTCCCGAAGGGGGCAGGAAAAGCCGGGGGGAAGAGGTGCAATATGTGTTCGTTTCCCCTCTTTCTGCCTCAGTTTCCCCTCACACCCTTGTCTACATGTCGGCTGTGGGCTCTTCAGGGCAGGCTCTCACTCCCTGGCTGTCCTGTGCTCACTCTCAGCTGAGATCCACAGATGCTGCCGTGCTACTAACGAGTAATAACCATTGACCAGCGCAGCCCTGTTCAGACTGGTTCTTCGGATGCCTGGAGTGAGAGTTACAGCTGCAGGCGTTATATAGTGAGGCATGGAGAGAAGGGAGTTACCTCACAAGTGGGGACCCAGTGCTGACAGGGCCAATTCGATCAGGGTGGATGTGGTCCACTCCCAATAACAGATGAGGAGGTGTCAATTCCAGGAGAGGGGAAGCTGCTTCTGTGATGAGCCAGCCACTCCCAGGCCCTATTCAAGCCCAAATTAATGGTGTTACATGTGCAAATGAATTTTAGTTCTGCTGTTTCTCTTTGACGTCTGTTTCTGAAGTTTTTTTTGTTCAAGTATATTTTGTTCATGTGCCAGCAATGCCCCCCTGCCACGTACCCTGGCCAACCCCGACAGTCCCTACGTAAAGGAATAAATGGACACAAATCGGACATCAGGAACGGTACCATGGAAAAGCCAGTAGGAAAACCTGTCACCCTCCCTGGACAGTCTATAAGAGATTTAAAAGGAGCCATCCTGCAACAAGAAAACCTTCAGAAACAGACGTCAAAGAGAAACAGCAGAACTAAAATTCATTTGCATATGTAACACCATTAATTTGGGCTTGAATAGGGCCTGGGAGTGGCTGGCTCATCACAGAAGCAGCTTCCCCTCTCCTGGAATTGACACCTCCTCATCTGTTATTGGGAGTGGATCACATCCACCCTGATCGAATTGGCCCTGTCAGCACTGGGTCTCCACTTGTGAGGTAACTCCCTTCTCTCCGTGTGTCACTATATAGGGGTTTTTTTTTAACCCTTTTTTAACCTTTTTATCTCTTTTTAAATTTTTTTTTTTTTTAACCACGATGCATCTTTACCTGGTCCGGACCAATACCATGAGGCGGTATGACAACCCCTCTTGAGGCGGTAAAAACCCCTCAGCACCGGTGCATTCTAATGCATTTACCTATGCATTACCTTATGCATTTCCTTGGCCAACTCAGCAGTTCCCAGTACTGCTATAAACTAACCTTATTGGGGCCTCTCCCCAATACCACTTTGCATCTGATCCTGCTGCACAGTCAATAAGTTCAGATGGCGTGAGCCCAACAGAGACAGACGTCCTCACGGAAAGTCCTCCTCCGATACCCCAATAGAGATTTCAAAAGGTCTCATACCTCTCATGTGGCGCCATGGGGTTCGAAAGGGAATGATCCGTAGTAGTTGTCTGTGGGTCCGTGGGCGTTGCCATCCCGGACGAGCCCCCAAATTGTCGAAGAAAAACTCAGTTCTCGCTTTTTGTTTGGGTGCAGCAAAATCAAATACTTTATTATTTCTCCAGTAATTACCATGGAGGGAGAGAGTGCCATAGGACACAGGGTCGCCCCAGTCCTGGACAGGTCTCTCAACTGGTAACCAATTACATTAAGCCTTTATACCTTTGTTACAGACAATTTCTAGCAATCATGGAGACTGTAAAAAGCAACAAATACATTTTGTTTATACATAGCAGAAAGGCTTATTTTATTTGTCTCTCTCTTAAAAAAAGCAAGCCTGCATTTTGGTTAGTGATTGCAAGGTTGTTATAACTTTGTACACAGTTCCTGTCCTGTCGCCTCGCACTATCTTTGCTCCTACAAGTCTCACGTCATTAGGGTTACAGTATGGCCTGACTCTTGCTAACTGACTGACACGCATTAAAATCCGCTTCAAATCCTTGTTAATTATTTACTGGCTTCCACAGGGCCGTGGCTCCACTGGGGTCAATGGGGCCCAGATCCCAGCTGGTGTGAATGGGCCGTGGCTCCACTGGAGTCAATGGGGCCCAGATCCCAGCTGGTGTGAATGGGCTGTGGCTCCACTGGGGTCAATGGGCCCAGATCCCAGCTGGTGTGAAGGGGCCATGGCTGCACTGGAGTCAATGGGGCCCAGATCCCAGCTGGTGTGAATGAGGGTAACTGTACAAGGGAGCTCTGCCAACTGATCCTAACACGCTGCCCTGCTCCAGACCAGACTGGCGCTGCTGCACTCAGGGCGCGTGCCAGAGTTGCACGGAATATAGCTCATTGAAAGCTAATTGAGAGTAATGCAGCTCTAGAGCTGCAAGCTCCTTATGTGTCAGCCAAGTTCATTCATGGTCTTTAATCATCCATTAACCGATGGACTTAATGTGCAACCCGCTGATTGATAAGAGGGAGGTTAATGGTGAATCGATTAGCAAAACAAAGCAAAATAAAGAAAAACAGAGAGGGGAAAAGCAACACAGATTGCCATGATCCTGAGGTTACAAGGATGAATAAGCAGAATTTTGGGGTCAGATCCCAGCTGGTGTGAATGGGCCGTGGCTGCACTGCAGTCAATGGGGCCAGATCCCAGCTGGTGTGAATGGGCCGTATTGGAGTCAATGGGGCTAGATCCCAGCTGGTGTGAATGGGCCGTGGCTGCACTGCAGTCAATGGGGCCAGATCCCAGCTGGTGTGAATGGGCCGTATTGGAGTCAATGGGGCTAGATCCCAGCTGGTGTGAATGGGCAGTGGCTGCACTGCAGTCAGTGGGGCCAGATCCCAGCTGGTGTGAATGGGCCATTGCTCCACTGGGGTCAATGGGGCCAGATCCCAGCTGGTGTGAATGGGCCGTGGCTCCACTGGAGTCAATGGGGCCAGATCCCAGCTGGTGTGAATGGGCCGTGGCTCCACTGCAGTCAATGGGGCCAGATCCCAGCTGGTGTGAATGGGCAGTGGCTGCACTGGAGTCAATGGGGCCAGATCCCAGCTGGTGTGAATGGGCTGTGGCTCCACTGGAGTCAATGGGGCAGATCCCAGCTGGTGTGAATGGGCAGTGGCTGCACTGGAGTCAATGGGGCCAGATCCCAGCTGGTGTGAATGGGCAGTGGCTGCACTGGAGTCAATGGGGCCAGATCCCAGCTGGTGTGAATGGGCCATTGGCTCCACTGGAGTCAATGGGGCAGATCCCAGCTGGTGTGAATGGGCCGTGGCTGCACTGGAGTCAATGTGGCAGATCCCAGCTGGTGTGAATGGGCTGTGGCTCCACTGGAATCAATGGGGCCAGATCCCAGCTGGTGTGAATGGGCAGTGGCTGCACTGCAGTCAATGAGGCCAGATCCCAGGTGGTGTGAATGGGCCGTATTGGAGTCAATGGGGCTAGATCCCAGCTGGTGTGAATGGGCCGTGGCTCCACTGGAGTCAATGGGGCCAGATCCCAGCTGGTGTGAATGGGCCGTTGCTCCACTGGGGTCAATGGGGCCAGATCCCAGCTGGTGTGAATGGGCCGTGGCTCCACTGCAGTCAATGGGGCCAGATCCCAGCTGGTGTGAATGGGCCGTGGCTGCACTGGAGTGAATGGGGCAGATCCCAGCTGGTGTGAATGGACAGTAGCTGCACTGCAGTCAATGGGGCCAGATCCCAGCTGGTGTGAATGGGCCATGGCTCCACTGGAGTCAATGGGGCAGATCCCAGCTGGTGTGAATGGGCCGTGGCTGCACTGGAGTCAGTGGGTCCAGATCCCAGCTGGTGTGAATGGGCCGTGGCTGCACTGCAGTCAATGGGGCTAGATCCCAGCTGGTGTGAATGGGCCGTGGCTGCACTGGAGTCAATGGGGCCAGATCCCAGCTGGTGTGAATGGGCAGTGGCTGCACTGGAGTCAATGGGGCCAGATCCCAGCTGGTGTGAATGGGCCGTGGCTCCACTGGAATCAATGGGGCCAGATCCCAGCTGGTGTGAATGGGCCGTGGCTGCACTGGAGTCAGTGGGTCCAGATCCCAGCTGGTGTGAATGGGCCGTGGCTGCACTGCAGTCAATGGGGCCAGATCCCAGCTGGTGTGAATGGGCTGTGGCTGCACTGCAGTCAATGGGGCCAGATCCCAGCTGGTGTGAATGGGCCGTGGCTCCACTGGAGTCAATGGGGCCAGATCCCAGCTGGTGTGAATGGGCAGTGGCTGCACTGCAGTCAATGGGGCCAGATCCCAGCTGGTGTGAATGGGCCGTGGCTGCACTGGAGTCAATGGGGCCAGATCCCAGCTGGTGTGAATGGGCAGTGGCTGCACTGCAGTCAATGGGGCCAGATCCTAGCTGGTGTGAATGGGCTGTGGCTGCACTGCAGTCAATGGGGCCAGATCCCAGCTGGTGTGAATGGGCAGTGGCTGCACTGGAGTCAATGGGCCCAGATCCCAGCTGGTGTGAATGGGCCGTGGCTCCACTGGAGTCAATGGGGCCAGATCCCAGCTGGTGTGAATGGGCCGTGGCTCCACTGGAGTCAATGGGGCAGATCCCAGCTGGTGTGAATGGGCCGTGGCTGCACTGCAGTCAATGGGGCCAGATCCCAGCTGGTGTGAATGGGCCGTGGCTGCACTGCAGTCAATGGGGCCAGATCCCCAGCTCTTGGCCCTTGAGCTAGACTGGGACAATTATACTATTTCTTTTGGGTTAATCTTCCCTTCTGCTCTTTGAGTGACGAGAACGCAGGGACAGAGCAGAGCCGGCTGGTGCCATTGTTAACCTCGAACAAGATCTAAGTAAACAGAGGCTGCTACACTCATTGTCTTCTTCCAGTTCTCCCACCATACGAGTCCCCATTGCAAACTCACTGCTCGAACACGGCGCTGCTAGCCACGGCCAACGAACAGCCCTGATTCCCATTCACCTCCTTCCTTCGCATGTCCTGAAAGGTAGAGGTTGGGTCATTAAGTCTTTCTGGCTCATTGTCCTGCGATGTCTATGGGCAGAAGGGATGGAGGGATGGATGGGTGGGTGGGTGGATGGAGGGGTGTCTATGGGCAGGGAGGGAGGATGGAGAGATGGATGGGTGGGTGGATGGAGGGGTGTCTATGGGCAGGAGGGATTGATGGGTGGATGGATGGAGGGTTGCCTATGGGCAGGGATGGATGGATGGAGGGATGAATGGATGGAGGGGTGGATGGAGAGATGGAGGGATGGATGGGTGGGTGGAGGGGTGGGTGGATGGATGGGTGGATGGAGGGATGTCTATGGGCAGGAGGGATGGATGGGTGGGTGGATGGATGGAGGGGTGCCTATGGGCAGGGAGGGATGGATGGGTGGATGGAGGGGTGTCTATGGGCAGGAGGGATGGATGGGTGGGTGGATGGATGGAGGGGTGCCTATGGGCAGGGAGGGATGGATGGAGGGATGGGTGGGTGGATGGATGGAGGGGTGCCTATGGGCAGGGAGGGATGGATGGGTGGATGGATGGAGGGGTTTCTATGGGCAGGGATGGAGGGATGGATGGGTGGATGGAGGGATGGATGGGTGGGTGGATGGAGGGGTGTCTATGGGCAGGAGGGATGGATGGGTGGATGGATGGGTGGGTGGATGGAGGAGTGTCTATGGGCAGGGAGGGATGGATGGGTGGATGGAGGAGTGTCTATGGGCAGGGAGGGATGGATGGGTGGGTGGATGGAGGAGTGTCTATGGGCAGGGAGGGATGGGTGGATGGAGGGATGGATGGGTGGGTGGATGGAGGGGTGTCTATGGGCAGGAGGGATGGATGGGTGGATGGATGGGTGGGTGGATGGAGGGGTGTCTATTGGCAGGGATGGAGGGGTGGATGGAGGGATGGATGGGTGGGTGGATGGAGGGGTGTCTATGGGCAGGAGGGATGGATGGGTGGATGGATGGAGGTGGATGGAGGGATGGGATGGGTGGGTGGATGGATGGGTGGATGGGTGGATGGATGGGTGGGTGGGTGGAGAGGTGTCTATGGGCAGGAGGGATGGATGGGTGGATGGATGGAGGGGTGTCTGGGGAAGGAGGGATGGGTGGATGGAGGGGTGGATGGAGGGATGGATGGGTGGGTGGATGGAGGGGTGTCTATGGGCAGGAGGGATGGATGGGTGGATGGATGGAGGGGTGGATGGAGGGATGGGTGGGTGGATGGGGGGGTGGGTGGGTGGGTGGATGGAGGGATGGGTGGGTGGGTGGAGGGGTGTCTATGGGGATAGATGGAGAGATAAAGGGGATGTGGGGATAGATAGTGAACAACCGCCAATGGGTAGATAGATGCTACAAATATGATTGACAGGTTAGGTAGGCGAGGTGATATCTGTAATTGGACCAGCGTCTGACCCCCCCCAGCTCCGAGCACCGGCCCCTGCCCCCTCCTCGCCCACCTCCCCTCGCTTTCCGTGCAGGGCGGAACGAGAGACACGAAGAAGCCACTGGTGGGTTATGGCGAAGCCGGGGAGATCGTCCCCAGCACCAGAGGCTTTCACAATGTTGACAAACAAGGAGATAATTAGAGGCATGTGACTGGCGGATTAGAGAAGTGTTTGCCCAGGGCCATTATGCAATGTAGGAGGCAGGCCAAACCCGACTGGGAGTGGATATAAGCGAGGGCTTTCCAGGCTGGGGAGTGACTCCACGCACCATGGAGCTGGCTGGAGCCATCACCATCTTCCTGGGCATCTACGTGTCCTGCCTCCTTGTCATCTCCGCCTGGAGGAAGCAGTCGCGCTACAAGAACCTGCCCCCCGGGCCCACTCCCCTCCCGCTGATCGGGAACTTTCTGCAGATGAAGGTGGGAGAAACCCTGAAATCACTGGAGAAGGTGAGTCACCGAGAGCCGCTGCAAGCGACCCGCAGCCACTGGCTCTGGAGCCAGCTCATGGGGAGACCAGTTCATTTGAAAGTCTGTGTGTCTATTCCTATATATACCTGTGTACACCCCGTCTCTGCGTCTACCCAGCCCCGGACACCCCGTCTCTGCGTCTACCCAGCCCCGGACACCCCGTCTCTGCGTCTACCCAGCCCCGGACACCCCGTCTCTGCGTCTACCCAGCCCCAGACACCCCGTCTCTGCGTCTACCCAGCCCCAGACACCCCGTCTCTGCGTCTACCCAGCCCCAGACACCCCGTCTCTGCGTCTACCCAGCCCCGGACACCCTGCCATCTAACTCTGTCCACCCCCATGTCTATCTATCTATTTAATCCCCATACACCCCATCTGTCTATCTGTCTGTCCCCATACACCCCGTCCGTCTGTCTGTCTGTCTATGTATCTATCCCCAGGCACACCCTCTAGCTCAGGGGTAGGCAACCTATGGCCCGGGTGCCGAAGGCGGCACACGAGCTGATTTTCAGTGGCACTCACACTGCCTGGGTCCTGGCCACCGGTCCGGGGGGTTCTGCATTTTAATTTAATTTTAAATGAAGCTTCTTAAACATTTTAAAAGCCTTATTTACTTTACACACAACAATAGTTTAGTTCTATATTATAGACTTATAGAAAGAGACCTTCTAAAAATGTTAAAACGTATGACTGGCACGGGAAACCTTAACTTAGAGTGACTAACTGAAGACTCGGCCCAGCACTGCTGAAGGGCTGCCGACCCCTGGGCTAGCTAGTTAACTGGCTAACCGCTCCCTAGCCCTCTCTCTGTCTAGTTACATACCAGCCACCATAGATACCATGCGCTGTCTCTGCGTCTTTCTATGTAAATCCCCACAGCTCTGTCTGTATGTGTCTGTCTCTTGAATGTTACACACTCTGCATTCAGATCAGTTGTGTCTCGGCCCCTTGGGGGTTCAGTCCCACATGCACTGAATGAAACGGAGACGGTTCCATTTCTCAGATTGCACCTGGCCCGCCAGGGGTGCAGGGAACGGATCTCTGCTGATCAACTGCCGTGTTACCCGCTTGGCAACTCAGTTTGTGTTTCTGAGGCTTCAGCAGCCACCAAATCAACCACCAGGCCGGAGCCGATGGACGTCTCTTTTCACTGCTAAGAATAGCACTGAGCGTCTTGTACAGCACCTGGCGCGCTGGGGTCCTGCTCCAGGAGACGGGGTTTGCAATGCAGCTCATAAAGGATAGTCATGGGGTGGGGAATAAAAAGATTTTCGTGGCAAGATTTCCCAACAGAAAGTTGAGTTTTCAACCAAGTATAGTTTGTGGAAAGGTCGGCTCTGTGTGAACGTTGCCGAGTGGGGGGCAGGAACACAGGGGTGGGGGCAGGAAAACAAATAATTTCAGCTGAAAATTAAAAATGTTTTGGTTTCCAGAAGGATTTGGCCCAATATATATATTTAGTTTGTCAATTTTCAGCCAAGAATTTTTCCATTTTCGGCAGTTTTCAGGGCAAACTTTTTTCAGGTTTTGGCCAAAAAATATTCCATTTCAAGCCAAAAATGTTTCTGTTTTCAGCCTAAATGGTTTCTGGCTTTGGCAGGGTATTGGGGGGAGGGGGCGCTAAGGGGGGGGGTTGGAATTTTTGGTTGTATTTTGTTTTTTTGACATTTCCCGCCCCCCTCTGATCCCCTCTCCCGTACAGCTGAGTGCGAAGTACGGCCCGGTGTTCACCGTCTATTTCGGGTCCAAGCCCATCGTGGTGCTGTGCGGGCACGAGGCGGTGAAGGAGGCGCTGGTGGACCAGGCTGAGGAGTTCAGCGGCAGAGCCCACCTGCCGACCGTCGAGAAGAACTTCCAGGGCTTTGGTGAGGAGCCAGCGAGGTGCAATGAACCTCCCCAGACTTACAGGGCCAGATCCCCAGCTGGGCCAGATCAAGATAGTGGAACGACGCCAGCTCCAAGCTGGCCCACTTCCAGCATTTGCTGTCATGAGCCCCAGGCTGACGGGCTGTGGGACTTCTGGGAGATCAGGAGAACAAAGACCCCCCCATGCTAAAGTGTTCCCGCTCCCTGAGTGTGAAGCTTTGCATGTTTCACAGGGGTGGGGCAGGAGGTGGTTCCCTTTTAAACACACATGGTCCTATCACGCCATTGTGTGTCCAGATTCGCCGCGAGCTTTGCACCAACCAGCCCATGCAACCCCCCCCGCAGCCCGATTGCACCCCCAGAAGAGCCGGCTTGGTGCATTTTTGCATCACTGGACCAGAGCTGGGACCTTCCCTTCACCACCCTCCCCCTTGGCCTGCGCCACGGCACCTGGCTCATTTCAACGGCCGTTCGTCTTCCTGGGCTGAAACCCCTCGTCTCCCTCCAGGGGTGGTTTTTGCCAACGGGGAGCGGTGGCGGCAGCTGCGCCGGTTCTCCCTCACCGTCCTGCGGAACTTCGGCATGGGGAAGAAAAGCATCGAGCAGCGGATCCAGGAGGAGGCGCAGTTCCTGCTGGAAGCCTTTCGAAATACAAAAGGTGACTCAGCGGAGTGGTGCCCCCCCGCGCCCCCCACCCCACCCGGGGATCGTCTCCAGCCCAGGCACCACCCAGGTCCGGCTCAAGCCCCGGTTTGAGGATTTCCCCGGTGGCAGGGCTGCTGGCTGCCTTTCTGCACAGGGATGAACCTCACCCGCTTTGCGTTTCATCCACGTGCAGAGCGAGGTTAAAAAACCAACCACTGGGCACGTTTAGTCTGGAGCAGAGACGACTGGGGGGGACCTGAGAATAGCCAGGAAGGGCTGTTACAAAGAGGACGGGGATCTGCTGTTCTCCGTGTCCATTGAAGGTCAAAGAAGACGTCCTGGGCTTAATCTGCAGCCAGGGAGATCTAGGTTAGATATTGGAGGAAACGTTCTCCCCCGCAGGGGAGCGAAGCCCTGGGACAGGGGAGAGAAGGAGGCTGTGGGGTCCCCGCCACTGCAGGTTTTTAAGAACAGGTGGGAGAAACCCTTGTAGGGCTGGGCTAGGGTTAGTCAGCACGGGGGGCAGGAGTTGGTGACCTCTCGAGATCGCTCACCCCACGGCATCGTAGCAATGTCGGGCTGGAACGACTCGGGCAGATAGATCTGGATTGAAAGGTTGTGTAGCATACGGGACACCTCTGGACCCCCCGTGGCGTCTCTGTGCGGAGTCACAGGTTCCAAGGGGAGGAGGAACCACTCCAAAGATCCAGTCTGACCTCGGGCATAACACTGGCCCGAGAAGTCCCCGGAACGGTTCCTGTTTGAACTGTTATGAAGCATCCGAGTCCGCTCCGAAACTCCCTGCATGTTGGCTGCTCCTCTTCCCCCAATGACCGATGGCCCCTTCTCCCTTCTCTCCCCCCTGCGCCAGCGGAACCTTTTGATCCGACCTTCTTCTTGAGCCGGGCCGTCTCCAACGTCATCTGCTCCATCGTCTTTGGCGACCGCTTTGACTACGAAGACAAAGAATTCCTGTCCTTGCTGCAGATGATGAATGAAAGCTTTAGGGAGATCAGCACCCCGTGGTCACAGGTATGTCCTGCTCTAAATGAAATGGTCGGTATTTTCATTGCACGTGGGTTACTGCAGATAACTGTGTTCTGGGCCACCAGAGCAAATGCAGAGTAATGCGATAGACTTCAGTGAAGGTACTCCAGATTCACCCCGGCGTGACTCCAGATTCACCCCGGCGTGACTCCAGATTCACCCCGGCATGACTGACAGTCTGGCTCTGGGGATGCACCAAAACCTGTTCTCTGTGTGTCTCTTCTCTTTCCAGTTCTATGACATGTATGCGAGTTTCCTCAAATACTTCCCCGGCCCTCACATGAAGATCTACTACATACTGGAAGACATGAGGAAATTTATTGAGAGGAGAGTGAAGCAGAACCAAGCAACGCTGGATGCCAATTCCCCCCGGGATTTTATCGATTGCTTCCTGATCCAAATGGAAAAGGTACGGTGCTCTGGGAGCTGAGTGAATGGCTCGGGTGAGCGTCGAGCAAACACAGTGCTAGGGGCCCCATGAGTCATGCAATTTTCACCCATAACAAATACCAGGATCCCCCCACCCCAAAACAGCAGCAAAGTGATTTTGCAGAGTTCAGACAGGAATCGTTGTGCAAAACTGAACTTTTAAGACCAGCTCTCCTGTGGCTGTGGAAATCCCCATGCTGAGGTTTCAGCCTATGTTGATTTTCCCCAAGGAAAAGCAAAACCCTTCCAGTGAATTTAACACCAAGAACTTGGAGCTCACCACGCTCAACTTGTTCTTCGCCGGCACGGAGACCGTCAGCTCCACCCTGAGATACGGGTTCCTGCTCCTGATGAAACACCCGGAGGTCCTAGGTAACTAAGGAACGTTCATAAGCAGTCGCTGAATTGCACGGGTCAAACCCCGGGGGAGGTTTGCAAAAGGCCCATGCACCGGAGTTAGGGCCTGTCTCCACCAAGCACGAAGCCCAGCTCGGTGGGACTTTGGCTTGTGGGCTTGGAAACGCCTCTGCCTGGGTTTGCTGGACGCAGGTCTCCCAGCCGTGCTAACCCGGAGACCCTGATGCGGGTCTGCGGCTTTGGGCTGCGTCCGCACTGCACAATGGGACAGGGCTTGGAGTTACAGAGGGCCTGGGGCTCTGACCCCACCCCCCAGCAGGGTCCGAGGACCCAGGTCCTGAGCGCTTGCTGACCCGAGTCAGACTGATTTGCAGGTGATCAGTATCATTATGGGGAAACTGAGGCACGGGGCCTGAGGTCAGCGGCAGAGCTGGAAAGAGAATCTGGGTCTTCCGTGTCCAGTCCGGGGCTCTGCCCTCTAGGCCCTGGGGGTCCCCGCTCTCCCCACTCCTGAGCAGGTCCCAGGAGCCGCCAGGCTGGGGGTTAAGCTCTGTCTGTGGCGCTGGCAGGGAAGCTGCATGAGGAGATCGACCGGGTGATCGGCCAGAGCCGCGTCCCGGCCATCGAGGACCGGAGCCAGATGCCCTACACCGATGCCGTGATCCACGAGATCCAGCGGTTCAGCGACCTGATCCCCATGGATGTGCCCCACATCGTGACCCGGGACACCCAGTTCAGAGGCTACACCATCCCCCAGGTGAGGGGCAAGCGGGCGGGGGCGCAGGGGGGAGTCCGGGTCCGATTCTCAGCAGCTCTGACCCCATTGGCAGTTACCCGAGACCTGCCCGCTGAGCGGCTCTGTTCCTGCGTAATCCCAGCGTGGGGGCAGAGAGGGGAGGGCATGCCCGGGAGGGGGGACGGGGCGGACGGCTCCCACCCAGCTCGTCTTGTTCTGACCGCCTGGCGCTCTGCTCCCAGGGCACCGAGATCTACCCCATGCTCAGCACCGTCCTGCGCGACCCCAGCAAGTTCAAAACCCCCGAAAGCTTCAACCCCGGGAACTTCCTGGAGGAGACGGGGCGGTTCCGGAAAAACGACGCCTTCGTGCCCTTTTCCTCAGGTGAGCTGCCTCATCCGGACTCCTCCGTCTGCCTGTGCGTCCGTCCCCAGACACGCTGCAGTGCCCCTAATCCTCACTCCTCGGCCCGTCTGCCCGTCCGTCCCCAGACACGCTGCAGTGCCCCAATCCTCACTCCTCGGCCTGTCTGTCCGTCCGTCCCCAGACACGCTGCAGTGCCCCTAATCCTCACTCCTCCGTCTGCCTGTCTGTCCATCCCCAGACACGCTGCAGTGCCCCTAATCCTCACTCCTCGGCCCGTCTGTCCATCCGTCCCCAGACACGCTGCAGTGCCCCAATCCTCACTCCTCGGCCTGTCTGTCTGTCCGTCCCCAGACACGCTGCAGTGCCCCTAATCCTCACTCCTCGGCCTGTCTGTCCGTCCGTCCCCAGACACGCTGCAGTGCCCCTAATCCTCACTCCTCGGCCCGTCTGTCCGTCCGTCCCCAGACACGCTGCAGTGCCCCAATCCTCACTCCTCAGCCCGTCTGCCCGTCCGTCCCCAGACACGCTGCAGTGCCCCTAATCCTCACTCCTCGGCCCGTCTGCCCGTCCGTCCCCAGACACGCTGCAGTGCCCCTAATCCTCACTCCTCGGCCTGTCTGTCCGTCCGTCCCCAGACACGCTGCAGTGCCCCTAATCCTCACTCCTCGGCCTGTCCGTCCGTCCGTCCCCAGACACACTGCAGTGCCCCTAATCCACACTGCTCTATCTATCCCCATAGCCCCCGTATCTATCTATCTATCTACCCCCTGCACACACTCTCTCTCTCCATGCACCAAACGCTGTGGAATCAGAACAGTGATTGCAAAGCTCGACCCCCCCATTGCTTCCTCGCGCTAGGCATCCCGTCCGTGTGTGCGCCGGGCGGCTGACAATCCGCCCGGCTGCTCCCAGCGTAGGCCGGCCCCTCCCCGCCCGCCCACCCCGGCGCATCCATGCGGCAGGCGTGTGGCTCACTCCCCACCCCGGCGCCCTCCCTCTTGTCCCTCGTAGGGAAGCGGATCTGTCTGGGCGAGGCGCTGGCTCGCATGGAGCTCTTCCTCTTCCTCACCACCATCCTGCAGCGCTTCACGCTGACGCCCCTGGTGGCCCCGGAGGACATCGACACCAGGCCACTGGAGAGCGGCTTTGCCAAAATCCCCCCCTTCTACCAGCTCTGCGTGGTCCCTCGCTGACGGCGACAGAAGGAGAGAAGGCCCAGGCAGGGGCCCCCGTCTGGCTGAGAAACCACAGGTGCCAGGGGCACGTGCAACATATCAGGCCTGCTTCTCAGTTCCCCCCTCCCTGCGCTTGGTTTAAAGTAGCTTTAAACTCCTCTTACCTATTATGGACTGTGTGTGGCGCTGGTGTCAGTCACAGCAGCCTCGGGGCTGCTCTAACTCACGCTGGGGGACACAGAACAGCCCCCTGTGGGCCCTGGGGGGCAGAGAATAACCACAGCACAGTGCTCTCTGGCTGCCCTCTGCACCCGGGGCTGGGAGCAGTGTGGTGGGATCAGGGCCCTTGTGCAATGGGAGTGGGGGGGATCTTCGGGGGCCTGGCTGGCACGGATGTAACTGCCTTGCTCGGAGTTACGTGAGTGAGAACGAAAGCCAGGGCCGGGGTCTCCTTCAGCCCAGGAGCAGGGATCTCGTGGGCTGCGCAATCCACACGCAGGAGTGACGTCGCGATACCAGCCTGCGCCCCGGTGCAGACAGCGCGAGGTGGAGGGACGAATTCCTCCCTCCACCCAGCGAGGCCTCTCGTGGAGAGGGATGAAATCCGCCAACGGGAGCCCCCCGCCCGGCGCTGCCGTGTCTCCACCGCAGCCTTTCAAGCGGGCCTGGCTGGAGCACCTGGGCTGTCAGAACAGCTCCGGGGGTGATTCGCCGCCGACGTAACCCGAACCCATTAACCTGCTCCTGGCCCCGGGTGGGCTCAGGGAGGCAGCAGCCCTGTCATGTGCTGGCCTTGCACTGGGGCTGGGAAGCAGGGAGCCCCGTCGTGCGCCCCCGGCTTGAGATTTTAACGCGGTTTCCGCTTGACGCCTGCTGAGGCAGACGCTCCTGGCGGGACTCAACGGGACGTCCCCGCGATGAGGCTCTCGGCCGTTACTGGATGTTCTCCTGAAAACGTGCTGGGCTCGTAAGGACGGTGACGCTTCCTGCGTTCCCCGGGGAGGAAAGCTGACCCTGCGCTTCCTTAGTTCGTGTTCATTCGGGGTTTGCTTGTAACTGCTTCAGCATCCAGCTTATTAAAGACCCTAAAACCGTGGTTGCAAAAGAAGGCTCGGAGAACACGTCGTGTATTGGTTCGTGTGCTTGCCTGTTCACAACCCACCTTGTTATCTAGATATGGGGATGGACGGCTGCATGGATCTATCTGTCCATCCCCGTAGCCCGCACCTCTCTCCCCCCGTACACGCCCGTCTATCTCGCTGGGCTGGCTGGCGCCGGTTTTCAGATTGTCCGTAGCTACCAAACAAGACCTTGTGGCCCAGGTTTTTAAAGGGTTTTAGGCGTTGCAACATCTAACAGACCCAGGGGAGTCTCATTGTCAAGAGGGATTTAGGAATTGCTGCAACACCCAAATACCTTATAAACTTCTCCCTTTGTCCAGGAAACAACAAGTGTTGATTTAATCACCTGCAATATTTGTCTTTTAGCCTTACCCACCTTGGGTTCGTTTACACAGAACTAATCCAAGACCTCAGTGGCTTTTCTTGATCTTTTCTCGGGTTTCTTTCTTTTCTATTCTGGGGCCAGGGGCTTGGCTGGCTTTAGGCAGATGCTCTGGCAAAGCTGGCTGCCCGGTGCTAGGCAAACAGCAGCTTGTTATGCAACGGGGCCCTGCCTTCCTCCCTGGGTGGGATCCGGCAGGTGGAATTTTCCAGCCTCTCGAGAAGGGGGGAGGAAGCAGATTTCAAGAGCCAACGGAGCCGCCTGGCCCCTCCGCAAAGCGGGATCTCGGGGAGCGGCAGGTTTCCCAGGCTCTGGGCGTGAACAAACCCCTTTCCCCTGCTCTCTCGAGGTGCTGGGCTGGGACACGCAATTCCCGGTCTCTGCCGCGGACTCCCCGGGTGACCTGGGGAGAGTTAGTTCATCTTCCCGGGCCCGAGGACCCCCACCTGTAAAATCAGGATAACGGCTCCGTCCTGGGTGTTTAGAGCAGGGGGGGGGGAACTGTCAGGCCCGAGGGCCACAGCGGGTTTGCAAAACTGTCTGCAGGGCCGGGTAGGGAAGGCTGCACCTCCCCAAACAGCCTGGCCCCTGACCCAGCCGCCCCCTCCCACTTCCTGCCCCCCGACTGCCCCCCTCAGAGCCCCACCCCATCCACCCCTCGCTCCTTGTCCCCTGACTGCCCTCCTGGGACCCCCGCCCCAACTGCCCCGGGACCCCACCTCCATCCAACGCCCCTGCTCGCTGTCCCCTGACTGCCCCCTCCTGGGACCCCCCCCGCGCCAACCGCCCCCGGGACCCCACCTCCATCCAACGCCCCTGCTCGCTGTCCCGACTGCCCCCTCCTGGGACCCCTGCCCCAACCGCCCCGGGACCCCACCCCATCCAACGCCCTGCTCGCTGTCCCCTGACTGCCCCTCCTGGGACCCCCTGACCCAGCCGCCCCGGGACCCCACCCCCATCCAACGCCCCTGCTCGCTGTCCCCTGACTGCCCCCCCACCCAGAGCGCTGCCCAGCAGGAGCGTGCAACCCCAGAGCACTGCCCTGCGGCGTGCACCCCACCCAGAGCACTGCCCTGCAGGAGCGTGCACCCCCACCCAGGCGCTGCCCTGCAGGAGCGTGCACCCCCACCCAGAGTGCTGCCCTGCGGAGCGTGCACCCCACCCAGAGCACTGCCCTGCAGGAGCGTGCAACCCCCCCCCCAGAGCACTGCCCCGCAGGAGCGTGCAACCCCCCCCCCCAAGAGCGCTGCCCTGCGGGGGGGGGGGGGGAACACAGCAGGGGAGGGGCCGGGGCCAGCGGCCCCGTGCTTGATCTCAAGGGCTGCGGGCTGGACGTGGCCTCCAGGCCGTAGTTTGCCCACCTCTGATTTAGAGGGTGAACTCTTGGGGACAAGGGCTGTGTCTTACTGCGTCTGGGCGGCGCCCGGCCCGACGGGGCCCTGATCTCAGTCGGGGTCTGAGCAGCGCCCGGCCCGAAGGGGCCGTGATCTCGGTCAGGGTCTGGGCAGCGCCCAGCCCGACGGGGCCCTGATCTCGGCCGGGGTCTGGGCAGCGCCTGGCCCGACGGGGCCCTGATCTCGGCCGGGGTCTGGGCAGTGTCTGGCCTGACGGGGCCCTCATCTCGGCCGGGGTCTGGGCGGCGCCCGGCCCGACGGGGCCCTGATCTCGGCTGGGGTCTGGGCGGCGCCCGGCCCGACGGGGCCCTGAACTCGGCCGGGGACTGGGCGGCGCCCGGCCCGACGGGGCCCTGAGCTCGGCCGGGGTCTGGGCGGCGCCCGGCCCGACGGGGCCCCGATCTCAGCTGGGGTCTGGGCGGCGCCTGGCCCGATGGGGCCCTGATCTCGGTCAGGCTCTGGGCAGCGCCCAGCGCAACGGGGCCCCTATCTCGGTAGCGCCCGGCCCGACGGGGCCCTGATCTTGGCCGGGGTCTGGGCAGCGCCCGGCCCGACGGGGCCCTGATCTCGGCCGGGGTCTGGGCGGCGCCCGGCCCGACGGGGCCCTGATCTCGTCGGGGTCTGGGCGGCGCCCAGCGCGACGGGGCCTCTCACTGTCTCCCTGCGGGGCCCTGTGGGTTATTATTGAATCCTCTCGAGTGCGGGGCCGGGCCGCAGCCATGCAAGGAATGCGGGAGCGTTTCTGAAGAGCGCGTTTACGAGATCTTGCCAGCGTCCTGCGGTGCTGCCCCACACTCGGGAGGGGACGGCAAACACTGGGGGGGTGGAATCTCAGCAGCCCAGGCATCGCTCAGCCGGTCGGCAAACCGGCTCCCGGGCAGGTCCAGCCAAGCTCTGGTTCACGGAGGTTCCCGTAGCTGCAGCGAGTGTTTAATGGGTAAAGAGGCAGGGTTAAGAGGGGAGCTCACCGCAAGGGCGAGGAGAGAATTGGCACATTCATGGTTATGCAAGTCCTGAACTCGATCCCCTTTTACATAATCCCACGGGGGGAAATTCCCACTCTGGGCAGAGGCCAGCGCCCGGCCTACCTACCACCTCGCTCCTGCTGCAGCCCAGGCACCAACACGTGCTCGGCTCTGGCCTTGTGCTGGGCCTCCGGGTGCCACCTCCGAGGTACAACCCCCCTGGGCACCTGGGCTGATCCCGAGCCCTCCGCTGGGCACCTGGACAGCGTCCCTGGGACGGGATCATTCCCCTCGATTCGGCACTGGTGAGGCCTCATCTGGAGACCGTGTCCAGTTTGGGGCCGCCCACTACAAGCAGGATGTGGAGAAACTGGAGAGAGTCCAGTGGAGGGCAACAAAAATGATCAGGGGGCTGGAGCACATGACGTATGAGGGGAGGCTGAGGGAACTGGGATTGTTTAGTCTGCAGAAGAGAAGAGTGAGGGGGGATTTGAGAGCTGAAAGGGGGTCCCAAAGAGGATGGATCTAGACTGTTCTCAGTGGTGGCAGATGACAGAACAAGCAGCAATGGTCTCAAGTTGCAGTGGGGGAGGTCTAGGCTGGATATTAGGAAACACTATTTCCCTAGGAGGGTGGTGAAGCACTGGAATGGGTTACCTAGAGACAGGGGCGGCTCTAGAGAGTAGGCTGCCCCAAGCAGCGCGGAGCGCTGCGCTGCCCTTCCCCGGTCCCGCGGCGGGTCCCCTCTTCCCGCGGCTCCGGTTGAGCTCCTGCCGGCATGCCTGCGGCAGGTCCACCGGAGCCCGGGACCAGCGGACCTGCCGCAGTCATGCCGGCGGGAGCTCAACCGGAGCCAAATGCCGCCCCCCCCGGGAAACGGCCGCCCCAAGCGCCTGCTTGGCGCGCTGGGGTCTAGAGCCGCCCCTGCCTAGAGAGGTGGTGGACCTTCCTTAGAGGTGTTTAAGGCCCGGCTTGACAAAGCCCTGGCTGGGATGGTTTAGTTGGGGTTGGTCCTGCTCTGAGCAGGGGGTTGGACTAGATCCCTCCTGAGGCCCCTTCCAACCCTGAGATTCTGTGGTTCTCTGGTGGCTCCCTCCGAAAAGGGACGATCCTGGGCAAAGGGGGCCCGGTGGGGCCCAGGCTGACGTGGGACTTAGCAAGGCGGCAGAGACTAGAGCAGTAAATAAAGACGCTGTGAGAGTCCGATTATTAAACTACAGCTTTTGGTTGGGCCAGTGTATTCAGCCCGTCCCGGCCAGATCCCCAGTGGGCGTCGTGTGGCCTAACGCCACCGGGCCTGGAGTCATTCACAGCCGTGCAAAAGCCAGGGCTACAAGGCTGCCAAATGCCAGGCCGTAAAGCCCAGAACAGACCCCAGCACAGGCTGCGGGCTGGCCACTAGGCCACGCTGCCCCTGCCCCGGCCCGTGCTTGGGGCTGTACAAACACATCCCCTGCTGTCCTGTCCACACTCTGCCCAGTGCATTACAGCCAAGAGTGTGAAAAGCACAAGAGAGATTCTCACGGGAGCCTAACTCCCTCCACCCTGGAATCTCCCAAGCCGATTAGTGCCCTGGCACTTCTGAAACCAAATCCTGTTTACCTGGTAGAGTTTCAGGATGCCAAGAATGGCACCGTCTCCCCTTACCGACCAGCCTGCCTATAACAGCCGAGCCGGCACTGGCTCTTGGCCATTCACCGGCTGTGTCCACCATGGAGCTCGGGGGAGCCGTGACCATATTCCTGGCTCTCTGCCTCTCCTGCCTGCTTCTCCTTTCGGCGTGGAAGAAAATGCACAAGGGAGGGAAGCTGCCCCCGGGGCCGACCCCTCTGCCCTTCCTCGGCAACCTGCTGCAGCTGAAGACCGAGACTTTCAAGTCGTTCATGGCGGTAAGTCACGCCCCAGGGAGCCTCGGTGTAGGGCCCTGGTGGGGTGGGGTGTGCGGCTGATCTCGGTCACCACGGGGGATAGGCAAAGGGACACCCACTAATCTGCGCTCCCCCAGCACGTCGCAGCAGAGGGGTCTTGCACGGCAGGTTTGTGGTGTATGTGGCCGCTCAAGAATCGGGGTCCCGTGGGGATCTGGTCTAAACGGGGGCACAGCCGGAGCCGTGCCGCGGAATGCACTGAACCAGCCTCGCTCTCCTGACTGCAGTGGGGCGCGTCGGTTACGCCGGCTCAGGATCTGGCCCCTCGCCTGTGCCGCCCTGAGGGTGCCCCAGCCCACGTGCCCCGACGTGCTCGCACGGCCTCTCTGCTCTGATTTCCGTTGCAGCTGCGGGAGAAGTACGGCCCGGTGTTCACGGTGTACCTGGGCCCGCGGCGGGTGGTGGTGCTGTGCGGGCACGAGGCCGTGAAGGAGGCCCTGGTGGATCACGCGGAGGAGTTCAGCGGCCGAGGGGAGCTGGCGTCCATCGACCGGAATTTCAAGGGCTTCGGTGAGCGGCGGAGCCAGGCTCAGCCCGTGTGCACCGGGGGCAGCGGCTCGTGTTAGCGGGGGGCTGCTGATACGGGGCTCAGCGGTCGGATGGGAGACATTACACACGCTGCAGGGAGCCGTGTGGGTGAATCAGCAGAGGGCACTCTCCCCGGCAGGCAGGGCTAGCCCCACGGGGGCACGCGGGGGCACAGTGCCGCGGGCAGCGGGGTGGGGGGCTCATCGGGGTGCTCCCCCCCCGGCAGTCAGTACCGCGAGGGGGCACAGTGCCGCGGGCAGCGGGGTGGGGGGCTTGGCAGGGGGTGCTCTCCCCCGGCAGTCAGTACCACGCGGGGGCACAGTGCCGCGGGCAGCAGGCTGGGGGGCTCATCGGGGCGCTCTCCCCCCCCGGCAGTCAGTACCACGCGGGGGCACAGTGCCACAGGGAGCGGGGTGGGGGGCTCATCGGGGCGCTCCCCCCCCGGCAGTCAGTACCGCGAGGGGGCACAGTGCCGCGGGCAGCGGGGTGGGGGGCTCATCGGGGCGCGCTCCCCCCCAGCAGTCAGTACCACGCGGGGGCACAGTGCCACAGGGAGCGGGGTGGGGGGCTCATCGGGGCGCTCTCCCCCCCCGGCAGTCAGTACCACGCGGGGGCACAGTGCCGCGGGCAGCGGGGTGGGGGGCTCATCGGGGCGCTCTCCCCCCCCGGCAGTCAGTACCACGCGGGGGCACAGTGCCGCGGGCAGCGGGGTGGGGGGCTCATCGGGGCGCTCTCCCCCCCCGGCAGTCAGTACCGCGAGGGGGCACAGTGCCGCGGGCAGCGGGGTGGGGGGCTCATCGGGGCGCTCTCCCCCCCAGCAGTCAGTACCACGCGGGGGCACAGTGCCGCGGGCAGCGGGGTGGGGGGCTCATCGGGGCGCTCTCCCCCCCAGCAGTCAGTACCACGCGGGGGCACAGTGCCACAGGGAGCGGGGTGGGGGGCTCATCGGGGCGCTCCGCCCCCGGCAGTCCGTGCCGCGAGGGGGCACACTCCCGCGGGCAGCGGGGGGGGGGGCTCATCGGGGTGCACTCCCCCCCCCAGCAGTCAGTACCCCGAGGGGTTACAGTGCCGCGGGCAGCGGGGTGGGGGGCTCATCGGGGCGCTCTCCCCCCCCCGGCAGTCAGTACCGCGAGGGGGCACAGTGCCGCGGGCAGCGGGGTGGGGCTCATCGGGCGCCTCCCGGCAGTCAGTACCGCGAGGGCACAGTGCCGCGGGCAGCGGGTGGGGGCTCATCGGGCGCTCTCCCGGCAGTCAGTACCGCGAGGGGGCACCGTGCCGCGGGCAGCGGGGTGGGGGGCTCATCGGGGCGCTCCCCCCCGGCAGTCAGTACCGCGAGGGGGCCCAGTGCCGCGGGCAGCGGGGGGGGGGGCTCATCGGGGTGCACTCCCCCCCCCGGCAGTCAGTACCGCGAGGGGGCACAGTGCCGCGGGCAGCGGGGTGGGGGGCTCATCGGGGCGCTCTCCCCCCCCGGCAGTCAGTACCACGCGGGGGCACAGTGCCGCGGGCAGCGGGGTGGGGGGCTCATCGGGGTGCACTCCCCCCCCCCGGCAGTCAGTACCGCGAGGGGGCACAGTGCCGCGGGCAGCGGGGTGGGGGGCTCATCGGGGGCGCCCCCAGGGCTGACCCCCACGCCTCTCTCCCGCCGTTCCCAGGGGTGGCTTTGGCCAACGGGGAGCGGTGGCGGCAGCTGCGCCGGTTCTCCCTCACGGCGCTGCGGAACTTCGGCATGGGCAAGCGATCCATCGAGGAGCGGATCCAGGAGGAGGCGCAGTTCCTGCTGGAGGAGTTCAGGAAAACCAGAGGTTTGCGTCCCGCCCCCCAAGGCCAGGGCCGGGGAGCGGCTTTACAGCCGCTTTATCAGCCACCCTTTCTCCTGATCTAGGTATTGATAGGGCTGATGTCGCCATGGCAACCGAGCACCTCCCAGGTACTCACCCTCCCCGGGCAGGACGATTGTCCCCATTTTACAGAAGGGGAAACCGAGGCGCAGAGCGAGAGGAAGGGACTCATCCGGTCACACGGGAGCGGCAGAGGGAGCGTGGCCAAGTGGTGAGGGTGGGAGCCTGAGCTGTGAGCAGCCCAGGTGCAGTTCCCGGCTCTGCCGCAGCCTTCCCAGGTGACCTTGGATGAGACGCTGTGCCTCAGTTTCCCCTGCTGTAAAATGGGTTTGATAGCAGTACCTTGTCGGGGGGGAGGGGAAGAGGAGGTTAGGGAGACGAGGTGGGGGTGGTGCCATCTTTTACTGACCAGCTTCTGCAGCCACAGGGCTCTGCTTCGGGGCAGGCAGCGTTGTGACCGTTGCAGCTTGAAGAGGGTGAGGTGATCAGATGCTAGGGTGAGACAGGGGCCCATGGAAATACCTTTCGATTGTGAAATAGGTGGGGCTAGATCCCAGCTCTCCTCATTCCCCCAGCCTGCGCCTGTCCCACGAGACCCCGCCCCGGGCTAGGCCCCACGATCAACGAGCAAACGAGCTGTCCTGCCGCCTCAGAGCGCGGACAGACTCACTCCTCTGCGGCTGGGCTGTAGCGCGAGTTAGCTGCATTTGATGAACTGAGCCCAGCAAATAAGGAGGGGGCCAAGGGGCAGTGCTGCCTAGTGGCCTGAACATGGGGCTGGGAGCCTGGAATACAAGGCTTCTACTCCTGCCTCTGTCCCTTGTTTCTGTGTCGCTCGCTCCCCCGCTTTGTGCCTCAATTTCTATGAGGATCGGAAGACTTGCTAATCAATTGGCATAATGCTTTTGCTAGAATTTAAGGGGCATCCCACACCCCCAGTGCTGGGTGTCCCGCGGAATCAGAATCTGTGTGTGTGTGTGTGTGTGTGTGTATTTATTTTATATCTATATATATAATATTAAAGTTTCTAAAGGCTTGAAAATGTGACCCAGCTATAAACAATGCTGCGGTTTCTGCCTGAGTTTGCAGAGAGCCTGAAACGATTGCTCCAAGAGGTGTGAGTTGCCACTCTAAACCTTGCTGCCTCCACCCCAAGAAGGGGCGGGGTCACAGCAAGTGGGTGGCTCAGTTGCGGTTGAAGACCGTGGTGGGGGAATATCCGCCGCTTCCTCTTCTGTCCGTGTCAGGTTTGCCCTTTGACCCGATCTTCTTCCTGAGCCGCACGGTCTCCAACGTCATCAGCGCCGTGGTCTTCGGGAGCCGCTTCGACTACGAGGACGAGACGTTCCTGTCCCTGCTGCGCATGATCAATGAAAGCTTCGTAGAGATGAGCACGCCCTGGGCCCAGGTACCGCTGGGCAAAGAATTCCCACCCGTGGCCACGGACGTCGCTACGGATGGGCTGGCGGCCTTTCGAAAAGACGCCGTCAGGGGCTCTGTGGGGCTTGGTCTCGGTTATACAGGAAGTCAGACAATCCCTGAAACTGTCGGAAAGCCGCAGAGCTGTCCCCTGACAGGCCCCGGGGGCGTTCGGGGATGAGCCTGGCAGGGGGCGGGAGGCCTGGCTCCAGACACGATCTGTGTTGGGAAGTTGAGGCGAGACAGGAAATGGTCTGGGGGGGCTGGGTACGGGCCCCCTCCCCAGCTGGTTCTGCTGAGGAGGGGCCTGGCCGCAGCCAGCTCTGGGGCGATGGGTGAACCCAGCATCTGCCCCCCTGCAGCTCTACGACATGTACTCCTGCGTCATGCAGTACCTGCCCGGGCGCCATCACCGCATCTACCACCTCATCGAGGACCTCAAGGCCTTCATCGCCGAGCGGGTGAAGATCAACCAGGCCTCGCTCGACCCCAACGCCCCGCGGGATTTCATTGACTGCTTCCTCATCCAGATGGAAAAGGTACCGGCTGGCAGGGCTTGCAAACCGCCGGCTTGGGAGCTCTTGGGGCAGGAGCTTCCTCTTTGGGCTGTGTTTGTTCAGCACCTGGCAACCTGTCCAGGACTGGCGCGGTGCTACCGTAATCCACCTGATGGCAATAAGGACGTACAGCACCTGACACCGTGACATCCTGGTCCGGGACTGGGGCAGTGCTACAGTAATCCACCTAATAGCAATAAGGGCGTACAGCACCTGACACCATGATGTCCTGGTCTGGGGCCGGTGCAGTGCTACCATAATCCACCTGATGGCAATAAGGACGTACAGCACCTGACACCATGACGTCCTCGTCTGGGACTAGGGCAGTGCTACAGTAATCCACCTAATAGCAATAAGGGTGTACAGCACCTGACACCATGACCTCCTGGTCTGGGACCGGTGCAGTGCTACCATAATCCACCTAATAGCAATAAGGGCGTACAGCACCTGACACCATGACCTCCTGGTCTGGGACCGGTGCAGTGCTACCATAATCCACCTAATAGCAATAAGGACGTACAGTGCCTGGCACAATGGAGGCCTGCTCCATGATTTGGGTTCCTTGGTGCTGCCATAAAGCAGATAATAAATACTGCCAATAACACAGGGAGCTTGTGGTTACGGCCCTGGACCGAGACTCAGGAGACCTGGGTTCAAATCCCAGCTCATCCACAGGCTCCCTGGGTGAGTCCCTGCCTCTCCGTGGGCCTCAGCAGACCCAGCTGTTGTCTGAGGCTCCTGCTCCTTCCTCTGGCTAGTCAGACTGAGCTCTGAGGGGCAGGGAGCGTGTCTGCAGCACCCCAAGCAGTGGGGCCCTGCCGGAAGTGCTTCTTTGATACCATAACAGCAGGGCAGAGATGCTGGGCCGCGCTCCCTAGCAGATAGCACTCAGGATACCGAGGTTCGATTCCCGGCTCTTCCTTGGGTAAGTCAGTGCCTCAGTTTCCCCATGTGTAAAATGGAGCTAATGATGCTTCCCGCCTTCGTACAGCACTCTGAGGTCTCTAAAAGCGAGCTACGGCTCTGTGCTGACCCGATGCGCCCGGCCCGCTCTCTGCCGAGCCCCGGGAAGCGTTCCGCAGACCTGCCGGCCCTCCCGGGCTCCTTGGCTGGTGAGCTGGGGAGGTGTTCATGTCAGGAGGCAGCGCGCAGGTTGTGCCCGCAGCGACACCCGCCTTTATCCCGGGATGTCACCCACCCCCTTTCCCGTGTCCGTCTCCCCCAGGAAAAGAAAAACCCCGACAGTGAGTTCAACACCAAGAACTTGGTGCTCACCACGCTCAACTTGTTCTTCGCCGGCACGGAGACCGTCAGCTCCACCCTGAGATACGGGTTCCTCTTCCTCATGAAGTACCCGGAAGTCGAAGGTAAAGGAAGGAAAAGGCTGGATCGTTTCGTAAGTGGGATGCAAGTTTCCATGAGCTACCTAGAGCTTTTGTGATTGGCTGCAGGGATGGAACCCAGATCCTTCTGCCCAGGCCCCTATCACTTGATAAGGAGAATCTCCATTAACTGCAGTGTAAGGGCTATGGCACATAGTTAGGCAGTTCATTCCCACCCTGCAGAGGGCAGCGACGTTCAGACCTACTAATGTGCGTCTAATGAGGCCCTTGGTGAGTTCTCTCTGCGTAGAACTGAACCCTGGATCTCTTCTCTAAAAACTGCCTCTGCTAAAGGACTGGCTGCCAGGGTCATCTGATGCTGCCCCAAATACACCCCCCTGACCCGCACCCTGCTAGCCCCACCGAAATCTGTAACCGCTGCCCTGTGCTGCCCAGAAATCCCACTGGTGGCAACTGGTGGCCGCTCTCCCCCCCGTGCCCGGCTCTTTCTCTAAACTATGAATTGCTCCAGTGGCCAGCCCCACTAGAAGCCCCCCGTGGCAGCAGGCCCTTCCGCAGCTCAGCCCCGGCACACAGCGGGATTGGTGGTGCCGCTCTCCCACGTGGCCTGGGGCTGTGGTGCCCGCGCGGTTCCCGCAGAGCTCTGCCTGCCTCTCCACAGAAAAGGTGCACCAGGAAATCGACCACGTCATCGGCCGCAACCGCGTCCCCGCCAGCGAGGACCGGATGAAGATGCCCTACACCGACGCGGTGATCCACGAGATCCAGAGGGTGACGGATATCGTGCCCATGGGGGTGCCGCACACGGTGATCCGGGACACCCAGTTCCGGGGGTTCACCCTCCCCAAGGTGCGGGGCCAGGGGGCAAACGGGCAGGTCTGAAATCGCGAAACCTCCCAGGAAAGGTGGTTTGGGGGTGAGCCCCGGTTGTGCGAACCGCCCCAGATGTTCGTAGGGACTAGAAAGTGACAGTGGCTGCAAACACCCGTCCCCGTTTCCGGCCACACAAACTTCCCCCAAGAACGGCGTCACAGGAATAAACGATCCGCCCAAACCGAGACGAAACAGCCCTACGGCGGAAGGGGCCGACTGCCCCAACCGTCAGCCGTGGGTCAAGATTTTACAGAACCCTCCAGTCTCGCCAAAGGAGGCGTGGGCACGTCTCACAGCACTGCGGCGATTCGAGACTCAGGACGCCAGGCTCGGGGGATCCCACACTGTCTTTCCGTCCCGTTTACACAACGTGCCCCGTTGTGGTCCCCGGATAGCGGCTGTAATGGGCACTCCAGGGGTATCTCCTGTGGGTGGGTGCAGGGTGAGGTTGGAAGAGATACGGGTGTATTTAATTCTTACCTCTCTCTTCTCCATTCCCCCAGGGCACCAACGTGTTCCCCTTACTGGGCTCTGTCCTACGGGATGCGAAATACTTCAGCCACCCAGAAGAATTCAACCCGGGGCACTTCCTGGACGAGTCCGGCCGCTTTAAGAAGAACGACGCCTTCGTGCCGTTCTCCTCAGGTACAGAACCTGCCTCGTGTCCTTTAACGCTCGCCCCGGGCTGGGCTGAGGAGCAGCCCGGGGGCTTCCTTACAGACCCCCTCCCACTGACCAGCCCTAACGCAGCTACGGTTCCACCACAGTCTGACCTAATATCGCCGGCCCACGGCCCAGGACTAGCTGTGTGGGCCAGTCCATAACATTCAGGAGACCTAGCATCTATTCCCGACTCGTCAATGTGGGAGGTCTGCTGCTTAGACTCTGGGAGCCAGGACGCCTGGGTCCTCTCCCAGCTCTGGGAGGGGAGTGGAGACTAGTGGTTAGATATGGGTGGGGGCCGGGAGCCAGGACTCCTGGGTCCTCTCCCAGCTCTGGGAGGGGAGTGGGGGCTGGTGGTTAGAGCAGGGGGCCCAGGAGCCAGGACTCCTGGGTTCTCTCCCCAGCTCTGGGAGAGGAGTGGGGTCTGGTGGTTAGAGCAGGGGGGCTGGGAGCCAGGACTCCTGGGTTCTCTCCCCAGCTCTGGGAGGGGAATGGGGGCTGGTGGTTAGAGCAGGGGGCCCGGGAGCCAGGACTCCTGGGTTCTCTCCCTGGCTCTGGGAGGGGAATGGGGGCTGGTGGTTAGAGCAGGGGGGCTGGGAGCCAGGACTCCTGGGTTCTCTCCCCAGCTCTGGGAGGGGAATGGGGGCTGGTGGTTAGAGCAGGGGGGTCTGGGAGCCAGGACTCCTGGGTTCTCTCCCCAGCTCTGGGAGGGGGCTGGTGGTTAGAGCAGGGGGGCTGGGAGCCAGGACTCCTGGGTTCTCTCCCCAGCTCTGGGAGGGGAGTGGGGGCTGGTGGTTAGAGCAGGGGGGGGCTGGGAGCCAGGACTCCTGGGTTCTATTTCCAGCTGTGCCACTGCCCTTGGGCGAATCCCTTCCCCCTCCCGTGCCTCAGTTTCCCCACCTGCAATGACACCGACCCGGCCTGCCGGGGTGACGAGCACTAAGTCCCCTTCCACCCATCCCCCGTGTCTGTGTATTCCCAGGGAAGCGGGTCTGTCTGGGCGAGGCTCTGGCCCGCATGGAGCTCTTCCTGTACTTCACCACCACCCTGCAGAGCTTCTCGCTGAAACCCCTCCTGCCCCCCACGGCCATCGACACCAGCCCGAAAGTGAGTGGGTTCGGGAACGTGCCCCCCACGTACGAGATGTGCCTGGTCCCTCGCTGAAGAACGTCAGCTACCAGGTGGGGAGGCCGCAGGGGAGGATAGCGACCAGTTGCCGAGCCTTTTAGGAGCTAGATGGGAAATTGCTGCCCCCTGCGTTAGTTCATCTTCAGCAACGGGCAGATCTCTGCCAGGAGCTCCGATCAGTTCCGCTTAGCAGCCTGCCAAGGGCTTTTCTTCCTAGCGCAAAAACCGGGCCGGTCCTTAGAGGGTTCCACTGAGGCTCGATTCCTAGATATGAAAACCAGAAAAGCCCCCAGTGGTTCCTGCATCCAGCCCATACCTTGTGGTTGAGCTAGAGCGCAGAACGAGACACCCAATTGCAGTGTGAAGTCTCCAAGCCGTGACGAATCGACCGGGTGGGGCCGGCTGAGGGGAGGCCGGGTTTGATGATTCCGGGCTCACCACCTTTGTCCAGCTGGAGTCCCCCAGCTACCAGCTGGGGAGCTGGACTGACGTGGCCATGATGGCCCCGTGGGTGGGTTATTCCGTGGGGTTGGAAGGCAGGGTCTGTGGGCCTAACATAAGAACATAACATAAGAACATAAGAACGGCCGTACCGGGTCAGACCAAAGGTCCATCTAGCCCAGTATCTGTCTACCAACAGTGGCCAATGCCAGGTGCCCCTGAGAGAGTGAATCTAACAGGCAATGATCAAGTGATCTCTCTCCTGCCATCCATCTCCATCCTCTGACGAACAGAGGCTAGGGACACCATTCTTACCCATCCTGGCTAATAGCCATTTATGGACTTAGTCACCATGAATTTATCCAGTCCCCTTTTAAACATTGTTATAGTCCTAGCCTTCACAACCTCCTCAGGCAAGGAGTTCCACAAGTTGACTGTGCGCTGCGTGAAGAAGAACTTCCTTTTATTTGTTTTAAACCTGCTGCCTATTAATTTCATTTGGTGACCCCTAGTTCTTGTATTATGGGAATAAGTAAATAACTTTTCCTTATCCACTTTCTCAACATCACTCATGATTTTATAGACCTCTATCATGTCCCCCCTTAGTCTTCTCTTTTCCAAACTGAAGAGTCCTAGCCTCTTTAATCTTTCCTCATATGGGACCCTCTCTAAACCCCTAATCATTTTAGTTGCTCTTTTCTGAACCTTTTCTAGTGCTAGAATATCTTTTTTGAGGTGAGGAGACCACATCTGTACACAGTATTCGAGATGTGGGCGTACCATGGATTTATATAAGGGCAATAATATATTCTCAGTCTTATTCTCTATCCCCTTTTTAATGATTCCTAACATCCTGTTTGCTTTTTTGACCGCCTCTGCACACTGCGTGGATATCTTCAGAGAACTATCCACGATAACTCCAAGATCTTTGTCCTGACTCGTTGTAGCTAAATTAGCCCCCATCATGTTGTATGTATAGTTGGGGTTATTTTTTCCAATGTGCATTACTTTACATTTATCCACATTAAATTTCATTTGCCATTTTGTTGCCCAATCACTTAGTTTTGTGAGATCTTTTTGAAGTTCTTCACAATCTGCTTTGGTCTTAACTATCTTGAGTAGTTTAAAAATTTCCACTGCTTGCATCCGAAGAAGTGGGTATTCACCCACGAAAGCTCATGCTGCAAAACTTCTGTTAGTCTATAAGGTGCCACAGGATTCTTTGCTGCTTCTTGAGTAGTTTAGTATCATCTGCAAAAGCAGAAGGAGACAGAGCCACAGGATCGTAACGTGATTTACGGTAGCCATTCAGGAGCACAACTTTCTAGTGTCGACTGGAACCCGCCAACGTAGGGGACACAGGTTTGCTGGAAATTTTGGAGCTGTTTCAATTGCTCAGGGTTGGAGACAGACCCACCTTTCTTCCCCACCCCATCCCCCGCCTAAAATCATTAGAGACATTTCAATATTTTTGTCAGTCATTTTTCACTTTCTTTCTTTCCATTCGCGTCTGTCAGTCTTTGGTCTTTTCCCTCCTTTTCTTCACCTAAAAAAAAAGTCAAGTGACGGGAGGGCAGGGGCCCGAAGAGAGAAGGCAGCAATGACAAAGGAATAAATATTATTTTTTAAGTGGACGTTTACCCAAATAATTCAAATAGGGATCGTTTTCACTGCAACTTTTGACCTGCCCCGGTGCAAAGGAAAGTCCAATTGCTTCTTTCCATCCCCAATGACTGTCCGTGGCAGACTCCCCCGTGCCCGTTGGTTGTTCTTTATCTGGGACTTCTGCAGAGCTTAATTTTGCAATTAATGTAAATAAACAAGCCCCTGTGTGACTAACCAGGAGACTTGCGTTCTGTTTGCAGCGCTGCCTCATACGCCGAGAGCGTTTACTTCACTTTCCTCTTTAGAAGCTCACAACTTTTTTATAGGCGAGGCGGCAGGCTACTGGCTCCGGGAGCAACCCGGGGCTGCGCAATGAGGGGGATTGCGGAGCTCTGTGGAAGTTACCCTCAGAAACAATTTTTGGTAAAGTTACTTCTAAGCCACTACTTGCATCTGACGAAGTGGGTATTCACCCACGAAAGCTCATGCTGCAAAACGTCTGTTAGTCTATCAGGTGCCACAGGATTCTTTGCTGCTTCTAAGCCCCAGTGATTCCAATCCAAAAAAACCTCATCCACTTTGCAAGGGCGCTCCCTGAGAAACGCGGAGCTAGTGCACAGGGAGGGGTTATACCGTGTGTACACAAGCGTTTTCACCCCGATGAACTCGCGTAGATCCAGTGGAGACATGGCCCGTGCTTCCCCTGCCGAACAAGCTGCTCAGACCTGGCTGCTGTCGGTCTGCTAGCCGTGCCGACCCGCCCAGGTCTCAGCAGCTCCAGGATCCGGCGGTCGGAACAAATGAACCAAGCGGCAGATTAAAGGGAACCGACCTGTGCTGAGGACACAATGTGACCGGGTCCCACGAGGCACAGGATGGCTCTGGTCGCTACTCGTTGTTTCTTCATGGCAGGACCCTTCTGTTCCTGAGACAACATGAGATTCCCGCTCAGACACTTCGTTTAATTCAATAGTGCGAACAAAGCCGAATCCAAAGCTCTTCTCACTCCACGGCCCAATGGGGACCCCAAGCTTGGCTCTAGGAGCTGCTGTGATACAGATTATCCTCTTTTATTGAAGTGCCAACCATCCTTGGCCAGCAGGGTTTACCTCTCCGCATCCCAGCGTAGATTGGAGCCCCAGGAGCAACCCCCATCAACCGGCAGCAGTAGTAAGCTGCTATCCACTACATGGAGCAGTCACTCAAGCGAGATTTGACGTGCAATTTACATGTTCAAAAAGTCATATTAGATCATGGAGACAAGGAGGAAGGGGGCTGATTTAATCAGGGGCTGGATTTCCAGCAAAGACTTTTGTTTGTGGGCTTTGACCCAAAACCCCAGGGGTTTAAGGCCAGCGTAGGTCGCACCTTGGGTGTCCTTGGGGTCCCTCCAGCCCAGAGACCGATCCCGCTTGTTGAGCAGCATTAAAGAAGCGTTCGGGTGTTTGCGGCTGTCCAACAATCACATAATGGACTAGCAGGTGGGTGGGTCCTCACTGGCACATGACGGCATGTCGCTCAGTGGCTGTGACGAAGTGGGAATTTCCTTAATGTTCTCTAGGACTATTGCATGTGCCTCAGTTTCCCCTATGTGTGGCACAGGTGGCAGGAGAAGGGTGTGTGATCATTGCAGAGACCCCTGGAGGGCAGGTCTGACTACCGGCTGGCTCTCTGGACCCAGACAATAGCCGGACACTCTGTAGCCTGGGAACTGATGGTCAGAACCTCTCCGCTGCCAGGGGCCAGCCGGAGAACAAAGAGGCAAAGGATGGAGGAGGGAAACTGAGAAAGCTTCTGTTTTACACACTGGCTGAACGTCGCGGCTGACTGCGGAGTTGGGGTGCAGGGTCCCTTGGGGGGGGAAGCTTCTCCAAGTGGCCCATCCGGGTGGACTCCCTGCGGGGAGCTCCCGGCATGGAACGGGGCGGCTGAATGTGCCGAGATCAGACTCAGGAGGCGCTGGATCCAAGGAGGCTGGCCCTGGTGACAGGTGCCCCGAGGGTGATCTCGCCCGGGCTTGGCTGGCACACAAGGACGGCCACGGCTTCCTTTCGCCGGGCAGTGCCAGCCGTTCGCTTGGCTGCTGTGGGAACAAAACCCTTCTGCTGAGTCCCAGGGGATGGACCCGACTACAGCCCGAGGGAGGTCCCACAGCTCCAGCGAGGAAGGGAGGGCGTGGTTAGCCGGCGAGAGGTGTCCACCATGGAGGGGTGCCAGGGAACGATGGTGTGTGCGAGTGAGAAAGGGGCTGGGAGGATGGACACACAGATGGGGTGGGGGGGTGTCTTGCATTCATTTAGCTGGAATCAATCAGCCCCGAGGGTCAAAGGTGCTAAAATGACCCTGACACTGTCAACGTTGATTAAACCAGGTTTGGGGTTTGAGACGCGGGGACCTCACCCTGCCTCCCCCGGCACACGCCATTAACACGCCTTTAAACTTCGTATTAACCCTGCAGGAAAGAAAGAGAAAAAAAACCAGCGCAAGCCTCTGGAGTGTAAGGGTCGAGTTAGGTTTCTTAGCCCTGACCCTTGGTCTTTGGTTGTTTCCTGGGGGGAGATGGAAGATGGTAACAGGGTCTCCTTTGTCTGGGACTCTCTGAGCGCGAGGGAATTCGACGGCTGCTGTTTTCTAGGAAGCGACATGAGACAAACCCACGCAAAAGGGGCCAGAAGTAAGAGGCTGAAAGTGCAGCTGCAGCCTGAGGGCTGGAAAACCAGCTCTGGGACCTCGCAAACGTCTGCCGGCTCCCAGCGGCGCTGTGACATAGGCAGCCTTGGCCAGCGAAGCCAGATTCTTCCCAGCCAGGAGGAAAGGGAGAGGGGTGGAAAGTGGAGAAAAAGGGCAGGGAAGGAAAAGGACACACTGGGGAAAGCAGAGGGACATCTAAGGGCTTGTCTACACTTGAACTGCTGCACCGGTGCCAGCCCTCCAGGACTGTGCTGGAGTCTCCAGGAATTACAGCTTAATTAGCAATCACATCATGCTGTGAAACCCCCAGGAACACGGCCAGCCACAACGGGCAACCCCAAGCGATGCAGCTGCGATACCTGAGGCAATGGCTTTCTAAGCCAGGGATTGGGGGTTCAAGTCCCACCTTGGATGAAAAACTGCACTGCCAGGAAGGGTTCTCCCCTGGGCGTGGTTAATCCACCACCCCCAGAGGTGGTAGCTAGGTGGATGGAGGAATTCTGCCTACACCAGGGGTCAGCAACCTTTTGGAAGTGGTGTGCCAAGTCTTCGTTTATTCACTCTAAGTTAAGGGTTCGCGTGCCGGTCATACAGTTTAACGTTTTTAGAAGGTCTCTTTCTATAAGTCTATAATATAGAACTAAACTGTTGTTGTGTGTGACGTAAATAAGGTTTTTAAAATGTTTAAGCAGCTTCATTTAAAATTAAATTAAAATGCAGAGCCCCCCCGACCGGTGGCCAGGACCCAGGCAGTGTGAGTGCCACTGAAAATCAGCTCGCGTGCCGCCTTCGGCACCCGGGCCATAGGTTGCCAACCCCTGGTCTACACCAGGGCCCCGGTTGCCTTAACTACCTTGCATAGGAGGGTGGATTTTTTGCACCCTGAGTGACACAGCTGGGTCGACCTCGCTTTAGTGCAGACCAGCCCAGAGTCTCACATCCCCGGTGGTATCTGGGGGTGCGGGGTGCTCTGGCCTGGTCCGGCCAGGACGCTGCAGAGGCGGCAGCAGGAAAACAACCGAAATAGTTTGAAGTTGGGGCTTGAGAAGTGTCTGCCCAGGACTGTGGAGCTGGCAGGGGCTGGTGCACAGCAGGGCCCGTCCACGCCTGTGTTCTTGTGTAAAGCATTTTAAAATTCTGCTTCCTCCGGTTACCCGCCCCCCGTCCACGTCCCGGATGAAGATGGGGAGCGGAGCAGGGGCGTCAGCTGCAGACAGAGGAGATATCGCCGCAGCTTTTCTGCACATGTGGAATTTGGACTCCGGGGCTTTCTCTGGAAGGAACCCAAACCCGGATTCCAAAATCGAGTTGTGCAATCGCACTAGCCGCCCGCAGAGCCGACTGGATCGCAGATGGGCACAGGAGCGGAGGAAGCTCCCAGCCAGCCATGGATCTCCTGGGAGCCGTGACCCTGTTCCTGGTCATCTGCCTCTCCTACCTCCTGCTCCTCTCCACCTGGCGGCAAATGCAGGGCCGGGGGGAAATGCCCCCAGGACCCACCCCGCTGCCCCTCCTCGGGAACCTGCTGCAGGTCGAGCTCAGCAACATGCGCAAGTCGCTGATGAAGGTAGGTGGGCTCGTCCCGGGACGCCCCAGGGTGTCCTGACCCCGTATGGGTGACCCCGCCCGTCGGCAGCCAGGGAGCTTTATTAATAACTTGTGACGACCTCGCCCTAGGGTAGCTACGGGGCACGGGTGCTGTGCTGGGGGAGGGGAGCTGGGGGTGGGGAGGGGATGGGGTGGTGTGGAGCAAGGGCCGGAGTGCTGCAATTGGGGGAGCGGGCACCAGAGGGGTGGGGGTGCTGTAAGGGGAGGGGGCTACAGGCAGGGGAGAGGGGGTGCTCTGTATGTATGTGGGGAGAGGCTGCTGAGTTGGGGGAAGGCCAGGGGGATGCGTGTGGGGTAAGGAGTGGGAGGGACAGCAGATGCCCTGTGTTTGGGGGGCTGGGCTGGTACATGGGAGTGAGGAGAGGGCACACGTCCGTCCCCCCGTCCCACACGGCGTCTCCGTCTCAGATCAGCGAGCGCTACGGCCCCGTCTACACCCTCCACCTGGGCTCCCGGCGGGTGGTGGTGCTGTGCGGCTACCGGGCGGTGAAGGAGGCCCTGCTGGACCAGGCCGAGGACTTCAGCGGGCGCGGGGAACAAGCCACCTTCAGCTGGCTCTTCGAGGGCTACGGTCAGTCGCGTGCGCGGGAGGGGAGCGAGCTGGGGGGGCAGCGTCCGGCTGGGGGGTGCTGAGCTGTCCTGCGACAGCCCAGGAGTTCGAGTCCCGCCGCAGGGCAGACAGATGGGAAGCGGGACACCCACCCTGAGCCGGCTGTGAGCTCTCTGCTTAGCGTTCGCCCGGATCGTCCTCAGGCACCATACAGCCTGAACGTGGAGTCACAGGCAGTCCCCTGGGCTCCTCTGATCTAGGGCTGCCACCCCTCCAGGACTGTCTTTAATTAACGAGCCACGGGCCGAAACCTCCAGGAATACGTCCAACCAAAACGGGCTGCCCTGCTCCGATCTCTCTCGCCGCCCAGGGGAGCCCACCTTTGCGGCAGACAGTCCCTTACGCCACGAAGCACAGCACTGCTGAGGTTCCTCCCAAAGGAGCCGTCCCGCGCCCCTCGTCCACCGCACCGTAGGTCCTGCCCCAAAGCTGCCGCTTGTACTAACCGGTCCGGCGGGAAGAGCTATGAACTAGGGAAAGGCAACGAGAGACACTGACAAGGCTAAGGCAGGGGAACGCAGAGACACACACGGGCGTGCCAGTCGGAAGCTTCAAGAGGTAACAGAAATGTCCAGTGGTTCTCAGCCAGGGGTGCGCAGAGGTACCAGAGCTCTTCCCGGGGGCCCGTCTCCTAGACACTGGCCTAGCTTTACCCCAGGCTACGTACAAAGCGCTAGCGAGGTCACAACAAGCAGAAATTTCATACAATGACTTGTTTATTCTGCTCTGTGCACTGTCCACGGACATGTAAGTGCCATATTTAGATTCCATTTCATTTATTTTATCATTACATGGAAACATGAGCGAGTCGGCCAATTTTCAGTAACCGGGTGGCTGGGATTCGTTTTTCTCTCTCTCTTGCTGGTTTTGTGAGCAAGTCGTTTTCAGATGAGGTGAAACGTGGGGGTTCGCAAGACAGACCAGGCTCCTGAAAGGGGGACAGACTGAGAACCACTGGAAGCCCAATCGATCTGTCCTTTAGCACTAACCCAGGCTAAGCACTGGGGAGCTTTTGTTTATGGCGAATGATCCTTCCGTCTCCGAATCCAACCAGCATAAAGATCCAGTTCCTCCTGCTTCGGGCTTTTCATTCCTTTCCCCCTTTGTGCGGGCAGCTGCAAACTCAGGTGGTGGAAGGAATTCATCTGCTTGGAGCGGGGAGAGCAATCAGCACCGTCTCTGGGCCTCTTTGACGTTCTGCCAGAGTTCGTCTCTTTGGCGAGGGCCTTGTGGGCGGGGCAGGACATGACAGACTTCGGGGAGAGATCGGCTCGGTAGTTGCTGTCTCTCTCCTGTCTGGAGATTTGCAGTCACAGCAGCTTATAATACAAACACTTAAATAGTGCCGGACACCGTGGGACGCAGATATTCCAGGTGAGATGAATGCAGGCAGCAGTTTACAGGGATGGAAGAAAGTCGAAACACTAAACCCATTTTTCGGATTCTAATCCCTGTTTTAACAATACTCTCACAGCTGAGCCAGCCTGGCACCAGCCAGGCAGTTGCCAGGGATCCTCTGAGGCTTGGGGTCCTTGGCACGAGCTGGCACCTGCTGTGCCAGCATCGCAGGGATGGTTGGGGTGGGGTGTGTATCGATGCTGCCTTTGGTGGGACACTTCTGAGGTACCAGTTCAGATTGCTCGGAGCAGGGCAGTCACCGCCCCAGGCTGGGGTGTCTCTGCCCACCAAGGAAACCGACCAGCCAGCCAGGGAGGGCTTCGGGCTCCCCCCCGGCTAACCAGTCACACCAGCAATTCCCTTCGACACTCCAGCTTCCCGGTATCCCCACCAGGGCCACCGTCATGGGCACGACTGGCTATGAAAACCAGCGCCCCAGGAAAAGAAATCAGGGTCTCCCGATCCCAAAGGGCCAGGCCCAGACCCAGGTCAATCTACAGGTCAGATCTTCCCCACAAATCACGCTGCAGCCAATCCCTTAGAAACTAAAATCTAAATGTTCATTTATAAAAGGAAAAGGATCTAGACGAGAGCTAGACTTGGTTAAATGGAATCAATTCCATACAGCGATGGCAAAGTTCTTAGTTCAGGCTTGTAGCAGTGGTGGCATAAACTGCAGGTTCAGATCAAGTCTCTGGAACATCCCCAGCTGGGACGGGTCATTCAGTCCTTTGTGCAGACTGAATGTTTGTAGCAAAGTCCCTCCAGAGGTCAGAAGCAGGATTGAAGACCGGATGGAGGAGATGCAGCTGCCTTTTATAGGCTTTCTCTTGTGGGTGGAAACCCCTTGGTTCTCCTGTGCAAGATCACAGCAAGATGGAGTCTGGAGTCACATGGGAAAGTCACATGTCCAGGCATGACTCAGTTTGCAGGCTATGTTAGTTTGAATGTTCCCAGGAAAGCTCAGAGGTGGATTGGTGTCTCCCAAAGTCCATCGTCCGTTAAGTGTTTCTTGACTGAGAACAGTCCCTTCTCGGGAAGCTGCCCAAACGCTTCGCTGAGGCTCCTTAGAATCAAAACACACTGAGATACAAGTACAGAGCCAATATTCATAACTTCAGCTACAAAACCGATACACCCCCACAGACGGCATCACCACACCCAGCAAACCAGAACCTTTCCAGAGACACCTCACACGACAACCTCTGTACAAGACTTGCTGCAGCTGTATAACAGCGGTGGCAACAATGATCTATACGGTCACAGGTTATGTGAGTAACGTCACAGGGTGTCTGGCTGGGCCGTTCCCAGCAACTGCGAAAATATTTGCCGTCTTTATGCAGCCGCAGATCAAAGCAGGGAGCTGCCTCCTACCGGCTCGACACTCAGAGCTGGAGGGGGGAAAATAGGGACAATATTACCTGGGAAATTACTGCACAATTCCCGACCGTGCACGTGTGTGTCCATGCCCAGGTGCATGCACCCCCGCCCCCCGCCTTTTGGGGGGCAGGAATTGTCTGTTACAGTGATATGCTTGTACAGCACCTCGCCCCATCCCCATCCCGAGATTGTTCATAATGTTCTGGCTGGGAAATGTGCCTTGCTCTCCCCCCCCCCCCCGCCCCCCAGGAGTGATCTTCAGCAACGGGGAGAGAGCGAAGCAGCTGCGGCGACTCTCCATCACCACGCTGAGGAACTTCGGGGTGGGCAAGCGAGGCATCGAGGAGCGGATCCTGGAGGAGGCGCAGTTCCTGCTGGAAGCCTTGCGGGGCACGAAAGGTTTGTCTGGGTCCTGTTCCTCCAGTGCCGGGGCCACGGAGTCAGGGGAGCTCCAGACCCCCAGCTGGTGGGAACCGCCCAGGGCTCCACTGGGGTCAATGGGGCCAGACCCCCAGCTGGTGGGAACCGCCCAGAGCTCCACTGGGGTCAATGGGGCCAGACCCCCAGCTGGTGGGAACCGCCCAGGACTCCATTGGGGTCAATGGGGCCAGGCCCCCAGCTGGTGGGAACCGCCCTGGGCTCCATTGGGGTCAATGGGGCCAGGCCCCCAGCTGGTGGGAACCGCCCAGGGCTCTATTGGGGTCAATGGGGCCAGACCCCCAGCTGGTGGGAACCGCCCAGGGCTCCACTGGGGTCAATGGGGCCAGACCCCCAGCTGGTGGGAACCGCCCAGGGCTCCACTGGGGTCAATGGGGCCAGACCCCCAGCTGGTGGGAGCCGCCCAGGGCTCCACTGGGGTCAATGGGGCCAGACCCCCAGCTGGTGGGAACCGCCCAGAGCTCCATTACAGTCAATGGGGCCAGACCCCCAGCTGGTGGGAACCGCCCAGAACTCCACTGGGGTCAATGGGGCCAGACCCCCAGCTGGTGGGAACCGCCCAGAACTCCACTGGGGTCAATGGGGCCAGACCCCCAGCTGGTGGGAACCGCCCAGGACTCCATTGGGGTCAATGGGGCCAGGCCCCCAGCTGGTGGGAACCGCCCAGGGCTCCATTGGGGTCAATGGGGCCAGGCCCCCAGCTGGTGGGAACCGCCCAGGGCTCTATTGGGGTCAATGGGGCCAGACCCCCAGCTGGTGGGAACCGCCCAGGGCTCCACTGGGGTCAATGGGGCCAGACCCCCAGCTGGTGGGAACCGCCCAGGGCTCCACTGGGGTCAATGGGGCCAGACCCCCAGCTGGTGGGAACTGCCCAGGGCTCCACTGGGGTCAATGGGGCCAGACCCCCAGCTGGTGGGAACCGCCCAGAGCTCCATTACAGTCAATGGGGCCAGACCCCCAGCTGGTGGGAACCGCCCAGAACTCCACTGGGGTCAATGGGGCCAGACCCCCAGCTGGTGGGAACCGCCCAGAACTCCATTGGGGTCAATGGGGCCAGACCCCCAGCTGGTGGGAACTGCCCAGGGCTCCACTGGGGTCAATGGGGCCAGACCCCCAGCTGGTGGGAACTGCCCAGAGCTCCACTGGAGTCAATGGGGCCAGACCCCCAGCTGGTGGGAACTGTCCAGAACTCCACTGGGGTCAATGGGGCCAGACCCCCAGCTGGTGGGAACCGCCCAGAACTCCACTGGGGTCAATGGGGCCAGACCCCCAGCTGGTGGGAACTGTCCAGAACTCCACTGGGGTCAATGGGGCCAGACCCCCAGCTGGTGGGAACCGCCCAGAACTCCACTGGGGTCAATGGGGCCAGACCCCCAGCTGGTGGGAACCGCCCAGGGCTCCATTGGGGTCAATGGGGCCAGACCCCCAGCTGCTGGGAACCGCCCAGAACTCCACTGGGGTCAATGGGGCCAGACCCCCAGCTGGTGGGAACCGCCCAGGGCTCCATTGGGGTCAATGGGGCCAGACCCCCAGCTGGTGGGAACCACCCAAAGCTCCACTGGGGTCAATGGGGCCAGACCCCCAGCTGGTGGGAACTGCCCAGAACTCCATTACAGTCAATGGGGCCAGACCCCCAGCTGGTGGTTCTTACCTGTGGACTTTTGCAAAGATGGTCAGTGTCATAACGTCCACTGCGCCAATGGGGAAACTAAGTCACGGAGTGGGATGGGGCCCGACCCATGGCCAGCGAGTGGGGTTTTAGCCTAGGACTCGAGGTGTGGGCTCAGTTCCCTGCTCCGCCGAAGATTGACCGGGACTTAGTCTCTCTGGGCCTCGGTTCCCTGTCAGATAGCCCTGCCCTGGCTGTGGGATCCATGGAGGGGAGACGGTCCGTGGCACAGCCCCCCGGCTCGCCTGTGCCCCACCCAACGCTGGTTGTACCCCCCTAGGTTTGCCCTTTGACCCCACCTACTTCCTGAGCCGCACGGTGTCCAACGTCATCAGCTCCGTGGTCTTTGGGGACCGGTTCGACTATGAGGACGAGGAGTTCCTCTCCCTGCTCTCCATGATGATGGACAGCTTCAACTTCACCGCCACAGCCTGGGGGCAGGTACGTCGCGGAGGGGGGGAGCACCCCAGGCCATGTCCCAGAGAAAGCACCAGTGGGGGCGTTAGCTGGCGTAGGAGAAAGCACAGCATGATTCTGGGGGACAAGAGTTTGAGAGGCAAATGCTGCAGCCACCGCGCTGCCAGCACAAACACCCCCTAGGCATGGAGAGATGACGGTTTCCTAATGCCCACAGTCCTGCAGCCAGCCCCGAGGAACTCTGAACTGACAGATCACACAGCGAAAGTTTCAAAAGAGCCGGCTGAGTCCCCCGCCGGGCCAGTCGGACCCATTTCCAGCGAGGCTTGGCGTGCTGGCGGCAGGGCGCCAAACACTGCATCTCCAGACTAAGGGGCTGCTTTGATACCCCTCGTCCCATCCCGAGATTGTTCATAATAAGCAGGACTCACCTACATTCGCCGGGCGTGTTTCTTGCTGCTGGGGACGACGGCAGAGACTCTGCAAGCGGGCAGACGGCACCAGGGTTACCGCTTGGCTGGTATTTTACCAGCCTGGCTGGGGGGGTTTATGGATTTGCCAATTGCCAGAAAAATAATTTAACCTACTGGTTTGGGGTTGGTTTTTTTTAACGTGGCTCGAAAGATTTGCATTAATCTCACAATACACGGGCTCGCTACTGTGAAACGTTTCTGTGCCCGGCTAAAGATGCTGCCGCTCTCCCACGTCCGCAGTTAAAGCGATCACAGCTCACACCCGGCGAAACGACGGCAGCCGTCTGCCCACCCACAGGCAGTGCCCCGCGTGGGCGTGCGAGAGAGGGAGGAGACGTGCGAGCCGTAATAACTAGCGGCAGGTCAGGGCGATGGTGCGAGTGATCCTCCTACACCCCCGGGGGGGGGGGGGAAAGGCTCGCATCAGAAACTGCACATTCAGTGACAGCTGGCGAAGCAGAACAGCCTGGCAAAGACCGGCTGGCAAAACGGGCTGAGAAAACAAACACCTGGTTGCCCCCGTGACGTTCTCTCTCTGGATGCTAGAAGTGGCTGGTGGAAGGCGATTGCAGAGTTGCCTTGTGGGTGGGGGTGCCGGGTTTTTTTGCAGTTCCAAGGTGGTAACTCTAGGCTGCACCTCAGGGAGTACTGACCCCCCCCCCGCCAGACATCCCCCCCCCCCCCGATCCTGGCCCTTCAGTGCAGCTTTATGGCACACAGAGCCTGCACAGGACCGTGTGCAAAGCCTGGAGGAGTGGAACGATGCCCCCGTGAGTACTGGCACCCTGCTGTTGAAATGCAGGAGAAAAAGCATCCTGGGCTGATGGAGTACAGGCCACACCATGACATAAGGGACATCCCTTGTAATACAGGGCTGGTGGGAACCCTACCGGGGAACTGCCAGACGACTGGCAAAGGGCTAAGGTGTGGCAAATTTTTAAAAGGGTAAATGGGATGATCCGGGTAGTTATTGCCTGTGAGTCTGACCTCGATCACAAGCAATTGACTGAGTCAGGACTTGACTAATAAAGAATGCAAGGAGAGAAATGTAATTAATGCAAATTACTGTGGGTGTATGAGAAAAGATCCTGTCAAACCAACTTGGGATCTTTTTTTGAGGAGGTGACAAGTGTGGTTGAAGTTAATAGTGCTGATGGAATCTGTAGTCAGATCTCTATAATGCGTTTGGCTTGGTACCGCGTGATATTTTGATTAGAAAACTAGAAAGCAATCAAATGAACATGGCCCGCATGAAATGGATTAAAGACTGGCTAACTGATAGATCTCAAAATGTAATAGCAAAGGGGATCGTTATCATTGAGTGGGTCTGTTTCTCAAGGCCCTATGCTGTTTAACGTTTTTATCAATGACCTGGAAGAAAACACCAAATCATCACTGATAACATTTGCAGATGGCCCATGAATTGGGAGTAAATAATGAAGAGGGAAGTTCTCTGGTACAGAGCGACACAGATCGCTTGATAAGCTGGGAACAGGCGAACCACATTCATGTTAGTACAGCTAAGTGTAAAGAGATCTATCCAGGAGCAAAGACAGTCGGCTGCACTCATGCCATGGGGGACTCTGCTTTGGGAAGCAGTGACTGAAAAACATTTGGGGGTCATGGTGGACCATCAGCTGGACGTGAGATCGAACGCGATCCTGGGAGGGATCAACAGGGGAATCTCCAGTAGGCGCAGAGAGGTGATTTTCCCTGTGGATTTGGCACTGGTGGTGCGGCCGCTGCTGGGATCCTGTGGCTGTGAGGCCCAGGGCCCTGAGACCTGCCTGGCCCAGGCTGCAGGGATAGGGCGGGAGAGCTGATTAACTAGGGGACTCTCCAGCCAGCCCAGGGAGTGAGATCTGCAGGGATGGAGGTGAGCTAAAGAGCCAGAAGGAAGGTCCGGGGATGGAGGCACAGGGAGAGGATGTGTATGGGGGCTCTCAACCCACCCTGTGTTCAGCGGGCTCTCCGCTCTCCCTGCCCCCCAGCTCTACGAGATGTTCTCGGGCACCATGCGCTACCTGCCCGGCCCCCAGCGCGCAGCGTTCAAGCAGCTGGCAGGGCTGGAGAAGTTCATCGAGAGGAAGGTGAAGGCGAATCAGGAGACCCTGGACCCCAGCGCCCCTCGGGATTTCATCGACTGCTTCCTGGTCAAAATGCAGCAGGTACCGGCAGGGGGGTTGCAGGAAGGTGATGGAGGGAAGGGGGGCAGTCGCTGGCTGCCTGTCTGGGCCACGCCCGGCACCACGGGGACCCCAACTGATGCAGAGCAATGGAGTCACGGCCGGATTCTGAGCTTAGCCACATCCCCAGAGTTCTTTGTTTTTAGCCTGTGATTTTTTCCCCTTGTTCTTTTCAAGGAAAAGGAAAATCCTTCCTCTGAGTTTTCCCTGAAGAACATTGTTCTGACGGCGCTCAACGTCTTCTTCGCCGGGACGGAGACCGTCAGCACCACCCTGCGCTACGGCTTCCTCCTCCTGCTGAAATACCCGGAGATCGAAGGTAACTGCAAAGGGAGGAGAAAGGAACCACAAAGGGCCGGATCCTCAGCTGGTGTAAATCAGCCGGGCTCTGCTGAGGGCAGCGGCGGTTCCTCCATTTACACCAGCTCCGGATGGGGCCGGTCAGTCACAGCTCGGCAGTGAGTTTGTGTCCTGTTTGTGTCACTCCAAAGGAAGCCGGCGGTCAGGGAACACCGGGTCAGTGTGGCTATTTCAGATTCCAATTCTAGTGGCTGGATTCAGATCTCGGTTCCCCCAGGGCAAATCCAGAGCCACCCCCTGACGGCAGTGGGGGCAGAGCCAGATTCTGATCTCGGTTCCCCGGGGGTCAGCCTGGATTCGCACAGGGCCCCCCTTTGAGCTGTGCTGACGTCTCTGCAGAAAGGATCCACGAGGAGATCGACCGGGTGATCGGGCGGAACCGCGCCCCGAGCATGGAGGACCGGAGCCGGATGCCCTACACCGACGCCGTCATCCATGAGTTCCAGAGGTTCTGTGACGTCATCCCCATGGGCCTGGCGCGCCGGGTGACCAGGGACACCCAGTTCCGGGGATACACTATTCCCAAGGTAGGGTCCTGGGGCGTCTCTCCCCCGCCCCCCCCCCCGCCCCGCCCCACGGCTGTGCAGGGCTCAGCACTGTCGCTTTCTCTGGAGGCCGGTGCAGTGCCGCAGACAGGGCTGGAGCTCAGGACACCTGGGTCTAGGCCTGTGTCACGGGGTGTGCGCACCCCGTCCTCTTTTCGGATCGTGAGGCCAGATCGCCAGACAACCCTAGACTGGAACGAGCCCGGCTCAGTGGCCAGAGTCAAGATAGCTGCCCTTGGGTGCAGGGCCGTGTGGCCTAATGGCCAGAGTCAGGGGTCGCCGTCCTGGGGCAGTCAGGGTAGGGGGTCCCGGGCCCTCCCTGCTCCACCGGGTCCCAGCCCAGGGCCCTGTCACTGGTGGGTGTGGTCAGCACCCAGCCAGCGGGGATCCTACCGCCACATGCTGACTTTCCTTGGGTGGCAGGTACCGCTCACCCCGCCTCCCTGGGCCACTTCCTGCCGTGAGTCCTGACGCCGGGCTCCGTTCACCGGCGGGGGCTCCGAGCGCCTCGGCGCCGGCAGCTGGCTGGGACTCTGACGCCAGCCGCCTGGCCGTAGGCAACAGGTCTCTGGTCTGGGCCCCAGGGTCTCTGGCTCCTGCAGTCTGGGCTGAAGCGGCCCCTGGGCTGGAGCCTCCACCAAGCGTCCTTTCTCGTCGGTGGCCAGCCTAGAACGAGCTGGGCTGCTCCCTTTTATACTGAGGCAGCACACGGAGCATGCCCAGCTCGGTCCGAGGGGCGGGACTTAATGTGGGATCAGCCCTATCTCGTCCAGTGCGGGGTATGCACACCCCGTCGCAGCCTGCCTCTGGGAAGTCGTGTGACCTAGTGGGCAGGGACTTACAGGACCTGGCTTTTATTCCGCGCTCTGGCTCACTGTGTGACCTTGGCTGCTGCCCTGTGCCTCAGTTTCCCCCACGTGTCACATTGTTAATGATCCCTCCCCCTTTTGCTATTTACACTGGAAACTCTTTGGGACAGGGAATATCGCTCACTCTGCACGACGCCTGGCACAATAGGGGACCCCAATCTCCACCAGGGTCTGTGCAGCACCTGGCACGATGGGGCCCTGATCTTAGCTGGGGCCTCTGGGAGGTGCCGTAAGACACCTAACAATAACACTCATCCATGTGGATAAATACCCTTAGCCTGACTTCTAGTGCCATCTTAGAATGCACACGGCGGGTACGGAAAGCCAGGAGGTTCACGCCGTGTACATCAATGCAGGCACCACCACTGAGGGCCTGACCCAGGATTGTTATTGGCTGTATTTTGTGTTCCCATCGTGCTGAGGAGCCGCGGTCACGGACCAGGACCCCACCGCGCTCGGTGCGGTACAAATACACACAAAAGACGCTGCCCCACAGAGCTCGCAATCTCAGCGTCAATCCTCAGGGGCAGTGTGGTGAGAACAAGCAGTCCGGACTCCTGGGTTCCCTTCCCAGCTCCGGGAGGAGCCGAGTGCAGTAGCTAGAGCAGAGGGTGTTGGGAGACACGTGCCGAGACGTGACCGTCGGATTGTGGCCTGACCAGGCTCCTGCGATTTAATATTTGCTTTTGCTGCAAATTCCACCCGTGGTTAGAATGACCCTGAATCGTGCCCCAACAGCCGCGCTGTGGGTTATCTGCGTTTAATCCCTGCTGCTTGTCGCCTTCTCCTCCCGCAGGGGACGGAGGTGTACCCGATGCTGGGATCCGTGCTGTATGACCCCACGCAATTCAGCAGCCCCGACACCTTCGACCCCGGCCATTTCCTGGATGGCAACGGCCAGTTTAAGAAGAGCGACGCCTTCGTGCCCTTCTCAATAGGTAGGAATCCCTCCGCAGAGCTCGGTTCCCAGCGTCCCAAGCAGCGAGATCCGGGCCTGGCCCGGCCGCCCGGCCACTAGACCTCACCCTGCGTGCAGAGAATTGTGAGAATTGGAGTCAGTGGGGCCAGATCCCCAGCGGTGTAAATCAGTGTCACTCCACTGGAGTCAGTGGGGCCAGATCACCCCTTGGTGTAAATCAGTGTCACTCCACTGGAGTCGGTGGGGCCAGATTCCCAGCCGGTGTAAATCAGTGTCACTCCACTGGAGTCAGTGAGGCCAGATCCTCCACCGGTGTAAATCAGTGTCACTCCACTGAGGTCAAGGGGGCTGTTCTCACACACTCGGGAGTAGGTGTGCACTGAAGCCCCTTGGGGAATTGGGACCATGTGAGCTCTTTGGGGCAGGGACCGTCTCTCCCCGTGGGTCTGTCCAGCACCTAGCACAGTGGTGCCCTGACCTCAGGTGAGGCTGACGGACACATCTGGGTAATTATCAGCTGTGTGCCACAGAACTGGTCACTCAAGCGAACACAAATGTCCCATAGACACAAGCTCTTTCCACCTATGGAAGCTCTCTGGTGCTTTGCTCCTTCTCACGGCATGACAGATTTCTAGCCAGATGTTTCCAGTCCTTTGTTCCTGTAGAACCCAATGTGGCTGGAACATGAGACAGGAAGAGTTTGCAACAAAACCAGTCTGCAGCAGTCTGGGGTTTTGAGTGCCTAAGCCAAGGCCTCTTTTTCACTTGCTGTGGCCCAGGCAGTACAAGGAAGGCCCCTGGGCTACTGCTCAAGTGGGTCCACAGTCCTGGATCATCTTAAGGAACTAAACTCAGCGGCAGCTGTTTCTTGCGCCTCCACCACACTCGTCTCTGAGCTACACTTTTCTTCAGGAATGTGCCTGGTTACGTCCACTTGAGATGGAGCTATGGATGCTGCAGTAGCTGCCAGGTCACCTGCACTCTGACTACCTGGGAGATCAGGCATCTCCTCACCACTCACATCCTCACTGGGGCCGGAAGGGTCACCGTGAACATGTGTGTCTCTGTATCTCAGGAGAGCTCCTTCCTGCTTAGATAGAAAAGCTTCCTTTGCTTTCTTTCTTTTTCTGAATGCTGCCCCAGAGGGGCGTTTTCTTCTTTCGCTCATGGCTGCTGTTCTGTGCCAGCTAGAGAGGCTCCCAACACTCAGTTGAAGGGGACAAATAAGCAGGCTGGTCGCAGGGCCTGAGTGAGGGAAGATCTCAGCCTCTTAAGGGCCTAACTAGCTCCTACTACTTCAGTTGGCTGCCTGTTCCCCTCAAGCGGGTTCAGGGAAGCAGCAGGAACCAGGAAGCTGAATCAGTCCAGGCTCCTGGGGTGCTCCAGAGGTACATAAGAGGCTCCTCCTCCCCTCTCTCCCTGCAGCTCCTGCTGCTTCCTGTTCTTCCCTCTCACCTTTCTCCTGCCTGCCTGTTATGTCTCCTGTGCCCTCCTGCCTCCAGCCCAGCCCTCCACCAGCTCTGTGCATCTAGGGCAGAGAGAACATCTGCACCAGCACCAGACACAAGTTCCTACACTCTGGGTCCTAGTGGCATTCCCCTGCCCCCCCAAGTCTGGCCGTTCGCCTCACGGTAAGGCCAGCCCTGCCGCCGCTGCTCCAGACTGGGGCAGAGTTTGGACAAGGGGGGAGACCCCCTCGCAGAGTCTCACCTGCCCCTGGCACCCTGCTCCGGCCGGGCCATGACGCCTCCTTTGTCCTCTCGCCTAGGGAAGAGGTATTGTTTCGGGGAGATGCTGGCACGCATGGAGCTCTTCCTCTTCCTCACCAGCATCCTGCAGAACTTCCGCTTCCGCTCCCCCGTGGAGCCCAAAGACATCGACATCTCGCCGAGGCTGGTCGGGTTCGCCACCCTGCCCCGCAGCTACGAGATCTGCCTGCTCCCACGCTAGGAGCAGACGGGATCTCCCGGGGCAGCCTTGGGGAGGGAGGGGAAGGGACCAACCTGGGGATGTCAGGGGCCAGAGCAGCCGGGGACAGCTGCTGGCCTGCTCCCTGGCTTACCGCGCTGCTCAGCCACCCACGAGCCCCGCCACACAGCATGAACATTTCGAGTGGCCACAGCCGCTGACTGGCTGCTAGTTTAGCAGTTCGGCTTATTGGCCCCCTGCAGCAGATCAGTGGCTGCCCAACGCATGCCAGGCCTGCAGCTGTGCTTGCCCTTGTTCCCGTCCCTCCTCCAGCCCCGCTCCAGCCCCGCTCCAGCCCCGCTCCAGCCCTTGTTCCCGTCCCTCCTCCAGCCCCGCTCCAGCCCCGCTCCAGCCCTTGTTCCTGTCCCTCCTCCAGCCCCGCTCCAGCCCCGCTCCAGCCCTTGTTCCCGTCCCTCCTCCAGCCCTGCTCCAGCCCTGCTCCAGCCCCGCTCCAGCCCTTGTTCCTGTCCCTCCTCCAGCCCTTCCCAGCCCTGCTCCAGCCCCGCTCCAGCCCTGCTCCAGCCCTTGTTCCCGTCCCTCCTCCAGCCCTGCTCCAGCCCTGCTCCAGCCCCGCTCCAGCCCTGCTCCAGCCCTTGTTCCTGTCCCTGCTCCAGCCCTGCTCCAGCCCTTGTTCCTGTCCCTCCTCCAGCCCTTCCCAGCCCCGCTCCAGCCCTGCTCCAGCCCCGCTCCAGCCCTGCTCCAGCCCTTGTTCCTGTCCCTGCTCCAGCCCTGCTCCAGCCCTTGTTCCTGTCCCTCCTCCAGCCCTGCTCCAGCCCTGCTCCAGCCCTGCTCCAGCCCTTCCCATCCCTCCTCCAGCCCTGCTCCAGCCCCACTCCAGCCTGCTTCATCTCTGCTGCACCTTCTGCTCCCTCCTTCAGACTTCTGGCTTCAACCCCCAGCTTCACCCTCTGGCTCCCGACTCCAGATGAGCCGCCGGTGCCAGCACTTGGCTTCTGTCTCTCCGCTCCTGATCCCTGGCTTACGACTGCAGCTGACCCCCCGCTGGCGCTGGTGTGACGGAGCGTTTCTGGCGGGACCCAACTGAGAGTGCCAAATCAGGACCAATTGCTTAAACAGGGCAGTTACAGCCCTAGGCTGGGGTTTTTCCACCCCTAAGGCAAACCAAACCAGCCAGACAAAAAGGACTTTGGTCTCACCCCACTGGCTAACCACAAGTCACACAAGCAATTTCCTTAGACACTCCAGTCTCCCAGTATCACCACCAGTGCACTCGTCCTGGGGATAAATGGTTATGAAAACCAACACCCCAGTAAAAGAAAAAGGTTCCCTCGATCCCAAAGGACCAAGCCCCAGACCCAGGTCAATATACACATCAGATCTTACCCACAAATCACGCTGTTGCCAATCCTTTAGAATCTAAAATCTAAAGGTTTATTTACAAGGGAAAAAGGCAGAGAAGAGAGGTAGAATTGGTTAAATGGAATCAATTACATACAGTAATGGCAAACTTCTTAGTTCAGGCTTGCAGCAGTGCTGGAGTAAACTGCAGGTTTTAGATTAAGTCTCTGGAATACATCCCCCACCGGGATGGGTCGTTCAGTCCCCTGTGTAAAGCTTCAGTTTGTAGCAAAGTCCCTCCAGAGGTCAGAAGCAGGATTGAAGACAAGATGGAGATGAGGCATTAGGCTTATATAGACTTTTCCAGGTGTAAGAATCTCTTTGTCTTCACTGTGGAAATTTACAGCAAAATGGTGCCTTGAGTCACATGAGCCAGTCCCTGCATACTCTGCTGAGTCACAAGGCGTGTCTGCCTTCTCTCCATGGGTCAATTGTGTAGCTGATGGCTCTTTAAATGGGCCATCAAGCCAGCTATGCCGGGCTAACATCAGCTTGTCTGGGACACTTCCCAGAGGCAGAGCAGAATACAAACTATAGACATTACAGAGCCAATACTTATAACTTTAACTACAAATGATACAGACATATAGACAGCATAATTATAATTAGCAACCCATAATCTGGTCTTAGACACCTTAGATGACCCCCTTTATCTAAGATTTGGTGCCACTGCAGGACCTTGGTTGCAACCCATGTTCTATATGGTCCCAATTTATATCAATAACGTCACACCCCCAACGCAAAATTGATGCAGGAAGGGATGACAAAACATCACTGACTGCATCCCAAGAGCCCCCTTTCCTTGGGTCTGTCTCACTACAGCTAGTGTTGGGCTAGAGGCCGTACCAGTGTATAACCGAAATGGTTTATCAAAGTCATGTTCAATAACATGAATGAATCTCCTTACAAACTCAAGGTATAACTTGGTTAGCTTTTGCAGCATGGTTCCTGTATGTTTCATGTGATCTTGCCAAGAGCTAAAGAAAACAGCTACTTTATCCATACCAGCCTTGGCCAATGTTTTGAACCCAATTAACATTAAACCAATGTAGATATTGATGTTGGTCATAGAACAGGAATCTTGGCATTTAGCCATGAAAGCAATATGGTAGTGTGCCTCAGTTTCCCCTTTCATACAGCACATCAGGTCTGGAATGTATTTTGCCCTGTGAAAAGTTCCAACATTGTTTACATGCATTAACTGTGAAACATCAGTATAGCAAGGCCCTTTAACATAAAGTGTGTTTTCATGTATTCCTTTCAATATGTTTAAGGGATTTTCCAAAAGATTAGGCACATTGTACATTGTTACAGTCCTTGGCAATAGCAACACATTAGTTACAAAAATTAGCATCAGCAATAACAACAAATTCATTGCAAGTGTCCATTTACAATCATGTTTGTCATGCCATACCCTTGGCTCAATACCATTGGAGATTGGGCATTTTAGGGTTAACCTGTGGCTTCCCTTTGCAAAATTCAGTCTTCTCTTTCCTTCTTGTCCTGCAGGATGAGACCCTGATTTCTCTTGCTTAACGGAATTCACTGGCTGATGGGGTGGGCCCTCTGTGCTAACAGCTATTAGCAAGTCTTTCTTCTCCCTGCCAGCCAAGTAATTCGCATCAACACAGACACTCGCTTTTAACTTCTTAGCTGCTATGGATTCCACGGCTGGACTTTGTCTTACAGAGATACCACACAAATCCAAAGAGTCTGAGGGTGAGAGCTGGCTTGCTCTCCCCTGCCTCCTCAAGCATTTAGCCATACAACTGTTCTGCCCTGAAACACCAGTAACTGAATCTGTCCTCAGATCCTGAAGCACCGACTGCTCACTTACAGATTCAGCATGGAGACATTCCTGTCCCAACAGCATTGTCTCCCCACCAACAAGCTGGCCCCACACAGCCAGGTGGTTATAGGGCTGCTCAACTTCCTTAACAGCTTCTACTCCACCTGAGACCTTTTCAAAGCTGCCCACACTGGATCTCTCAAAAGGAAAGTCAGTGGATTCATTCACGACAGAAAATTTCTGGCGGTTAGGAACTGAAACTTTCTTGATTAAATCACTTTTACACCCTTCAGTTGCAGTAAACTGCTTGCACAGGCTACCATGAGGATTCCTTTCCCTAGGAGCTTCTCTAAGCAGCAATTCACCCCTCTCAGAAATTCTGCCCTTCCCCTCTTCACCTAGGGCTTGCTCTAAAGGAACACTTCCCTGAGCAACCACAGATGCTACAGACTTTCTAGATAACAGGTCAGAAGTAGTCTCCTTCCCTTGGCCATGAACAAGTTCAGGAATCTTTTCCTTCTTGCTACAAGTTGTCAAACTGTCAGTCGGTAACACAATTAAATCACCTTTATGCTCTCCTTGTGCCCTGGCTGGGGTATCACCCTGATCAGACAGAGTTGCTGCACCCTTTTCCAACCACACATTAGCAACTGGCAAACTACAAGCACCAGAATTGTCTGGTCTTTGGGATTTTGCTATGACACTAACTGGATGCAACCTAGTCACAGTGCCATTCCCCCCAGCAGACACAAACTCAGGACCATTCCCTTCCTGGGCTTTAGCTGTATTTACAACCAACTTTGAGACAACTGAATCACCCTCAACCATTACAGGCTGACAGGCCCCTTCTGTCTGCTCCACAGACACAGAAGAGCCGGAGACACATTCTCCTTCACCAGGCACACAGCTTGGGACCTCATTTCCCTTGTCCCAGCACACAGGGCTGTTCACAGACACCTGCTTGGAGACCGGGGTAGCTTCCTTCATAGGCAAGTCAATACCCCTGACCGACACAGGCACATTCCCTTCACTGTCACATTTCTCCACACAGGAAACAGGTAAGGGACAGGGACACTCATCTTCCACTATCCCTCCCTTCCCAAACTGCTGATTAGACAAAGCCATTAGCTCACAAGGCTGCCTAGGCTCCGGCAAACTTTCCCTACCAGGCACATTGCCTCTCCCAACAGATAAGCTGCTGCTCTTTTCACTACACTGAGCTACTTTTAGCAAATCACAGTTACCCATTTCAGGTTTACTTCTACCAGCTGCACTAGCCAACAATCCATTACCCATTACAAATTTACCCTCTCCTTCCTCAGTTAGGGATTTAACCTGAGAAACATTTTCCTCCCCAATGAGATCTTTTTGCTCTTGATCTAACTCCAGATTCACTTCTGAGACATTAGACAGACATTCAGAAACTTCATTCCCAGACAAACTGCTTTTTTGCACAGACAAACCTTTGGAGCAACCCTCCTCAGGCAAATCATTGCCCACAATAGACACAGGTTTAAGATCATTCCTCTCCTGTAACTGGCTACCTGGACTGAACAAGGCTGTAACATTTTCCCCAATTAAAAGATCTTTAGGCAATAACTTCCTGACGCCAGCTATCACTTCATGCTGAGCCCCATTCCACTCAAGGTGGATTCTGGCTAAAGGCACACGGACAGTAAACTCACAGAGGATCACAACATTCACACTCTGATTTGGTAAATAATCTTCCTCTTTGACCAGATCTGCTTTAACAAGAGTGATGTTAGAAGCCATAATTTGCCCTAAACAGCTTTTACCATTGACTTTTACACTCTCATACATAGCACTGCCACAATTTATGGGGCCACCCCCTACTGAACCCACAGTAACAGCATTGACATAAAAGGTGGCATTGTTGGGGTACATTTGGTTACCCCCAGACAACTGCTCAGAGTTATACAACATACCAACATTGTTACAAACTGGACTTTCAAGAGGATACAGTCTTTGCTGTTCTTCCATTGCTTTTTTGACTTGGAGTTGGATTCTAGCTGTCTCCTGTTGCATCTGTCGAGTTTTCTTCTCAGCAGCCAGCAGCTCCAGACGCCTCTTACGAGCTTTTTCTTCTCTCTTAGCAACTTCTTTCTTTCTCTCATCAGCCTCTTTCTCCATTCGAATTTCTGCCAGTTCTTGCTCATAATCAAACTGCAGGCTGTCTCTCAAGGCTTGCAGTTTCCTTGCTTTTCCTGATGCTCTCTGTCTCATAGTCACTGATCTTTAACCAACCAAACTCTCAATCCCAAAGTTAAAATTTGGATAGCGTGGGGTTCTGACCCAAAGCTTAATTGACCTGGTTCTGTGGATCCTAGCACGACTACGCCACTGTGACGGAGCGTTTCTGGCGGGACCCAACTGAGAGTGCCAAATCAGGACCAATTGCTTAAACAGGGCAGTTACAGCCCTAGGCTGGGGTTTTTCCACCCCTAAGGCAAACCAAACCAGCCAGACAAAAAGGACTTTGGTCTCACCCCACTGGCTAACCACAAGTCACACAAGCAATTTCCTTAGACACTCCAGTCTCCCAGTATCACCACCAGTGCACTCGTCCTGGGGATAAATGGTTATGAAAACCAACACCCCAGTAAAAGAAAAAGGTTCCCTCGATCCCAAAGGACCAAGCCCCAGACCCAGGTCAATATACACATCAGATCTTACCCACAAATCACGCTGTTGCCAATCCTTTAGAATCTAAAATCTAAAGGTTTATTTACAAAGGGAAAAAGGTAGAGAAGAGAGGTAGAATTGGTTAAATGCAATCAATTACATACAGTAATGGCAAAGTTCTTAGTTCAGGCTTGCAGCAGTGCTGGAGTAAACTGCAGGTTTTAGATTAAGTCTCTGGAATACATCCCCCACCGGGATGGGTCGTTCAGTCCCCTGTGTAAAGCTTCAGTTTGTAGCAAAGTCCCTCCAGAGGTCAGAAGCAGGATTGAAGACAAGATGGAGATGAGGCATTAGGCTTATATAGACTTTTCCAGGTGTAAGAATCTCTTTGTCTTCACTGTGGAAATTTACAGCAAAATGGTGCCTTGAGTCACATGAGCCAGTCCCTGCATACTCTGCTGAGTCACAAGGCGTGTCTGCCTTCTCTCCATGGGTCAATTGTGTAGCTGATGGCTCTTTAAATGGGCCATCAAGCCAGCTATGCCGGGCTAACATCAGCTTGTCTGGGACACTTCCCAGAGGCAGAGCAGAATACAAACTATAGACATTACAGAGCCAATACTTATAACTTTAACTACAAATGATACAGACATATAGACAGCATAATTATAATTAGCAACCCATAATCTGGTCTTAGACACCTTAGATGACCCCCTTTATCTAAGATTTGGTGCCACTGCAGGACCTTGGTTGCAACCCATGTTCTATATGGTCCCAATTTATATCAATAACGTCACAGCTGGCATTTGGCATCGGTTCTATTGACCCTCGGCTCGTTTCCTGGAGTCCGCCCACCCTGCACCCAGCTCTACCCGGTGGGCCCAACTCCCCCTTCGACACTTGGCCGGCCCGCCCACGGCCTGCTGGGCAACAGGGGATGGGGAGTGAAAGCCCCAACCCTTTACCATGTTGTGAACGGGACCCGACGGAAGACGGAGCCAATAGGGTCCCTCTGGCTGTGTGAAACGGCCATTCGGGGCTAGAGGGGGACTTAGGTTTCCCATTTGCACGGGGGGGGGAGCACTCCCCTTTTAAATAGAAACCTTTTCACACAGCTAGATGGTCAGGGAGCACCACCCAGGCCTGTGCGTTCGTATGGGGTGGAGATCACTCATGGGGAGAGCCACGAAGGTGTCCGTACCCTCATGAGCCCAATTTCCAACAGAGCCCAGTTCCCAGTCAGGCATCCAGTGTGTTGGGTCAGATTTATCCCTTGCCTGCCACTCCAGCAGGCTCTGTGCCCAAGAAGCCTGTCGCTCGTCTTCCTCCCCTCCACGGCGGCTTCTCTTAACCTTCTCCTAAGGCACACGCCAGCCAGCTCCTCAGCCCTGCATTCGCAACCGGGAACCCTCTGTTAACCCTCAGCGCTGCCTTGCCAAGCGGCCGCCACCTTTCTCCGCAGCTGCTTGGATTGCAGAAAAGGGCTTCGTTTGTAGAACTGATCAATGAAATTGTTTTTAATTGTTCACTTTATTAATGTAACTTCTGTTCACCAGTCACTACACTTGCCTACACTGTAACTTCTGTTCACTGTTTGCCATATTGTAATTCAAAGCCCATTTTAAAACGCTCGCTCCATTTTGTAAAAGCTTCCTCCAACCTTCATTTTTACAAACCCTGCTGTAATCTTATTAGTTTAGTTTAGCTGTGTGACCGAGGTGTGGATGGATGACGGAATCAACCTCCAGCCCCAGCCTGTCCTGATGAAATGGAGTTCAAACCCCACCGGCTGAAGCTGCAGACAAGAGCCCTAACAAAGTAAGCGGAGTTCACCCTAAAGAGAAAAGGTGCAATAGAAGGAAGATCAAAGCCAGGTCCCAGGCTGACAGTCAGGCCTGCGATTGATGGGTGATCAATCACCAAACCCAGAGGCAGCGTGACACAGCAAGACCCATAGACTCTGGATTTAAACTAACACCTAACAAACTCGAACTATGTTCAGGACTGGTAACTATGCAGCAGCTGCAGAACATCTGATGTGTGTGTGTGTGTGTGTGTGTGTGTGTGTGTGACTCTGTGTGTGTGTGTGTGACTCTGTGTGTGTGGGTGTGGGGGTGTGTGTGTGTGACTCTGTGTGTGTGGGTGTGGGTGTGACTCTGTGTGTGTGTGTGTGTGTGTGTGTGTGTGTGACTCTGTGTGTGTGGGTGTGACTCTGTGTGTGTGTGTGTGTGTGTGTGTGTGTGTGACTCTGTGTGTGTGTGTGGGTGTGGGTGGGTGTGTGTGTGACTCTGTGTGTGTGGGTGTGGGTGTGACTCTGTGTGGGTGTGGGTGTGGGTGTGTGTGTGGGCATTCGGTATAATGTGTGTGTAGAAGGATTAAGATATTAGTTATGGTCATAAATCAAATTGTTACCATAATAAATGTGGCATCTTTGTCTTGCCCCTGAAAAGATCCCGTGTAGTTTTGTCTGCATGACACGTTCGCCTTCTGTGGCGCCTGAGGGCTGGTCGACACTTAAAAACCTGCAGCCGCGCCAGTGTAGCGCTACGATCCTGACGGGAGAACTTCTCCCATTGGCTTAGCTGCTGGGCTAACGATGTCGACGTGAGAAGCTCTCCTGCCAAACTAGCGCTGCCCACACCGGAGCTAGGTCAGTAGGACTGTATCGCCCAGGGGCTGGGTTTCTCCTCCTGGCACCTCTTCCTGGCACCTATTAAAATACGCCCTACAGTGCAACTTTCTCTATCGCTTTGGCTACGTGGCATTTACCAGCACCTTTTCTGGCAGCTTGGAGGAATATGCTCCTGGGAAAAATTCTGCTCCGCGTTGTGTTGCTCTAAATCTGGAGTAATTCCACTGGCTTTTTGGGTTTACACTGATTTCCTTGAGAGCAGAACTGGACCCATTTGGAGCGAGTGGGCGAGGTTCTGGATGGAATATAACCCGCACTCTCCTTTTCCATCACGCCTACCAAAACCTGCTAACCACTGCCTGGCACGCTGAGCAGTGACGTCTCCTTGTTTTCTTGCACTGTCTCTAGCTGTCTGCTGAAATGTGGGTCATGGAATCCTGGGGCGGGTGAGGGGGACGCACAAAAGGTGTTTAAAATAAAGGGAAAAAAGGCTCCACTCTTCAGTCTGACTCCGGATGTTTGAATACAACAGAGCTGACTCAACCCTCTGGAGCTGATCTGATTTAACCACCTCCTACTGAAATAGCTGGGGTGGTTCTGTCGCCTTCGCTGAGTCTGTGGACTTCAGTCAAGATGTCGTCATGTCCACCGAGGTTAAACAGATTAGTTCTCAGTAATGAGGTGTGCTGGTGCCGTAAGGGCTGGGTGGGAATGGGGAGCTCTGATTAACGTATTAAATAAAATAAAACACGAGGGTTCCGGCTGTCCAGCTGCTCAAAGTCCTTAAGAGTTTAAAAATAAGAGAGCTTCCGAACCAAACAAGGGCCAGACCCCAAACCGAAAGGCTGGAGGGGTTCACAAACCTCCCCCGTACCTGGATCAAATCAGAACGTGCCGCACGAATGCTCAGACATTTACAAGTGATGAGGATTTGTAGGGACTCTATTTGTAGGACTATAACAATGTTTAAAAGGGGACTGGATAAATTCATGGTGGCTAAGTCCATAAATGGCTATTAGCCAGGCTGGGTAAGAATGGTGTCCCTAGCCTCTGTTTGTCAGAGGATGGAGATGGATGGCAGGAGAGAGATCACTTGATCATTGCCTGTTAGGTTCACTCCCTCTGGGGCACCTGGCATTGGCCACTGTCGGCAGACAGATACCGGGCTAGATGGACCTTTTGTCTGACCTGGTACGGCCGTTCTTATGTTCTTATGTAGGGTGTTTACTATGGTTGTGCCAGCTCCATTTTCATTTTGAAACAAACCTGAACGTTGAGCAGGAAAGAAACATGTTTAAAATGATAAAAACACTCTAAGTCGTTCGTTCCCTGACGTCTGCAAGGCCCCCCGGCCGGAGAGGGAACACGGATACTAAGGAGCTTTGTGAGTGGTGTGAGAAGGCCCTGCAGTGCTCTGCTTCGTCACTGAAAAGAGGAAAATGTCTTTTCACTAAAAGTTAGCCCAAAGCATCCCAGTTGAGCAGACAACTTAATTTTGACCCGCAGATCACAAAAGGGAACGTTTGGGGAGAGGCTGCGTAAATTCCTTATGTAACTATGAATGCCGAGTTGTAGTGATCAAATCAGCCTGCTAGCTACAGACCTGGACGCTGGTTTGAAACAAAGAGTTAGGATGGTATGAAAACTTGAGGGGTTTTTGAGAGGGGGAGACTGTCTCCTTATAACAGAAACTAGTTTGACCAGAATGCCTGCTGCGGGACTGCAAGACCAGCTATGCTGCTTGCTTTCTGCACTCTCAACATGTATATTCTGTAATGTAGGGGTGACCAGATAGCAACTGTGAAAAAACAGGACAGGTGTGTGGGTGGGGGGGTAATAGGCACCTATATAAGAAAATGTCCCAGTAAATGGGACTGTCCCTTTAAAAACGGGACCTCTGGTCAACCTATTATAATGTCACTCTTTGGCCTACTAATAATGAGAGGTGTGATCTGTCTGGCATGGAGCAGCAGCAACTTCAAGCTGTTTTCCCCAGCCAGGGCCAGGGGAATAATGGGGCTTTTACCCTGCAAAATGTGTTTTGTGTGTGTGGTTTAAAAAGTTGGTTTAAATTGTTGTTTGTGATTTAGAGGCATATGCAGGAGACAGGTGGGGGGTTGTTTTGTTTTGTTTTGAAGTATTTTGTTGCAAACTGTTGGCTTATATATTTCTTAAAATATTAGGTTTTAAACTCTCTGCAAATATGGGTTGCCAACCCTCCACGAAGTACAGCTTAATCTTTAATTAAAAGATCATATGAAACCTCCAGGAATACATCCAACGCTAGCCGCAGAACGTGGTGTGTGCGTGTTCGAATGGTTTTAAAGGTTGCTTTTCATCAGGGTGGAAAAAAATCAATGATTTTTTAACAAAAATTAAAAACTGATTTTTTTAATTTAAATCAGATTTTTTGATGTTTTTTCCTCAAAAAGCATTTTATCTAAAGATAGTTTTAATTAAGATACATTATAGCTCAACGATATCTCATCATGGAATAGGGATTATAAATTCTAATTCTACAGAATGAGACAATATATTCATGTCATGTTTGAGAGGAGTTTTGTAAAGGAGTTCCAATAGCTCATGGATTAGGGACCCAATCTTGTGGGGTTCCAGGGGCTTCTGTATAGATTTATTTAGGTTAATCTTTCTATCTACCCAATGGCACTCGGTGCTCAATCTAGAAGAGACCATCAGAGAAGCTTAGTTTTGCAGTTCTCAAACAGTGGATTTGTGTCTCCAGCGATAACATGCTTGTTAACAGCAAAAATGTTTTAAATAAATAATATATAGAGGTGAGAAATAACAGACCTCAACCCTATTGTCCCTCTGCAAATCTGCGTACACACAGTCGGTCCCTTACGTCTCTCTAAAAGTGCAAAGTTTCAAAAAGTTCAATGAACAGAAGAATGTTGGGGGCAGAATAGATCTGGACACGGACAAGAAGTCTGGAGATGTTGTTTTGTTAAAATATTATGTTTGCTGTTGAAGAAAAAAATCCAGAATACTTAACGTTGCTGTTTTAGTTAAATAAAACAATTTAACTGTCTGTCTGGTGATGCTCTCCTCCTAATACAGCATGGCAAGGAAATCCTCCAGATATTAATGAATAACCTGTTGAATTGGAGATAATTCACCTCCCACTGACTTCATAAACATCTGCTTCAATTACCTGTGGTAAATGAAACAACCAAACAATCATCCATTTTCTGATACAGCTATAAAACTGATCTGAAAAGTTTTCAAAAGAAATCACTGTTTAAAAATGGATAGTGTGTACCTTCTAAAAATGAAACCTACATCTATCTCTGAGTTGGGAAGAATATGGATTACGGTTATAACAACCAGCCAGAATGCACTTTTATGTAGAAATCCATGGTTAAATTGGGTCTTCCTGACTAGTGATTGAAATCATGAGAAATCAAATTGGTTTAAATCAAATCTACCTGCATTTGATGCTTCAATTGTTTGTGGGTTTTAAACGTATTTTGTTGCAAACTGTTGGTTTGGTTTGAGTGTTTGAAATCCCAGGGGTTTTACTCTGTGCAAAAAGTGGGGTTTTGCGTGTCTGTTTAAAATGGTTAAAGTTGTTTGTGATTTAAGGGCTTGTGCAGGCGACACGTGTGGGTTTCTTGAAAAGGACTTGCTGCAAAGTGGCTGTGAGTGTTCAGACCACCGGGGGTTTTACTCTGTGCAAGAAGTGGTTTTAAAACTGTTTTTAAAAGTTGCTTTTGATGCTTAAGTTGTTGCCGTAGCTGATTTCAGGGCACCTGCAGGAGAAAGAGGCGGCGTTCTTTGAAAGTATTTTGTTGCAAACTGGTTGGTTGGTTTTGAGTGCTTTAAAATCCTCACCCTACTAGGGAGAATGAAGGCTGCGAGGGAATCCGACTGCCCTCTCTGCATGCATCGGGGGGGGCGCCAGGCAGGGAGAAGAGTTGGAGAAACTACAGGACAATGTTGGCACAGGAGCTGGCCACGAATCAACAGCGGCTAGGACTGAGGAGGCTCCTAACTGTCAGAGCCGAGAGGTTCTGGAGCGGCGGGGGGCGAACTAGTGAGAAGGTGGAGTTTGGTGAGCTGCTGCACAGGATTCTCCGCCGGGATGGCCTGCACTAGCTAGGGACTGGGCCAAGAGGCTCCTTCCAGCCCAATGTCTTCGGCTGAGGCTTTTCCAGCCTCGGGTATCCAATATCATCCCCCCTGCACCGAAGTTTAGTCAACTGGAAAATCTTCCCTGCTGTAAACTGGGAGTGGCCCAATGGGAGGCCAGGCAAACTGTGACACTGCTGCAGCCTTTGCTGCCCCAGGAATCCTGAATCCCTTGTTCCACCAGCCCTCCCCAGGGGTGGAGGGAAGCCAACCCTCAGTTGCACAAGTGGGTTGTGCAAGAGGCAGGATTCCAGAGCATATAACCGCCTGCAGCGCTGGATTGCGGAGAAAGGCAGTGGAGCGGAGGAAGCTCCCAGCCAGCCATGGAACTCCTGGGAGCCGTCACCCTGTTCCTGGTCATCTGCCTCTCCTGCCTCCTGCTCCTCTCCACCTGGCGGCAAATGCAGGGCCGGGGGAAAATGCCCCCAGGGCCCACCCCGCTGCCCCTCCTCGGGAACCTGCTGCAGGTCGAGCTCAGCAACATGCGCAAGTCGCTGATGAAGGTAGGTGGGCTCGTCCCGGGACGTTCTGGGGAGCCCTGACCCCCCGACAGCCCCACAGATAATGGTGCCAACCCTCCAGGAATTAAAGATTAATCTTTAATTAAAGATTATTTCAAGTGATGAAATCTCCAGGAATGCGTCCAACCAAAATTGGCAACCCTACCGCAGAGCCTCCGACCTGCTCAGTTTTTAGGAACTTTATTAATTCTCGGTGACGAGCTTGACCCTGGGTATCTCTGGGTGGGGAGGGGGATCTGTGCTGGGGAGACGTGCAGGGGGTAGTCAGGGGGCAGAGGTGGGGCATGGAGGAGGGGCAGACTGGGTGGGGTAGGGGCAGGGTTTGCTGTGGGGAGGGGCAAGGGTTGGGGGTGTGGGGAGGGGAGTCATGGGGTGGGGGATCGTGGGAAGAGAAAGGTGCTGGCATAGGATGGGGGTGCAGAAGGGGAGGGGTTGGTTGATGGGACGGGGAGAGGTGGGGGTTTGGGGGTGCTCTGTGGGGAGCAAGGAGGGGCAGGGCACGTGTCTCTGTGTGTCCCCGATGCGCCATCCCCATGTCTCACGACGTCTCCATCTCCGTCTCAGATCAGCGAGCGCTACGGCCCCGTCTACACCCTCCACCTGGGCCCCCGGCGGGTGGTGGTGCTGTGCGGCTACCAGGCGGTGACGGAGGCCCTGCTGGACCAGGCCGAGGACTTCGGTGGGCGTGGGAAACAAGCCACCTTTGACTGGCTCTTCCGTGGCTATGGTCAGTGGCGCCCGTGGGAGGGGAGCGAGCCGGGGGGAGCAGAGGGGGCAGGTCCCGGCCGGGGCTGCGGCTGGTGAAAATCTTGTGGCTCATCCGCTTAGTCCTGACCTGCTCCAGCTGGACACGTGCCCAAAACTTGGGGCAGAGCGGAGCAGGGGGCTGGTGGGGCCGTTCCCAGCAATCCCAGAAATATCTGTCTTTATGTAACCACCAATCGACGCAGGGACCAGCTCCCACCTGTTAGATACTGAGTCAGATCCACCGCTCAGCTCCGCCAGGCTACGCAAGGGGAACATCTCCGTGGGTCCAAAGTGAATTTTTTTAGGGCAAAAGCTCTCCTTTAGAAAGGGGCAGAAAGTCAATGAAATTCCCTCCCCTTCTACATTTCATTCGGCGTTGTTTCCATTTGTTTTCGGTGAAAACCTCCTTGAAGTTAAGAAATGACAGGATAAAAAATGAAAATGTGAAGACCTCAAAGACACATGAATGTGCAGGAGGAGCAGACTAGGGACACGGGGTTCCCAGGAAATCCTGCCCCATCAGAAGGGAAATCGTGTCTTACTAATCTGTTAGAGTTCTTTGAAGGGGTCAACAAACATGTGGACAAGGGGGATCCGGTGGACATAGTGTACTTAGATTTCCAGAAAGCCTTTGACAAGGTCCCTCACCAAAGGCTCTTACGTAAATTAAGCTGTCATGGGATAAAAGGAAAGGTCCTTTCATGGATTGAGAACTGGTTAAAAGACAGGGAACAAAGGGTAGGAATTAATGGGAAATTCTGAGAATGGAGAGGGGTAACTAGTGGTGTTCCCCAAGGGTCAGTCCTAGGACCAGTCCTATTCAACTTAGTCATAAATGATCTGGAGAAAGGGGTAAACAGTGAGGTGGCAAAGATAGTTAAGACCAAAGCAGACTGTGAAGAACTTCAAAAAGACCTCACAAAACTAAGAGATTGGGCAACAAAATGGCAAATTAAATTTAATGTGGATAAATGTAAAGTAAAAAAATAACCCCAACTATACATACAACATGATGGGGGCTAATTTAGCTACAACGAGTCAGGAAAGAGATCGTGGAGTCATGGTGGATAGTTCTCTGAAGACGTCCACGCAGTGTGCAGAGGCGGTCAAAAAAGCAAACAGGATGTTAGGAATCACTAAAAAGGGGATAGAGAATAAGAAGGAGAATATCGTATTGCCCTTATATAAATCCATGGTACGCCCACATCTCGAATACTGCGTACAGAGGTGGAATCCTCATCTCAGAAAAGATCTACTGGTGTTAGAAAAGGTTCAGAAAAGGGCAACTAAAATGATGAGGGGTTTGGAGAGGGTCCCCTATGAGGAGAGATTAAAGAGGCTAGGACTTTTCAGCCTGGAAAAGAGGAGACTAAGAGGGGATATGATAGAGGTCTATAAAATCATGAGTGATGTTGAGAAAGTGGATAAGGAAAAGTTATTTACTTGTTCCCATAATACAAGAACTAGGGGTCACCAAATGAAATTAATGGGCAGTGGGTTTAAAACAAATAAAAGGAAGTTCTTCTTCACGCAGCGCAGTCAACCTGTGGAACTCCTTGCCTGAGGAGGTTGTGAAGACCAGGACTATACCAGGGTTTAAAAGAGAACTGGATAAACGCATGGAGGTTAATGGCTATTGGCCAGGCTGGGTAAGGAAGGGTGTTCCTGGCCTCTGTTTGTCAGAGGGTGGAGATGGACGGCAGGAGAGGGATTCCCCCGGCGGATGTTTCAGGGCACGAACTGGCTCTCCGTGTTATATGTTTGTTCAGCATCTAATGCCATCGGATCCCAGCTGCCAGCCGCCCCCACGATACAGCGAATAAAATAAATCCGCAGCCCAGCTCGGGGCAGGACCGGCCTGCGGAAAGGGTTCTCGCTAGCGTCCCCTAGTGGTTGATTGCGTTGTGGGGTACTGCAAACAGCGCCACTCGGGCCCCCTGTATCACAGTCCGGTTCCTTGCTCCTTCCCCCCCCAGGCGTGGCCTTCAGCAACGGGGAGAGAGCGAAGCAGCTGCGGCGACTCTCCATCACCACGCTGCGGAACTTCGGGGTGGGCAAGCGAGGCATCGAGGAGCGGATCCTGGAGGAGGCGCATTTCCTGCTGGAAGCCTTGCGGGGCACGAAAGGTTTGTCTGGGTCCTGTTCCTCCAGTGCCGGGGCCACGGAGTCAGGGGGGCTCCAGACCCCCAGCTGGTGGGAACCGCCCAGGGCTCCATTGGGGTCAATGGGGCCAGGCCCCCAGCTGGTGGGAACCGCCCAGGGCTCCACTGGGGTCAATGGGGCCAGACCCCCAGCTGGTGGGAACCGCCCAGAGCTCCACTGGGGTCAATGGGGCCAGACCCCCAGCTGGTAGGAACCGCCCAGGGCTCCATTGGGGTCAGTGGGGCCAGACCCCCAGCTGGTGGGAACCGCCCAGGGCTCCATTGGGGTCAATGGGGCCAGACCCCCAGCTGGTGGGAACCGCCCAGGGCTCCATTGGGGTCAATGGGGCCAGGCCCCCAGCTGGTGGGAACCGCCTGGAACTCCATTGGGGTCAATGGGGCCAGACCCCCAGCTGGTGGGAACCGCCCAGGGCTCCACTGGGGTCAATGGGGCCAGGCCCCCAGCTGGTGGGAACCGCCCGGAGCTCCACTGGGGTCAATGGGGCCAGACCCCCAGCTGGTGGGAACCGCCCGGAGCTCCACTGGGGTCAATGGGGCCAGACCCCCAGCTGGTGGGAACCGCCCAGGGCTCCATTGGGGTCAGTGGGGCCAGACCCCCAGCTGGCGCAAATTGTCATCACTCCGTTGACCTCAACACCAGTTGACGCCGGCTGAGGGTCTTACCTGCGGCCCTTTGTAAAGATGATCAGTGTCATAGCGCCCATTGTGCAGGTGGAGAAACTGAGTCAGGGAGCAGGGACGTGCTCACCTCGCAGGCCAGCGAGTGGGGTTCCAGCCTAGGAGGTGTGGGCTCAAATCCCTGCTCCGCCTGATTACCTCTGTGACCAGGACGCCACCATAGGATGTAATATGTAGCCTGTGTCTGTGAGGTGTCAGGACATGTGAAAAGCTGCCTGCGTGTCTGGCAGGGAAGCGATCCGAGCAGATAAACAGCCAGCAAACAAATCTCTGTGCTAGGCAGAAAAAGCCTTTGTCAATATTGGATGAAGAACTTTGGAACTGTGGATTTAAGGCCTGTGTGTTGGCGTGTTGGTCTCTTGCTGACACGCTGCCTGGGGTCCGTCTGGGATCTGCTGCGTTCCCGGTGACGGGCTCAGACGGCGGCAGGGCCGGGGAAAGAACCGGCGGCTCACGAGGGCGGGGCTAGTTTTCCCCCCCTCGCTGCCTCTGCATAGCGCTGCGGGGTCGACCCTCCGGGTACAGTTCAGCCAGGTGTAATATGTCGGCCCCCACGAATGCTCAGTGCGTTTTTTGGTGGCCTTCTCCCTGTACAAAAAGAAAGGGGTAGGTCCAATGAGAAATCAAGATCCTGAGACTGACAGTCCCCCGGGCCAATGGGGAGAGGCCACTGCTGAAGGTCAGCCCGATTGACGGGGCAGGCCAGCCAATGAGGGAGTTAAGAGCCCGGGGGTCCATCCTCCATGTGAGCAGGAGCTGTCAGAAGCAGAGGAGGGCAGAGCTAAGGGTAAAGTAGCTGGGCTGGAGGCAGAGCTGGGGAGCTGGAGCAGCCGGGAGCCAGGGCAGCCACACCGAGGCATAGCCCGGGCCAAGCTGCAAGGGGAGCCACGGGGCCAGAGCCGGGATAAGAGGCACCGGCCCGGCCACACGTAACCCTGCAGCCAAGCGTGGCGAGCGGCTGGGGCGAGCCAGCGGGGCCCTGGGCAGGGAGATGTCTCCAGACCAGAGATCTTGCAGGCTGGACTCAGAGGGGGGCTGTGACCCAAATGGGGAGAAGAGTCCTGCCACCTGGGCACCACCAGAGCAGGGGTCCGACCCGAGGTCACCACAGCAGAGCCAGGGCCCGGGACAGGCGGTGAACAGGTCTCACATCCCAGAGCCGGCCGGTGCCCATGTCCTTGTTCCCTACCTCTCCCATTGCACCTGAGCTCTGACAGGTGTTTAATAGGGTTAGGGTTGGGTTAGGTTTGAATTTAATGCTCGGATCCGTGGGTCGAGGAAGCGAGGACCCCGCAGTGGAGACACCCTGGCCCCTCTCCGAAGTGACCCTGATGAGAATCAGGGTGCAGCCCCCCAGAATCTGGGGCCCAGCCCTGTCGGGGTTACGAGGACTCTGCTGCACGGGAGGGTGAAGGAAGTGGGAGCGAGAACTCGGCTCCTGTGGCCAGCCCGTGTGCATAGCAGGACCATTCCCCTGCTGACACGCATGTGAAGACGGCAGGTGGTGGGACAGGAGTGACTCGGGGAGGCTGTGGGATCCATAGAGGGGAGACGGTCCGTGGCACAGCCCCCCAGCTCGCCTGTGCCCCACCCAACGCTGGTTGTACCCCCTAGGTTTGCCCTTTGACCCCACCTACTTCCTGAGCCGCACGGTGTCCAACGTCATCAGCTCCGTGGTCTTCGGGGACCGGTTCGACTACGAGGACGAGGAGTTCCTCTCCCTGCTCCACATGATCAATGAGAGCTTCCGCTTCACCGCCACGGCCTGGGGGCAGGTACGCCGGGGGGGGGGGCGCCCCAGGCCACGTCCCACGGCTCCGAGACCTGCCTGCCCCAGGCTGCGGGATCGGGGGGAGCGCTGGTTAGCTAGGGGAGCGGAGGGGGATGCGAGAACGCTGGGAGGGCAGCGAACAGGAAAACCTGGGACCAGCAGCGATGGGTGTGAAATAGATGGACAGTCTGAGTGGGGAGAGATGGACAGACAGAGGGGTGTGCCCGGGGATGGCTAGATCACCTCTCAACCCACCCTGTGTTCAGCGGGGTCTCCGCTCTCCCTGCCCCCCAGCTCTACGAGATGTTCTCGGGCACCATGTGCCACCTGCCCGGCCCCCAGCGCGCAGCGTTCAAGCAGCTGGCAGGGCTGGAGAAGTTCATCGAGAGGAAGGTGAAGGCGAATCAGGAGACCCTGGACCCCAGCGCCCCTCGGGATTTCATCGACTGCTTCCTGGTCAAAATGCAGCAGGTACCGGCCGTAGCCGGAGGGGACGGCTCAGCTTGGTCGGCATCAGGCCTGAGAGACCAAACGGCCCGATCGTAACCAGGGGTTCAACTGGTAACGGGGTCAGTTCAGGCCTCAAACCTTCTGGGGCAGAGAAATCGAGCCCCAGAGATAGCGAAGAACAACAGGCTTTGGTGAAAGCACTGGGCTGGAACTCAGGAGATCTGGGCTCTGACCCCCGGTGTGGCCTTAGTCGAATCACGGCATTGTGTTGTGCCTCAGTTTCCCCATCCGTACAATGGGTGGAGAGCCATCCTCTCACACTGTAAGCGCCTGGGAACAGGGATTGTCTTTTGCTCCATTTTTGTGCAGCATCCTGAAGCGGGCGGGGGGGGGGGGGCTGCTCCCAGCTGGCGGCTGCGAGCACAGTGAATCTGAGCTCAGCCACAGCCCCGGAGTTCTCTCAAACGTCCCTTTCTTCCCCCGCGGTCTGTTAAAGGAAAAGGAAAATCCTTCCTCTGAGTTTTCCCTGAAGAACATTGTTCTGACGGCGCTCACCGTCTTCTTCGCCGGGACGGAGACCGTCAGCACCACCCTGCGCTACGGCTTCCTCCTCCTGCTGAAATACCCGGAGATCGAAGGTAACTGCAAAGGGAGGAGAAAGGAACCACAAAGGGCCGGATCCTCAGCTGGTGTAAATCAGCCGGGCTCTGCTGAGGGCAGCGGCGGTTCCTCCACCAGCTCCGGATGGGGCCAGAGAGTCACAGCTCGGCAGCGAGTTGACGTGGGAGCAGGGTCCTGTCTGTGTTGCTCCATTGTGAGTCAAAGGAAGCCGACGGTCAGGGAACGCCGGGTCAGCCGGGCCAGTGTGGCTATGGCAAGCTGAAATGCCAGGGGTCGTATTCTGACCTCTGTTCACCCGAGGTCAGTCCAGAGTTAACTCCTGACTGCAATTGGGACAGGGCCGGATCCTGATCTCAGCTCCCTGGGGTCAATCCAGAGTCACTCCCTGCCTGCAATGGGGACAGGGCCAGATCCTGATCTCAGCTCCCTGGGATCAATCCAGAGTTAACTCCTGCCTGCAATGGGGACAGGGCCAGATCCTGATCTCAGCTCCCTGGGGTCAATCCAGAGTCACTCCCTGCCTGCAATGGGGACAGGGCCGGATCCTGATCTCAGCTCCCTGGGGTCAATCCAGAGTCACTCCCTGCCTACATTGGGGACAGGGCCGGATCCTGATCTCAGCTCCCTGGGGTCAATCCAGAGTCACTCCCTGCCTGCAATGGGGCAGGGCCAGATCCTGATCTCAGCTCCCTGGGGTCACTCCAGAGTCACTCCCTGACTGCAGTGGGGACAGGGCTGGATCCTGATCTCAGCTCCCTGGGGTCAATCCAGAGTCACTCCCTGACTGCAGTGGGGACAGGGCCGGATCCTGATCTCAGCTCCCTGGGGTCACTCCAGAGTCACTCCCTGACTGCAATGGGGACAGGGCCGGATCCTGATCTCAGCTCCCTGGGGTCAATCCAGAGTCACTCCCTGACTGCAGTGGGGACAGGGCCGGATCCTGATCTCAGCTCCCACGGGAAGATTGGTGGAATTGGCAGAGTCCCCAGGTAGCCACAAAGCTGCATGCCAGCTCCATGCCGGCCCCACACTGAGCCCTCAGCACGGGCCCGCCCTTTGAGCTGTGCTGACGTCTCTGCAGAAAGGATCCACGAGGAGATCGACCGGGTGATCGGGCGGAACCGTGCCCCGAGCATGGAGGACCGGAGCCGGATGCCCTACACCAACGCCGTCATCCATGAGTTCCAGAGGTTCTGTGACGTCATCCCCATGGGCCTGGCGCGCCGGGTGACCAGGGACACCCAGTTCCGGGGATACACTATTCCCAAGGTAGGGTCCTGGGGCGTCCATCCCCCGCCCCGCCCCATGGCTGTGCAGGGCTCAGCACTGTCGCTTTCTCTGGAGGCCGGCGCAGAGCCGCAGACAGGGCAGCGGACCGGGCTCGATGCTGCCTCTGGGAAGTCGGGTCACCTAGTGGGCCTGGCACCGGACCGGGACTCACGAGAGCTCAACTACTAGCTCAGCATGTGATCGAGGGCATCGCCCTGTGCCTCAGTTTCCCCCACATGTTAAATGAACAAATGGTGTCAATGACTCTCCAACACTTTTCTATTTACACTGGAAGCCCTTTGGGACAGGGAATATCGCTCCCTTTGTCCAGCGCCTGGCACGACGGGGCCCTGATTGCAGCTGGGGCCTCTGGGAGGTGCCGTAATACACCTAACAATAACACTCATCCATGTGGATAAATACCCTTAGCCTGACTTCTAGTGCCATCTTAGAATGCACACGGCGGGTACGGAAAGCCAGGAGGTTCACGCTGTGTAATCAATACAGGCACCGCCACTGAGGGCCTGGCCCAGGATTGTTATTGGCTGTATTTTGTGTTCCCATCGTGCCGAGGAGCCGCGGTCACGGACCAGGACCTCACCGCGCTCGGTGCGGTACAAATACACACAAAAGACGCCGCCCCACAGAGCTCTCAATCTCAGTGTTAATCCGCAGGGGCAGTGTGGTGAGAACGAGCAGTCCGGACTCCTGGGTTCCCTTCCCAGCTCCGGGAGGAGCCGAGTGCAGTAGCTAGAGCAGAGGGCGTTGGGAGACACGTGCCGAGACGTGACCGTCGGATTGTGGCCTGACCAGGCTCCTGCGATTTAATATTTGCTTTTGCTGCAAATTCCACCCGTGGTTAGAATGACCCTGAATCGTGCCCCAACAGCCGCGCTGTGGGTTATCTGCGTTTAATCCCTGCTGCTTGTCGCCTTCTCCTCCCGCAGGGGACGGAGGTGTACCCGATGCTGGGATCCGTGCTGTATGACCCCACGCAATTCAGCAGCCCCGACACCTTCGACCCCGGCCATTTCCTGGATGGCAACGGCCAGTTTAAGAAGAGCGACGCCTTCGTGCCCTTCTCAATAGGTAGGAATCCCTCCGCAGAGCTCGGTTCCCAGCGTCCCAAGCAGCGAGATCCGGGCCTGGCCCGGCCGCCCGGCCACTAGACCTCACCCTGCGTGCAGAGAATTGTGAGAATTGGAGTCAGTGGGGCCAGATCCCCAGCCGGTGTAAATCAGTGTCACTCCACTGGAGTCAGTGGGGCCAGACCCCCAGCCGGTGTAAATCAGTGTCACTCCACTGGAGTCAGTGGGGCCAGATCCCCAGCCGGTGTAAATCAGTGTCACTCCACTGGAGTCAGTGGGGCCAGATCCTCCACCGGTGTAAATCAGTGTCACTCCATTGGGATCAGTGGGGCCAGATCCTCAGCTGGTGTAAATCAGTGTCACTCCATTGGGGTGAAGGGGGCCGTTCACACACACTCCGGGGTAGGTGTGCGCTGAAGCCCCTTGGGGAATCGGGGCCTTGTGAGCAGGGACCGATCAGGTTAGATGATCCCAATGGGCCCTTCTGGCCAGAGGATCTGGGTCCCGAGCGTGTTAGTTCTCTGTCCTCCTGGGTCCTCGCAGTCCATCCCAGCTCAGTATCATTAAACAGGGCGATGGGGGTAATTCTTCATTGGCACCTTAATCGGTGAAACACGACCATGTCACAAATCGACATCGATGTCGCCAAATTGTTTGTGTCGGAAAGAAAGGAGCCAGAACTCTGAACAAATCAAAACGTTGCAAGACTTTCTAAACCAGGCGTTTCCATTTTTCAGTGAGAAACTAGTTAGAGTTTCAAAATTTCCTCTAACTTTTTTTAAGTCAAAAATGTTTCAAACGAAGCCAAAGGTTGATAAAAATTTCATCTCGGCTCAACTCAAACATTTCGTTTTGACTCAATCGAAACTTGGATTGAGTCAAAACGAAACGTTTCAGACGGGCCGAGATGAAATTTTTTCCAACCGTTCGATGTGACGAAAATCTCGAACAGTTTCATTTCACTTCGGTGCAAAACAATGTTTTCTCCAGTTTTTCTGAAAAATCCGTTATTCGCCCAGCTGCAGGGCTGAGAGCACCCGACCCACCCTTTGAACCAGGCCTGTGAGAGCTTCTCCATCAAAGTCGGGCCTGACGAAAACCACTAACCCCTCCCAGCACGGGAATGGCATGTGGCTGTCCCCTCTACAGACCTTCAAATGAACAGCACCCAATTTCCCCAGCAATCCCCACTGCTCCAGACTGGGGCAGAGTTTGGACAAGGGGGGAGACCCCCTCCCAGAGTCCCACCTGCCCCTGGCACCCTGCTCCGGCCGGGCCATGACGCCTCCTTTGTCCTCTCTCCTAGGGAAGAGGTATTGTTTCGGGGAGATGCTGGCTGTCACGGAGCTCTTCCTTTTCATCACCAGCATCCTGCAGAACTTCCGCTTCCGCTCCCCCGTGGAGCCCAAAGACATCGACATCTCGCCGAGGCTGGTTGGGTTCGCCACCCTGCCCCGCAGCTACGAGATCTGCCTGCTCCCGCGCTAGGAGCAGACGGGATCTCCCGGAGCAGCCTTGGGGAGGGAGGGAAGGGAGCAACCTGGGGGAAGGAAAGACCCGGCCATGTATCATGTTGAGAACTGGGCCCATCAGAAGAAGGACCCAAGGGGGTGAATCTCCTGCGGGAATCCGGCTGCTGTTTTCCAGCTGCACAAGGGAACAAGATCTCCCCTAACGAGACACTGTCTCTGAGGGTTCGTCTACATGACTCACCAAACTCGACCTATAGGTTGCCAACTTACAGCCATGGTGCATGTCCACCCTACCCTCACCAGGGGCGCTTCCCCCCACCTACGACGGGCAGTGTGGGGGGCTGAGAGCCCCGTCTCTCTGCCCCGCTGGCAGCTCCCTCCCAGGAGCTGCTCTGCTCCCTGTTCCCCGCCAGGAGCAGGAGCACGTCTCTCGGGGCTTCTCAGCCTCCCCCAGCCCCCTCCCCCTAGGAGCCGGGCAGCCCTGTCCATTTCACAGCTCACACGGCTGCCCGGCTCTCGGCAGGGGCTGCTCGGGCGTCTCACCCCGGCTCGCAGCCGGAAGCAGTGTCCAGCCACCCAGCTCTCCAGGGGAGCGGGGTTGGGGAAGGGACTTTCCTGTCAGTTTCACTGCTCCTGCCATGCAATTGACGAGACAGCTGATGTAAGGGAGGCAGGTCTGTGTAGTAGGACACTCACATCTGTGGGGCGAAGGCTGTAGTGTGGACACTGACATCATGGGACCCACACAAGCTGCCTTCTGTGGACCTAATGGTGCAGCGTAGCCCTGGGCTCAGTCTCTCTCTCTCTCTCTCTCACACACACACACACACACACACACACACACACACACACACACACACACACAATTCCATTCCAAGCATCTTGCAGATTGTGTGAAACTTTGGGGATCTTTCGATTTTGTGAAGATTGGTGGGGGGGGGGGGGCATTTACAAACCGGGGGAATTTCAGGGCAAACAAATCTGTTGCCAGCCGAATTTCAAAATTCGCAGTATCTTTCCAACATCCAATTTTGGGCCTTATCAGTTCAGGCTCTTTAGGGGGCGGGGAAGTGAATTGTGTTTAAATCCCACAGCTTTAATGGTGAATTTGGAGGTGAAGGTTTGTGCCAGGCCGCAAATTCGACAGGTTCCCTTTCAAACAGAAACCTTTTCCCATAGCTGTACCCTCCAGCTGGCTTCAGATGGGGTGGGGATCATTTGCGTGGGAGTGACAGGACTTCGGCTTGCTCTCAGCACCGGGATGATGATGAATCTGACCATGCCGCTGTCTCTCACTGGAGTGTGCATCCGTCACTGGTCACCTTCTTAAATAAAGCTGCAATGCGACTCCCGCTTTCCCCTTTGTTACCCGGTATTCGCAGCAGCCGTTGCTGACTGCCTGGAGGAATATGCTCCTCGGGAAAATTCTGTTCTCCGTTATGTCCGTGTAAATCTGAAGTAACGCCGTTGACGTTGGTCTCACTCGGGCAGTTTACACTGATTCACCCGAGGTTTTTTCTTTAAGTTTCTCACCGGAATAAAAACCCGACAAATAATTGTCCCAGACCAAAAACCACCCAAACTGAAATGAAAAAAACCAACCTGCCATTTGAAACGTTTTTCGGTTAGTTCCTCAGGGTGGCTTTTCATCCAAAACGCAGTTTGTCCAGTTTTCATTGTTTAATTTTTCAGCTGGTTTTTTTTAAAACCCGTTTTTTGTTTTTTATAGAAATCTAGCTACATTTCAGAACAAGGCACCGTTTCGAAATGAAAAGTCAGGACATTTCCTTGCGAACGGACGGACACAAACTCTTTCGACTTTAAAGGGGAAAAAATCAGGTTTTTTGTGGCTGGAACTATTTGCAGAATTGGACCCACATTCATGACTAGTTTTGGTGCCCTGAAAAATGCACTTTGGGGCAAATTTACTCTGGGCTGAAAACATTTCGCCCGGCTCTAGAAAAGACTCAGGGCCCATCTTGGGGAATAACTTCCCAGCCTAGCTTGCCTGTCTGCCCCTTGCTTTCTTGTATTGAATTCCACCGGCTTCCCCTACGCCTCCCGCAGCGCCAGGCGAGAAGAGGCCCAGAATGCGCATAGCTCAGCTGCGAAGCAAAACCAGCGTAACTCCCGGTGCAGACAAGGGGAACTGGGGGCTCCTTCCAGTCCAATGTCCTTGGCTGAAGCGTTTCCGGGCTCGGGTGGCTAATATCCCCCCCCAACCCCCGAGCACGATGTTTGGTCAAGTTGGAAGTGGCCCGATGGTGTTGTGGAGACAAAACTACACAGGATCTTTTCGGGGGCAAGACAAAGATGCCATATTTATTATGGTAACAATTTGATTTAAGACCAATAACTAATATCTTAATCCTTCTACACACACATTATACCTAATACACACACACACACACACACACACACACACAGAGTCACACACACACACACACACACACACACACACACACAGAGTCACACACACACCCATCAGATGTTCTGCAGCTGCTGCATACTTACCAGTCCTGGACATAGCTTGAGTCTGTGGCTTGATTTCCCAGCTTGGGTTCATAGCTTGTGGCGGTAACTGGCCAGGAAAGCCGGGCGCAAGGACGAGCTGGGTCTCTGTTGGGCCTGCACCGATGCCCTTCCATGCTGGCAGCAGAACGTTACCCTCCAAAGTCTCCCATCTCACCCGTCCTTTTTGTAGGCTTCAGTTTGAACAAGAGTCTATGGGTCTTGCTGCCTCTGGGTTTGGTGACTGATCACCCATCAATTGCAGGCGACTGTCAGCCTGGGACCTGGCTTTGATCTTCCTTCTATTGCACCTTTTCTGTTTAGGGTGGACTCTGCTTACGTTGTCAGGGCTCTTGTCTGCAGCTTCAGCCGGTGGGGTTTGAACTCCATTTCATCAGGACAGGCTGGGGCTGGAGGTTGATTCCATCACCCATACATGCCGCAGTCACACAGCTAAACTAAACTAATAAGATTACAGCAGGGTTTGCAAACATGAAGGTTGGAGGAAGCTTTTACAAAATGGAGCGAGTGTTTTAAAATGGGCTTTGAATTACAATATGGCAAACGGTGAACAGAAGTTACAGCGTAGGCAAGTGTAGTGACTGGTGAACAGAAGTTACGATACTGAAACAGGGCAAGTCTCAGTGATTTAAGCAGGAATTGGACTGAGAGTGAAACTTACCAAGGCAGCTGACTGAACAGCGCTGGCTCTTAACAAGCATTTTCATAGTCAATTAGCCAGTTATTGGGGTAACCGGTTTTATGAATGAACGTTGTTTCATTCACAAAACTTTACTTCTGAAGTTACATTAATAAAGTGAACAATTAAAACCAATTTCATTGATCAGTTCTACAATGGGAGGACGGACAAACTGACTCTGCTGGAACCTTTGTGTCCCGGGAATGCTGAATCCCTTGTTCCACCAGCCCTCCCCAGGGGTGGAGGGAAGCCAACCCTCAGTTGCACAAGTGGGTTGTGCAAGAGGCAGCGATTCCAGAGCCCTGCCGGCTGGGTATATAACCGCCTGCAGCGCTGGATTGCGGAGAAGGGCAGTGGAGTGGAGGAGGCTCCCAGCCAGCCATGGATCTGCTGGGAGCCGTCACCCTGTTCCTGGTCATCTGCCTCTCCTGCCTCCTGCTCCTCTCCACCTGGCGGCAAATGCAGGGCCGGGGGAAAATGCCCCCAGGGCCCACCCCGCTGCCCCTCCTCGGGAACCTGCTGCAGGTCGAGCTCAGCAACATGCGCAAGTCGCTGATGAAGGTAGGTGGGCTCGTCCCGGGACATCCCAGGGAGCCCTGACCCCATGAGGGGCTCTCCAGCTCCCACCAATGCCCCCTCCGAGCCGCCAACCTGCTCAGCCCTTAGGAACTTTCTTCTGGGTATCTCTGGGGCTGGGGGTGGTGTGCTGGGGAGGGGCACTGGGGCAGTGCAGGATGGAGGGGGAGGTGTCCGGGGGGAGGGGCAAAGAGCAGGCTGGGCTGGGGGTGGGAGGATCTTGGGGTGGGGATGGGTGGCAGGGAGGGGAAAGGCAGGGGATGGGGATGGGGGAGCGGGGGATGGGCAGGCATTGGGGTGGGAAAGGGGTGCTCTGTGGGGGGTGAGGAGGGGCAGGGCCCGTGTCTGTGTGTCCCCGACGCTCCGTCCCCCCGGCCCACACGGCGTCTCCGTCTCAGTTCAGCGAGCGCTACGGGCCCGTCTACACCCTCCACCTGGGCTCCCGGCGGGTGGTGGTGCTGTGCGGCTACCGGGCGGTGAAGGAGGCCCTGGTGGACCAGGCCGAGGACTTCAGCGGGCGCGGGAAACAAGCCACCTTCGACTGGATCGCCCAGGGCTACGGTCAGTCACGGGTGCGGGAGGGGAGCGAGCCCCGGGGGCGCAGAGGGGGCAGCTCCCAGCCGGGGCAGTGTCGCTCAATGCCGACCTCGACCTGCTCCATCTAGGGACCTGCCCAATAGCTTGGGGCAGAGCAGAGCAGGGGGCTGGCTGGGCCGTTCCCAGCAATCCTGGAAATATCTGTCTTTATGTAACCACCGATTGACGCAGGGACCAGCCTCCCACCTGTTAGATCCTGGGAGACAGAGCCACCGCTCAGCTCCGCCGGGCTATGGCGAGGGAGCGTCTCAGTTCAGTCGTCGATCTGTGGAGTGGGTCCAAATTCAATTGGAGGGGGGGAGGGATTCTCATTTAGATGGGGGGGCATCATTTTAAAAAATCCCCCCTCCACATTTCATTTGGCATTTTGCACTTGCTCCCCACCCCGAAGGAAAAAGCCTCAATAAACTTTCAAAACTCAGGAGTGGTCAGCTATTGAGTCCTCATAAGAACATCAGAGCGGCCAGACTGGGTCAGACCAAAGGTCCATCTAGCCCAGTGTCCTGTCCTCCGACAGTGGCCAGTGCCAGGTGCCCCAGAGGGAATGAACAGACCAGGGGATCAGCCAGTGACCCATCCCCTGTCGCCCATCCCCAGCTTCTGGAAAACGGAGGCCAGGGACCCCATCCCTGCCCAGCCTGGCTAGTAGCCATTGATAGACTTGTCCTCCAGGAATTTATCTGGTTCTTTTTAAACCCTGTTATGGTCTTGGCCTTCACAACACCCTCTGGCAAGGAGTTCCACAGGCCGACTGTGCGCTGGGTGAAGAAATACTTCCCGTTGTTTGTTTTAAACCTGCTGCCTGTTAATGTCATTGGGTGACCCCTAGTTCTAGTGTTATGAGAAGGAGTAGATAACACGTCCTTATTGACTTTCTCCACACCAGTCAGGATTTTATAGACCTCTATCCCATCCCCCCTTAGTCGTCTCTTTTCCAAAATGAAAAGTCCCAGTCTTGTTAATCTCTTCTCATACGGCAGCCGTTCCATCCCCTAATCATTTCTGCTGCCCTTCTCTGAACCTTTTCCAATTCCAATGTATCATTTTGGAGATGGGGCGACCACGTCTGCTCGCAGTATTCAAGCTGTGGGCGTGCCATGGATTTATACAGAGGCAACATGATATTTTCTGTCCTATTAGCTCTCCCTTTCTTAATGATTCCCAATGTTCTGTTTGCTTTTTTGACACCGCTGCACATTGAGTGGATGATTTCAGAGAACTATCCACAGTGACTCCAAGGTCTCTTCCTTGAGTGGGAACAGCTAATTCAGCCCCCATCATGTTGTATGTACAGGTGGGAGGATGTTTTCCAATGTGCATCACTTTGTATTTATCAAGACTGAATTTCATCTGCTGTTTTGTGAGATGCTTTGGTAGCTCCTTGCAGTCTGCCTGGGACTTAACTATCTTGACTAGTTTTGTATCATCTGCAAATTTTGCCACCTCACTGCTTCCCCCTTTTCCAGATCATTTATGACTATGTTGAACAGGACTGGGCCCAGCACAGACCCCTGGGGGACACCTCTATTTACCTCTCTCCATTCTGAAAACTGACCATTTATTCTGACCCTTTGCTTCCTGTCTTTTAACCAGTTACTGACCCATGAGAGAACCTTCCCTCTTATCCCGTGGCAGCTCACTTTGCTTAAGAGCCTTTGGGGAGGGACCTTGTCACAGGCTTTCTGGAAATCGACGTGCACTATATCCACCGGATCCCCCTCGTCCACATGCTTGCTGACCCCCTCAAAGAATTCTAGTAGATTGGTGAGGCGTGATTTCCCTTTACAACAAATATGTTGACTTTTCCCCAACAAACTATGTTCATCTGTGTGTCTGGCAATTTTGTTACTATAATTTCAACCAGTTTGCCCGGTACTGAAGTCAGGCGCACCGGCCCGTAATTGCCAGGATCACCTCAGGAGCCCTTTTAAAAAATTGGCCTCACATTAGCTACCCTCCCGTTATTTGGTTCCTTCTGCTCTTTTGCTCGCCCCAGGCGTGGCCTTCAGCAACGGGGAGAGAGCGAAGCAGCTGCGGCGACTCTCCATCACCACGCTGAGGAACTTCGGGGTGGGCAAGCGAGGCATCGAGGAGCGGATCCTGGAGGAGGCGCAGTTCCTGCTGGAAGCCTTGCGGGGCACGAAAGGTTTGTCTGTGTCTTGTTCCTCCAGTGCCGGGGCCACATGAGTCAGGGGGGCTCCAGACCCCTAGATGGTGTGAACTGGCCATAGCTCCACTGGGGTCAATATGGGGCCAGCCCCACAGCATCAGTTAATCAGCCATCTCTCCACCCCACACCAATTAACTTCAGAGAAGGGTTTGTCTGTCACTCCCAAAGTGGTTTACAAAGGTGGGTGGGGAAACTGAGCCATGGGTCATCCCGGCAGGGCTCGAGCGAGGCATTCAGGAGATCTCTGTTCACTTCCCAGCTCTAGGACAGACCCCCGGTCCTGCCGAGAAGGGGGGTCGGGAACAGGGTGAAGACGGTGCGGTGCTGAGATGCCCCCGGTCCTGGGAAGCAGAGTGGGGCAGAGCCACCGATGGCGCTGCTGGCTGGGGGGAACCAGTCCAGTGTTCGCCTCTCGGCTTCGTGGCCCCCTTTGCTCAGGGCGGCGCTTGTGTCCACGTGGCAGGTGGCCGCTGCGAGATCATGGAGAAGGGGGTCCCTGGGGACCACGGGGGCTGTGGCAGCAGAGACGGTCCGTGGCACAGCCCCCCGGCTCACCTGTGCCCCACCCAACGCTGGTTGTACCCCCTAGGTTTGCCCTTTGACCCCACCTACTTCCTGAGCCGCACGGTGTCCAACGTCATCAGCTCCGTGGTCTTCGGGGACCGGTTCGACTACGAGGACGAGGAGTTCCTCTCCCTGCTCCACATGATCAATGAGAGCTTCCGCTTCACCGCCACGGCCTGGGGGCAGGTACGCCGGGGGGGGCACCCCAGGCCACGTCCCATGGCTCCAAGACCTGCCTGCCCCGGGCTGCGGGATCAGGGGGAGCGCTGGTTAGCTAGGGGAGCGGAGGGGGATGTGAGAATGCTGGGAGGGCAGCGAACAGGAAAACCTGGGACCAGCAGTGATGGGTGTGAAATAGATAAATGAGAAGGTCGGTGGGTGGACAGAGCGTGTGAATGGAGATAGATAGATAGATAGATAGATAGATAGATAGATAGAGGGGGTGTGGGGATAGATAGATAGATAGATAGATAGATAGATAGATAGATAGATAGATAGAGGGGGTGTGGGGATAGATAGATAGATAGATAGATAGATAGATAGATAGATATAGGGGTGTGTGGGGATAGATAGATAGATAGTGGGGGTTTGTGGGGATAGATAGATAGATAGAGGGGGTGTGTGGGGATAGATAGATAGATATAGGGGTGTATGGGGATAGATAGATAGATAGATAGATAGAGGGGGTGTGTGGGGATAGATAGATAGATAGAGGGGGTGTGTGGGGATAGATAGATAGATATAGGGGTGTATGGGGATAGATAGATAGATAGATAGATCGATCGATAGATAGATCGATCCGTGGGCTGGGGATGGATATAGGCAGACAGATTGGCTCTCAACCCACCCTGTGTTCAGCGGGGTCTCCGCTCTCCCTGCCCCCCAGCTCTACGAGATGTTCTCGGGCACCATGCGCTACCTGCCCGGCCCCCAGCGCGCAGCGTTCAAGCAGCTGGCAGGGCTGGAGAAGTTCATCGAGAGGAAGGTGAAGGCGAATCAGGAGACCCTGGACCCCAGCGCCCCTCGGGATTTCATCGACTGCTTCCTGGTCAAAATGCAGCAGGTACCGTCCGTAGCCGGAGGGGACGGCTCAGCTTGGTCGGCATCAGGCCTGAGAGACCAAACGGCCTGATTGTAACCAGGGGTTCAACTGGTAACGGGGTCAGTTCAGGCCTCAAACCTTCTGGGGCAGAGAAATCGAGCCCCAGAGATAGCGAAGAACAAGAGGCTTTGGTGAAAGCACTGGGCTGGAACTCAGGAGATCAGGGCTCTGCCACTGACCCCCCCCACCCATGTGGCCTTAGTCGAATCACGGCATTGCGTTGTGCCTCAGTTTCCCCACCTATACAATGGGGATGGAGAGCCATCCTCTGAGACTGTGAGCTCCTTGGAGCAGGGATTCTCCCTCAGTCTATCACCCACCCCAACAGGGGCCCTGAGTTCGGCTGGTGTCCATGCAGCTCCCCACACTAATGGGCGCTGACCTGGCGTCTGTGCAGTGCACTGGAGTCCCGGACGGATTCCGTTCCCAGCCACATCCCCAGAGTTCTCACAAGCATCCTGGCATTTTTTTTCTCTCGCTCTGTTAAAGGAAAAGGAAAATCCTTCCTCTGAGTTTTTCCTGAAGAACATTGTTCTGACGGCGCTCAACGTCTTCTTCGCCGGGACGGAGACCGTCAGCACCACCCTGCGCTACGGCTTCCTCCTCCTGCTGAAATACCCGGAGATCGAAGGTAACTGGAAGGGGGTGTGATGGGTTGGGTCACAGAGACCCCCTTGGGACTGCCACCTGGTGAGCTGAGACTACCACTGAGCCTGTTTTCCCTGCCAGCCTGGGACTCCAGAACCCTGCCTGGTTGAGCCAGACAGGCCAGCCTGCTGCAACCCAGCCCCAGGGTCTGAACCACACCCCCCACAAGCTGCAGAATTAACTGAAAACAGCGTAAGAAGTGCTCCTGCCTCCAGCACCCAGACACCCAGCTCCCAACGGGACCCAAACCCCAAATGAATCTGTTTTACTCTGTATAAAGCTTATACAGGGTGAACTCAGAAACTGTCCAGTCTCTATACCACTGGTAGAGAGATACACACAGCTGTTTGCTCCCCCAGGAATTAATCACTTTGGGCTGTATAAGTAGGGGCATTGCCAGCAGATCGAGGGACGTGATCATTCCCCTCTATTCAGCACTGGTGAGGCCTCATCTGGATACTGTGTCCAGTTTTGGGCCCCACACTACAAGAAGGATGTGGATAAATTGGAGAGAGTCCAGCGGAGGGCAACAAAAATGACCAGGGGGCTGGAGCACATGACTTATGAGAAGAGGCTGAGGGAACTGGGATTGTTTAATCTGCAGAAGAGAAGAGAAGAGGGGGGATTTGATAGCTGCTTTCAACTACCTGAAAGGGGGTTGCAAAGAGGATGGATCTAGACTGTTCTCAGTGGTATGAGATGACAGAACAAGGAGCAATGGTCTCAAGTTGCAGTGGGGGAGGTCTAGGTTGGACATTAGGAAAAACTTTTTCACTAGCAGGGTGGTGAAGCACTGGAATGGGTTACCTAGGGAGCTGGTGGAATCTCCTTCCTTAGAGGTTTTTAAGGCCCGGCTTGACAAAGCCCTGGCTGGGATGGTTTAGTTGGGGTTGGTCCTGCTCTGAGCAGGGGGTTGGACTAGACACCTCCTGAGGCCCCTTCCAACCCTGAGATTCTGTGATTCTATGAAGTCACCAAGCAAAATAAAACAAAACACGCAAGCCTGAGCCTAATACGTTAGGAAACTGAATCCAGGTAAATCTCCGCCTCAGAGATGCTCCAATCCGCGTCTCCTCCCTAGCCTGGCCCGATCCTTCCCCGGTAACAGCCCCTGTTAGCCCAGCTCAGGTGGTGCCTAGGGGGGTTCTCATGGCTGCAGCCCCCTTGTTCTGCTCCACCTCCGTTTACAGCTTTGGCCCAAGGCGGGAATCCTTTGTCTCTCTGGGTCCCCCCCCCTTCTCAATGGAACAGCCCCAGGTTTAAGATGGATTCCAGCACCAGGTGACATGGTCACATGTCCTGTGGGGACACCCACCCCCCCCCGCCTCCATCCTTCCGGCCTGACTCCCAGGAAGAGTTGGGAGTAAACAGCCATTTACACCCAATTGTCCTGTGGGAGCCGTCAAGATTCCAAGCCACCATTCGTGGCCCCACTTTGCATAATGACAATAGGCCTCAGGGTTCTAGTTCCTGTTCCCAGTTCCAGATACAGGCCTGGTCCGTGGCGGGAGCTTTGTCCCGACCCCTCACCAGAGCCCTTTCGCATGGAGCATATTCCAGATGCTATATATTCACCCTCATTAGCATAGTTCCATGAAATCGTATGGAGTGTGACATCACAGGGGGACAAAGGAACCACAAAGGGCCGGATCCTCAGCTGGTGTAAATCAGCCGGGCTCTGCTGAGGGCAGCGACGGTTCTTCCATTTACACCAGCTCCGGATGGGGCCGGTCAGTCACAGCTCGGCAGCGAGTTTCACATGGGAGCAGGGTCCTGTCTGTGTCGCTCCATCGTGAGTCAAAGGAAGCCGGCGGTCAGGGAACGCCGGGTCAGCCGGGTCAGTGTGGCTATTTCAGATTCCAATTCTAGGGGCCGGATTCTGATCTCAATTCCCCCGGGGCTAATCCACAGCCACCCCCTGACGGCAGTGGGGGCAGGGCCAGATTCTGATCTCGGTTCCCCCGGGGCTAATCCACAGCCACCCCCTGACGGCAGTGGGGGCAGGGCCAGATTCTGATCTCGGTTCCCCGGGGGTCAGCCTGGATTCGCACAGGGCCCCCCTTTGAGCTGTGCTGACGTCTGTGCAGAAAGGATCCACGAGGAGATCGACCGGGTGATCGGGCGGAACCGCGCCCCGAGCATGGAGGACCGGAGCCGGATGCCCTACACCGACGCCGTCATCCATGAGTTCCAGAGGTTCTGTGACGTCATCCCCATGGGCCTGGCGCGCCGGGTGACCAGGGACACCCAGTTCCGGGGATACACTATTCCCAAGGTAGGGTCCTGGGGCGTCCATCCCCCACCCCGCCCCATGGCTGTGCAGGGCTCAGCATTGCCCCAGTGCGGTGCAGCGGGCAGCGGGGTGGTCTGGAGCTCAGGATGCCTGGGTTCTCCGCCTGCCTCTGGGAAGTCGTGTGATCTAGCGGGCTGGGCCCCGGACTGGGTCTTATGAGACCTTGTTTCTGTTCCCAGCCCTGCTACAGGACCGCGAGTGACTCTCTTTCCCTCCCACCCTCTGTCTGGGTCCAATTCCCAGCTCTGCCACTGACTCATCATGTGACCGTGGGCATTGTTCTGTGCCTCAGTTTCCCCATGCTGTTAATGAGCTTTTGTTTGTCTATTTAGTCTGGGAGCTCTTTGGGGCAGGGAGTGTGTCATAAACAGATAGTTAAGGGTTAAGGTCTCTTTTACCTGTAAAGGGTTAACATGCAGTACCTGATGACCACCTGACCAGAGGACCAATCAGAGATGAGATAATTTCAAATCTCTGTGGAGGGAAGCCTTTGTCTGTGTTCTTTGTTAGAGCTCTCTTTGGATCTAAGAGAGGTCAGGCATGTCTCCAAGTTCTCCTGGAGTAGTTTCTACTATTTAATAGTGAGTATTAATTAGAAAGGCGGATTAGTCTTTTAAGTTGCTTTCTATATTTGCAATTGTGTGTTTGCTAAAGGAAATTCTTTATTCCTGTTTGCTGTTACTTTGCTTTTACTGAGAAAGAAAGGAGGGGGGATTCTCTCCAGAGATTGATAAGTTTAGACCCTGTATTGTTCCATCTTGGTTACAGAGACAGTGACTTTTCTTTTTTTATTCTTTGATAAATTCTTTTCTATTAAGGACTTGGTTTGTCTTTCCTTGGGTGGATTCTCAGGGAAAGGGGAGGGGGAGGCATCCCTCTGTAGTTAGATCCCGGTGTCTCTCCTAGGAAAAGGGAGGGGGGAGGAAGCAGGAGGGAATGGTTTATTTCTCCTGGGTATAAGAACTCCATGGATTTGGGGCTCTTGGGATTCCCTAGGATTTTGGGGAAGGACTGTGTCCCAATCCACATTTCCTGATTGGGTGGTGGCAGCTTTTACTAGAGCTAAACTAGGATTTTAGTTTAGAGGGAAACCAAGGCAGGTCCCCACATTGGAACCCAACAGCTCCAAGTGGGGGTGAGACCTATGACAGAGTGTCTCTCACCATGTCTGTGCAGTACGTTGCATGATGGGGCCCTGATCTCGGCTGGGGTCTGGGTGGCGCCCGGCGCGACGGGGCCCTAATCTCAGTCGGGGTCTGGGCAGCGCCCGGCACAGGGGGGCCCTGATCTCGGTCTGGGCACCTGGTACTAATCAGCGTAGGTCCATCAGCTGGGGATCTGGCCCACTGTGTCCTGTGTTTACTGTTGGTTTTCCCAGAGTGTCTAGGAGCCCCAGTCACGGACCAGACCCCACCGCGCTCGGTGCTGTACATGCACAGAACACAAAGATGCTGCTCCACAGAGCTTATAGTCCAAGTATTGGACAACAGCTGTATGCAGGGGCAGCATGGTTCAGTGGTGAGAACGAGGAGTCCTGGGTTTCCTTCCCTACTCCGGGAGCAGCCGAGTGCAGTAGCTAGAGCAGAGGCGTTGGGCGACACCAGATATGAACCTTGGATTCTGGCCTCTCCTGGCCGCTCGAATTTTGATATTTGCTTGTATTGCAAATGCCTCCCGTGGTTAGAATGACCCTAAATCCTGTCCCAGTGCTGTGGGTTATCTGTGTTTAATCCCTGCTGCTTGTTGCCTTCTCCTCCCGCAGGGGACGGAGGTGTACCCGATGCTGGGATCCGTGCTGTATGACCCCACGCAATTCAGCAGCCCCGACACCTTCGACCCCGGCCATTTCCTGGATGGCAACGGCCAGTTTAAGAAGAGCGACGCCTTCGTGCCCTTCTCAATAGGTACGAATCCCTCCGCAGCGCTCGGTTCCCAGAGTCCCAAGCAGCGAGATCCGGGCCTGGCCCGGCCGCCCGGCCACTAGACCTCACCCTGCGTGCAGAGAATTGTGAGAATTGGAGTCAGTGGGGCCAGACCCCCAGCTGGTGTAAATCAGTGTCACTCCACTGGAGTCAGTGGGGCCAGACCCCCAGCCGGTGTAAATCAGTGTCACTCCACTGGAGTCAGTGGGGCCAGACCCCCAGCCGGTGTAAATCAGTGTCACTCCATTGGGGTCAAGGGGGCCAGATCCCCAGCCGGTGTAAATCAGTGTCACTCCACTGGAGTCAGTGGGGCCAGATCCCCAGCCGGTGTAAATCGGTGTCACTCCATTGGGGTGAAGGGGGCTGTTCACACACACTCCGGGGTAGGTCTGCGCTGAAGCCCCGTGGGCACTCGGGGCCTTGTGAGCAGGGCCCGTCTCTCCCCGGGGGTCTGTCCAGCGCCTAGCACAGTGGTGCCCTGACCTCGGGTGAGGCCGATGGACACGCCTGGGTAATTACCGTCTGTGCCATCCCATGGGAGTAGCCGGTTCCTTTTCTCCGAACCAGGCTCAGTCGTGTGCCCCTCGCTCCGGTGATGCCAGGCTCCCGGTGGCGTGATCGGGTGGGTTCCTGCCCAGGGCGCCGTGGGGAATATGGCCTTGGAGTAGACAGGGGACGTTACCTCTGACTGCAGCATTGCTGAGCCCGGGGCTGGGACGCCGCGGCCGGTTCCAGTGTCCAGGCCTCCCACGAGGTGCTGACAGACGAAAGGGTTCGGAGAGGAGCACCAGGCTGCATTGGTCTGGGGAAGCCGCTGTACAGAGACTCCAGGAGCTCAGGAGAGAGGAGGTTAAGGGGCGATTTGATCCCCGGCTCTCAGCACCGCCTGGGGGAGGAGGGTTCTGACAGCCGCGGGGGCCCTAATCCAGCAAAGGCCGAACGGGACCAAAGACTGAAAGCTGCAGCTTGGTGGTAAATCCCAACTAGAAATAACGGGCCAGTTTTTAACACTGGGTGGAATTAGCCCCTGGAACGGGGGCGGGGGGGCGTCTCCGTCGCTTGGTGCTGCAGAGCCAGGCTGGCTGCCTTTCCGCAAGAGACGCTTTCGCTGAACACAGATTATTGGGCTCAGTCGCGGAAGTAACTGCGGGAGATTCTCCTGCAGCTGCTCTGCTGGGGTCAGGCTAGATGATCTCAGTGATCCCTTCAGACTGTAATATCTCCCTCCTGAGCGTGTTATTTCTCCATCCTCCGGGTCCTCGCCGTCCGTCCCGGGTCAGGGTCACTGAACAGATCAGGGGGACTTTTCTCCCCTGTTGTTCGCCCAGCTGAAGGGCTCAGAGCGTCCAGCCGCTTTCACAAAGTCAGTGACTGTCTGGAGCTCAAAGATCTGCCTCATTAACCCCTCCCAGCACAGCTGCCCCCTCTACGGTTCTTCAAACGAACGGTGCCTACTTTCCCCAACAGTCACCACCGCCACTGCTCCAGACTGGGGCAGAGTTTGGACAAGGGGAGAGACCCCCTCGCAGAGTCCCACCTGCCCCTGGCACCCTGCTCCGGCCGGGCCATGACGCCTCCTTTGTCCTCTCGCCTAGGGAAGAGGTATTGTTTCGGGGACATGCTGGCACGCATGGAGCTCTTCCTCTTCCTCACCAGCATCCTGCAGAACTTCCGCTTCCGCTCCCCCGTGGAGCCCAAAGACATCGACATCTCGCCGAGGCTGGTCGGGTTCGCCACCCTGCCCCGCAGCTACGAGATCTGCCTGGTCCCGCGCTAGGAGCAGACGGGATCTCCCGGGGCAGCCTTGGGGAGGGGGAAACACAAAGGAACCAGCCCTTTATTAGGTGGAGAAGTGGCACTGTCAGGAAAAGGAGCTAACGCGGGGGTCTGGCTGTGTGAACGTGCCGCGTAGGGCTGGCTGGTAGCTTGTATTTCCCCCCTGCGCCAGGGAATCCTGGCTCCCCGACACCTTTACACCCCCCCACCTCCCGTCCTTGGCCCGGGCTGCTCCAAAATCTGTTTCCTGCTGGGCCAGTCCCTTGCTAGGCTCGTAGCCAGGCCGTGAGGCAGAGCAGCGCGGTGCTTTGGGATCCCCAGAATACCCGCTTGCTGCTCGCACTAGGAGGCCGACTTTGCAGCCAGCGCCCTGCTCTCCTGGTGGAGTCAGCAGGGTGCAAACCGCACCCGACCGGGAGATCCTGAATAAGCAGCAGAGCCCTGACTACGCAGTGAGAAATCGGTCACGTTTCAGTCTGGAAATGTGCCAGAAATCAGCCTCGGTCCGGAGCCGCGCTCGTGAGAAGCGAAGAGGCAGCGGGTGGGGCAGGCGGGTTATCGGAACCGGGCGGCTCTGACCTCATGGCTGCAGGGCCGGTTTCACGGTTTCGGTCACTGCGCCGCTCTGAGACGCTGTTCAGTTTCCTCCTGCACTAACACCCCTGGTAGTTGGCTTCGCTGCCGCCTTTCAATTAGCTAATAAATTGGAGTGGCTCTGACCCCACTCATTTGCGGAGCAGAGATTGTTGATTGCCAACCAGCCTCTCCCCGGAGCAGGTGGGCGGAGAGTGGGTGACAATGGCTGACACCGGCCAGCAGTAAATTGTTGCTGCTCTGGGGCCAGGGAAGGCCGTGCCGCCCGGAGGGGGGACTCTTCATGGCAGTGCAGGCATCGCTCTTTGGGGCGGGGACAGGCTCCCACCCAGGATCTATGCCGCGCCTGGCACAACAGGGCCCTGATCCCGGTCGGGGGGGGGTCACTTGCACCAGTGCAAAGGGGAATGTAACGCGCTCCAGAGGGGTCCAGCTTTGCGCTCACTTTGTCCCGGCGTACGAGATGCTGAGTGGGGGGGGGGGGGAGATCAGTTCGTTTCAATCTGAAAGTGGATTTTTTTCACCAGAATGAAAAACCAAGAAAAACCCACCCAAAATGGAAAAACAAACTTCCAAACAGAATGAAAAGGCGAAACACGCGCTGGGAAGGATCAACAGCTGCTTTGTCGGGGGGCGAAGCGGGGAGGAATCAAGGTTTTTTTCAGACCAAACTATTTACTGAATTTGACCCAAGTTCATGGACAGTTTGGCTGCCCCCAACTCTGCATTTCTGGGGCAAATTCACTATTCACTGGAAAACCGTCCCCCAGCGTTAGAGCCGCCCCCGGGCACAAAGCGGGGGGGGGAGCGCCCCTGGATCCTTGGACGGGTGCCTCGGCCCTGCTCCATGGACATGTGAGCAAAGGGCAGCGAATGTTCCCAGAACCAGCTCCCAGGGGCAGGACACTCTGGCCCCACGTGTTGGCAGCAGCCGCCCCGGCCTTTGGCCAGCCTGCACGGAGAGCTGGTGCGAGCCAAACCCACAAAATCATGAGGATTTGTGATGCCGAAATCCTGTGCTTTTCACATGGCCCTGGGCCAGGGGTTTTCAACCTTTTGCCATTTGCAGACCCCTGAAAAATTTCAGCTGGAGGTTTGGATCCCGTTAAATCTCAGCCATAGTCTGCGGACCCCCAGGGGGCTGCGGCCCACAGGTTGAAAACCTCTGAAGTAGGGCAAAAGGTCAGACGCTGCTGCTGCGGCATCACCACAAAACCCCCTAAAGGCCATGGCCTCATTCACGTTTACCCCTCCCTGTGGCTGCAGCTCCCCTTTGCGGGTCTTTGTGTTAGTTAGAGCAACCTCAGGGCTACCCTAACTCAGGTCCTGCCCTGTGGGCCCTGGGGAGCAGAGAATAGCCACGCAGCCCTGTGCTCTGGCCACGCCCCTGAGCTGACCCCTGCGCCAAGGGTTGGGAGCAGGCCCCTTACATCAGCTCCCACATGCAGGGGGAATTCTCAGGGGCCGTTTCCTCCACATCAAACCCCCTTTACACTGGCCCTGAGGGGCCCCAGGGTGACAGAATCAGGCCCATTGGCTCAGACTGTGACCTGAATTACCATGTAGGAGCAATTCCAACCCAGGAAGAAAATGGAAATTTCATAAGAGAATCCGGTTAGACTGGGAGCTCTTTGGGGCAGGGACTGTCTCTGGGTCTGAGCAGCGCCTGGCGCGTCAGGGCTCTGATCTCGGTCGGGGTCTGGGCAGCGCCCGGCGCGACGGGGCCCTGATCTCGGTCGGGGTCTGGGCAGCGCCCGGCGCGACGGGGCCCTAATCTCGGCCGGGGTCTGGGCAGCGCCCGGCGCGACGGGGCCCTGATCTCGGCTGGGGTCTGGGCAGCGCCTGGCGCGTCAGGGCTCTGATCTCGGCTGGGGTCTGGGCAGCGCCTGGCGCGTCAGGGCTCTGATCTCGGCTGGGGTCTGGGCAGCGCCTGGCGCGTCAGGGCTCTGATCTCGGCCGGGGTCTGGGCAGCGCCTGGCGCGTCAGGGCTCTGATCTCGGCCGGGGTCTGGGCAGCGCCCGGCGCGACGGGGCCCTGATCTCGGCTGGGGTCTGGGCGGCGCCCGGCGCGAGGGGCCCTGATCTTGGCCGGGGTCTGGGCAGCACCCAGTGCGACGGGGCCCTGATCTCGGTCTGGGGAATGACCCAAGGGCCTTTGCCTTTCTTATCCGTGCGCTTTCATCAATCATTAACCCTCATCCCGTGTGGCCCCATCAGAATTCACCCAGTGCCGTGGGGTCAGCGCTGGGGGCACCTGTTAAAGTCCATGCCGGAGGCTGACGTGGCGCATGAGCAGGTCACAAGCCTTAGGCCCTGTGACGAAGTGGGACTGTTCGTACGGGGGGGGGGGCTGGGGGGCTGGGTGCAGATCTTAAGTATCTAGCAAAGCACAAGGCCAGGGCACCCGAATGCCTGACGCTCTGTCTCCGAGCAACTGATGGCCGGGCCCCTCCCTGCAAAGGTGCCAGCTGCAGGTGTTGGAGACAAAGGGGTCAGGTGACCTCCTGGCCCGGGAAAGAAGCTGAGCAGAGAGGAGGGGCCGGAGGGGGGGGCAGACTGGAGTTGGCTGGGCAAAGGAGGGGAAGCACAGACAGGGCTCTGATCCCCGATGGGGGCTGTGGGGCTCCTGGGGCCCCAAGATGGACCTAACCGGGGGGATCCTGTTATCTGTGCCTGCAAGACCCTGTCCTGGACTGTGTTCCTGTCGGCTAAATAAACCCTCTGCTTTACTGGCTGGCTGAGAGTTACTGTGAATCGCAGGAAGCTGGGGGTGCAGGACCCTGACTCCCCCACTCTCCGTGAAAGGCCCCGATTCAGGAATGCGTTTAAGCATGTGCTTGAGCCCATCGCTACTCAGGCCAGCCCAGGAGCACACAGGATCGGAGAATCGTGGGACAGGCAGGGACCCCGAGAGGTCATCCAGCCCTGTCCCCTCCACGCCCGGCAGGGCTCACTGTTATCTAGCCCATCCCTGAGAGGAGTTTGCCCAACCTGCTCTTCAAAATCCCCAATGACGGCGATTCCACAACCTCCCTGGGCTGTTTATCCCAGGGCTTCACCACCCTGACGGTCAGGAAGTTTTTCCTAATGTCCAACTGACACCGCCCTGGCTGCAATTTAAGCCCATTGCTGCTTGCCCTGTCCTCAGAGGTTAACAAGAACTTGTAACAACCCTTTGTGTTCACATCCCATTGGGGGCCAGTTCAGCGCTCTGAAAGAGGGGGATTGCCCAGATCGGGCCTTTGGAGAAAATTCCAGGCAACGCATCTGAGGGCCCCGTCGGCGCCTGCCTCCCCGAAGAACCTCTGGTAAGCCCAGGAGGTGAGCAATACGGGTGAGCCATTGTTCCCGTCTCACAGCGATGGAGGGATGAATGATGGGTGTGAATGGGGGTAGATAAATGGCTCTGTATGGGGATGGATGAATGGATGAATGAATGATGGGTGTGAATGGGGCTGGAAGGATAGAACAGATGGCTGGATGGTTGATGGGTGTGAATGGGGGTAGATAAATGGCTCTGTATGGGGATGGATGAATGGATGATGGGGTTGAATGGGAATGGGTGGATGGATGATGGCTCTGTATGGGGATGGAAGGATAGAACGGATATATGGCTGATAGGTGTGAATGGGGGTAGATAGATGGCTCTGAATGGAAACGGATCGATGGATGGATGGATGAATGGATGGATGGATGATGGGTGTGAATGGGGGTAGATAGATGGCTCTGAATGGAAATGGATGGATGGATGATGGGTGTGAATGGGGGTAGATAGATGGCTCTTTATGGGAATGGATGGATGGATGGATGATGGCTCTGTATGGGGATGGATGGGTGATGGGTGATGGCTCTGTGTGGGGATGGATGGATGGATGGATGGGTGATGGCTCTGTATGCAGATGGATGGGTGATGGGTAATGGCTCTGTGTGGGGATGGATGGATGGATGGATGGATGGATGGGTGATGGCTCTGTATGTGGATGGATGGGTGATGGCTCTGTATGGGGATGGAAGGCTAGCACGGACGGATGGATGGATAGATGGATGGATGGAGGCTCTGTATGCGGATGGATGGGTGATGGCTCTAGCACGGATGGATGGATGGATGGGTGATGGCTCTGTATGGGGATGGATGGGTGATGGCTCTGTATGGGGATGGAAGGCTAGCACGGACGGATAGATGGATGGATGGATGGAGGCTCTGTATGGGTATGGATGGGTGATGGCTCTGTATGGGGATGGAAGGCTAGCATGGACGGATGGATGGATGGATGGATGGGTGATGGCTCTGTATGGGGACGGAAGGCTAGCACGGACGGATGGATGGATGGATGGATGGATGGGTGATGGCTCTGTATGCGGATGGATGGGTGATGGCTCTGTATGCGGATGGATGGGTGATGGCTCTAGCACGGATGGATGGATGGATGGATGGATGGATGGGTGATGGCTCTGTATGGGGATGGATGGGTGATGGCTCTGTATGGGGACGGAAGACTAGCACGGACGGACGGACGGATGGATGGATGGATGGATGGAGGCTCTGTATGGGGATGGATGGGTGATGGCTCTGTATGGGGACGGAAGGCTAGCACAGACGGATGGATGGATAGATGGAGGCTCTGTATGGGAACGGATGGGTGATGGCTCTAGCACAGACGGATGGATTCTGAGGCGCGATCAGATGTCTACGGCTCAGGTTTGAGGCACCTGTCTGACTGCACTGCAGCTCTGGGTTTGGATTCGATGCCATCCAATCCCCCCCCCACATCACTCTGGCCAGCCATCCCCTGCGTGGAGGCGATGCCCCCGCTCTCTGCCTCACCCTGTACCCGCCCCGGTGCTCGCGTCTCTGCAGCTGAGTGCGGCGTTCAGGCCGGCGTTCCTGGTGTCCGTCGGCTCCAAGCGGGTGGCGCCGTCCAGCTGCAGCGGGGTCACTGCGGCACTAATCCACGGCCGGGCTGAGTGTGCCGGCAGGGGGGCTTCCCGCCAGCTGGCAAGGGCCACGCAGGACTCAGTACAACTCCAGCCGGTGCAGATCCCGGGGCCGGAGCCTCAGCGAGTGTAAATCAGCCTGGCGCCATTGGGACGGTGCCAACAGCCACCCGCCGAGGGTCTGCCTCAGCGACGTCCGTGGAGCCAGGCGCACCGGTGCGGGGGTCTGGCCCCACTCCCGCCCATGGAGCTCTGGCTGCTTGACACCCGCGGAGGGTCTGGCCCCATTGACCCCAGCGGCGCAGTTACCGTAGCCAGACCCACAGGGGTCTATTGACCCTGCCGTGGGCAAAGAGACCCGAGTGCGAGTGACGCTCTATGGGCTTTGCTCCTAGTCATTCCTAACGAGATTATTTCTAGTGACTGTTAATTGCTAACACTCTGCCTATTGTGGGTAGCAAAGCTTTACATTCACTTAGTCCTAATTATAACATGCTCCTGTTAATTGCTGATTCGTTCTATTATTGGCATTCATGCTCAATAAATAACAGTTGCTACTAATTGCTAACTATTAATAACTGGGTCTATTAAGTGCTAATTACTAATTAATACTTGTTAATTGCTAATAATTAATTATTGCTTTTTAACAATCCCTAATTATTAATTTCCCATGTGCTTAATTAGCAGGGTGTGGATTTATTAATTGTGAATACATGCAAATTGCTAATCGTTTATTGATTTTCAACTGTCGGTAATTACTCATGGCTCACATGCCTACAAGGTGCTTTGTCTGTCATCAGCATTAACTGTTAATGAACACTTGCTAATTGCAGTTCGCTATTTGCTAATCATTGTGGATCATTTTCATCAGTCGTTACATTTACTCACAGCTGACCTCCCGAGCGGCCCAGCTGCGCCTTGCTCGCTAAGTACGTAACGGTGTCATGGCGCTTGCTGGGCCCCAGGCAATCCCTCCATCTCCGCTCCGCTGCCTCGCCACCAGGTTCTGCACCTCGACGCCAAGGAGTTTAAACCCCCAGATAAATTTAACCCCAAGTGTTTCCTGGACGAAAACTGCACCTTCAAAGAGAACAGGGCCTTTGCGCCATTTTCTGCAGGTAGGATGCAGACCCCATCCAAGATCAGGCACCGTCATGCTGGGCACTGCCCAGACCCCAGCCGAGATCAGGGCCCCGTCGGGCCAGGCGCTGCCCAGACCCCAGCCGAGATCAGGGCCCCGTTGTGCCGGGCGCTGCCCAGACCCCGGCTGAGATCAGGGCCCCGTCGGGCCGGGCGCTGCCCAGACCCCGGCCGAGATCAGGGCCCCGTCGGGCTGGGCGCCGCCCAGACCCCGGCCGAGATCAGGGCCCCGTCGGGCCGGGCGCTGCCCAGACCCCAGCCGAGATCAGGGCCCCGTCGGGCCGGGCGCTGCCCAGACCCCAGCCGAGATCAGGGCCCCGTCGGGCCGGGCGCTGCCCAGACCCCAGCCGAGATCAGGGCCCCGTCGGGCCGGGCGCTGCCCAGACCCCAGCCGAAATCAGGGCCCCGTCGCGCTGGGCGCTGCCCAGACCCCGGCCGAGATCAGGGCCCCGTCGCACCGGGAGCCGCCCAGACCCCGGTCAAGATCAGGGCCCTTTTACCAGTGAAGGAGCCTTACACAGTAATATCCCGAACCTCTATTTATTTATTAACAATCACCAAAGCAGGAGGCACCCGCTGCACATACACTGCTCGCCGCTCCCTACAGGCCAGACAATCTTTTCCCGGTGGCCAGTCACAACTAGATCGTCTGGGGACTCCAGCTTCTGCCCGGTGTCCTTGGCAGGGGATTGAGGTCTGGCAGCTCTGAGCTCGGGCTGGGGCCTGGAGTTGGTTCCAAAGAATTTCCTTTTGGACCCCAATTTAAATTGTTAAACGTGAGTCCTGCTTCGCTAGACCTTCACTAAGCGTTTTACTAAAATGTTCCAAGCGAATTCTGCGTCCAATCCTAACAGCAAAACAATTCTTCACCCAACCCCAGCCCAGCCCCTTAGTGGATCTAAACTTTCCAAAACGAGACAGGAACAACCTCCCAAACTGAGTTATACAACAGAGAACAACAATCGCAGAACCAGCCAGAAACCACACAGAGAAACTGGAGGGCAGTGGGGACCGTGAAGGCAGAACAAGCCAGATTTCACAATCCCAACGGTTCCTTGCCAGACAGATGCTCTCAACCAAAGTTTTCTGTAAACAACTTAAGATCGATATCTTTAGCTGGTAGTGGTGGACACTGCTAGGCCAGGCACCTTCTCCATGGCCCCCGATTACACGGGGCTGATGCAATTTAGATGGGATGTGAGGATGTGACTTTCTGCTTCTTAGCTCACGGCTGCTGCTCTCCTCACGTGGCTGCTGCTGCTTACTGTGGAGAAAGGCTTCAGACCTAACATTATGGCCGTGTTACAGAGGGGGAAACTGAGGAAGCAGGCAGTGACGTGCCCAAGGTGACGCAGCAGGTCACTGGCCGAGCTGAGGAGAGAACCCAGGAGTCCTGGTTCCTAGCCCCGAGCTGTAAATACTAGACCCAGAACCCAGGAATCCCAACTCCTGCTCTAACTACTAGACAATTCTCCCTTTCATCGATAGAATCCAGGAGTCCTGACTCCCAGCTTCCCTCCCCTTGCTCTAACACACTAGATTCTGCTGCCCTCCAAGAGCCAGGGAGAGAACCCAGGAGTCCTGGCTCCCAGCACCCCCACTCTAACCACTAGACCCCACTCCCCTCCCCGAGCCAGGGATGGAACCCAGGAGTCCTGACACCCAGGCCAGGCTGGGTTGACTGGAGCACAGTGTACAACTGAAATCTGTTTTGGCTGGGGGAGGCCAGAAAACCCCTTCAGAGGTGAATCTGAGACATAACAATCCCAGCAGGCCGAGGGCAGCAGCGGGGACCCCTTGCCAGCATTTAGGGTTGCCAGGCACCTGGTTTTTGACTGGAACGCCTGGTCAAAAAGGGATCCTGGCAGCTCCGGTCAGCACCACTGAGTTGGCCGTTAAAAGTCTGGTCGGCAGCGCAGTGGGGCTAAGGCAGGCTTCCTACCTGCCTGGCCCGCGCTGCTGCCGGAAGTGGCCGGCATGTCCGGCTCCTAGGCATAGGGGTGGCCAAGGGACTCCACACGCTGCCCCCGCCCCAAGCGCCAGCTCCGCAGCTCCCATTGGCCGGGAACTGCGGCCAATGGGAGCTGCAGGGGCAGCGCTTCCGGATGGGAGAAGCGTGCAGAGCCGCCTGGCCACCCCTACGCCTAGGAGCCGGCCATGCCGGCCACTTCTGGGAGCCACCTGAGGTAAGAGCCGCCCGCACCCTGAACCTGCTCCTGCACCCCAAACCCCTCACTTCTGTCCCCACCCCAGAGCCTGCACCCCCAGCCAGAGCCCGCACCCCCTCCTGCACCCCCATCCCCCCAGCCCAGTGAAGAGGAGCGAGTGAGCGGGTGGGGGAGAGCGAGCAATGGAGGGTGGGGGATGGAGTGAACAGGGGGGGGTCCTCAGAGAAGGGGCGGGGCAGGAGCGTTTGGTGTTTTCCAGTCGGAGAGTTGGCACCCTACCACCGTCAGCGCTGGCGGAGGCAGAGCTGGTAGCGTGGCGGCACCTTCCCGAAATTGCTGACGTCGGGGGCCAGGCTGAGCTGCTGGGGGTCGACGGGCGAGCGGAGGGTGAAGCGCTGCAGGATGGAGGTGAGGAAGAGGAAGAGCTCCATGCGGGCCAGGCCCTCGCCCAGGCAGACCCGCTTCCCTGGGCAATAACACGTCGTTAGCTGTCCGGCCGGGCCCGGCAATCCCGGGACAATCTCCGCAGCCCTGGCTCTTACTGGGGGTTTTCCCTGTAACCCCTCCCACCTGGGCGGGAGCCAAGTGCCACCGGGGCGGGTAACCCGCCCACTTTGCAGTGTGAAAGCAGGCTAGGGCCATCCAGCGCCCGTCTTCCTCCAGCGCCTGCCCCGCCACATGCACCAGAGCCAGGCCAGTTCTCCCACTGGTCACGGGACAGAATCCGTGCGGCTCTGCCCCCCCCCCCCCTCCGGCGTTAACCCAGGGGCGCTGCCCCCCGGGGTCCTAGCAACACACACCGGTCAGCCAGGCACACGGAACGACAGACTCTGTGACGGGGGAGCCACAGATCAGCCCGGAGCCAGGTGCTGCCAGCCGGTGAGTCCTTACTACAAAGACAATCACAGAGCTCGTTAAGGCTAACGGGCTGTGCTGAGTGCGAGGAGCAATCACTCCTCTCTTCTGGAGGAAGGGCAGCTATAAACCATGGAGCTCCGAAGGGCATCGCAGGGTCAACGCTAACCCCTCACCCCTTGTCTACACTGACTGAAACGGCTAGTGCAGAATAGGTCCCCATGGGGATGGCTGCCTCAGGTCAGTGTCCCTGGGTAGACAAGCCCTGCAAGGAAAGCTGAGAACGGACCTCTGGGAGGAAGCAGAGAGAGAGAGAGCTTTTTGGGCACAGAGCCTGCTGGAGGGGCAGACGGGGATATTTCTGAGCCAGGAAACCGCCTGCTGCTGTTTATTTCTCCAGCGTGCACAGAAACAGGACTTTGTGGGTGTTCTCTGTCCACTGACGACAGACTCGGCTTTGATTTCTCCTCCCCGTGGAAACCAACCGGGGGTTGGCTAAACAGCCTAGTAACATGAAGGCTGCGGAGAATCTGGTCGCTCTGTATAAATCCATCAGGGGGTTACACCCAGGGACGGGGAAGGCCAGAAACAAATGGGGATGAACAGGCCAGGAACCAACAGCAGAGGCTAGAAATGAGCAGAAAGTTTCTAGCCCCCAGAGGCGGGAGCCTCATGGTTCCCCTCCGGCCCTACGTTCCCGCGGGGCTCTGGGGATCGACATTAAGCGAGAAGTCGCCAGTAGAAAGAGCAAAAACTGATCACGGCCGAGCTGGAATTTTCACAAGCCCCCAAATAACCTGAGAGCAACAGCCCCACCCTTAGCCACCCCGCCCACCTCCCGGCACGTCCCCACACCGGGGCAGGAGGGGCGGGAAAGCCGGGCAAACGGAGGAGCCGGGCCGGAGCCCAGACGCCTAGAGGGACACACCTGCGGAGAAGGGCAGGAAGGCGTTCTGTCTCCTGAAGCTGCCGTTCTCATTTAGAAACCGCTCGGGGGCGAAAGCTTCGGGGTCTTTATGTCCGTCTGGGTCGAAATGCACCGTGCTCAGCAGCGGGTAGACGTACGTCCCCTGGGAAAGCAGCGGAAACCAGAATGAGCCGCTGGGGGCTGGGCTGGATTCTGATCTCAGCCTCCGGGGGTCAATCCAGTGCAATGGGGGGGCTGGGCTGGATTCTGATCTCAGCCTCCCGGGGGTCAATCCAGTGCAATGGGGGGGCTGGGCTGGATTCCGATCTCAGCCTCCGGGGGTCAATCCAGTGCAATGGGGGGCCGGGCTGGATTCTGATCTCAGCCTCCGGGGGTCAATCCAGTGCAATGGGGGGGCCGGGAACTGAATTCTGATCTCAGCCTCCCAGGGGTCAATCCAGAGTCACCACCAACTGCAGTGGGGCCCGGGCTGGGTTCGGATCGCAGCTCCCCCCGGGCAATCACTGCTTTAGCCGTGCCCAGCCCCTCTCCCGGGTGGCCTCACCTGGGGGATGAGGTACCCCCGGAACCGGGTGTCTCTGGTCACGGTGTGCGGGAGGCTCATTGGCAGGATGTCACTGAATCGCTGGATCTCGTGCAGCGTGGCGTCCGTGTACGGCATCCTGCCCCGGTCCTCCACGGTGGGCGCTCGGTCCCTCCCGATCACCGCGTCAATCTCCTGATGGATTTTCTCTTGGGGGGGCAGGAGAGAGGGGAATTAGCAGCCTCGCAGCAGGGGGCAAAGCTCAGTGCTGGGCGGGGGCTTCGGGCGGGGCCGTTACTGAACTATAACGCAGGCTGGCCCCTGGGATCCTCGCCACGGTCTCGGGGTGGCCCGGCCGCTGGCAGGGAGCTGACCGCTGGGGATTTGTGGCCCTGACGTCAATGGAGCTACAGCTGGGCTCTCGGGGGGGTTGCCCCAAGGGGAACGGGGAAATCTCGACTAAGCCGGGGAAATGTTTCCTGCCATTCTTAGGGCCGCTTCTCCGCCTTACCTTGGACTTGCGGGTATTTCAGCAGGATCAGGAAGCCGTAGCGTAAGGTGGTGCTGACGGTCTCCGTCCCGGCAAAGAATAAATTGAAGGTGGCCATGACCAGGTTCTCCATGGAAAACTCGGTAGCTGGATTCTGCTTCTCCTGGAGAAAGGTAGAAACATCACCCTCCCGCCGAGCTCCTATCCAGCGCGTCCCCTCTGTCCCAAGGCGGGTCGGTACCATTATCCAGATGGGGAAATGGACGCACAGACAGGGAGGTGCCCTTCCCAAAATGACCCAAGGAGTGGCAGACTCTGTCCCAGTCCTGGGCTCTAGCCACTAGGCCACGTTGCCTCCCTAAAGGGTCCTGTTAGCAAACGTCCCTCCTTTAGGATATAACATTCTCAGTGGCTGCAGTTATTGGTCCATCCTGCTGATTTAACACCCTGGCAGAGCATGTGTCCTGTCTCAAGGCTGGTCCACAGATAGGATGACAACCTACTACTGCTGCCAGCAAACAGGATTACTCCTGGAGCTCACGGAGCTGAGAGCTGAGCTAAAGGTTTGAAGTCAAATCCCTGCTGACAAAAAAATGAGACCGGGTTTTGCTTTTTTCCTCATTAAAAGAAAAAGTTTCAAGGAAAGCGGGTGTTTCCCACAGAACGATCTGTGGTGTCGGAACTGGAATTTATTGAAAATCCCAGTGAGAGGTTTTCAACCGACCCCAGTGAACTCTTAGAGCAGCTACTCAAGCAGAGCAAAACTTTTCGGCTGAAATGTTCACCCTGAAATGCAGCTCAGGGGTCGACCGAAACACGCAGTGAACTCATGGTCAATTTCCGCAATTGTTTCAACCAATACAAAATTCTGAAAAACTATTTTCAAAACAAAGCGGTTTGATCTTTTCATTTGTTCTAAAGGTTACAAGTCTGAAGTGAATCAGGCCGCGCGCCCCAGCATTAAAGGCTCAAATTGTTTTCAGTTTGCCAAAAAATTCTTCTTTGCGGTCAGCTGGAAATTAATTTTTTTATTGGGTTTTTTTGGCCTAGTCAGTAGTCGGCCAGTCAAGCCAGCAGGTCTAGCTCCGCTCCGCACACAGGGTCAAGCCTGGCTGGCGAGGGAGGGGCACAGTTTACAGTCGAGCCGAGCTGAGCTCTGGGCGAGGCCCCGTTGATAATTACCTGCTCCATTTTAACCAAGAAGCAGTCGATGAAGTTCTGGGGGGCGTTGAGATCCAGGGTCGCCTGCTGCAGTTTGATTCTCTCCAAAATAAAGCTGATTATCTCCTGGGAGCATTTGCTTCCTGTTTGGTGAGGCCCAGGAATCTTCCCCAGGATGCCAGGGAAGGCATTGTACAGCTGCAAGGAAGGGAATCTGGCAGGTTAATCAGCTCAGATTTCACTAGGGGGTCTCATCCCTCACTAGTGACTGCTCCGCATTGAGGATAACAACCTACTATTTCTGCTGCTTGCTGGTGCCATCCCTGTGCTCTGGGGCTTAAGTTTGGGGGTTCTGATCCTGCTGCTGCCCCATAGGGGAGCTTGTGCTGCGTTAACTCTTTTATACATTGGATTATTAGAGAACCACTCGTCCCAGCTAGACACCTTAGACAACGTCAAGTGGTGACTTTGGCCTGTTTTTGTTTAATAAATATTAGATCATCTTAAATTTCTGCCGCACCCTCCGCCTCACCTGCCTTCCCAGATTTGATCTGAAATACACGGTACCAGCCATCTCTGGGGTGGAGCTGGCAGCTTTGCTCCTCCAGCATTAAAATACAACCACTTCTGAGGTGGGGGGGAGGTGGTGGCTGTTTATAACAGGGCCCCCACACAGTGCTATGATGCAGCTGCCTCCGAGATTAGGGAAAATGGGGATCACTTGCCCAGCACTAAAATGCAGCCATGTCTGGGGTGTAACACAGCAGCTGCTTAGCAGCAACAGTTTAGGACAGGAAGTGAGGATGGGGAATTTTTGTACGGGGCGGAAGGGGATTGTAACTAGCCAGAGCTCTGGGTTGACGCTGATCAGTGGACGGTTCAGTTCTGGAAGCCTGGGGGAAAATGCCATGGACGGGGGGTCGGGGTCCCTGCCGGCCATACCTGGGCCGAGGTTAAACCTGCGAAACGGAACCGCTTGAATATGAGCTTGTTCAGGGCGATGAATTTCTCGTCCTCGTAGTCAAAGCGGTTCCCGAAGACAATGGAGCAGATGATGTTGGAGACAGCCTGGCTCAGGTTAAAGATGGGATCAAAGGGTGCCCCTAGTGGAAAGGAAGGACAGAGCAATGGGACCGGGCCAATGCTCTCGGCATATTTCAGGGGAACGGAGAGAGACAAACTGCCCAGACCTTGGGTTTTCCAGAGCTCTTCCACCAGACACTGGGCCTCCTCCTGGATCCGCTCCTCGATGGATCGCTTGCCCATGCCGAAGTTCCGCAGCGTCGTGAGGGAGAACCGGCGCAGCTGCCGCCACCGCTCCCCGTTGGCAAAAACCACCCCTGGCAAGCGGATGGTGGAGAAGCTTAGTGCTTTTCGGGAGGTGGATGGGAGATCGGGCTGTTCTCACGCACACACGCACACACACACGCACACACGCACACACAGAAAATCAGGCTGTTCACACACACACACAAAATGTCACTTTTGTCCAAAATGTCAAGGGTTTGGCAGAAAGCCGAAATCCCAACGGCTTCAATTCTTTTCAATTCCTGGTGCGTCATGGGAGATGTTGTGCAGCGAGGGAGCCCGGACCATGAGCGCATGAGACGCCCACACTACATCTCCCAGGATGCACCTCGGTCTTGGTGCGGGGGAGGTGGCACCTCATGGCAGTTGTGTTGCCATGGTGCATCCTGGGAGATGTAGTCCATATCCGTTGTCGGCAGAAAACAGACACTTTTCACAAAACGTTTTGTTTAATTAAAAAAAAACAACCCATTTGCCACTGAATCACAATTTCAACAGGGAATTTTTGACCAGCCCACACTTTTCATTGGGTTACAGTCACGAACTGCTAACGAGATCTTCTCCCCCGAGCACGCAGGCAGCCTGCGGAACTCATTGCCAGGGGATGTTGTAAAGGCCAAAAGTACAACGGGGTTCAGCAAAGAACGGGCTCAGTTCCTGGAGGACGGGCCCATCGGTGGCTATTAGCCAAGGTGGTCAGGACACAACGCCAGGCTCCTGGTGCCCCTCGCCTCCGACGGCCAGAAGCTGGGGCTGAACGACGGGGGATGGATCACACGATGTTCAGTCCCTCTGACGCAGCCGGCACTGGCTGTTTTTTCTGACAGCTCGGCTCTAGCTCAATAGGAATTCAGTCAGGGCAGGTCTCTGGGCTGGAGGGAGGCAGGAGGTCAGAGCGGACCACCCCGGTGGTCCCGTCTGGCCTGGGACTCTCTGACCGCACACCCCAGCAGACGGGCCGGCGCGGAGCCGATACACAGAGTGTCTATGGCGAGGGCAGACCCTCTGGGTCCGGTCTGGGGTTATACAGGCCCCCGCCTAGGGCCGCCTGAGCGGGGAGACAAAGCGACCTGCCCATGTCAAGCAGCCGAGAGGGGAAGAGATCCCAGGTCAGCCGGATCCTGCCCCCTACACCTCCCTGCTGCCTTCCCCCCTGCACATGGGATGCTGGCGGGTGGAGCGCGCTCACCGTGCCCGTTGAAATCCTTAGAGAACGCCGGGATCTCCCCGCGCCCGCTGAACTCCTCAGCCTGGTCCACCAGGGCCTCCTTCACCGCCTGGTAGCCGCACAGCACCACCACCCGCCGGGAGCCCAGGTGCACCGTGAACACCGGCCCGTACTTCTCCCGCAGCTGCGCAGACGGGGATGGAGAAAGGGGCTGAGTTACTGAGCATCCATCAGCATGGGGGGCTTGGCTGTGTTCGCACCATGGCCTGTCCCGCTGGACCGGCACATGGAACGATGGCTAAACCTCCATACGCTAGAGTGACATGGGCCCACCCACCCATCTCTCCTGCTGGCCATCCCTCCCTCCATCTACCCCCCCACGCACCCTCCATCCCACCACACACCCCTCCATCCATCCATCCATCCCTGCCTCCATCCATCTACCCACCCATGCACCCCTCCATCCATCCATCCCACCACGCACCCCTCCAGCCAGCCAGCCAGCCATCCCACCACGCACCCCTCCATCCATCCATCCATCCATCCCTGCCACCATCCATCTACCCACCCACGCACCCTCCATCCATCCATCCCACCACACACCCCTCCATCCATCCATCCATCCATCCATCCATCCATCCATCTACCCACCCACGCACCCCTCCATCCATCCATCCCACCACGCACCCCTCCATCCATCCATCCATCCCTGCCTCCATCCATCTACCCACCCACGCACCCCTCCATCCATCCATCCATCCATCCCTGCCTCCATCCATCTACCCACCCACGCACCCCTCCATCCATCCATCCCTGCCTCCATCCCTCTACCCACCCACGCACCCCTCCATCCATCCATCCCCCCACGCACCCCTCCATCCATCCCTGCCTCCATCCATCTACCCACCCACGCACCCCTCCATCCATCCATCCCACCACACACCCCTCCATCCATCCATCCATCCCTGCCTCCATCCAGCTACCCACCCACGCACCCTCCATCCATCCATCCCACCACGCACCCCTCCATCCATCCATCCATCTACCCACCCACGCACCCCTCCATCCATCCATCCCTCCCTCCATCTACCCCCCCACGCACCCTCCATCCCACCACGCACCCCTCCATCCATCCATCCATCCATCCATCCATGCCTCCATCCATCTACCCACCCACGCACCCCTCCATCCCACCACACACCCCTCCATCCATCCATCCATCCATCCATCCCTGCCTCCATCTCCATCCATCCATCCATCCCTGCCTCCATCCATCCATCCCACCACACACCCCTCCATCCATCCATCCATCCATCCCTGCCTCCATCCATCTACCCACCCACGCACCCCTCCATCCATCCATCCCACCACGCACCCCTCCAGCCAGCCAGCCAGCCATCCCACCACACACCCCTCCATCCATCCATCCATCCATCCATCCATCCATCCCTGCCACCATCCATCTACCCACCCACGCACCCTCCATCCATCCATCCCACCACACACCCCTCCATCCATCCATCCATCCATCCATCTACCCACCCACGCACCCCTCCATCCATCCATCCCACCACGCACCCCTCCATCCATCCATCCCTCCCTCCATCTACCCCCCCACGCACCCTCCATCCCACCACGCACCCCTCCATCCATCCATCCATCCATCCCTGCCTCCATCCATCTACCCACCCACGCACCCCTCCATCCATCCATCCATCCCTGCCTCCATCCATCTACCCACCCACGCACCTCTCCATCCATCCATCCCACCACGCACCCCTCCAGCCAGCCAGCCAGCCATCCCACCACGCACCCCTCCATCCATCCATCTACCCACCCACGCACCCCTCCATCCATCCATCCCACCACGCACCCCTCCATCCATCCATCCCTCCCTCCATCTACCCCCCCACGCACCCTCCATCCCACCATGCACCCCTCCATCCCTCCATCCATCCCTGCCTCCATCCATCTACCCACCCACGCACCCCTCCATCCATCCATCCCACCACACACCCCTCCATCCAGCCAGCCATCCCTGCCTCCTCCTCCCTCCATCTACCCCCACGCACCCTCCATCCCACCACGCACCCCTCCTCCTCCCTCCATCCATCCATCCCTCCTCTATCCACCCCCATGCATCCCTCCCTCCCTCCATCCATCCATCCCACCACACAGTCCTCCATCCATCCATCCCTGCCTCCATCCCTCCCTCTATCCACCCCCCATGCACCCCTCCATCCATCCACCCCCCCATGCAAACCTCCGTCCATCCATCCCTCCGTCCATCCATCCCTCCATACATCCCACCACGCACCCATCCCTCCACACACCTCTCCATCCATCCATCCATCCATCCATCCCTGCCTCCATCCTACCACATACACCTCCATCCAGCCATCCGTCCCTCCCTTCATACTTCCCACCATGCACCCATCCCTCCACACATCCCTCCATCCATCCCTCCATCCATCCACCCGTCCCTCCATCTATCCCCCCATCCCACCACACACACCTCCCTCCATCCATCCTTCCCTCCCTCCATCCCTCCATCCCTGCCTCCATCCCTCCACCCATCCCTGCCTCCATCCATCCATCCATCCCTCTCTCCATTCCTCCATCCATCCCACCACACACACCTCCATCCAGCCATCCTTCCCTCCCTCCATCCCTCCATTCATCCCCCCATGCACACCTCCATCAATCCATCCCTCCATCCATCCCACCACGCACCCATCCCTCCACACACCCCTCCATCCCTCCCTCTCCCCATCCATCTCTCCCTCCATCCCCCCAAGCACACCTCCATCCATCCATCCGTCCCTCCCTCCCTCCAGCCATCCCACCATGCACCCATCCCTCCACATACCCCTCCATCCATCCATCCATCCATCTCTCCTTCCCTCCATCCATCCCCCCACGCACACCTCCATGCATCCATCCATCCAACCCTCCCTCCATACATCCCTGCCTCCCTCCATCCATCCCACCATGCACCCATCCCTCCCCACACCCCTCCATTCATCCCTCCATCCCTCCATCCATCCCACCACACACACCTCCATCCATCCATCCATCCCTGCCTCCATCCCTCCATCCCACCACACACACCTCCATCCAGCCATCCTTCCCTCCCTCCATCCCTCCATTCATCCCCCCATGCACACCTCCATCAATCCATCCTCCATCCATCCCAGCACGCACCCTCCATCCCTCCCTCTCCATCCATCTCTCCCTCCATCCCACCACGCACCTCCCTCCTCCCTCCATCCATCCATCCCTCCTCTATCCACCCCATGCATCCCTCCTCCCTCCATCCATCCATCCCACCACACAGTCCTCCATCCATCCATCCCTGCCTCCATCCCTCCCTCTATCCACCCCCCCATGCATCCCTCCATCCATCCACCCCCATGCAAACCTCCGTCCATCCATCCCTCCGTCCATCCATCCCTCCATACATCCCACCACGCACCCATCCCTCCACACACCACTCCATCCATCCCTCCATCCATCCATCCCTGCCTCCATCCGACCACCGACCCCGCCATCCAGCCATCCGTCCCTCCTTCATACTTCCCACCATGCACCCATCCTCCACACATCCCTCCATCCATCCTCCATCCATCCACCCGTCCCTCCATCTATCCCCATCCCACCACACACACCTCCCTCCATCCATCCTTCCTCCTCCATCCCTCCATCCCTGCCTCCATCCCTCCACCCATCCCTGCCTCCATCCATCCATCCATCCCTCTCTCCATTCCTCCATCCATCCCACCACACACACCTCCATCCAGCCATCCTTCCCTCCCTCCATCCCTCCATACATCCCCCCAAGCACACCTCCATCAATCCATCCTCCATCCATCCCACCACGCACCCATCCTCCACACACCTCCATCCATCCTCCTCTCCCCATCCATCTCTCCCTCCAACCCCCCCCGCACCCCTCCCTCCATCCATCCATCCCTCCCTCCCTCCAGCCATCCCACCATGCACCCATCCCTCCACATACCCCTCCATCCATCCATCCATCCATCTCTCCTTCCCTCCATCCATCCCCCCACACACACCTCCATCCATCCCTCCCTCCACGCACCCCTCCATCCATACATCCCTGCCTCCCTCCATCCATCCCACCATGCACCCATCCATCCCCACACCCCTCCAATCAACCCTACATCCCTCCATCCAACCCACCACCCACACCTCCATCCATCCATCCATCCCTGCCTCCATCCCTCCATCCCTCCACACACACCTCCATCCATCCATCCTTCCCTCCCTCCATCCCTCCATTCATCCCCCCATGCACACCTCCATCAATCCATCCCTCCATCCATCCCAGCACGCACCCCTCCATCCCTCCCTCTCTCCATCCATCTCTCCCTCCATCCCCCCACGCACACCTCCATCCATCCATCCATCCCTCCCTCCATCCATACATCCCTGCCTCCCTCCATCCATCCCACCATGCACCCATCCCTCCCCACACCCCTCCATCCATCCATCCCTCCATCCCTGCCTCCCACCACACACCCCTCCATCCAATCAATGCCTCCCTCCAGCCCATTCCCATAGGTATCCCCCACTGGAGCTGTGGCCAGTCACCAGCAGCTGGGGCTCAGCCCCCGGCGCCTCGGGGGAGCAGGGCCGCTCTGCCCCAGCGGGGGATCAGAACTCACCTTCTCCAAGGCGTGGATAACATTGGCCCTGCCCAGCTGGAGGACGTTCCCCAGCAGGGGCAGGGGGGTGGGGCCCGGCGGCAGCTGCCCTGGCTGGTTCCGGCTCTTCCACGCCGAGCCCAGCAGGATGCAGCAGAGGCAGAGGAGGAGGAGAAGGGAGGCCGACAGCAGCTCCATTGGAGACGATCCGTCCCCGGGCGCTGAACCCCTGAGCCGGGCAGCAGGACGGCCGGGTGATAAGGCCCGTGTGCTCCAGCCCGGGGGCAGTTGTGCAATCCTTTCTGATGCGCCCGGGTGGCTCACTAATCTGCGTTAGATATTAATAGCTGGCGTCGCTACAAAACTCCCCCCACGGCCCCGACCCCACCGCCAGGCTCTTTCTCCAGGGGAAAGTTGAGTGGCTGCCCCACTCAGCCTCTTGCAGTATGTCTAACACTGCAAAATCATCCCCAAAATATGCCAGGCAGCCGGTCTGAGAGCTCGGGCCGCGTAGCCACGGCCGCTTGGCTGGGGCGTGGGGATGAGCCCCACGCCCTGGGATGCGCTGCACCAAGTGTCGACATGCCCTGTGGAGTCCCACCCAGCCCAGGACCTGCCTGCGGGGTTCTGGCTTCTAACCCCCGGGCCCAGGTCTCAGTTATTCCTGCTCTAGGAATGGGGAGGAAGCTGGTGCTTTAAATCCCCTTTGTGCTGCTTACCACTTGGGCCATGGGAAGCTAGAGCAGCCTCAGGGCTGCTCTAACTCATGCTCTGGCCCCTGTGAGACAGGGAATAGCCACCGCACAGTGTGTTCCAGGTACACCCCCGATCTCTCCCCCACACACATACACTGGGAGCAGGGTCCTTATGCCAGCTCCACACTGGTTGGGGAGGCGCCTGCAGAGGGGAGCAGATTCTCAGGGCACCAATCCTGGCAGGGGGTGAACGTGGCTGAGAACTGGGGCCTCTCTGCCAGAGACCTGATACACACTCGGGTTGCTGCCGTGCCCGAAGTGCCGGCCTGTTTCCATGCCTCCTGCAGTTCCACAGACCCTCCTCTCACACGCCGCTCCCCTGGGTCGGCATCAGCCACCCCGTTCCATCCAGCTCCCAGATCTTTGCCCTACTCCCTCCGGCTTCCAAGTGGTGCTACGATCCAGCTGGCAGGGGTGGCCGGGCGAGAACACACGGGGTTAATATGTCACTACACTGGGTAATAGATCAATGCAAAGTCCAGTTTATTCAGTGTCTAACCACTGACCCAGGGACTGACCTGCTGGCACCTGGGCTGATATAATCGCTGGGGAGGGAGATTCAGAGGCTGACCACCGTAGCTGCCAGGGGCAGGAGGGCTTGGGTAAGTCGGTGGCAAAACTGTCTTCACGCTTTAGCTTCGTGTGGTTTTCTCCTCTGTGATGTTAGCAAAAGCCGGAGCTGAGAACCAATGCGCCCACGGGAGGCCCGGTTGTGAGGGACTCAGTCAAAACTTTAACCAAAGTCACTTTCCCAGGCTGGTGGGCGAGGAGACGTGTTAGTCCCTGTTGCGCTCGAGTTACTGGCTTCCGGAAACCTGGCCGGGTGTTGTACTGACCAATTCTCCCGTCTGCGGTCCCCAACCCCCCAAACCCCGATGCTATTTTTGCCACCTTAGATCTCGGCTTAGCAGAATTTTTTTAGATTTATGATGGATTATATTGGTGTTTATTTTTAAGCAATTTATTTAATGTAACTCTTCACAGTTGCTCAGACTTTTGGGTTTTACGCATTTTCCCCTGGCTGTATCAATTTAAATGTTCGCAGTTGTGGGAAAGAAGTGGGGGGGGTCACACACTGGGTGGGGGAGGCAGACAATGATTAGTTAATGACAAGAGCTGATGAGATTCAAAGCTTTACGCCTGCTGGGAATTTGGATGCTCGTGTCTTTTCATCGGTTTGCGTGGGCAGCGAAATCGACACGGGCCAGTAGAACTCTCACCACGCCGCCCCTTCGTCTCGCTTACGCTGCAAAAATCAAATTCAACGTCCTCGTCCTTTTCTGCCCAGAGAACCCCAAGGAAGGAACAAGACACAAGCAGTTTGCTTAACGAGGGTTCGTTTGCTACCCTGTGTCTCTTCCAGGGGCTTCTCGGCAGGGCTCAGAGCTCCTCTGGGTGGCCCGGGCTCAGGCCTCGCCCCTGGCCAGGACCTGAGATTCCTCTGGCGCCGACAGGCTGGCTGGGGTTCGGGGCTGCACTGACAGACCAGCTGGCCAGCAAGAGTGAGGAGGCAGAAGGGGCGGGGGGAGGCGGGGCCTTAGGAAGAAGGGGAGGGGCCTCGAGTGGAAGGGGCGGGGCTTTGGGTGGAGGCGGGGCAGACTAGCCTCCCTGAACTAGGGGTGCCGGCGCTGCCCATGGCCTTCGGCTTCACAGGGGGTTCGAGGCGGGGGCCGGGCGCGCTCTAGTTCGTAGGGGTGGGGGATGTTCCCCGGCCCGCTCTGCACGGGGCTGGCGTCGAGGGCGCCTGGGTCGCCGAGCGGCTGCAGGGCGGCGGTGAGGAAGAGGAAGAGCTCCATGCGGGCCAGGCCCTCGCCCAGGCAGACCCGCTTGCCTGGAGAGGAGACACGTGGGATTAGAGGGAAACCCGAGGAGGAAATACTCACGGGCACAGCGTAGCAGGGCCAGAGCGCCAGGCTCCAGCCCCAGCTCTGAGAGAGACCTGGGCACAGTCAGAGCAGGGAAACGGGACTGCTGGGCTCCACCCCTGCTCTAACCACTAGCCCCCACTCCCCTCCTCGAGCTGGGAACAGAACCCAGGAGTCCTGGCTCCCAGCCCCCCCTGCTCTAACCACCAGACCCCACTCCCCTCCTTGAGCTGGGAACAGAACCCAGGAGTCCTGGCTCCCAGCCCCCCCTGCTCTAACCACCAGACCCCACTCCCCTCCCAGTGCCAGGCACAGAACCCAGGAGTCCTGGCTCCCAGCCCCCCCTGCTCTAACCACCAGACCCCACTCCCCTCCCAGTGCCAGGTACAGAACCCAGGAGTCCTGGCTCCCAGCGCCCACTGCTCTAACCACAAGACCCCACTCCCCTCCCAGTGCCTGGCACAGAACCCAGGAGTCCTGGCTCCCAGCCCCCCCTGCTCTAACCACCAGCCCCCACTCCCCTCCCAGAGCTCTTAGAGAACCCAGGAGTCCTGGCTCCCAGCCCCCCTGCTCTAACCACCAGCCCCCACTCCCCTCCCAGAGCTGGGAACAGAACCCAGGAGTCTTGGCTCCCAGACCCCCCTGCTCTAACCACCAGCCCCCACTCCCCTCCCAGGGCTGGGGATAGAACCCAGGAGTCCTGGCTCCCAGCCCCCCCTGCTCTAACCACCAGCCCCCCCGCCCCTCCCAGAGCTGGGAACAGAACCCAGGAGTCCTGGCTCCCAGCCCCCCCTGCTCTAACCACCAGACCCCACTCCCCTCCCAGTGCCAGGTACAGAACCCAGGAGTCCTGGCTCCCAGCTCCCTCTGCTCTAACCTCTAGACCCCACTCCCCTCCCAGAGCTGGGGAGAGAACCCAGGAGACCTGACTCCCAGCCCCCTGCTCTAACCACTAGGCATCACCCACTCCTGAATGTGGATCCACACATCTGACCTGCAGAGAACGGCACGAAGGCTCTGTTCTCCTGGAAGTGCCGTTCCCACCCAGGAAATGCCAAGGGTCAAAGTCGTTTGGGCTTTTGAACTGACTTGTATCCTGGAGGACTGAGCTCAGCAAGGGGATGACGGTGGTGTCCTGGTAACAGAGAAAAACACCTGGGAGATGACGGGATGCAGCCAGAGCCAACACATCCTACCCTTAGACGTGGGGGAGAGGCCACCAGCCGAGCCCAGGGTCATCTTCCAATCATTTCCACCCCACGGCCTATCCCCTGTTGCTTAGCAATTGGCCTTCACTCTGCGCGCATCCCGTGAAGCCGAGCAATCGCCCGCCTGTGCAGAGGATGGACACCAGCTCGGGACAGCCAGGGCATCGTGTGGGTCGCCAGCCATGGGGATTGAACCTGGTACCTCTGGAGCTTAAGGCACAAAGTCCCTGCAGAGAAGGCTAAAAGGTGCAGCTCCCTCAGTCAGCACTGGAGGGGACCGCGTGGGTCTGGGTTACAGTCGCATTGGGGCTGGTTGCAAATTTTCCATCAAAATGATGGAAAATGGAAGTTTTGACTAAACACAATGTTCACCAAAAATTCCTGTTTCCTTTTATCTCGGGGTGTTTCATGAGACGCAGGATCCCGTATCTCAGGGTGGTGCTGACCGTCTCCGTCCCGGCGAAGAACAACTCCAGTGTCGTCATGACCAAGTTCTCGGTGGTGAACTCGGTGTCGGGGTTCTGCTTTTCCTGGGGGGCGGGCGAGGAGCACAGGGCTAAACAGAGACTGGGACAGTTCTCGGGGTACCCAGGACTGCGACCCCCCCGCAGCCTCGAGCGACGGGGACCTTGCCAGTGCCGGCTAGGTGTGAGCACCCAAACAGCACCAGCCTGGGGTCCATCCGAGGCCTCTCCTCCTTTGCCTGGCAGATAAACAATCCCTCAGTCCCCGAGTCCCCCGATCTAGCCAGCCCCCGACACCGGCTCCTCACGGAAATCCCGGCCCCTCCACCGCTTTTCCCTTCAGACACCCAGGTAACAGGCCACCCAGGGAGCCCTTACAATAAAACGCAAGACACTTGATTTAAGGAAGAACAGAGGCTCCATCCGAAGCAAGAGGGAGTGACAGGAACCAAGGGTTACGATACAAGACAGCATCACCCAATGTGAAGACCAGGCCCCGTCGCGCCGGGCGCTGCCCAGACCCCAGCCGAGATCGGGCCCCGTCGTGCCGGGCACTGCCCAGACCCCGGCCGAGATCAGGGCCCCATCGTGCCGGGCGCCGCCCAGACCCAGGCCGAGATCAGGGCCCGTCGGGCCGGGCGCCCAGACCCTGGCCGAGATCGGTCCCCCGTGCGGCCGGGCGCCGCCCAGACCCCGGCCGAGATCAGGGCCCCGTCGGGCCGGGCGCCGCCCAGACCCCGGCCGAGATCAGGGCCCCGTCGCGCCGGGCACCGCCCAGACCCCGGCCGAGATCAGGGCCCCTCGCGCCGGGCACCACCCAGACCCCAGCCGAGCTCAGCCCCCCGTTGAGCCGGGAGCTGCCCAGACCCGTCCGGAGATCAGGTCCCCGTCGTGCCGGGCGCCGCCCAGACCCCGGCCGAGATCAGGGCCCGTCGCGCGGGCGCCGCCCAGACCCCAGCCGAGCTCAGGGCCCCGTCGGGCCGGGCGCGGCCCCGACCCCGGCCGAGATCGGGGCCCCGTCGCGCCGGGCGCTGCCCAGATCCCAGCCGAGATCAGGGCCTCGCGCGGGCGCTGCCCAGACCCCAGCCGAGATCAGGGCCCGTCGCGCGGGCGCTGCCCAGACCCGGCCGAGATCAGGGCCCGTCGCGCCGGGTGCTGCCCAGACCCGGCCGAGATCAGGGCCCCGTCGCGCGGGCGCTGCCCAGACCCCAGCCGAGCTCAGGGCCCGTCGTGCCGGGCGCCGCCCAGACCCCGGCCGAGATCAGGGCCCCGTCGCGCCGGGCGCTGCCCAGACCCCGGCCGAGATCAGGGCCCCGTCGCGCCGGGCGCTGCACACAATGTGACAGAGAACAGGGGTCCCCGTCACTTCAGGTGCTGCCCAGACACAGTGAAAGCCAGTTCCTGCCCCAAAGAGCTCCTAGTGTGAACAGACAAAGGACGGGGTTCTTATCCGCATTGCAGAGAGTCGGGATATGAGGCCAAGAGCGAGGCAGAGACCAAGAACCTGTGGCAGAGGCAGGAACCGGCCCCGGCGTTCTGAGTCCCAGCCCAGAGCCCATCCGTCCTCCCTTGGACTTGCTCTGAACTTGGCTGTCTTTAATCCTGGCTGATGGACCGGTGGCTGGTCGCCTTCTCCACACGAGCTGCTGCGCTTGTGGCAGTGAGTTCCACTGGCTCATGGGGAGATCTGAGCAGAGCTGAACAGCCAGCGAGCAGGCTGAGGCGCTTGGGACGGGGGGCTCCGGTGACCGCAGGTGAGACAGGAAGCACCTACCCTTTGTGTTCCCGAGCTCCTCCACCAGGCACCAGACCTCCTCCTGGATCCGCTCCTCCTGGATCCGCTGCCCCGTGCCGAAGTTCCGCAGCGCGGCGAGGGAGAACCAACGCAGCTGCCACCACCGCTCCCCATTGGCGAAGATAAGTCCTGGGGGGGGGGGGTGGGGGGCGGGTGAAGCAGGACAAGGTGGCCCCCGCTGACCGGAAGATGCTCAGGAAGGGATCGCCAAGGGACAGGCCCAAGCAGATCCGTAACAGGATACCAGGGGGACACTGCAGGTCGGCACTGAGGGGCACCAGCAGAGCTGTGTATATGGGGAGGGCAGGGCTGGGATACCAGGGGTGCTGCAGGTCAGGAGTGAGGAGCATCAGCAGAGCCTTGAAAAATGAAAGCTAAGATTCGCATCTCCCCGGGGAAAGAGGCCACTAACATTACCCCAGTTTTAGAGACTGGGGAAACTGAGGCACGGTGTGACATGTCCGAGATCACACAAGGAGTCAATGACAGAGCTGAAAATAGAGCCCAGATGCTCTGATTCCTAACCCCCCTCCCCCTCATCTAACCACCAGCCCCCACTCCCCTCCCAGAGCTGGGGACAGAACCCAGGAGTCCTGGCCCCCAGCTTTAGCTATTAGACCATCTGTCTCTTCCATATCACACCCGCCTAGCTTGGGCACGTTCTGCCGGGAAGGAACATTTTCCTCTCCAAACACTTTGACGATCCTCGCAGCTGTGGCCATGTTCCCCCTTCCCCCGAACTCCTTCCCATGGTCGACCAGGGCTTCCTTCACCGCCGTGTAGCCGCACAGCACCACGACCCGCTGCGAGCCCAGATGCAGGGTGAACACGGGGCCGTACGTGTCTCAGACCTGAAACAGACAGCGAGAAAGTCCGGGGTGGGGGAGCTGCCATGGGGCCCCCAGCAGCTGCTCTCCAAAACCGGCACTTGGCGTGCTGGGTGGGGGTGTGAGTCGCGCGCTTCTGCGGCTAGACCTGGACTCTGTGATGTTGGGCAAGTCACATCCAGTACATGGGCCTCCATTTCCCCCTCTGTAACACAGGGCGAATAATCCGGATTGCCTGGGGAGCTGGGCGCACTCTGGATTTTAACACGGCTCAGTGTAAACGTACACATGTAGGAACCAAGGTCATCGGCCATGCGGACCGGCTGGGGGGTTCTCTCCTGGGGATCAGGGACTCGGGCAAAGATCTGGGCGGAAAACCAGCAGAACGTGAGCTCCCAGCGCGACGCTGGGGCCAAAAGGGCTCATGCGATCCTGGGACACGTCCACGGGGGATTCACCAGTGGGAGCAGAGAGGTGATTTCCCCCGGTATGACCGCAGCCGGGATCCTGTGTCCGATTCTGGTGCCCACAATTCAAGAAAGACGCTCATCAGTTGGAGGGTCTCAGAGAAGAGCTGCGAGAATGAGCAACGGACTGGAAACCCTAGCAAAGAGCAGGAGAGCCCGGTCCATCGGTACCAACACGGGGCGCAGATATTTAACAACGAGCGAGCCGAGGAGGGGCTGACACAACCCGCCAGTGGGCGCAGTGTGTTCTCCAGGCCTGGCGGCCTTACATCGAGCCTGGCAGCTGTTGTAAAAGATCTGCCCTGGGAATTCTGCGGGGGCAGATCTCTGCCCTGTGCCATCGGGGGCCGGACGAGACGGGGTCCCTTGGAATCTACGACCCCTTCCTCTGGCTGTGAGCTCCCGGCGGCAGGGCCCGCCTCTCCCTGGGGGTGGAGTCCTGGCACTGCCAGAGGCAAAGCGAACCTCCAGCCATTACCGGGCCCAAGCAGTCCCCTGTGTGTCCGCACCAGCCGCGAACCAGTGCCCGGACCGTGCCGTTTACTGGAGGGGTTCGCTCCGTCTCGTGCTGCGTTTGCCACACTCGCCCATTCTGCACCTTCATTCCCGGATGGAAACGCCTCGGCTCCTTTCCTCCGGGAGCCCGGTGGGGAGAATTGGACGGGTCGCACGGAGAGCTGCCAGATCCTCGCACGGATTGTCACCACTATTGGGTGTATTACGGTAACATGGGGGTGACAGGCCCGTGGAGGTGTAGTAAGAGACAATGGCCGGGGGGGTGTCAGGTCCACAATCAGGCGATAAAGCCCCCACCTAGGTCACCCCTCGGGAGGCTGAAGGGGGAACCTCGGCCGGGCTCCGAAAGCCCAAACTTCCACCGCTTGAGCCAAGCAACCACCCCTGCAATGAATCGCAAACGTCCATCCTAGGCCCGGCCATGGGAGGGAGCCAATGAGCTGCGCCGGGTCCCACATGAACCCTGGTGTGAGCTTCTGTACCGGGGTGGTGGGGGGGCCCATAACCCCCATTATTCCTCGTGTCTAACTGGGATTTGCATCTAAAGCAGGCCGCGCGCAGGATCGGGGGATAGGCCACGGCCGGCTGGAAGTCACTGTTCCATCCTTACACGTGTGTCCTTAGTGCACGTGAAGTTCTGAGATTGTGAGGCGGACTGGCTCTCCCCAGCCCCGGGCGGCGAGGTACCCTGCCTGCAGCGGGCTCCAGTGCTCTGCAGACCTCGCTCAGGGAAGGGGGTGGGGTGGTCAGTTTGACAGCTGGGGAAACTGAGGAAGAGAGGGGCAAAGTGACTTGGAATGATCACTAAACCCCACCACCCTGCCAGAGCCAGGAGAGGAACCCAGGAGTTCTGACTCTCAGCCCTAACCACTAGACCTGACTCCCCTCCCAGAGCTGGGACAGAACCCAGGAGCTCTGGCTCCCAGCTCCACCTGCTCTAACCACCAGCCCCCACTCTCCTCCCAGAGCTGGGACAGAACCCAGGAGTCCTGGCTCCCAGCTCCCCCTGCTCTAACCACCAGCCCCCACTCCCCTCCCAGAGCTGGGACAGAACTCAGGAGTCCTGGCTCCCAGCTCCACCTGCTCTAACCACCAGCCCCCACTCTCCTCCCAGAGCTGGGACAGAACTCAGGAGTCCTGGCTCCCAGCCCCCCCTGCTCTAACCCACTAGCCCCTACCCGCTCCCACAAGTGTGGTGAGAATCCAGAAAACCCAGGCATCCTGACTCCCAGCCCCCCAGCCCCTGGCTCTAACCGCTAGACCCTGCTCCCTCCCAAGTGATGTCTGGCCCTGCATAATGGTCATCCACCTTCAGGATTGATTTGGCCAGTGCCTTGGTGTCCAGCTGCAGGATGTTCCTGACAACGGGAAGCGGTGTGGGACCCGGGGGGAGCTTCCTCCTCGCTCGCGCCTTTCTCCACGAGGCAACCGACAGGAGGCATGAGCTGCAGAGCCCCAGGAGCGGAGCGAGGACTCCAGACAGCTCCATGGCAGAATGGGGCTCGGCCTCTCCGACCGGGTGAGCTGCCCGAGCTGCCCAGTGGCAGGACAGGTAATAATTAACTGCTGGGCCGCTCGCCCAGACTATTGCAGTTACAGCTTCGCCCGCCGGATCCCTTTATCCTCCTGCCTCGGCTGGAGCGGGCATCTCCTGCCAGCGTCAGTTCTGCCAGCGATTCGGTAGGGAAACATTGCTCAAGAGTGAGAGCCGTGTTAATTACACTATGGCTATTAGATGTATTACGGTAGAGCCTGGAGGACCCGGCAAAGACCGAGGTCTCATTGTGGTGGATCCTGTGGCCCGTAGCCAAGCCAGGGTCTCGCTGACTTCCAGGTGGGTTTCCCGATTCACTGCCTGTCAACACCCCATTGACTTCCTGTTGGCTCCTTATTGACTCCCCAGTGGCTCCATTGACTTCCTGTTGGCTCCTTATTGACTCCCCAGTGGCTCCATTGACTTCCTGTTGGCTCCTTATTGACTCCCCATTGGCTCCATTGACTTCCTGTTGGCTCCTTATTGACTCCCCAGTGGCTCCATTGACTTCCTGTTGGCTCCTTATTGACTCCCCATTGGCTCCATTGACTTCCTGTTGGCTCCTTATTGACTCCCCATTGGCTCCATTGACTTCCTGTTGATGTCCCATTGATGTCCCGTTCACTTCCTGTTGACTCCCCACTGACTTCCCAGTGACTTCCCCGAGCTCTGCCCCAGCAACGTAACGGCTGAGCAAAAACTGACTCCAGCCTTCACTACTGGGCCCATATTCAATTGTCTCCCAACCAAGGGGGGGTCCCAGGAACCCGAACTCCACCCTGAGCCCCCGCAGCGGTTGGGAGACAATTGAATATGGGCCCAGTAGTGAAGGCTGGAGTCAGTTTTTGCTCAGCCGTTACATTGCTGGGGCAGAGCTCGGGGAAGTCACTGGGAAGTCGGTGGGGAGTCAACAAGGAGTCAAAGGGGCCAAGTGTGGGGCCCGGCCCGCGCCGCGCGCCGCCCCGGGGGGCGTATCTGAAGACGCCGGCCCTGCTCAGTTACCCTCTGGGGGAGGGAGAGCTCTAGGGAAGACAGACGTGTGTGCTGCTAAAATCCTTTTGCTCTGAAACGTTTGGTCTCCTGCTAAAACAAACCCCACTCTGGGTCTGAGCAGAGTTGTGCAAAGAATGGAGGTTTTTCAGCTCACTCACAGGTCAGAAAAACTGGCGAAAAAACACTTTTTCCTTTTTACCATTTTTTAAAAATCTAATTGCGTGTCCCCTCCTGCCACTTGAGGGCAGGGGAAAGCGTAACCATTAACGAAAGGGAAAGGGGTGGTGTCTGGCCGTAGAATCACCCTCCTCCCGCCTATGAAATGGCTTAGCAGTGAACTCCGGACACCAGCTGCGGTGAGATACGATGGACGAGCAGCTCTGCCTTTGGCTGTCAGGTTGCCCCAGCCGTGAATCTCTCTGTGTCCCACTTCCCCGTCTGTAAAGATCTTGTTATTTCTTTCACCAGATCGCGCCGTGCGCTGTTTTAGTAGCGCCTAAGGCCTCCAACCGAGTTCAAGATGCTGTTTGGCTACAGCCAGACTCCAACCTAAAGAGATTTCATCCTGAACAGACAAACGCGGGAGCCTCTACTCTCCGTTTTACAGGTCGGGAAACTGAGGCACAGAGCGAGCCAGTGACGCACCGAAGGAGCTGGTGGTAGTTGGTCCTCCCATAGTGAATAAAGTGCTCGTGTGGCAGAATCCTTATTGGTGACTAACGCCCCAGCCCGTGAACACCCACCATATAAACACACCTCAGCCCACGCTGAGTCCTTCCCTCGCCCGGAGCCGAGGCGACCGAGTCCACCATGGAGAGGACACGGCTCCCTCAGCTCAGTCCGCGGAGGCTTGCGAGCGAGGTCGTGCGTTCAAGCCCCCACTGAGGAGCTGTTCCAGGTGGTCACCATGGATGGTGCAAGGGGCCCCAGGGGGAAATTCCAAATTTCGCCATCCAGCAGAGTTTGCAATGATTTACCCAGAGCTGTGATGCAAAGAGGGGCGTTATCAGCAAGGCCCCCGGGGGCGGGTGCTATATAGACAGGGGTCATGCCAGCATCAGCCAGGGTCTAACACGAAGAGCAGCAGAGCAGACAGGCCGGCTCCAGGATGGATTCCAGTGGGACCCTCAGCATCCTCCTGGCAATATGCATCATGGGCTTGTTACTGCTCTCAACCCGGAAGAAGAAAAGCTGGAGCAACCTGCCGCCCGGGCCGCCCCCCGTCCCGTTCCTGGGGAACATGCTGCAGGTGGAGGTGAAGGAGCTGATAAAGTCTCTGCGGAAGGTGAGCTGGGCCTCGGTTTGCTCGGTATTAGGGTTCGAGTGGGCAGAAACGAGGCTTTTCATAGACTCATAGAAATGGGTGGCCGGACGCGACCTCAAGGTGGGCGTCTGGGCCCAGAGCCTCACAGGCATTTGGGGGCCGAACCCTCGTGGAGTTCAGCGAAACAAAAACCCTTTGTCACTTTGGAAATTTGTCTCAAAAATGGAATTCTCTTTGTCACCCAGCTTGAATTATTATTAGTATCACAGGGGAACTCGGGAGCCTAGACTCTGAGAATGCCCCACGCTGCTCCACCCACCAGACCCCACTCCCCTCCCAGAGCTGAGGAGAGAACTCAGGAGTCCTGGCTCCCAGCCCCCCTGCTCTAACCCCTAGTCCCCACTCCCCTCCCAGAGCTGGGAGAGAACCCAGGAGTCCTGGCTCCCAGCCCCCCCTGCTCTAACCACTAGTCCCCACTCCCCTCCCAGAGCTGAGGAGAGAACTCAAGAGTCTGGCTCCCAGCCCCCCTGCTCTAACCACTAGTCCCCACTCCGCTCCCAGAGCTGGGAGAGAACCCAGGAGTGCTGGCTCCCAGCCCCCCTGCTCTAACCACTAGTCCCCACTCCCCTCCCAGAGCTGGGAGAGAACTCAGGAGTCCTGGCTCCCAGCCCCCCTGCTCTAACCCCTAGTCCCCACTCCCCTCCCAGAGCTGGGGAGAGAACCCAGGAGTCCAGGCTCCCAGCCCCCACTGCTCCACCAATTAGACCCCACTCCCCTCCCAGAGCTGGGGAGAGAACCCAGGAGTCCTGGCTCCCAGCCCCCCTGCTCTAATCCCTAGTCCCCACTCCCCTCCCAGAGCTGGGGAGAGAACCCAGGAGTCCTGGCTCCCAGGCCCCCAGCACTGCACAGATACAGCATCGGGGGCAGGCCCTGCTCCCAGCGAGTTCGCAGTCGAATCAGGAACCCAGGTGTCCTGACTCCCGGCCACGCGCCCTGAGTGCTGACCTTGCAGCCGGGGGTTAACAGCCGCCTTCCTTTACTCCGTCCAGCTCAGCGAAACCTACGGCCCGATCTACACCTTTCACCTGGGCTCCCGGCCCTGCGTGGTGCTCTCTGGGTACAAGGTGCTGAAGGAAGCCCTGATCGATAAGGCCGAGGAGTTCAGCGGCAGAGGAGACTTCCCGGCAGTGCAGATGTGGAGTCACGGGAATGGTGAGGCACGGACGGACGCCCACACGGCTCAGTCTCCTGGCCCCTGGCTCTGGAATCAGACCACAGACGGGTGTGAAACCCCGGGGCAGCGATCACGGTCGATTCCCCGTCCATTTCCCCTTCCTCAGAGAGACCTCGCTCGTTAGTGGTTAGAGCAGGGGAGGCCAGGAGCCAGGACGCCTGGGTTCTCTACCCGGGTCAGGAAGGGGAGTGGTGTCCAGTGAGTTGGAGCCGGGAGTCAGGACTCCTGGGTTCTATCCCCAGGTCACGGAAAGCAGTGGTGTCTAGTGTGTGGTGCATAAGGATGGCCACGCTAGGTCAGACCAATGATCTGCTAATCCAGTAACCTGTCTTTGACAGCCGCCGGTGCCAGCTGCTTCAGAGGGAATGAACAGAACAGGGCAGTTACCGAGTGACCCATTCCCTGTCGTCCACTCCCGGCTTCTTGCAATCAGAGGTTTAGGGCCACCCAAGGCACAGGGTTGTGTCCCTGACCATCCTGGCTAATAGCCATTGATGGACCTGTCCTCCAGGAACTGATCTAGTTCTTTTTTTGAACCCAGTTATACTTCACACCATCCCCTGGCGAGGAGTTCCACACGTTGTCCGTGTTGGGTGCAGAAGTCCTTCCTTTTGTTTGTTTAAAACCTGATGATTATTAATTATTTCACCCCAGGTTCTTGTTAAGTGAAGGGGTAAATAACACGTCCCTATTCACCGTCTCCACACCTGTCATGATTTTATAGAGCTCTGTCATATCCCCCCCCTTAGTCGCCTCTTTTCCAAGCTGAACAGTCCGTCTGATTAATCTCTCCTCATACGGAAGCTGTTCTATGCCCCTCAGCATTTCTGCTGCCCTTCTCTGACCCTTTTCCAATTCCAATAGATCTTTTTGGAGATGGGGCGACCACGTCTGCCCGCAGTATTCAAGCTGCGGACGTCCCATGGATTTATAAAGAGGCAACATGATATTTTCTGTCCTATTCTCTCTCCCTTTCTTAATGATTCCCAACATTCTGTTTCCTTTTTTGACGCCGCTGCACAGTGAGTGGATGTTTGCAGAGAGCTATCCACAGTGACTCCAAGATCTCTGTCTTGGGTGGTAACAGCCCACTGAGACCCGATCGCTGTGTATGGAGAGCTGGGGTTATGTTGTCCACGGCGTGTTGCTTCTGCAATAATCAGCACTGAATTTCCTTTGCCCAGGGATTGTCTACGGCACCGGGGAGCGGTGGCGGCAGCTGCGCCGATTTGCCATCACCACCTTCAAGAACTTCGGCATGGGGAAGAGGAGCATGGAGGAGCGGATCAAGGAGGAGGCCCAGTTCCTGGTGTCCGAGTTCCGGAAAACAGAAGGTTCGGTTCCGTTCACGGATGAGCCGGGCAGGGGAGGGGCAGTGACCAGGAAACCCAGAGATCCGGGACCCAAACATTGCATCCTGATGCAACACTAGGGCTCTGCCTCCAGGCTGCACAAACCCACTTAGGTTCTTTGGCAGGGGGAGCCAGGACGCCTGGGTTCTATCCCGGCTCAGGGAGGGGCGTGGGGTCTAGTGGTTAGAGCAGGGGGAGGGGCCTAGGACTCCTGGGTTCTGCATCTGGGTACAGCTTGTCATCTCCTGGGTCGAGCTGGGAGTCAGGACGCCGGATTCCATTCCACTGATTCTGTGACCTGCGCTGGGTCAGTGCCCGGCTCTGTGACTCAGTTTCCCCATCTGACAGGCAGTGGGAACCCCTGCTTGCCAGGGAAAAGTGCGGCTAAATTAATTTAGGGTCTTTTGAGATCCCTGGAGACAGCTGAGGCCACAAGGCCTGGGGTTAACAGCAGGCCCTCGCTCTCCCCTCTAGGCAAACCCTTTGACCCCACCTTCTTCCTGAGCTGCGCTGGCTCCAACATCATCTGCACCCTGGTCTTCGGGGAGCGTTTCGAATACACCGACGAGACGTTCCTCACCCTGCTCAACTTGATCAACAGCAACTGGAAACTCATGAGCTCCACCTGGGGGCAGGTGAGCGAGGATTCGGAACGGGGGGGGCTCCTCTCCTAGCCCACCATACAGCCCTGAGACCCTCACTTGACAATTCCTGCAGCCAGCCCATCCCTGATGGGTGAGCTGGCCCGTGTCTTTCAGGGTTGCCTTAAAGACTCCCCATGCCAGAGACACCAGCCCATCCCCAGGGCTAACCACCCTCACAAGTCAATGTTTGCTCTTTATTTCCTGTCTGGATTTCTCTGCCTTCAGCCTCCTGCCTTTAGATCTCACTCAGCCATTGTCTGCTAGATTAGCGATCCCTCCGCGGTCCGAAATCTCCCCCCCGGAGGTACGTACGGACCGTGCTGCAGTCGCCTTCTCTTGGAGAAGCTACAGACATGGCGGATTCCAGGCTCATTCATCCCCCATCGCACGGTCGCACGACCACGCTACCCCTACTCTGCTTCTCCAGCCGGGCCCCCAGCCCAGTCGGCCCAGAAACCCTTGATCAAGATTTGGCCAGAACAGCCATGACCACGAGTCCTCAAGCCGAGGGCCGGTGCGAGATCCACGCGCCGCTGCTGTCCCAAGAGGGGAACACGGCCCCTGGCTGTGTCCCGGGAGAACAGAGCCACTAACAGCTCTGTCCCCTCCCCCCGGCTTCTTTCCAGTTGCTGTTCACGTTCCCCAAGATCATGAGACACGTCCCCGGGCCCCACAGGCAAATCTACAAGAACTACCTGAAACTGGCGGCTTTCGTGGGCGAGCAGCTGAAGATGCATAAAGAGATCCTGGATCCCAACAACCCGCGGGATTTCATCGACTGCTTCCTCATCAAAATCCAGCAGGTAGCCGTCCTGGCCAGCAGGGGAGCCCCCCGAGCTGGCCCCAGCCCGAACAATAGCAACGAGGGTGCTGCTCCCGGCAAACTGCTGGTCACACACCTTCAACCCGGCCCCAAAGCCCAGAATTCCACCACTTGAGCTGCGGGACAATCCCATCCCTTGGCAGCAGTAGTAAGCTGTTACCCTCTCGCTGGATCCGCCAAAAGAGGGTGCCGGGACGCATCTTCCCCAGGGGCAAAAATCTGTCTGGGGGTTGGTCCTGCTTTGAGCAGGGGGTTGGACTAGATACCTCCCGAGGTCCCTTCCAACCCTGAGATTCTAGGATTTCACGTGGGTTGGATTTGAAGCAGAGATGGGTGAATTTGATAGCAGGGAAGTTATGTTCCTAATTGTTCCTTTTAGTTCTACGTTCCTAATTTAGTGGCGTCGCAGGGGGACCTGAGTTATGAAGCTCCCACACTATTTTTTGGATGGGCTGGGTTGGGTTTTAAAAACTGGTTGGGGTTTGCTGGTCCTTTTCCACTTCATTTGAAAGACTTGGTGGATTTAAAAAGGGATTGGGGGGTGGGGGATGAGGAGAGAGACAGTCTCCATGCACACGGGGGGTGGCAGCAGGCTGCACAGAATTCTCTGAGTTGGAATCTGACAAGTCACTGTGGTCCCAAAATACTTGCAAGAAAACACCAGTCGATCTTTCACGAGCACAAGCCGTGAGGAGCAGAGCTGACGGTTGGTTCAGGGCCTGAAACGAGAAAAAAACATTGGCTTGGTTCAAACCAAAACTGGATTTTTTAAAAATTGTTCTTGCTGAAACAAACAAAAAAAATAGTTTCGGGTCAAACTGAATGTTTCATTCAACCCAAATCATTTGTATTAGTCTTGTTTCATGTAGTTTCAGGACATTTTCAGGTGTCTTTGCCTCTTCTTTTTCAATGAAACTCCATTGTGAAATGAAAAACCGAAGGGAGCCATTCTGAAACAGCTGAAATGAGCCGTTTCAACATTTCCTGGGGAAAAAATTGTATTGTTTTTGGCCAAAACTATTTGCTGGATTCAACCGAAATTTGCAAACAGTTCTGGTGCCCTGAAAAGGCGACTATTTGCCGGCGGGGTGGGGGGGGATTGTCCATCTCTACGCAAGAGGCCCTCAATTGTACAACTGATCCAGTCAACAGCACCACTGAGCAGCTCAGCTGTGATGCAGAGGGAGAGCTCCTCCCGCTAAGCCAATCGCACGCCAGAACCCAGAGCTCCAGGCCCCACACCCAGCCCCACTTCGCTTAGGAGCCTCACACAGAGCTGGGTGGGAAACGGATTTTTCTGTTTCTTGGCAATTTTGAAAGAAATCAGGAGGAAAAGAATTGAAACTTCCTGCCAAATCGAAAAGTCGGGAACGTTTTCCTTTCATTTTGATTTTGACCATCAAACATTTTACATGTTTTTTCCTTCCTAAAATTAAAGGACGTGTTGAAACAAAGTCGTTTCAAACCAAAACGAAGGAAACGTTGCGACTTTCCCCCTCCGATGTTCTTTTAACGCCCAACGTGGTAAAATCGATGCAAAGTGGCCGGGTGCTTCAGTGCGGCCTGTTTGCCGAATAAAAGTTGCAGCTGAAAAGTTTCACTTAACTGTAGGAAATCTCCCCCAATGGGGTCACACCCCCCCCAGAGAGAATCCTAGTACGTGCTGGTGTGTCACACCCACACACACACTAAACGTTCTCGCATCCTTCCTCCACAGGAAAAGAACAACCCCAACACACACTTTAACGACGAGACGATGTCTAAAACCACCGTGAACCTGTTCTTCGCCGGGACGGAAACCGTCAGCTCCACCTTGAGATACGGGCTCCGCATCTTACTCCGACACCCTGAGATAGAAGGTAGCCCCGGGGCGGAGGGATGAAGAATTCCCAGAGGCCGGCAGTATCCCAACGTAGGTGGGGGGGAGACGGGGGCAGGAGGGGCTCACGTGTGTAACTCACCCAAAGAGACTTGCTGGTTCAATGTCCCCAGCCCTAGCTCCATGGGCGTCACTGGGGCTGGATCTGAGCTGGCGCCCAGGGGAGGCCCGGGTCCCCCGCCAGCGTCTCTGCAGGCTGCAACGACGTGATGTGGATCGACACCAGCGAGGCTCCTGGCCCTGGGGCTTTATGGCAGGTGCCGCCCCTGCCCCGGCCTGACCCTGCCCCCTTCCCTCCAGAGAAGCTGCACGAGGAGATCGACCGGGTGATCGGCCCCCACCGCAGCCCCTGCATGGAGGACCGGAGCCGGATGCCCTACACGGACGCCGTCCTCCACGAGATCCAGCGCTTCGCGGACATCGTCCCCATGGGCGTGCCCCACACCGTCACCCGGGACATTCAGTTCCGCGGCTACACGCTGCCCAAGGTAGGTGGGGCCCCCCCACGCGGGAGCCTGGGGGCTGCTCTGACCTGCGCTGGGCAAGGACAGCTGCAGGGGCTGAAATCACAGACTGGGAGGGCACCCCAGCCCCACCCCTTCCCCCAACCACACCCCCACTCACTAGCCACGCCCCCTTCTACAACCACACCCCTTCTCACTAGCCACACCCCTTCCTCAACCACACCCCTTTTCACTAACCACGCCCCTTCTCCAACCACACCCCTTTTCACTAACCACGCCCAATTCTACAACCACACCCCTTTTCATTAACCACGCCCCCTTCTCCAACCACACCCCTTTTCACTAACCACGCCCAATTCTACAACCACACCCCTTTTCACTAACCACGCCCAATTCTACAACCGCACCCCTTCTCGCCAGCCACGCCCCCTTCTCCAACCACACCCCTTTTCATTGACCTCCCCCTTCTCCAACCACACCCCTTTTCACTAGCCACACCCCTTCCTCAACCACACCCCTTTTCACTAACCACGCCCCCTTCTCCAACCACACCCCTTTTCACTAACTCCCACGCCCAATTCTACAACCACACCCCTTTTCACTAACCACGCCACATTCCACAACCACACCCCTTTTCACTAACCACGCCCCATTCTACAACCACACCCCTTTTCACTAACCACGCCCCATTCTACAACCGCACCCCTTTTCATTCGCCATGCCCCTTCTACAACCACACCCATTCTCGCTAGCCACGCCCCCTTCTCCAACCACACCCCTTCCCTCACTCATCACGTTCCCTTCTTCAACCACACCCCTTTTCACTAGCCACGCCCCTTCCCCCAATCACACCCCTTTTCACTAGCCACGCCCTCTTCTTCAACAATACCCCTTCTAACTACCCATGCCCCCTTATTCACCCCACCCCCTTTTCATTAGCCACGCCCCTTATCAAACCACGCCCCGTTCACTAGCCACGCCCCCTTTCCCTGCCCCACCTGCAGTAGGCTTGGTGGCAGAGCTCAGCCCTCAGGAGGCGCCGTGGGCTGGAGTGAGCCGACCTGGGGCGGTGAAGCCAGCCCCGCAGCCAGCTTACAGGGCATGTGGCCATCTCCAAGCCCTCGTCCCGGCCTAGAGTGATCAGATCGCAAGTGTGAAAAGTCACGGGTGGGGGAGGGGAGATAGTTGCCTCTACAAGACAAAGCCCCTAATATCAGGAAGGGCCCAGTAAGATCGGGAGATCTGGGTCTCATGGCTGCACCCCCTGCCGGCTCCGCAGGACTTGAACATCATCCCGCTGCTGTGCACGGCCCAGGCCGACCCCACCCAGTTCAAGAACCCCACCTGCTTCGACCCCTCCCACTTCCTGGACGAGAACGGGCGCTTCCGGAGGAACGACGCCTTCATGGCCTTCTCGGCAGGTAGCACCGCTGGGGCAGTGCCGGGCCGGGGGCACCGCCAGGACACTGGAGAGCAGGAGCCTCTCCCATTGCTGTGGGCAGAGTGTGCCCTCCCAGCCAGGACTCCTGGGGTCTATCCCTGGCTCTGGGAGGGGAATGGTGTCTAGTGGTTAGAGCGGGGGGGCCGAGCTGGGAGCCAGGACTCCTGGGGTCTATCCCTGGCTCTGGGAGGGGAATGGTGTCTAGTGGTTAGAGCGGGGGGGCCGAGCTGGGAGCCAGGACTCCTGGGGTCTCTCCCCGGCTCTGGGAGGGGAGTGGGGGCTGGTGGTTAGAGCAGGGGGGGGCTGGGAGCCAGGACTCCTGGGTTCTCTCCCCAGTTCCACCTCTGACTCTGTTCACCAGTAGAAAACAGCACCTTTCCCATAGCTCTGAGGAGCAGCCTCCTGTCACCACGCAGGATCTTGCCCCCCCCGCCCCTGCTAACTGACGCCATCGTCGCCCCAGTAACTTCCAGGGACTCGCCAAGGCTTGACGCTGGCACAGCCTCGCCCTGCCCCCCCCCGGACATTTCCCCATGATACACCCCCCAGGCCAGCTCCCCTGCGTGGACACTCCCCCCTGGCAGGGCTCGCGGCTGGGAGCCGGGCGGCTGGGGCTGGGGTGAGGCCGGGCAGGCCGGCTCCGTTTCCCCAGCGCCTCGGCCTCTCTCCCTTGCAGGGAAGCGGGTCTGCTTGGGCGAGAGCTTGGCCCTCATGGAGCTGTTCATCTTCCTCACCGCCATCCTGCAGAACTTCACCCTCCAGGCCCTGGTGGCGCCCGCTGAGATCGACATCACGCCCGAGTCCAGCGGCCTGGGGAGCATCCCGCGGCCCTACCGGTTCTGCCTCCTTCCCCGCTGAGCCCCGCCTCCCAGCCCCCCTGGCTGCTCCCCCCTTCGCTCCCCAATAAAGTGACCTGCCTTTCACCAGCTCGCATCCCGCTCGGTGGGTTTTCCTGAAGGGCTGTGCAGGGGAAAGCCCCATAACGCCCAACGTCAGCGAGGCCACAGGAGCGGTCTTGCACCCCAACTCTGAAACCGCCCCTTGGGGGATCCCCCTTCCGTGCCAGCCCCCCCAGGGGGTCCCACCTGTGAGCTCTGCCCAGCGAGTCCAACCGCGCTAGACTCCCAGGCTGAGATTTGTCCGCTCATCCGGGAGCAACACAAGCTCCCCGAGCATCTGCAGTGAGGCCCAGCAGCCTTTTCAAAGCAGACACGGGTCTAGTAGTCACCTGGGATGTCACACAGAGATTTTCAAACCTTTGGCAGGGCCTGTGTTCTGGACCCCATGTATCTCAGAGCAGCCTCGGGGCTGCTCTAACTAGAGACGGACATTTTCCCCCCACTCCCCTGGTGAAAATTTGACAAGGAGAGGGGAGGGTGTGAAATGTGTCATCAAAATTTTCCCACAGAAAAGTGTGATTTTGGGGAGGAGGGGATCAAAACCAGAAATGTTGAGTCAGGAGTGCCTCATGGGAGTTGTAGTTCAGGTGGCTCATGGGCCCCCATCTCCTCCATAGGCCAGTCTCCGCAGGAGGACTACATTTCCCATGATGCACCCTGGTGTTCCCCTATGTTGAGAAGGAAAAGTTTCAGCCAGCCCAGGTTCTAACTCACGTTCTGCCGCCCAGCAGCCCTTGGGGAAGTGGTGAATAGATATAGGGCTGTGTGCAGCCCCCTACACCAGGGGATGGGAGAAGACACATGGACCAGCCCCGCACAAGAAGGGGGTCCTGTGGGGCCATCTCTGCCCACCCTGGCACCCCCTGGGTGTGCAGTGGGACGTCGACCTCTCAAGGGCTTTGGGCTTCTGGCCGAGGCGCCACTGAGCGAGCTGGGTGGGACTTTTTTGACAAATTGTTTCTTTTTCCTTCTGCTGATTGGTCCAAACAATTGGTAAGGCAGGGTCGGGTTTGACGGATTTACTGACTCAAATAAAAGTGTCGGGGGGGTGGAGGGTTGAGCTCGGTTAAACAGTTTGACATTTTCTATAGGAACCAGCCCCGGTTTCCTATTTTCCTTTCCAAATTGAAGCAGATTAGACCCAAAAAACAAAAAAGTCCAAGTGTTTTGAAATGATTAAACGGGTTTGATCAGCCCAAAACAACACACAAAAGTCAGTGGGTTCGGGGGAGGGGGGGTTCAGTTTGCAAAGATTTGTTTGAGATTTCGACTTTTCATCCTGATTTGAGCGGGGGGATTTCAAACTCTCAAAAATATTTGTTGAGGAGAAAATTACGTCCTGCCCAATTCGCCCCACGCAGCCTGGGCACGTCAATCCCAGCTTCAGCCCCACTGGACATTAAGGAGGCCAGGAGGTCGGCCAGATTTGGTTTTAATAGTGGAGTTAGACTGTCCTGGCAATAAGAACATCTGTCATTAGCCTTCCTTTATCAAAAGTACAATGTTATTCTACAGCCATGGATTTTAGCCCTAGCTCTGCTGGCTGGGAAAAATCATTTCACTGTTCCGTGACTCAGTTTCCCCATCTGGACAATGGCGCTACTGATCCCAGCCTCCTTTGTAAAAGATGTTGAGAGCTACGGATGAAAAGAACTAGGTTATTATTACTATTCCAGCAATGGTCTAGAAGAGTACAGCGTCCAGTAATGCCACCTGCTTCCCTCAACAGTATCCTGCGGCTGTGAGTTCCACAGGTTAACCTTACAATGAGTATTAAAAAAGATGTCCTTCGTCTGCTATTGTGATTCACAAATATTAGCCAATCTGACTCAGTAACATCGACTGGCTTCGCATCCCATAGCACATCTTCATTAATCAACCAGGTTAATTATACAGTCAATGAAGCCTATTTTTTAAAACATGGGGCCACTCTACCAGCATCACTAGGAGCTGCATGATTCAATCTGCCTCCTTGCAGAAGCCGATCGGTTCTATTTGCCCCCATGGTGACCTGTCTTCCCCCCACTTAAATCAATGAGCCTGCAGTTCTGCAGCCCCGGGGGAAGGGGAAACACTACCTGGCGTTCTAAACCTAGTTTTATTGAACTAGGAACACAGCTCCCAGCTTACATAACGTTCACCCGCAGCCCACACGAGCCAGCCAGCTGGACAAAGGTGTGAAAGAAGCAAACAGTCTCAAGTGGTTTTAACAGGGAGCCAGCCAAGCCGTTGAGTAATATTTGAAAAGGGTTGGGTGTACATCGGCATGTTGGCGGTATCGCGGGGGTCACGCAACAGCTTAACGAAGCCTCGGTGTGGAATTACAAGACTACTTATATAATTGTCTCTTGGCAATAGCGGAGCTAATTATTTATATCCTACGCATGGAGTATGTGTTGTTATGGGCGGCAGTGTTGCCTAATGGATAAAGCATTGACGTGGGATTCCTCCCCGGCTTCCTGGGTGAACGCCGACAGTTGCTTCTCTCCTCCACTTCTTTGCCTCAGTTTCCCCACCTGTTCAACAGGGACGATGCTATTGCCCTCCATTGTAAAGTGTGTTGAGAGCGACTGAGCAAACGCACTATACGAACCCTCGTTCTGTTGATTATTATTGGACATTCATAGCGTGCGAACACCGACAAGCCAACCCGGCGCTTAAAACACTAGAGCCTAGGAGACGAGGTGGAGCTGAGGTCAGGCTCACTTCGCTCCTGGGCGCTGCGCCCCACCTGCCACTCCATTTTTTTCCAGTCGTGCAGAACTCAAAGACAGCATGACGCTGGGGCCACAAAACCACACAAACAAATGGCAAGGTCGGCTTAACAGAAATTACCGGTAGGAGCGTCGGGTATAGAATATATTTTGGCTTCCGGTTTCGTACGTCACATTTTCTCTGCCACCGTGAAGACTAGAAATGTGCTTAAAAAAACCCAAACCAAAACACAAGCAGAGCTCCCAGAGTCCCATGGCTCAGGCGACTGCGGAGTTCAGACAGCACACGCCTCCCTGCGAACCCCCCGAGATCGGCCGTGAACCAGAGTCGGGGGGGTCACGCTGAGTCACACCCACCAGGGATCTGGCCCTGGGCCCGTTAACCTCTGAAGTCTTTGTTTTTCAGAGTAACTAACAAAGCATCAACGCCTGAGACACTTTAAAGGGACTTTTTGGAAAATGCGGCGCATCCACCCTATGAAAATCCGGGGTCTCGAGTTGGCCCTTAAATGAACCCGTGATTTTCTCTGCCAGGTGTCTGATCTGCCATGGCCCCAGCGCTCTCAGTGGGAGCTGAAAATGCCCATCGTCCCCAAAACGGTCTTTCAGCAACCTCAGCGCTCCTGAGATGAGTTCACAGCAGGAGGGAAGGTGTTAAAGACACAGCCCCTTTCACCAGCTTACCTGTGGGCTGCTTGGCAGGGGGGGAGAAATTTAAACCTTCTCCCACAGAGGCCTGGTGAGGAAAAATAAACAGCCTGGCTTTGCGGTAGCTAAACTGGGCCAAATTCTGCCCCTTTGAGAGCAACCAGAGCAGGAGAAATGTTCGTTTTCGCCACCTTCCTTCTGGCTGTCGTGTCTCGTGGTGAAAGACACCGGTTAGGTTTGCTGCCCTCCTGGGCCATGCGCTACGAAGCATGAGAAAGACCCCGAGGATTTCAGACCTAGCCAGAAACACCCACCAAATGCGCCTCTAAGAGATGCACTAGGATTCTGCCTTCGCCCCAAACACTGGTCGTTACCCTGAATGCTCCTTTGTTTCCAGTAAAGCCATACGCAAATTCTCCCCCATGCAGCAAGAGGAGGTTTTTGTAGTTATTAAAAAGGCTAAACCTTGTGAATGGACGAATTGGAAAACTTGGACTTTTCAGGTGGCCTGAAAGAAATTCCCGGGTCCTCCTGTGGAAACAGGGATTGTCCCAGGAAAACTGGGATTCAGAGATTTTAAGGCCAATAATGACTGTTACAATCAGTTAATTTGACCTTTACAGAGCCCACTAAGTTGTGTCTAATGAAGTGATCCAGTCAGAGAACGGCCCCACAATAATTCCTGGAGCAGATCGTGCAGAGAAACATCCCCTCTCGATTTAAAAGTTGTCAATGGAGGAGAATCCACCACTTCCCCAGGGAGTGGGGTGCCTTAAATTTCTGCCTTATGTCTAATGGGAATTTGTCTGGCTTTAACTTCCAGGAATTGGTTCTGCCGCTCTGCTCTAGCTTCACGGGCCCGTTAGGCCTGGTGAATGGATTGAGAAACTGCGGGCGAGACCCCGATGAACTAAACAGACCGAGATCCGTAAGCCTCACCCAGCAAGGCAATTTTCCAACCCTCTGATGGTTGTTGCAGCTTTTCTCTGCGCTCAAAATGCAAACAGCAGAACTGGTGGCAGCTTTGCCAGCTCTGCCCCACCAGTGCCCAGTCCCATTAACAACAGCAACCCGGCCAGCCCCGAGCGCTCAACAGATCAGGAGTGAAAAAAATCATGGGATTGGCTGAGATTTGGGTTCGTTTTATTTGCTTCTGGTTTCTTTACTCGAGTCAAGTTTCTAAACGTTTCTCTATCACCCCCAGAGCTGGACCATTTTTATTTGTAGTTGATTGTAATGAAAACCTGAACTAAGCTCACGAATCTGGCGCTCGGGACGTTAAAGAGAGCAGCCCGCCAGGCAGCGCGGTAAGATCTCGAGCGCAGGAGACCCGGCAGTTGTGCTGACCAGACACTGCAAGCGACGAGGCCTGCGAGCTCGTCTCAGGCGTGCAAAGGCTGCAGCACACGAGGCTGGGAAGGGCAGCGGAGGCGGGATGGGCAGCGGCTCGCTCAGCGAGGGACGGCCCGGAACTCGTAGGGGTGCGGCACGTTCCCCAGGCCGCTCACCAGGGGCGAGACGTCGAGGTCCTGCGGGCGGGCGAGGGGCGTGAGGGTGAAGCGCTGCAGGGTGGAGGTGAAGAAGAGGAAGAGCTCCATGCGGGCCAGGCCCTCGCCCAGGCAGATCCGCTTCCCTGGGGGAAAGGAACACGGTGACGTCCGGGCCGTGCGCGGGGGGCAGGGGCGTTTCAGGGTCCATCACGCCCCAAGTCTCGGTTTCCCTCTCCCTGCACTTGGGGCTCAGGCGCCTTTCAGACCCTTTCCTGTTCCCTGTATCCTGGGGACCGGCCCCCAGTGTCAGGTACAGCAGCCTGGGGGCTGCTCTAGCTCATGCTCCGTCCCCGTTCTGGGCCCTGAGGGGGCAGAGAACAGCCCCAGCGCAGTGCGCTCCGGCCACGGCCCCAGTCCGCCCCCTAAGGGTCCCAGGGGGCAGAGAACAGCCCCAGCGCCGGGCGCTCCGGCCACGGCCCCAGTCCGCCCCCTATGGGTCCCAGGGGGCAGAGAACAGCCCCAGCGCTGTGCGCTCCGGCCACGGCCCCAGTCCGCCCCCTATGGGTCCCAGGGGGCAGAGAACAGCCCCAGCGCAGGGCGCTCCGGCCACGGCCCCAGTCCGCCCCCTATGGGTCCCAGGGGGCAGAGAACAGCCCCAGCGCAGTGCGCTCCGGCCATGGCCCCAGTCCGCCCCCTAAGGGTCCCAGGGGGCAGAGAACAGCCCCAGCGCAGGGCGCTCCGGCCACGGCCCCAGTCCGCCCCCTATGGGTCCCAGGGGGCAGAGAACAGCCCCAGCGCAGGGCGCTCCGGCCACGGCCCCAGTCCGCCCCCTATGGGTCCCAGGGGGCAGAGAACAGCCCCAGCGCAGGGCGCTCCGGCCACGGCCCCAGTCCGCCCCCTATGGGTCCCAGGGGGCAGAGAACAGCCCCAGCGCCGTGCGCTCCGGCCACGGCCCCAGTCCGCCCCCTAAGGGTCCCAGGGGGCAGAGAACAGCCCCAGCGCAGGGCGCTCCGGCCACGGCCCCAGTCCGCCCCCTATGGGTCCCAGGGGGCAGAGAACAGCCCCAGCGCAGGGCGCTCCGGCCACGGCCCCCGTCCGCCCCCTATGGGTCCCAGGGGGCAGAGAACAGCCCCAGCACCCTGGGCAGTGGGGATCCTAGGCTGGGGGAGGCTGTGCCTGGCCTGGCCCCACCCCCGCTTCGCCCCCAGGAGGCCCCGTCCGGCCGTTCCCGGGGCTCTGCCTTGGCTCGGTGGCTGGGGCTGGGGCTGGCCCCTTCCACTGGGGAGGCCCCTGGACTCTCCGGGGTCATTTCTGCCCCACAGCGACACAGAGGGGCCAGATCCCTCCTCGCAGCGTCCCCCAGGCCGTGGGGCCAGGCTGAGTTACTGCAGCTGAGCTCGGGGCTGCTCCAGGCCGTGGCATCCTCCCAGGCCGGGGCTGGAGCAGCCGCGTTAGGGGCGACTCAGCCTGTCCCCTCCCGCTCCGCGGCCCCGGCCCGGCCCGGCCACACGTACCCGTGGAGAAGGCCATGAAGGCGTCCTGCTTCCGGAAGCCTCCGCTCGGGTCCAGGAAATGGGCCGGGTCGAATGTGGCCGGGTCTTTGAACTGGGTGGGGTCCTTGTGCACAGAGAACAGCAGCGGGAGCACGTTGGTGCCCTGGGCAGGGGAACAGACACAGCTCCAGCGCGTCCATCCAGAGGATCTCTGCGTCCAGCCAGCTCTGCCTCCGTCCGTCCCTCCGTCCCCTGCTTAGCCAGCCAGCTCTCCCTCTGTCCATCCATCCCTCCGTCCCTCCATCTGCCTCTCCATCCATCCCCTGCTTAGCCATCCAGCTTTATGTCCATCTAGCTGTTAATCCATCCCTCTCTCTGTCTGTCCATCCACCCATCCTATCCAGCTTGACCGTCCATCCATCTCTGCCCAGGCACGGGTGGAGAGAGTCTGTCTCGGCTGGTTTAGAGCCGCCAAATCCTGCCTCTCGGCCGGGGCTTAGACAAATTGTCTCAGCCTTCTGGGTCTGGGATTCTCCCTCCATCTGGCTTCTCCACCCACTCACCGGTGTAGCCACACATCTGCCTGTCTGCCCATCCATTGACTCGTTCTTCTGGCTGGCACCGGTGCCGCCATCCGTCCGTCTTGTCTGTCCGTCCGTCCTCCTCAGCCTGTCTGTCCACTTAGCCAACGATCCACCCTCTAGCCATCTGGATCATTTTCTGTCCTTCCACCCCGTCCATCCATCTGTCTGTCCGTCTCTCGTCCGGCTACCCCTCTACTGACGCGTCCTTCAGCCTTTGCAACCACCTATCTATCCACCCGTCCTATCTACCCATCCCAACGCCACCCCTCTCTGGCCACCCGCTCACCACCCATCTACCCTTCCCAACGCCACCCCTCTCTGGCCACCCGCTCACCACCCATCTATCCACCCATCCTATCTACCCTCCCAACGCCACCCCTCTCTGGCCACCCGCTCACCACCCATCTATCCACCCATCCTATCTACCCATCCCAACGCCACCCCTCTCTGGCCACCCGCTCACCACCCATCTATCCACCCGTCCTATCTACCCTCCCAACGCCACCCCTCTCTGGCCACCCGCTCACCACCCATCCATCCACCCGTCCCTATCTACCCTCCCAACACCGCCCCTCTCTGGCCACCCGCTCACCACCCATCTATCCACCCGTCCTATCTACCCTCCCAACACCACCCCTCTCTGGCCACCCGCTCACCACCCATCTACCCATCCCAACACCGCCCCTCTCGGGCCACCCGCTCACCACCCATCTACCCACCCGCTCACCACCCATCTATCCACCCGTCCTATCTACCCTCCCCACACCACCCCTCTCTGGCCACCCGCTCACCACCCATCTATCCACCCATCCTATCTACCCTCCCAACGCCACCCCTCTCTGGCCACCCGCTCACCACCCATCTATCCACCCGTCCTATCTACCCTCCCAACGCCTCCCCTCTCTGGTCACCCGCTCACCACCCATCTATCCACCCGTCCTATCTACCCGCCCAACACCGCCCCTCTCTGGCCACCCGCGCACCACCCATCGATCCACCCGTCCGTGCTACCCTCCCAACACCGCCTCTCTGGGCAACCGCTCACCACCCATTTTTCCACCCCTACGATCTACCCATCCCAACGCCGCCCCTCTCTGGCCACCCGCTCACCACCCATCTACCCTTCCCAACGCCACCCCTCTCTGGCCACCCGCTCACCACCCATCTATCCACCCGTCCTATCTACCCTCCCAACACCACCCCTCTCTGGCCACCCGCTCACCACCCATCTACCCATCCCAACGCCGCCCCTCTCTGGCCACCCGCTCACCACCCATCTATCCACCCGTCCTATCTACCCTCCCAACGCCACCCCTCTCTCTGGCCACCCGCTCACCACCCATCTATCCACCCGTCCTATCTACCCATCCCAACGCCACCCCTCTCTGGCCACCCGCTCACCACCCATCTATCCACCCATCCTATCTACCCTCCCAACACCACCCCTCTCTGGCCACCCGCTCACCACCCATCAATCCACCGGTCCTATCTACCCTCCCAACGCCACCTCTCTGGCCACCCGCTCACCACCCATCCATCCACCGGTCCTATCTACCCATCCCAACGCCGCCCTCTCTGGCCACCCGCTCACCACCCATCTACCCATCCCAACGCCACCCCTCTCTGGCCACCCGCTCACCACCCATCTATCCACCCGTCCTATCTACCCTCCCAACGCCGCCCCTCTCTGGCCACCCGCTCACCACCCATCTATCCACCCGTCCTATCTACCCTCCCAACACCGCCTCTCTAGCCACCCGCTCACCACCCATCTATCCACCCGTCCTATCTACCCTCCCAACACCGCCCCTCTCTAGCCACCCGCTCACCACCCATCTATCCACCCGTCCTATCTACCATCCCAACACCGCCCCTCTCTGGCCACCCGCTCACCACCCATCTATCCACCCGTCCTATCTACCCTCCCAACGCCGCCCCTCTCTGGCCACCCGCTCACCACCCATCTATCCACCCGTCCTATCTACCCTCCCAACACCGCCCCTCTCTAGCCACCCGCTCACCACCCATCTATCCACCCGTCCTATCTACCCTCCCAACACCGCCCCTCTCTAGCCACCCGCTCACCACCCATCTATCCACCCGTCCTATCTACCATCCCAACACCGCCCCTCTCTGGCCACCCGCTCACCACCCATCTATCCACCCGTCCTATCTACCCTCCCAACACCGCCCCTCTCTGGCCACTCGCTCACCACCCATCCGTCCATCCATCCATCCAACCCATTTGCCAGTCTACCCAGCCATGGTTCCAGCCGTCTGTCCCTCTCCGAACATCCTTTGGGAGCTGACAAGAGGGGAGGTTCCAGCCCAGGGGGGAGAAACGTGTTGTCTTGCTCGAACGCGGGGAGGAGGGAAATCCCGTTACCTCTGGAAGCAGGAAACCCCTGAAGCGGGTGTCCCGGGTCACCGCGTGTGGGACCCCCATGGGGATCACGTCGCTGAAGCGCTGCACCTCGTGGATCACGGCGTCGGTGTAGGGCATGCGGCTCCGGTCCTCCGCCGACGGGCTGCGGTGCCGCCCGATCACCTGGTCGATCTCAGCGTGGACTTTGGCTGCGGAGAAACAGGCGGGATGGGAAGCGGTTTCTGGTGGGGTGGGGCAGCCTGACATCCCGGCTGGTCACGCAGGCAGCAAGGACACGCTAGGTCTGCAGCTGGTGACGTCTGAGACCCGGCTGGCGATTTCTACACCTGCCTTTTAAAATCTAACCCGTGGCTGGATCCCGATCTCAGCTCCCCGCCCCGCAGCTCACCCTGGATCTCTGGGTACTTCATGAGGAGGAGGAAGCCGTAGCGCAGGGTGGTGCTGACGGTCTCCGTGCCCGCAAAGAACAGGTTGTGCGTGGTCATCACCAGGGTCTCCGTGTGGAAGTAGCTCAGTGGGTCCTGGTTTTCCTGCAGGGGAATCGCCAGAATTCGAACCCGCAGCGCTTGGGTATCTCCCACCGTCTCCCCCTAGTGGCTGCTCCACGGATGCAGTTTCTGGGTCTACTGCTGCTGCCGGGCGAGGGGGCACGGAGCCAGACGCTCTTAGCCCCGTATCTCCCCGGTTCAAAGCCCACGGCTGGTGACAGCCGCTCTGGACAGCCAGGGGGCCAGGAAACCGGACTGTCAGGACCTCTGCTATATTCAGCAGAGGCAGCGTGCATGTCTCGTTAGCACGGGGGCTGAGGACTAGTGGTTAGAGCACAAAGCTGGCCTTCAGGACTCCTGGGGTCTATCTCCAGCCCTGGGAGGGGAGTGGGGTCGAGTGGTGGAGGGGGACAGAGTCAGGACTCCTGGGTTCTAGTCCTGACCTGCTGAGTGACCTTGGGCAAGTCACTTCCCCGTCCCTCCCATGCCTCAGTTTCCCCCACTCTAAACTGTCCTGCCTCCCAGGCTGGCGCGTCACGCGAACTAAGCCGTTAATGTTTGCAAAGAGCTCCCGAGCTCCCCTCAAACCGCGATTCTCTGGCAACGCTGCCCGCGTCGAGGGCAGGGCTGTGAGAACGTGATTCACCGGAGCTTGGGTTACAGCTCGGCCTCCCACAACAGATTAAGAGGCCCTGGAGATTATCTCCAAGCAGCAACAAAGGCAGAAACCAGTATGGCTGGTGATGGAGCAGGGAGGGTCTCCAGGGAGACTCCCCTCCCTACAAGTGTGGGGAGCGATTCGGGGCTGGTCACGGGCCACTGGCCTGCGTGGCATGCGGCTCTGCAGGCCGGGCCCTGCGCCCGTCCGTTCTAACAAAGCCAATCTGCTCCGGCGGGCGCAGGGCCAGCCCAGCTCAGCGGCAGGGGCAGGGTTGGGGCGAGAGTCCTGGGGCTTTCTACAGCCACTTTAAAGGGGAAGGAATTGGTCGTGCGGGCTGGAGCCGGGAAGGCTGAGTGGGGACAGGATGCACCCGGCCCATAGCAACAAGGACACAAGACCACGAATCCCTGTGGCACCCAGAATCCCCTCCTCCAACCAAAACCAGGGCCAAGACAAGGGCCAGTCCCTGCCCCAGAGAGCTCACAGTGTCCAGGCAAAGGAAGGCCCATTAGCCCCTTTGCACAGATGGGGAAACCGAGGCATGGGCCAGTCACCCAGTAGCCAAGCCAGGAACCGAACCCAGGTCTCCTCGGGCTCGGGCCAGTGCTCCAGCCACTACGACACACTGAAGCAGACGCAGTTTTAGAGGCTCGGGGGGGTAGGCGTGTTAGCCTGGCTCTGTAAAAAGCGATAACATGTCCTGTGGCACCTGACAGACGAACGGGCGAATTGGAGCATGAGCTGCCGTGGATGAATACCCACTTCGTGGATGCAAGTCAGTTTTAAAGGAGTCAGTCGGCCCCCCGCCCCGCCCCGCGCCCACAGCCCGTTCACCTGCTCCATCTTGAGGAGGAAGCAGTCGATGAAGTCTCGGGGGCAGTTGGGGTCAAAGGATTCCTGGTGCATCTTCACCCGCTCCAGCACAAAGAGCCGCAGCTGCTCGAAGTTCTCAAAGATCCTGTTGTGAGGCCCCGGCACGCAGGACATGGGGCCGGGGAAGATGTTGTACAGCTGGAGAAAGGGACACAGGTCACCCCACGGCAGCGCGTGAGCTCGGTGCACGTGTTACCGTAACGCACGGGGCAGCAGTGCACGTGCATTACCGTCGTGAGCTATGCGTGCATTACTGTGGTGAGCTCTGCACGTGCATTACCGTAACGGACAGGGCAGCAGAGCACGTGCATTACTGTGGTGAGCTGAGCTCTGTGCACATTACCACAATGCACGAAGTAGCAGTGTGCATGTATTACCATGGTGAGCTCTGGGCATGTAACACCATAGTGAACTCTGCACGTGCATGACCGTAATGAACAGGGAGGCAGTGCAGTGTCTGCACATTACTTTAACGACCAACGCAGTGCGGGCGGGCGCAGGCCAGGCCACCATAACAAATTGTGCCCACGCCTGGCACGTTATCGTGATGCGCCGGGCAGGGTGCAAACGTGTTACCCACAGGAACCGTGCACGGGAGTGGGTCCGTTGCCGTAACGACCCGTGGGCACACGCTCCGGGGACGCGGGCATCGCCCCGCCTGTCGGACGGAGGCTTTGGTCGAGTGAAGAGACGGCTGGGCAGGGAACAAGGGGATGGTGACCACTTGCTCTCCATGTCCGCCCAGGGGGACACTTGGGGGAGATCACGGGGGGACCCCACCCACAGGTGCAAGGAGCCCCCCCCAGACGCAGTCTCCCCCCCCCCAGCAGCACCTACCTGCCCCCACGGGGAGCTGAGCAGCTGGAAGTTCTGGTTGATGAGGCCGACCAAGGTGAGGAAGCTCCCGTCCTGGTACTCGAACCGGTCCCCGAAGACGACGGAGCAGATGACGTTGGAGACGGCCCGGCTGATGAGGAAGGTGGGGTCGAAGGGCGCGGCTAGCGAGGGGAGGGAACCGGCTGTGAGCGGCGGGAAGTCTGGCTCGGTCATTGCTGGGCTGGGAAACTGGGGGGGACTCAGGAGAGGGGGCAGGGGTTCCCCTTGGTGTCAGTGCAGTGCTGGGGGGCGCGCTCTTCTCTCAGTGCTGACCCCAGTGCCCCAGCCGGGCACTAGGGGGTGCTGTGGGGCAGGGCGCGGCAGGGGCCACAGGGGGTGCTGTGGGGCAGGGGCGGCTGGGGACGCGGGGGGGCAGGGAGCGGCAGGGGGCGCTGTGGGGCAGGGAGCAGCAGGTGCAGCAGGTGGCGCTGTGGGGCAGGGAGCGGCGGGGGCAGCAGGGGCGCTGTGGGGCAGGGAGCGGCGGGGGCAGCAGGGGCGCTGTGGGGCAGGGAGTGGCGGGGCAGCAGGGGCACTGTGGGGCAGGGAGCGGCGCGGGAGCAGCAGGGGCGCTGTGGGGCAGGGAGCGGCAGGTGCAGCAGGAGGCGCTGTGGGGCAGGGAGCGGCGCGGGGGCAGCAGGGGGCGCTGTGGGGCAGGGAGCGGCGGGGCAGCAGGGGCACTGTGGGGCAGGGAGCGGCGCGGGAGCAGCAGGGGCGCTGTGGGGCAGGGAGCGGCAGGTGCAGCAGGAGGCGCTGTGGGGCAGGGAGCGCGGGGCAGCAGGGGCGCTGTGGGGCAGGGCGCGGCGGGGCAGCAGGGGGCGCTGTGGGGCAGGGAGCGGCAGGTGCAGCAGGGGGCGCTGTGGGGCAGGTGCAGCAGGGGGCGCTGTGGGGCAGGGGGCGGCAGGTGCAGCAGGGGGCGCTGTGGGGCAGGGAGCGGCAGGTGCAGCAGGGGGCGCTGTGGGGCAGGTGCAGCAGGGGGCGCTGTGGGGCAGGGGGCGGCGGGTGCCACAGGGGGAATCTGCAGCCTGGCCGCGCACGGCCCCCGGGCGCCCCACCTTGCGTTTGGGCGAGTTCCTGCACCAGGCACCGTGCCTCCTGCTGGATCCGCTCCTCCAGGCTCCGCCTGCCCATGCCGAAGTTGCGCAGCGTCTGCAGGGCGAATCTCCGCAGGACTTTCCACTTCTCCCCGTTGCTCAGGGCGATGCCTGGGGCGGGGGGCACAGAGCAGTGAAGGGAGGGCACCAGGGAGCCCGGCTCCCCACACCGACGCCAGCCCCATGCTTGGAACGACTGACGATAACCCAGCCCCGCTCATCGGCTGCCAAAAGACCTGCCCCCACTCCCCTCCCAGAGCTGGGAGAGAACCCAGGAGTCCTGGCTCCCACCCCCCTGCTCTAACCACCAGCCCCCACTCCCCTCCCAGAGCCAGAGAGAGAACCCAGGAGTCCTGGCTCCCAGCCCCCTGCTCTAACCACTAGACCCCACTCCCCTCCCAGAGCTGGGAGAGAACCCAGGAGTCCTGGCTCCCAATCCCCTGCTCTAACCACTATCACTCACTGCCCCTTAAGTGGGTCTCTCCCTCACACACACACACACACCCCAGGACTGAGGGAAACTAGGAATCCAGGTCCCCCAGAGATGGCCTGTGACACTGACTTGCTCTAAAGTGCTCTGCGGGGGAATGAATGATTATCCCCATTTAACAGGTGCACAAACTGAGGCCCAGTGAGATGCAGCCACTTGCCCACGGTTGCGCAGGAGGTCGGTGGCAGAGCTGGGAATTGAGGCCAGATCCCACCAAAGCTTCTTACAATCTAAACAGACAAAGGTGGGAGGGGAAAGTGAGGCAGAGAGCGGGGAAATGACTGGCCGGGAGTTGGGGGAAGGGTCATCCAGCAGGTTACTGGAGAACCCAGGTGTCTTGGCTCCCAGTCCAGTGCCTAAGCCGCAAAGCCAGCCGGACCCTCTGTGGGTCCTGCCCCACTTCCCTGTGTCTGCAGAAGGGCTGAGTGGCTGAAAGCCGGGAAGGGGCCGCGGGGGGGGGGGTCCTTACCGTTCCCTTGGGTGAAGCGGAAGACCACAGGCAGATCCCCGCGCCCGCTGAACTCCTCGGCCTGGTCCACCAGGGCCTCCTTCACCGCCTGGTAGCCGCACAGCACCACCACTCGCTGGAGGCCCAGGTGGAGGGTGTAGACGGGCCCGTAGCGCTCGCTTAGCTGCAAACACAGGGCGACCCAGGGGTCAGAATATGGGGCCTCGAACCAAACATAATCACACCATCTTGCTCCAGCCACTAGTCCCCACTCCCCTCCCAGAGCCGGGGAGAGAACCCAGGAGTCTGGTTCCCAGCTCCCCCTGCTCTAGCCACCCTCCCCTCCCAGAGCCGGGGAGAGAACCCAGGAGTCCTGGTTCTCAGCCCCCACTGCTCTAACCCACCAGCCCCCACTCCCCTCCCAGAGCCGGGGAGAGAACCCTGACTCCCTGCTCTAGCCACTCAAACTCACTCCCTACTCAAAGCTGGGGAGAGAACCCAGGAGTCCGGACTGGATGTGACCAAGTGGCTGTTAACACTCGAGCTGCTCAGGGGGCTCATGGGACATGCCGACCTGTGACACGGTTCTGACGAAATCCGAAATCCAGCGAGGCCGGGGCTCAGGACTTTGCATAGATTCACTTGCCCCGTGCGTGTCCAGCCGGGGTTTAAGGCTGGGCCAACCCGCCCCTCAAAGCCGGCCGTGTCTGCACGGGCATGAACAGGGCATCAGCAGGGAGCTGCGCCCGATGGGGCCTCGCTGAATCTTTCACTTTAGTCCGGCCTCTGCCTGGTGCAGCTGGATACTCCACATTCTTCATTAGAGCCACCCTGCATTTCAGTAGCTGCAGGGAGGGGCTGGGCGCCAGGACTCCTGGGTTCTATCCCTGGCGGTGGGAGGGGAGTGGGTGAGTTTGAACAACAAGGACTAGGTGCCAGGACGCCTGGGTTCTCCTACCTCCGTCACTGATTCCTTGTGTCACCTGAGGGGAAGCTGCAGCATCCAAGACAAGGGGGCCCCAGTCTGGACTGGGCTCTCCAAGGCCTACTGGCAGACACACACTAAGGGAGGTGGGGGCTTTGAGTGCCCAGTACTAGTGCTGGTGTTTGCACGGGGATGGGGCTGAGTGCCCAGTACTAGTGCTGGTGTTTGCACGGGGATGGGGCTGAGTGCCCAGTACTAGTGCTGGTGTTTGCACGGGGACAGGGCTCAGTGCCCAGTACTAGTGCTGGTGTTTGCACGGGGATGGGGCTGAGTGCCCAGTACTAGTGCTGGTGTTTGCACGGGGGAGAGATGAGTGCCCAGTACTAGTGCTGGTGTTTGTACGGGGGAGAGATGAGTGCCCAGTACTAGTGCTGGTGTTTGTACGGGGGTGTGTGAGTGCCCAGTACTAGTGCTGGTGTTTGCACGGGGACGGGGCTCAGTGCCCAGTACTAGTGCTGGTGTGTGCACGGGGACGGGGCTCAGTGCCCAGTACTAGTGCTGGTGTGTGCACGGGGACGGGGCTCAGTGCCCAGTACTAGTGCTGGTGTGTGCACGGGGACGGGGCTCAGTGCCTAGTACTAGTGCTGGTGTGTGCACGGGGAAGGGGCTCAGTGCCCAGTACTAGTGCTGGTGTTTGCACGGGGACGGGGCTCAGTGCCCAGTACTAGTGCTGGTGTGTGCACCGGGATGGGGCTGAGTGCCCAGTACTAGTGCTGGTGTTTGCATGGGGACGGGGCTCAGTGCCCAGTACTAGTGCTGGTGTGTGCACCGGGATGGGGCTGAGTGCCCAGTACTAGTGCTGGTGTTTGCACGGGGACGGGGCTCAGTGCCCAGTACTAGTGCTGGTGTGTGCACGGGGACGGGGCTCAGTGCCCAGTACTAGTGCTGGTGTTTGCACGGGGACGGGGCTCAGTGCCCAGTACTAGTGCTGGTGTTTGCACGGGGATGGGGCTAGTGCCCAGTACTAGTGCTGGTGTGTGCACGGGGACGGGGCCGAGTGCCCAGTACTAGTGCTGGTGTTTGCACGGGGATGGGGCCGAGTGCCCAGTACTAGTGCTGGTGTTTGCACGGGGACGGGGCTCAGTGCCCAGTACTAGTGCTGGTGTTTGCACGGGGATGGGGCTAGTGCCCAGTACTAGTGCTGGTGTGTGCACGGGGACGGGGCCGAGTGCCCAGTACTAGTGCTGGTGTTTGCACGGGGATGGGGCCGAGTGCCCAGTACTAGTGCTGGTGTTTGCACGGGGACGGGGCTCAGTGCCCAGTACTAGTGCTGGTGTTTGCACGGGGACGGGGCTCAGTGCCCAGTACTAGTGCTGGTGTTTGCACGGGGACGGGGCTCAGTGCCCAGTACTAGTGCTGGTGTTTGCACGGGGACGGGGCTCAGTGCCCAGTACTAGTGCTGGTGTTTGCACGGGGACGGGGCTCAGTGCCCAGTACTAGTGCTGGTGTTTGCACGGGGACGGGGCTCAGTGCCCAGTACTAGTGCTGGTGTTTGCACGGGGATGGGACCGAGTGCCCAGTACTAGTGCTGGTGTTTGCACAAGTGCATAAGTCAGCGAGGCAGCCCAGCGCGTGAACATTGCGGGATGAGGTCCTGGCTACATTAAATCTGAGGCTTCGCTAGCTGCGCTCTCCCCCCTTCTGCTAGCTGGGCCGGGGACCTGCCCCCCCTTAGTGACAACAGGGAGCCAGAAATTCCCCGCCCGCTGCAGGGATTCCCAGTCCGTTCCAACGCAGCCCCCAAACTCGCCCTACCGTGAGAAGAGATTTGGCCATGTCCTTGGGATCGAGCTGCAGCAGGTTCCCCAGCAGGGGCAGCGGGCGCGGGCCGGGGGGCAGCCCCCCCCCTCTTGTGCCGGCCCGGCCCGTGGAGGCAGACGCCCAGGCAGGCGAGGCCGAGGAGCAGCAGAAGCAGCGTGGCCGCGGTGAGCTCCATGGCGCAGGGGAGCCGGGTCTGCACTGGCACTGACTGACTTTTCGGGTGCCCTGGCGCCAGGCTCTTCGGGAGGGAAAGGGGCGGGATTCAGGCGGGCAGGGCCCGGGCTTGGTGCCAGCGGCTGCCAAGCGGAGCGGGCGGCCCCGGCCAGGTGCGCTCTGGACACGGCGGGACGGGATGTCGCGGGCCCCCTCTGAAGCCAGGCGTGTGGCGGGGGGGGCTTGGCACGGCGCGGTACCCGCCTGGCAGCTCATCCCCAGCTGAGCAGCGCCGAGCACAGCGGGAGAATCGCTGCCCGGGTCTCGCTCGCAGCGCTGCCGCCGATCCAGCCCGGGCTGATGGGCGCGTTTCCTGCACCAGCGTCGCACGGTTCACTCCGATTTAGCCACTCGCCCCCGGCTCCCTTTCCAGGCAGCCGTTGCCCACTGGGCGTGTGCACCTGATGGGTCCTGCCCACGTGGGCACTTTGCCTCTGTCCCGATTGAATTGCAGCCTGTTCACTTCAGCCCCGCTCGCCAGGCCGCCCGGAGCGCTCGGAGTTTCCAGCCACTTGTACCGACAGAAACACCCACCGCTCCAGGGTCGCTACTTTGGCTGCACTGAGCATGCGCAGTCACCTCCGCTGTCGCCACTGCCCTCTCTCTGCCCTCACTGCTACTCACGATTTGCTGCCTGCTCTTTGCGGGCGTTTAAAAGGCTCACGGGCGGGGGGGGGCAAATTGCAGCGGGGGGGCTGCCAGGGTCTGAGCGGGGGACAGAAATTTACTGGCCAGAGGGGTTCAAGCTGCTGCAGGTAGCGGCTGAAGGGGAAAAATCGGGGTGGGGGTGGGAGCCGCGGTTAAGCCCGGGAGACGCTGCCAGACCCTGTGCGGGGACAAACCCCCCCTTTAGGGAGGGGGTGGGGGGGACCAGTGGCCCCTGGGGATGAGCCCCCTGCTGCGCTCCCAGATCTGGGGGTGTCGGGGCTGGGGGGGGCAGAGGCTGTTTTCAGTTCTGCCGCAAGTCAGCCCCGGAGCAGGGGGCGGGTTCCCGGGGCTGGGTGTTAAAGGCACCCGCTGCCCAATGCCCAGACTGTCAAAGGGCTCCTCTCGATCCTGTACAAGTGCTGCGGGGCGGTTACTGCTCCAGCCGGGAGCCTGAATGCGGGGAAATACCGTACAGACGCCCCCTCCCTCCCTCCCACTCTGCCTCTGCTACACTTACAAGTTGCAGCGCTGGTGGAGGCTTTCCAGCGCTGCAATTAACACCCCGTCCACACTTGCAGGGCACAACCAGCGCTGCAACTCCCTGGTTGCAGCGCTGGCTGAAAACCCATCCGGGTTGGGGTATAAGAGTGCAGCGCTGGTGACACCAGCGCTGCTCAGCAGGTGTGGACACTCACCAGCGCTTTACCTGTCCTCCAGGGAATAAGGAGCTATCCCAGAATTCCTGTTCAGCCACTCTGCACATCAGTTTGCACTCTACTGCTCTTGCCTCAGGTGACCCGCCCTTTAAATGCCCCGGGAAATTTAAAAATCTCCTTCCTGTTTGCTGCAGCCAGGTGTGGAGTGCAATCAGTTAATCAGTTACAGGTTACAGGTAACCATGCCTCCACGCGGCAAACGAGCCCCAGCATGGAGCACAGGTGAATTGCAGGACCTCATCAGTGTTTGGGGTGAGGCGTCTGTTCAGGCACAGCTGCGCTCCGGCCGTAGGAATTACGATATCTTTGAGCAGATATCAAGGGACATGCTGGATAGGGGCCATCAACGGGACGCACTACAATGCAGGGTGAAAGTTAAAGAGCTGCGGAGTGCCTATTACAAAGCCCGAGAGGGGAATCGCAGATCCGGATCCGCCCCCACGACCTGCCGTTTTTACGTGGAGATGGACAACATACTTGGGGTCACCCCACTGCCAATCCCAGGGTAACGATGGACACTTCTGAGCAGGCTGGGGACAGGAGGAGGAGGAGGCTGCGGGGGGAGAGAACCGCGAGTGAAGCTCCTGGGATGGGGAAGAAACCGCAGATTCCTGGAGGCTTGCAGCCAGGAGCTCTTCTCAAGCCAGGAGGAAAGTACCCAATCGCAGCAGCCAGCAGTTGCAGAAGGACAGGCAGAGGCGGTGTACCGGTAAGCGGCTTTTATTTTCTGGGTGGAAATGTTTCTGGAGAGGAAGGGGGGTTATGGATGCATGCATGGCAGCGTCTAGATGTGGAATAGCCCGTTGATGTGGTCTATCACGTCGCGGTAATCTGCTTCAGTTATCTCAGCACAAGCTTCATCCAGGCGTGGGCAATATGCCTGCGCAGGTTTATAGGCAGAGCCACTGTGTCCCTTGTCCCAGTGACGGTGGCGCGTCCGCGCCACTCTTCGGCCAGGGGACCATTTCTGAACACAGGCACGCGCATAGGGTCCCGGGCGGAATCCACATTGCTCTAAAAGAGCCCCCGCTGTTCCCTAGTGACTCGCAGTAGGGAAACATCTTCCAGGATTAAGTCCTGTGAAAAATGTTGGGAGACTCTTTAGTGAAGAGATAGGGAGATAAGATCACCCCTGCATCTGCATCTTCACTCAACCCCTCTAGCACTCCAGATTACCCGAAGCAACCAGCTCCCCTCTCACTCAAGCCCCACTCCTCAACCCCTCTAGCACTCCAGATTACCCGAAGCAACCAGCTCCCCTCTCACTCAAGCCCCACTCCTCACTCACCATTTCGTGGCTTCTGTTGTGTTTTCCTTTTGGGATAAAGAATGCAAGTGAGAACTTGCAAGTGAGAACTCCCTCAGTGTAACAATTCATGTCTGGAGATAGTGGATACAATGCTGCCCGTGTTAAATGTTGTCATTTCTGTGTGTACAGTGACCTTGACTGGACTGCCCAGATGTTCAACATCACAGAGGCTTCAAAATTTGAGAAAAAATCCCCGAAAGAGCAAAGAGGACATGCTGAAAACTGTTCTTCAGCACTCTGCTACAGAGAGAAAAGAATTGAAGGAGTGGCGAGAAAGAAAGCAGGACCGCAAGAGAAATGCAGTGGCCAAGAGGAAAAGCACGAGCGGCTGCTAAGCATCGTGGTGCGCCAAGCTGATTCTATAGAGTAACTCGTTGCCATGCAAGCAGAGCACTACCGTGCTTCTCCCCCACCCGCCCAGTCCTTTGTGCCTTGTGCCCCAATGTCAGCTCAACCACCTTTCCCCAGCATCCAGGCTCTTACCACCACCAGCTGCCTCCAACACCTGTACGTTCCCCAACCAGCCCTGATACCTACCACCACCCTTACCCTCTGCATTCAACCCCATCACCATGCAGTATATGCACCCTGAAGTGCAGGATTCATTAAACAGCAATCCAGACATGGCATATGCAAACTTGTGACTGTACAGTTCACCAACCCACACCCTTGCCCTCTTGTGTTAATGAAATGTTGTGTGTCTGTCTGTCTGTCAAGGAAGTTTTTTTCTTTTCAATAAAACAATTCTTGGCTTTGAAAACAGTCTTTATTATAGCAGATAGTGAAAGACACCTTAGCCCAGTAAAGAAAGAGGCACTGCAAATCATATTATTATTATGGATAATAGAATAACAGTGTAAGCAGTGCAATTCACTCCCATGCAAGGCAGCAAACATTACTGTTGGCTTTCAGCCTCAAATTCTTCCCTCAAGGCATCCCTAATCCTTGAAGCCCTGTGCTGGGCCTCTCTATTAGCCCTGCTCTCTGGCTGTGCATATTCAGCCTCCAGGACTTGAACCTCGGTGGTCCATGCCTCACTGAATGTTTCACCCTTCCCTTCACAAATATTATGGAGGGTACAGCAAGCGCTTATAACCGCGGTGATGCTGCTTTCCCCCAAGTCTAGCTTCCCATACAAACATCTCCAGCGAGCCTTTAAACGCCCAAAGCACACTCCACAGTCATTCTGCACCGGCTCAGCCTGTAGTTGAACCGGTCCTTGCTCCTGTCAAGCTTCCCTGTATAGGGTTTCATGAGCCAAGGCAGTAACGGGTATGCGGGGTCTCAAGGATCACAGTGGGCATTTCGACATCCCCTACTGTGATCTTCCTGTCTGGGAAAAAAGTCCCTGCCTGCATCTTCCTGAACAGGCCACTGTTCCGAAAGATGCGTGCATCATGCACCTTTCCAGGCCAGCCTGTGTAAATGTCAATGAAACGCCGCGGTGATCCACAAGCGCCTGGAGAACCATAGAGAAATACCCTTACGATTAACGTACTCTGATGCCAGGTGGGGCCAGAATAGGAATATCGTCCATCTATCGCCTCCACAGTTAGGGAAACCCATTTGTGCAAAGCCATCCACAATGTCCTGCACGCTCCCCAGAGTCACGGTCTTTCTTAGCAGGATGCGATTAATTGCCTTGCAAACTTGCATCAAAACGATTCCCACGGTCGACTTTCCCACACCAAACTGGTTCCCGACCGACCGGTAGCTGTCTGGATTTGCCATCTTCCAGATTGCAATAGCCACCCGCTTTTCCACCGTCAGGGCAGCTCTCAATCTTGTGTCCTTGCGCGCAGAGTGAGGCGAGCTCAGCACACAGTCCCATGAAAGTGGCTTTTCTCATACGAAAGTTCTGCAGCCACTGCTCGTCATCCCAGACTTCCATGACGATGTGATCCCACCACTCAGTGCTTGTTTCCCGAGCCCAAAAGCGGCGTTCAACGGTGCTGAGCATTTCCGTGAATGCCGCAAGCACTCTAGTGTCTGCGCGGCAGACAAATCCCTATTGATATCATCGTCGGACTCCTCACTGTCACTTTGGAGCTGAAGGAATAGCTCGACTGCCAAACGTGTTGTGCTGGTGACACTCATCAGCAGAGTCCTCAGCAGATCGGGCTCCATTTGCCACAGAAATCGCGAAAGACACTCACAATGGCGCCAAACGCTGCCGGAATGAATGCTGGGATGTGAAGCGATGCACCACGGGGCGCTGGCAAACAGGAAGCGGAATGACCCGCACACTTCCTTCCCCTTCCCACAATACTCAGCGCCAAAACGGCGCCAAAACGGTACGAGGTGTTCTGTGGGATAGCTGCCCACAATGCACCTCTCAATACAGCGCTGGAAAGTGCTGCAAGTGTGGCCACACTGCAGCGCTGGTAGCTGTCAGTGTGGCCACACTCCAGCGCTGGCCCTTACACAGCTGCATGAGCAGCGCTGTAACTCCCAGCGCTGCAACTTGTAAGTGTAGCCAACATTGTGACTGTGGAAAAGTGTCTGCTGTCATTTTCTATGTCTCTATGAAATCCCTGCAGCGCCTTTCTCTTCTACAACGTGCTGAGCTGCTAACTCCCTCCCAGAGCCGTGTGTCTGCACCCCCTCCTGTACCCCAATCCCCTGCCCCAGCTCAGAGCCTGCACCCCTCACTCAATCTCCCCAGAGCCTGCAACCCTCCTGCACCCCCAACTCCCTCCCAGAGCCTGCACCCCAAACAGGGCCGGATTAACCTGTTGTGGGCCCGGTGCTAAACATATTTGTGGGCCCCCATGGGGGAAATGGGGACATGGGGGCAGAGTCCTCAGAGCGAGGGGCTGACTGGGGGCAATGGGAGATGAGTCATGGCACGGCAGGGACAGCCCCACTCCACCCAGCCCAGTACAAGGGCCCTGTTTACAAACCAGGAGCTGCCAGACCCACAGTGTCCAGCCCAGCCCTGCACTGCCATTGTGCTTCTTCCCCTTGGGGGTGGGCCCATGCTGCACCATGCTACCCCCTGCCCAGCACCCCTCCGGCTCCCTACGCGCAGTGCCACACCACCCAGAGACCCCCCCCAACCCCACTGCCCGGGACCCCTCCGGCTCCCTACGCCCTGCGCCACACCACCCAGAGACCCCCACAAACCCCTGCCCAGCACCCCTCCGGCTCCCTACGCCCAGTGCCACACCACCCAGAGACCCCCACCAACCCCCTGCCCAGCACCCCTCCGACTCCCTACGCCCAGCGCCACCCCACCCAGAGACCCCCCCAAACCCCACTGCCCGGCACCCCTCCGACTCCCTAAGCCCAGTGCCACACCACCCAGAGCCCCCCACAAACCTCCTGCCACGCCACCCTCCGACTCCCTACGCCCAGGGCCGCACCCCAGAGACCCCAAACCCCACTGCCCGGCACCTCCGGCTCCCTACACCCAGTGCCGCACCACCCAGAGACCCCCAAACCCCACTGCCCGGCACCCTCCGGCTCCCTATGCCCAGTGCCGCACCACCCAGAGACCCTCACAAATCCCCTGCCCAGCACCCCTCCGGCTCCCTACACCCAGCACCACACCACCCAGAGACCCCCACCAACCCCCTGCCCAGCACCCCTCCGACTCCCTACACCCAGCGCCGCACCACCCAGAGACCCCCACAAACCCCCTGCCCAGCACCCCTCCGACTCCCTACGCCCAGCGCCACACCACCCAGAGACCCCCACAAACCCCCTGCCCAGCACCCCTCCGACTCCCTACGCCCAGCGCCGCACCCCCCAGAGACACCCACAAACTCCCCGCCCAGCACCCCACCGGCTCCCTACGCGCAGTGCCACACCTCCCAGAGACCCCCACCAACCCCCTGCCCAGCACCCCTCCGGCTCCCTACACCCAGCGCCTCACCTCCCAGAGACCCCCACAAACCCCCTGCCCGGCACCCCTCCAGCTCCCTACACCCAGCACCGCACCGCCCAGAGACCCCACCAACCCCTGCCCAGCACCCTCCGGCTCCCTATGCCCAGTGCCGCACCACCCAGAGACCCCACAAATCCCTGCCCTGCACCCCTGCGCCTCCGTACGCCCAGCGCCGCACCCCCCAGAGACCCCACCAACCCCTGCCCTGCACCCTCTAACTCCCTTCGCCCAGTGCTGCACCATCCAGAGACCCCACAAACCCCTGCCCAGTGCACTCCCAGATCACTCCCCACCCACTCAGAACCCCCACAGATCCTCTCACTGACCAGTGCCCCAGCTGAAGACCCCCACAGCCCTCCCACAACTGCACAGTGCCCCACACCTTCCCACCCAGAGCCCCCTACAGATCCCCTCCCTGTCCAGTGCCCCCCACCACCACAACTGCAGTGACCCGCACAGACCCCCCACTTCCCAGTGCCCACACACATACAGATCTCCCCCACTGACCGCCCCCCAACACATAGATCTCCCCACCCCCCCAGTGTCCAGCACCTACCCAGACCCCCTAGAGACCTACTCTCCCAAACCCTAACCCCCAGCCACAGTAGCCGGCCCTGATGGGAGGTGACTGTGGCTGCGAGGCTGAGATGGCAGCGCAGCCAGAGCTGGTCCTGGGGCAGGATAACTCTGGCCTCTTGGGAGTGGTGGAAGCAGCCAGGCTAGAGCAGGAGCAGAGCCTACCCGGGCCAGGCTCTCTCAGGACCCAGCAGAGCCTCCCCCCTCCCCGACTGTTCCCTGTGAGTGGCTGAGACTGGCCCAGCCTCTGCACCAGTCCCAGGTGGCTCTTCCCCAGGGAGGCAGGTGGGGCCCCACAGGTCCCAGGCAGTGGAGACAGCTCAGAGCTGGAGCAGTGCTGGGGAGTGGGGCAGATCCCTGAGACGTGACTCCCGCGATCCTACCCAAGTCTACTCTCTCCAAGTCTACACCCCACTACACCCTTTAGCGATAAAGTAACCATTAAAGAAGTTCTGAATCAGTCGTCTTTCTTCCCAATTTAGGTTTAACAATAAAGCTGCAACTTAAGTAGCTATGGGAGATGACAGTGCAACTACTAGGTATTGGTGGGGTAAAAGTGTGCTACTAATGTCCTGGATATACTGGCAGGGCCGGCTTTAGGCTAATTCAACCAATTCCCCTGAATCGGGCCCTGCCCCTAAGAGGGTCCCGCGCCCAAGCCCCGGTTCGGTGTACTGGCAAGAGTCAGTGCACTGTACCGGGGTGGCCCGGCTTCTCCAGGGGACAATTTAAAGGGCCTGGGGGCCCTTTAAATTGCCACCACTGCCACACTGCTGGAGCCATGGGGTAGGGCTGTTGGGATCTGTGGGCTACTTAAAAAGTCTGTGGCTCCCGTTGCTTCTATTGCCCCAGCCCTTTAAATAGCCACTGGAGCCCCGCCGCTTCCCCAGGGCTCCGGCAGCTGTGTACATGGCCAGGGCTGTGGAAGCAGGGGAGCCCCAGGTGGGGGAGGGAGGAGGAGGAGGGAGCACTTACCATACCGGGTGGTCTGTCCCCCCTGTACCTGCACCCCGTGCCCTGTCTCCAGCCAACCCCTGCGGCACCCCCCCTGCCTGAAGCCAGCCATTCCTGCACTCCTCTGCCTTCAGCACTGCCAATCTATGCCACACCCCCCATGGCCCTGCTTGAAGCCAGCCAGCCCACCCCACCCCACCCACCCCTGTCTCCAGCCATTGCTGCACCCCTTGCCCTGCCTGCAGCCAGCCCCATGTCCACTGGTGCCCTGCAATTCCCTGGGCAGTAACCCTGCACACCTGCTTCAGTGATGGGAGAAGAGAGCAGCTGGGACCCATGTGCACACCCTGGGGTGACCAGACAGCAAGTGTGAAAAATCAGGATGGGGTGGAGGTTAATAGGATCCTGTATAAGAAAAAGACCCCAAGATTGGGACTGTCTCTGTAAAATGGGGACATCTGGTCACCCTAGCACACTCCCAGGGAGTGGCGGGGACCCACACGTGTGAAGCGGAGTCATTTCTAGTTCAGTCCCATCTTTTTAAAAAAGAACTGGAGGTAGTGTTAACATACAGCCATATTTTCCCAGACATGTCAGACTTTTTGGTTCTTAAATTGCTGTCTGGGAGGAATTTTTAAAGCTGGAAATATAGTAACCCTATTGGTACCAGAAATACATACTCTGGCACATCCCTTAAATCAGAACTTTTCATAGGGAACCGGTTGCTAAGAAAGGAAAGGCTTTTTTTTCCCCACCTTTTTTTCCTTTTTTTTAAAGTCATCTCTGCTGGGGCCCTGCCGAAAATGTTTGAATTGGGTGGGCCCCAAACTTCCTAAAGCCGGCCCTAACTAGTCTGTTCAGTGTTATAGCTTTTAATATGCTACTGCAAACACTGTAATAGAGCATTCATGTCCCAATGTACTGTAGCTTATAACTTACCGTAATACTAGAAGTGGTGGATGTGACTATTGCCGTAACGAGGGCAAGGAGAGTGAGGCACTTGCCTCAGGCACGGAAAGTGAGGGGCTCAGAAAGTCTCTCCTTCAGCGGCAATTCGGCAGCAAGTCCTTCCCTCTGAGAGGGACTGGGGGACTCGTTGCCGAAGTGCCGCTGGTCGTCTTCAACGGAGAGGGGCGGCGCATACGGCTCTTTTGCAGAAATTCATTGGTGGATCCTTCCCTCCAATAGGGAAGAGCCAGACATGCTGCCTCTGTTCCTTGCCTTGTGTGCCAAAAATCCCTAGTTACGGCTCTGCATGTGAAGCTCTCTTAAAAGCTGACACTACAGTAGTGATATTCCCAAGCCAGCATGCATAGGGCTGGGAGTGGGGAAGGGGAGTGCATTTAGGTATACCCCCAAACCTTACCTCCCTTTTCACGTACTCACACACAAACGAGTGAAAGCGCGCGCCTCACTCATCCAATAGGTCAATTTGGCACATTAGCCAGGAGGAAGCAGATCGTGAGCGTTTTTGACCGCAAAGCCCATCCCTCCAGATTTGCAACCATGCCCGGACCAGTGACAGGTGCACAACCATCCCCAGACCAGTGACATGTGCATAGGGAGCCAAGTCATTGGAAATAATCAAGGAGGAAGCCATTGAAAAAAATGAATGGGGCCACTCTGGTTACCACCTTGGGGTCAGGGGAGTGCTCTGTACCCCCAAACCTTACCTCCCTTTTCATATATTCACACGCAAAAAAGTGAAAGAGCATGCCTCCAGCATCCAAAAGATCAGGGTTCGGCAACCTTTTAGAAGAGCTGTGCCGAGTCTTCATTTAGTCTCTCTGATTTAAGGTTTCACATGCCAGTAATACATTTTAATATTTTTAGAAGGTCTCTTTTTATGGCTATAATATATAACTAAACTATTGTTGTATATAAAGAAAATAAGGTTTTTAAAATGCTTAAGAAGCTTCATTTAAAATTAAATGAAAACGCAGAACCCCCCAGAACCCTGTAATAGGTCAATTTGGCACATTAGCCAGGAGGAAGCAGATCGTGAGCATTTTCGACTGCAAACCCCATCCCTCCAGATTTGCAACCATCCCTGGACCAGTGACAGGTGCACAACCATCCCTGGACCAGTGACACATGCATAACCATCCCTGGACCAGTGACAGGTGCATAGGCAGCCAAGTCACTGGAAATAATCAAGGAGGAAGCCAGTGGAAAAAATGAATGGGGCCACTCTGGTTATCACCTTGGGGTCTGGAGAGTGCTCTGTACCCACAAACGTTACCTCCCCTTTTCACGTATTCACACACAAATGAGTGGAAGCGCGCACCTCACTCATCCAATAGGTCAATTTTGCACATTAGCCAGGAGGAAGCAAATCATGAGCGTTTTTGACCACAAACACCTTCCCTCCAGATTTGCAACCATCCCTGGACCAGTGACAGGACCAGTGACAGGTTCATAGGCAGCCAAGTCATTGGAAATAATCAAGGAGGAAGCCAGTGGAGAAAATGAATGTGGCCACTCTGGTTACCACCTTGGGGTCAGGCGAGTGCTCTGTACCCACAAACCTTACCTCCCTATTCACATATTCACACATAAAAAAGTGAAAGAGCGTGCCTCAAGCATCCAAAAGATCAGGGTTCAGCAACCTTTCAGAAGAGCTGTGCCAAGTCTTCATTTTGTCTCTCTGATTTAAGGTTTCGCATGCCAGTAATACATTTTAATATTTTAGAAGGTCTCTTTTTATGGCTATAATATATAACTAAACTATTGTTGTATATAAAGTTTATAAGTTTTTTAACATGCTTAAAACGCTTCATTTAAAATTAAATTAAAATGCAGAACCCCCCAGACCCCTGCAATAGGTCAATTTGGCACATTAGGCAGGAGGAAGCAGAATGTGAGTGTTTTTGACCACAAACCCTGTCCCTCCTGATTTGCAACCCCATGGATCAGGTGGCAGCAAGTCCTGAGCAGGAGCCCAGATGGTTACATTGTGCGGCAGAAACTGCAACTGGTTGCAAAACGGGAGGGTTTCGAAATGTGTCGGTACACCGGCCAGGCCTGTTAGCTCAGCACTGAACCCGTCACAGAGCCAGTCGAGTGGGAATGAAGCCACTTCCCAGGCCTTGGCCACCCCCAGGGATGTGCTGGCAGCTTCTGAATTTCCTGACAAAACCAGCCGTGCCAGTCACCTTTCCTCACAACATGGCAGCCTACGGGACCCGCGTTTGAAATTTGCTTTACAGAAGATGATAAAATCACATCTCTAAAAATTCCTTGCACACATGTAGAGAAACACAATCGAGTCTTCATCTTTAGCCCGAAAGGTTTGGATCCTCAGATACAGAGTTCAAATAAATCCTTCAAACGACCCCTCCCCCCCATCTAAAATACACATTTTAATTGTAGTTACTATGGTACAAAAAACTTGCTTCCAAAGTCTCCCTGTCCTTTCTGGCCTCCCTTTCTCCCTTCGCCCCCTCCCCTGCCCCTTGACGAGAGCCCAGAACGGGACCACACCCCTTCCCTGCCAGAGCTGCACAAAGACTTTCCCTTTCTTTACTTCTGACTAGTTGATGAACTAGTTTTAAGAGAACCCCCCAGCAACAGCCGCACCTTAGTAAGAGAGAAAATCCTTGGTTATGCCTAAAATCTTTGGAAACATATTTTTTGAAGTTGGTGAAATTTCATAAACACGTCTGTTGTTATGGGGATCACACACAGTAAATCAGTTTCCCTTTTTCCCAAAGCCGTGAACATTGTTCTGAACACATGAAACCTCTGTGCCTGACTCATTTAAAATCATGGCTCTGTTTCAGTGAGTTAAATATGTAGTAACCTGGACTGAGGACTTTATGAAGGCTTAAGAGTCCATTTAAAAGATAAAATCGCCTTAGAAATCCTGATTAAGAAAATGTAAAACAGAGAAGAGCTGCATCGTGTATTCCAGAATATTTCACGTTGTGTTCAGCAGGGCGGCTGACTCGCTCTTACTACCAAGTTTTTGCAAATAAATCTCTGACAAGCTTCAGGGCAGATCAAAGAACCTGTGCCTGACATTTTTTATTCCCAAATTTAGTGCTTTTAATTAGGTACCTTCTGCACATCCCTTCTGCCTGAGGGAGAGGGTCCGGGGGTCTCTGCAGGGAACTGTGACTCTCTGCCCCTATGAGGCGGGCCGGGAGTCTCGTTATTCTTTGCTGCTTCCTCCTACACATACACACACCGCCAGGCTGCGAGCCCGGGCTGCCATCGGGCATAGGGGCACCAGTTTAATAATACCGAGTAGGGCGCCATAAATCCTAGAGGACGGCCCTGCTAGGTGAGGTCAGAGGATCAGCCCCTGACAGTATCTGGGCTGCAGAGATAATACTTGGCTTAATCTGCTGGGTGGCAAAGCCATAAGTAGCTAATAATTAACCACTGCTTGAGTCACAGAAATGCTCTGGATTGACACCTGTTGGGTAACTAGTCCCTGCTGAAACTGAGGCATCATAGCAATGCTGAGGTTGATTTGTTTTCAGTTCAGTGGTGTGTTTCATAGCCCCTCTAGTGCTAATAAAAAGGGAGATTCCCCACTATCTCAAACAGCGGCCCTGGGAAATGTGCCCCGGCCTTACCTGTTCTGCAGGATCCTGAAGCCAAATAACCCAGGAATCTGGGCATCCAAGTCACCCTCCATCCCCACCCCATCTGCAGGCATCTGTCACTGTCATTACCCAGCCCATGGCCATTAGATGAGGTCGGGGCCCAACGCCCTGATCGCGACTGCTAATCTGCCCGGGATCAACCTGCAGCTCTGAGGCCTGGTGCTGAGGGGCAGTGGCAGGGGATGGAGAGTTACTCCCATACTGGCGTTTCCAGGGGAGCTCCACCCCCCACCCCAACACACACACACACACGACCGCATGCTGCTAAGCTCAGCTGGGCCCCCATTCTGATACCGACTGCAAAACCCAGGTGCTCAGGGGTGCAAATTCCCTGCCCCTCTTCCAACAAGCGCCCCACCCTGCGATCAGACTCCCCCAGGGCCCTTGGCTGGCTCCCAGCCCCGAGCACCTCCCAGTCGTTGCCACAGTCACACACACGGGGATCGCCCCAGAGACCGGCACCTGCTGCATCACAAGTTTGAAGCGAGGGGATAACCTGCTCCCTGCCCTGCAGCAAACGGGTTTCGCTCTCGGAGTTGTTTTATTCCCGTAGACACATTGGCTCCTGCCTGCCCGCCCGCCAGGTGGCAGGGTGCTCCGGCCCCCATCCTGCACCACATGTAAATCTGGAGTGACTCCACTCGGGCGGCCAGGCTGATCCGGATTGACGCCGCTGAAACTGAGAGCAGAGATCCAGCTCTGGAGCTGTGCCATGAGCCGGGGGGCGTCTCTGGGCCCCAGGGAGGGTGAAGCGGGGAAGCTGGCACTGCCCAGGGATGAGCCATGGTCTGTGGGGGGGCCTGTTCCCAGCACAACGGTGACACCTCATGGTCACTGGCAGCATCTCACCCCTGCCCGGCAGCAGCTGGCGGCGCCTTGTGATTCGCTGCAGGCGTCCCGGCCTTTCCGAGCAGCTGCAGCCTGCGGCCAGCGCCCCACCACGGGCCGGCTCCAGCAGCCAGGAGCAGCCAGGCCCCCGAGCAACCCAGCCCCTAGGGACAGAACCCAGGAGTCCTGGCTCCCAGCCCCCCTGCTCTAACCACCAGACCCCACTCCCCTCCCAGAGCCGGGATGGAACCCAGGAGTCCTGGCTCCCAGTCCCCCCCCTGCTCTAACCACTAGACTCCACTGCCCTCCCATTGCTGGGACAGAACCCAGGAGTCCTGGCTCCCAGCCCCCTCTGCTCTAACCACCAGACCCCACTCCCCTCCCAGAGCTGGGACAGAACCCAGGAGTCCTGGGTCCCAGCCCCCGCTGCTCTAACCACCAGACCCCACTCCCCTCCCAGAGCTGGGATAGAACCCAGGAGTCCTGGCTCCCAGCCCCCCCTGCTCTAACCACTAGACCCCACTGCCCTCCCATTGCTGGGACAGAACCCAGGAGTCCTGGCTCCCAGCCCCCCTGCTCTAACCACCAGACCCCACTCCCCTCCCAGAGCTGGGACAGAACCCAGGAGTCCAGGCTCCTAGCCCCCGCTGCTCTAACCACCAGACCCCACTCACCTCCCAGAGCCAGGAGAGAACCCAGGAGTCCTGGCTCCCAGTCCCCCGCCCTGCTCTAACCACTAGACCCCACTCCCCTCCCAGAGCTGGGACAGAACCCAGGCATCCGGGCTCCCAGCCTCCCCTCCACCCCACTCTCATCCTTAGTCCAGGGCCCGACTGATCAGACGCAGGGATTGGACGAACATTGGAGGTATGCAAATTGTGTGCAAATCAGCCACAGCTCTGCCCTCCCCCGAAAAGCACAGGCCTGCCCTGGATGGGGCGAGCCACCCCCCCCCCAGCTCCCCCCAGCGGGGGCAGGTACCTCGCGGCGTAGGCCGGCTGCACCTCGTGGGGGTTGCGTCGGTCCAACCAGAAAATCAGCAGCCGGTCAAAGAGGGGCTCGATATTGGCCACCACAGGGCGCCCCTCGGGGTAGATCTGCAGGGTCCCCCCGAACCTGGGGGGGGACAACCACAGGGACACCTCAGCCACCAGCCAGCCTGGTTCCCAGCCCCTGGGCACGTGCCCTGCTGGCGCCCGAGGGGTTAAACCCTGCGCACCCCATGGAGGGAGGGGACTGGGGGGGGGGGTGGATAACTAGCCAATGATTCCCCCTCGCTCCATCCCTGCCCCCCAGGGGCTGAGAGAAACAGTCCTCAGCCCTGTGTGGGTCCCTCTGGGGCAGGATCTTCCCCTTGAGAGCCCCCCCCCCGCCCAAGGGGTCTCCCCAGCGTCTGGGGCTGACACAAGGGCCCTGATCCCAGCTCCAGGGCAGGGGGAGAGATGGGGGGCGGGGCCAGAGCACACTGGGCTGGTGGATGTTCCCTGGGCCCCCAGGCCATGTGGGCTGGGCTGACGCAGCAGACAGGCACACCAGGGAAACTGAGGCGCACAGAGAGGCACTGACATACTGAGTCAGTGGCTTGGTATGCAGCACCCCCCCCAGCTCCAACCACTATACCCAGCTCTCCTCCCAGATCTGGGGAGGGAACCCAGGAGTCCTGGCTCTCAGCCCCCCCTGCTCTAACCACCAGGTCCCACTCTCCTCCCAGAGTTGGGGAGGGAACCCAGGAGTCCTAGTGCCAGAGTTGGGGGTGGGTGGACGAGGTTGTTGAGCCCTGTAGCTTGTCAAAGGGCTGACTTCCGCCCCCCCCCCCCCGAGTACCCGCTGGGGGTGTCAGCACCTGGGGGGGGGTCAGCACCCCTTAACCCTTCGTGTGCCAGCACCTGCTGCAGTGTTTTGCAGGGGGGGCTAGCGCAGGCAGGAGACCTTGGAGCCTCGATGCTCTGCACCCCCAGGGCAGGACCCCCCCCAGGGGAGAGCACAGCCACAGTGGGACAGCCTGGAGCCCCCCCCCCCAGCCCCTGGGGCAGCCACCAGCTGCATCTGTCCCACTGGCCCCTGCAGCTGAGTCGAGGGGCCACAAAGGCAGGCGGGGGGGTCACTAGAAGTAGCCCCCCTTTTCCTCCTTCCCAGTCGCTGGCCACGGGGGGGGTGCAGTAGACACCCATCACCAGGGACTCTGGGCTGCTCCAGCCCGTGACGCAGCCCAGAGGCCGCCCTGGCATTGGGGGAAGTGTGTGCTGGGGGGGAGCTTCTGTCTCTACAGGGGCGGCTCTAGGAATTTGGCCGCCCCAAGCAGGGCGGCGCTGCCGGTCCCGCGGCTCCGGGGGGCCTCTTGCAGACGCGCCTGCGGAGGGTGCGCTGGGAGGGCGGCAGGCGGCTCCGGCAGACCTCCCGCAGGCATGACTGCGGAAGGGCCGCCAAAGCCGCCTGCCGCCCTGCCGGCAAAATGCCGCCCCAAGCGCGCGCTTGGCGCGCTGGGGTCTGGAGCCAGCCCTGTGTCTCTAATTCATCCCCCCCCCCAGCAAGCTGGGGTTCCCAGGCCGGGGGACGTGAGACAGAACTGGGGCGGGGGGGGCCGAGCGGCCTCCTGTGCCCCCAACCCAGGGCCGGCTCTAGGGTTTCTGCCACCTCAAGCAAAAAGAAAAAGTGCCCCCCCACCCCCCTTTTTTGGCTTTTCCACATTTGCGCTTTGCAGTGTTGCTGGGGTGTTTGCTTCGCCTGGGTGCGGGGCTGACGATGCAGCCGAAGCTGCTTGAGCCGGGCCCTGGCGCAGCCGCTGCGGGAGCTGAAAAGCCCCTTGGGCCGCCGGAGCGGGTGAGTAGCTCGGGCCCCCGACGTGCGGGGGGATCCAGCCCCGAGAGGGACAATGCCCGCCCGGCGTGGTGCCTGGGTCCCCGAAGGAAGGCGCCGGGCTGGTGCAGCCGCGATGGGAGCCGGCCCTCGGCTTTCCTGGGCACACACCGGCCCACCAGGAGCTTTCTGCTCCTTTCGCACATTTCCCGTGAGCCGGACGTCGCCCAGCTGGTCCCTCCCAGCCCCCACCTGCTCTAACCACTAGTCCCCACTCCCCTCCCAGAGCCAAGGACAGAACCCAGGAGTCCTGGTTCCCAGCCCTCCCTGCTCTAACCACCAGCCCCCACTCCCCTCCCAGGGCTGGGGAGAGAACCCAGGAGTCCTGGCTCCCAGCCCCCCCTGCTCTAACCACCAGCCCCCCACTCCCCTCCCAGAGCCAGGGAGAGAACCCAGGAGTCCTGGCTCCCAGCCCCACCTGCTCTAACCACTAGTCCCCACTCCCCTCCCAGAGCCAGGACAGAACCCAGGAGTCCTGGCTCCCAGCCCCACCTGCTCTAACCACTAGTCCCCACTCCCCTCCCAGAGCCAAGGACAGAACCCAGGAGTCCTGGTTCCCAGCCCTCCCTGCTCTAGCCACGAGACCCCACTCTGCTCCCAGAGCCAGGGAGAGAACCCAGGAGTCCGAGAGGCCGGCGCAGGGCTCACCTTAGTCCTGCTGTTGACGAGGTACCCGCCCAGCCGGTCGCTGCTCCCACGAGGGCCCTGACGGCCTGGCTTGCGCCCCTGCACCCAGGCGAGCTGGTCCCCACGGATGCTGTGGGAGGGGAGGCCGCGCTGGCTCGCCAGCTGCCCGTCCCGGCACTTCCTGCTGCAGCCCAGGCCCTGCACCTCGGGCCACCACCCGGGCGCCCAGCACCTCGCCCAGGAACCCGTCCGTCATGCGGATCCCGTAGCTGTGCAGGCAGCGCCAGCCGCCCGCCCGGCACCCCGTCCTCCAGCCGCCAGCGCTTGGGCGCCCCGTGCCCGCCCAGCACCCCCCTCCAGCAGCCCTTTGGCCAGCAGGATGGCGCCCTCTGGCTCTGCAGTGAGCACAGCAGGGCACCGGGCCGGCTCGGGGCACCCAGGCTCTAGGGGCGGCCGGTGACGCAGTTTCTCCATGGCAGCTGGGTCACATCCATGGTGCCAGCTGGCAGCTGCCCCCGTGGCTGGAGATTGCAGGGGTCGGAGCTCTGCCCTCTCCCACCAGCACTCACCGGGGGAGGGGCCTGTCTGCTCACCCATCACCCCGCCCCCCCCCCGGTGCCAGCTGCACCCCTCCCCCTCCCCCCGCGCATTGTCTGCCCCTCAGAGGGGCATTGCCCACGAGCCCCACACACACACACAGGGCCCCACTCCGGAGGCAGCATCTGAGCCAGACGGCCTGGGAGCCACCCAAGGGGGCTAGGAGCTTCCCTCTGGGCCCTGTCCCCAGCATCCCCAAACTATCAGTGCTGGGATGCAGCCACCTCTGGGGAGGGACGTGGGGGCTGGTTACACGGGGATGCAGCCGCCTCGGGGGCGGGGGCGGGCTGGTTACACTGCAGGGAGACGGGATTGGAACCGGCCGGGCACTTTGGAACTTGCTGCCACCAGAGGTAAGAAGCCCCCCTGGACCGAAGGCCGGACTCATTTCGCCCAGGAAACCTCCCCTGCAGGGAAGAGTCCCGCCCCATTCCTCCAGCGAGTCCGGGAGCGTTCCCGCCGCGTTCTCCTGGGAAGGCCCCAGGAGGTGCCGAGATGCCGCAGGGCCGGGGCCAGCCCCTCTGCCTGGGAGATGGGCGGGCGGCTCGGGCTGGCCAGCTCCGAGCGCACCGGAGCTTTGCAAGCACTAAAAGGTGCCGGCCGAGCCGCAGGAGCTGTGGAATCACGGGCGAGGCCCTGGCTGTCTCTGCTTCCCGACCCAGCTCTGCCGCCCTGCGGCCTGGCCCGCCGGCTCCTTGTGGTGAGGGCTCCGTACAGCCCCGAGCACCGGCCGGGAGCCTGGTCAGCAGCAATAAGACGCCAGGAGGCCGGGGGTGGAAAACATTAATACTTTATGAACAAGTCCTATTTTCACAGCCTGAACTTGGGGGGCTTTTTCTTTTAAAGAGAAGAAATTTCACAGGGTGTGAATTATAAACCGGGTTGGATCCAACCATCTCTCCCCAGCTTCAGGAGGATTCGGACGGAGCCGCACTTGTATCCTCCCACCAGCGCCCTGGGATGGGCCAGGCAAGAGCCGAGTGTGAGGAAAGCCACAAAGGCAGCAGCCTCCTGTCCTCCCCCCACCCCCCCCAATAAATAACAGCAGCTTAAGCGTAAGAACACAACAGACGAACCCACCAGAGCTCACAGCCACGCGACCGGGGGTCGCCCCACTCATTGCTCCCCCCCCCGCCCCCGCCGGAGCCTTTCAACGGGGCACAGTCTGATTCGGGGACAGGGACCCCCAAGGCTCTGAAGGGGGATGAAGGCGACTTGCTGGGCTCCCCGCCCCCCCACCACACACAGCACTGGCCCCAGCCCAGGCAGGACACTGGCGAGGCCTCACCAGTGATACTCGATTCGATCTACCCCGGGGCCTAGCTGAGAATTTCAGGACAAGAGGCAGGCGGGGGTCACGCACGGCCGACCAAATAAAAAGAAAGAAAAATTTCAGCTGCCTGTAAGTAAAGACTGTGATTGACAACGGCAGGAGGTTTTTAACGAAGTTTTTAAACGGACATTACCCCCGCGCGTGGGGAATGGGCGACGGGTTGGATCACTTGCTGATTCCCTGGTCTGTTCACTCCCTCTGGGGCACCTGGCACTGGCCACTGTCAGAGAACAGGATCCTGGGCTAGACGGACCTTTGGTCTGACCCGGCATGGACCCACACCTGGACCCACAGCTCTGAGTTTTGCCAAGACATCTGAGCGCTGGAAATTGAAAGACCTTCGTCAATTGACTTGAGAAGGTTCTTTGCTTGAGAAGGGCGAGGTCCCTCGGGCACAGACAAACAGATGGCGAATAAATGCAAATTCTCTGGGGTTTTCAAATTCTCAGGTGGTTTAGGAATTCTTGCCTCGTCTTCATCTGTCACCTGCCGCAACAACACGCAACGTGGGGAAACGAACCATCCTGCTAAGTCGCTCTCAACGGTTTCGAGACTGCTCTGAAAGGCACAGACCCCGGCCTCGGAGCGGCACGCTGAGGGAATTCAAGTGACCAGTCATATCGCAAAGAAAAGCTCCCTAGCACAGAGCGGGGCAGCAGTCGTAAATTCCAGGGCCTCGCGGTCTGAAAGGAAGTTGATTCTTTCTGAAATGCACAAAACCTCTCACAGGCGCCTTCTACTTAACTAGCGAATGTCGCCGGACTGCACCGGTCACCGGTGGGCTGGTAAGAGCTTGGCAAAGACGACGTTCCAAGCGGGACGTTGAGCGTGTGGAGTTCGCTGATCTCGTCACAATACAGATCACCAAAAAAAGCCTTTTACCTTTCCCAAAATGCTCTCCTGGGGGTAGATTTCAGCACAAAAATTCTTCCTTGAAAATTTCACCATCATAAATACTAGCAAACAGCGACAGCTGGGCAGTGTCCCGTCAGTGGCTCGATTCGTTCACAGCCAGAGACGTGTTTGGCGTTTTGTAACTCGGAAAGCAGTGCTGGCAACCAACCCTCAAATTACCTCCCGTGGAATCAGACAGGGGAACTTGCTTCTTACGGTTCAGTGTCACCTTTGTTTTTACCTCCGGCAAAAAGCTCCCCCCGCACGTCCACCGTGCCTGCCTGTTCCAGCTCGGCAGCCAGGAAGGGCCGTTTCTTTTGCGCGAGCACCCGCATTCGCCGAAGAGAAGCAGCTGCTGCTTTTCCCTGCAGTCGCTGATGGGGTGAGAAGGACATTTGAAGTGCAATACAGAGGCTAACGATTTTCCATTTTGTCACGTCTTGCAACACTGCCAGGAGGACCGTGGTGACCTTCGGGACGGATACGGCCACTTGGCGCACTCAACACACGGGCTTGGGGTTTAGACGAGCCGGCGTGACAGAGAAAACCTGCTGGCCAGTTCAGGTTAAAAGCTCGGTTTCTGCTGCCGACCTGGTGACGTTTACACCCAGGCGCATTCGTTTGTGGCTCCGTTTCCGTCACTAACGAGAAAACGGGCGGAGGTGACGCTCTCGCCAGAACTTCAGCGCATCACGGACTGAACTGAATCTCACACGTTTCGTGAGGGGAGCTAGCGGCCCCCAGGAAGCCGGGAAGGGCCACAGGTGGCCCGCGGGCAGCCCATTGAGTGTCACAGGAGGGCTGTGTGGGTCGTGCGATGTTCTGGGCCAAGGATCAGGAGAGAGACCGCAGGGCCGTAGCCCAGCCGAGGGGGCCAGGGATCACTGCTGCCGGAGGCGGCGAGAGGGATGGGGAAGGGGCGCAGGCGAGGGGCAGCATGAGGACAAAGCAGACGGGCTCTGGCTGTTCAGGGAGGCTTTACGCCGCTGTCACCACCTCAAATCCAACCCTACAGCCGTGGGCCAGAGTCAGTGATGGCTGCAGCCAGACTCTGCCCAGGGCGAGCCCCTCTCAGCCGGCTGAGCCAGAGGCGGTTAACATTCAGAGCACTAGGTGAGTTAGGACCCCAGATCCTATTGGCTTTCAACAGGCCTTTGGAGTGTGTCGCTTCGGCACTCTTGAGAATTTGACCGTAGGTCTGGACCCAGCGGGGCCGGATTCGAACCGGCCCCCCCGAGGGGAAGGTGCTGCCGGCATGTTACCCCAGCTCAGGAGACCTGGCCTTTCCTGCCCGGTAGGCGGCTTGGTTTGAGATGCGTCTGTGCTGTTACATCTGCCGTGGGGTTTTCAAACCCAGATCCCCGCGCCCGCCCAAGGGATTCAGCGCCCGAGCCGCGGAGCCCGAGGGAACCTCCCGCAGGAGCTGGGACTAAACCCAACGGCTCCTGCCACGGGCACTGCACCAGACTCAACCCTCCGAGAGCAGCTGCCGGCGAAGTCAGAGTCCCGGAGACAGGAGGGCCCCACCCGCCAGTGGTCCAGTGTTCAGCTCCAGTATTTCAAAGGGGAAGTGCAGTCCGCCCAGCCCCGACTGTCCGTCTGTCCCCCCGGAACGTCACGTCGCCCGGGGCAGGGCAGACGTCACAAGCACAGTGCTCACAAGCGCAATGCCTGGCTGGCTGAAAAGCAGCGAGACGAGGCGGAGCCAGACCCCAGCTTCAAAAGCAAAACCAGTGTAACAGAAATCCCAGCCCAGCCTAGAGCGCCCGGCCAGCCGCACGCTGCAGGGAACCGCTCCCCTGCTCCCATGTGTGACAGGCAGCCCCCAGGCTAAGACACCCCCCACCTGCCTAGCTCCGAGCAACGGGGCAGCAGGAGACAACCCCACCGAGCCAGCTCCCAAGGAGAAGCCGCTCCCCCCTCGTCCTGGCGCTATCCCGGGGGACTCTCCTACCCAGAGCAGCGGTTAGCTCCGGGAGGCTGGCCGGGGCCCCGTTCCGGCATCGCTGAGCCAGGCCCGTGCCAGCCTCGGGTCGAGGGGGCCAAGCAGCGGGCAGGGAGCGGCCGGCAGGCGCCGCCGGGGCTGCATACAATCAAACGGGCAGTTTGCCAGAGGCCCAGGGCTCGCGGGCCGCACGGCTCGGCAAGCAGGGGGCTCAGCGCGCGGGGCACGTGGTCCTGGGAAGAGAAGAGAAGAGAAAGTGCTTCAGCCCGGGGGCCCGGCTGGCCATGGCACAGAGCTGGGGAGAGAAGAGAGAGTCAGTCAGAGCTCGGGGCAGCTCCCGCGGGGGTCTCAGGGATTTGACAGACAGCTGCCTGGGAGGGGGGGCGGAGGGGAGTCCGGCAGAGAGACACGAGCTCCAGCCTCTCCACCCACCCACGCGTGCCCCAGGCCTGCCCCACTGCCGGGGGGCTGCGGAGGGAGCCGGCTCCACAGACCGTCAGTCGTTGGGGTCCGGACAACCCGCCCCCCAGGACGCCACGGCCGAGCCCGCCCGCACGCGGCTCCCCCCCCCCAGCTTACTTGCAGACAGACTCCTGGGGCCTTCGCGCTTAGCACCCGCACGGCTGCTTGCTCTGCGGCTGAGCCCCGCGGGGCTGTCGCAGGTGGCGCAAGGAGGTGTCTCCATACTGGATGCCTGAGCCCATCCTCTCGGGGTCCAGCTCACCTGGGCAGACAGAGCAGCGCTCAGCAGGGTGGGACGCACGACCCCCCCGCCCAGACTGCGTGGGGCTGGGAGGGAGGAATCTTCACCAGGACCCTGCCAGGACAGGCGGGGCCCAGCCCTGGGTTCGCACCAGCAGCAGCCGGGCAACTCCGGGCCGCAGTCACTTGCTAACAGACTCCAGCCTCACTACCGTCGCCGAGATCGATCCGGGAGCGGCCGCCACGGCGGGCTGGGAGAGCGAACACCCTGCGGGCGCCAGAGAACCGCTGCCACGGAGCGCAGGGGGCACGGGGCAGCACCGCGCCCCTGGAGAACTGGGCCAGACCCCCGCCTCTGCCCTGCTTCAGAACCCGCCTGCGCCCCCGGGCTCAGCCAGAGCCCAGACCAGCCTCTGTCTCCATCACTCGTTTCCCTTCCCGGCTGGGACGCTCAGGCTGGAAACACTCCAGGGGGAAGCGTGGGGCTGTGTCGCCCCCACAGGGTCCCCCGCCGGCTCCAGCCTCGTACCTGATTCAATTTTGTTCAGTATGGTCCTGGCACATTTTAAGAAAGCTTCTTCCACGTTCTCCCCGGTCAGCGCGCTCGTCTCCAGGAACATGAGCTCTGCCGAGGCGGAGAGAGAAACGGCAGGAAGGTAACCAGGGGGGCGGCTCCCAGCCCGATTCGCCGCAGCGCCCCGCTAAGCCCAGGACAGCCCCAGCTGGGTATCGCGAGACAACGCTGCCTCTCGCCCCGCCGGCACGCACGCCGGAGCCGCCCCACTGACACACGCGCACACACACACACGCACGCCGGAGCCGCCCCACCGACACGCACGCACACACACACACACGCACGCCGGAGCCGCCCCACCGACACGCACGCACAACGGAACCGCCCCTCGCTCGGGATCCCACCCCACCGACACACACACACACACACACACGCACAATGGAGCCGCCCCACCGACACACGCGCGCGCACACACACACACACGCACAACGGAGCCGCCCCTTGCTTGGGATCCCGCCCCACCGACACACACACACACACACAACGGAGCCGCCCCCCACTCGGGATCCCGCCCCACCGACACACACACACACACACAACGGAGCCGCACCCCGCTCGGGATCCCGCCCCACCGACACACAGAACCGAGCCGGGGAGCGGGACCTGCGTACAACAGGGCCCGATGCGGCGCCACCGCTACACACACAGAACGGAGCCGCTGCTCGTCAGCTGGGAGCGGGGCCCGATCCGGCACGGCCAGGCTGAGGCAGGGTTCTAGCCGTGGAGTCCGAGCTCCCCCTCCTGGCCACACAGCACCGGTGCCAGGCTGCCACTCCTAGCAGCTCTGCAGAGCTCCCCCGCCCGCCCCCAGGGGCCAAGCGCAGCTGCCGCCCTCCCCCCCAGCGCTCAGCAAAGGAGCCACCTGCCTCCGGGGCTGGAGCAGCAGCCCAGGGCCGATGAGCCCTTCTGGGGGCCACGGGCTTTTAATGCAGGCGTGGCCAGGACTGCGGTGCTACCGCTCACGGGAGAGACAGCGCCTGCTAGCAGCACCGTGCCCCCCAGCACCCGATCCGGGGCCAGCCCTGCCCGCCGGGGGACAGCACCCCCTGCCAAGCCCCCCAACACCTCCCTGGGGCCAGCCAGGCCTGCCGAGGGACAGCACCCCCTGCCAAGCCCCCCAACACCTCCCTGGGGCCAGCCCTGCCCGCCGAGGGACAGCACCCCCTGCCAAGCCCCCCAACACCTCCCTGGGGCCAGCCAGGCCTGCCGAGGGACAGCACCCCCTGCTGAGCCCCCCACCCCCCAACACTGCCCTGGGGCCAGCCCTGCCTGCCGAGGGACAGAACCCCCTGCCAAGCCCCCCAACACCTCCCTGGGGCCAGCCAGGCCTGCCGAGGGACAGCACCCCCCTGCCAAGCCCCCCAACACCGCCCTGGGGCCAGCCAGGCCCGCCGAGGGACAGAACCCCCTGCCAAGCCCCCCACCGCCTAACTCCGCCCTGAGGCCAGCCAGGCCTGCCGAGGCAGAGCACTCCCTGCTGAGCCCCCCACCTCCCAACACCTCCCTGGGGCCAGCCAGGCCTGCCGAGGGACAGCACCCCCCTGCCAAGCCCCTCACCCCCTAACACCGCCCTGGGGCCAGCCAGGCCTGCCGAGGCAGAGCACCCCCTGGCAAGCCCCCCACCTCCCAACACTGCCCTGGGGCCAGCCCTGCCCACCGGGGGAGAGCACCCCCTGCTGTGCTCCCCACCCCCCAACACTGCCCTGGGGCCAGCCAGGCCTGCCGAGGGACAGAACCCCCTGCCAAGCCCCCCAACACCTCCCTGGGGCCAGCCAGGCCTGCCGAGAGACAGCACCCCCCTGCCAAGCCCCTCACCCCCTAACACCGCCCTGGGGCCAGCCAGGCCTGCCGAGGCAGAGCACCCCCTGCCAAGCCCCCCACCTCCCAACACTGCCCTGGGGCCAGCCCTGCCCGCCGGGGGAGAGCACCCCCCTGCCGAGCCCCCCGCCCTGCCCCCTAGTGCCGCCCTGGGGCCAGCCCTGCCTGGCCCCACACCACTTTCCATAGCTCCGTCCCCTGCTGGACCCGTCCTGGCTGCGGGGAGATCGCAGGACACTCTCACACCAATGAGGCCGGGTGCCATGGCAAAGCAGGCAGGGGACAGGAACACCCCCAAGGAACAGGCCAGGCAGGGGCTAACAAGGCCCCCAGAGCAGCGCCCGGCTCGGTACCGTTCTCTTGCGCGAAGCGGGAGGCTTCCAGGAAGGTCACTTCCCGGTCCGCATCCAGGTCCTTCTTGTTCCCGCAGAGGATGATGACGATGCTGGGGCTGGCGAGGGTCCGGGCGTCTGTCAGCCAGTTGGTCAGCGTGTTGTAGGTCTCCCGGCTGCAACACAGGACGGAGGGGGCAGCGGGGGGGGTCCCGGATCGGGGGCCGCCCCCCAGGCCCTGGCCTGCCAGAGGGTCCCTGTGCGGCGCCCGCTGCTGGCGCTGACCTCGGGCGCAGGCTGCACGTACCGGGGGGACGCGCGTTCCTACGTGGCCAAGTCGAGGAGCAGAACAGAACCGGTTCGGCTCGGCCGCTGGGGTGGGACCGGCCCGGCTCCCCGGCCCGGATGCTCAGCCCCGAACGGGGGGGGCCTGTTCGGGTTCCGTTTCTGTGGCTTTAATCTAGTTCTGTCTGGACACCTGCCCAGGGAGCTGAGTGGGGGGGGACCCAGGGCATCGTTCCGACCCCCAGCCGGGATCCCCCCCGCGGCGCTGAACACCCACCTGGTGATGTCGTACACCAGCAGGGCCCCGGCTGCTCCGCGGTAGTAGCTGCGTGTCACCGACCTAGAGGGGGAGGAGAGAGACTCGGAGCGACCGGCAGGGCCAGGCGCTCGCTGGGAGCCGCGGGTCAGCTGGGAGCCGTGGAAAGGGGCAGGGGAAGGCGTCGGGCCGCTGGGTAATGGAGGAGCCGAAGGCACGAGGTGGGTTTCTGGCGGCCGCCCCACAGCGGACACAGACGCCAGCCAACCTGCCCCAGGGCTGAGACGGGGGCTCGACCACACAAGCCTTGGACTCTCGGGGGAGGGGGGCTCCCCCGGTGGGGTTCTGTCCTGTGGCCCCTGCCCCACGGATCCATCTCAGACTGGAGCCAAACTGGAACGAGATCCTTGAGCCTGCCAATGCCCCCGGCAGGGGAAGGCCCTTCCCTCCGGGGACAGAGCAGAGCCGGTGCCCCCAGAGGGGAGGGTCCTGTGTTCCAGCCCCCGCCCAGGGCGGATCGGACCCAGCGTCCTAGCGGGGAACGGCCCCACACCCCAAGAGCAATGGGAAGGACGGTGTCTCTCTGCACTGCCCTTGGGAAGGGGGGTCCCCATCAGAGACGCGGCCATCGTCCGTACCCCTCGAGCTCTGGGGAGACCCAAAGGAGCAGAGACCCTGGCCCCACGCCGCAGCCCGACGAGCGAGCAGGCTCAGGGACTCGAGGCTTTTCAAATCGCACACGGAGGCGGCGCCACAACAGGGAAAGCTACCAGCAGCTAAGCGTTAGGTGGCTGGGTGGCAGCATGGCCTAGTGGGCAGGACACTGGGCTGGGAGTCAGGACAGCTCGGCCACTGACCTGCCACGTGACCTTGGACAAGTCCCCACCCATCCGTGCCTCGGTTTCCCTCCCGCCCGTTCTGGGACTCGCCCGTTTGCAGAGAAGGGCCCGGGCACAATGGAGGTCCCCAGTCTTGGTCGGGGCCCTCTGAGTGCTGCCGTAACGCAGAGCTGCAATATGGGCCAGGGTCCGGCATCCCGCTGTCTGCACACAGGCCTGTCCTGTTCCACCGGCACAGAGCGTTGTGCTGTGCTGGTAAGCACCTGCCACGTCCCGCCCCAGAGGTGGCTGCACCTCCATGGCTATGGGAAAAGCGACCCCTGTCAATCTCCGATTCCGCTCAACTCCCGCAGCCGCCCCGTTCGCAGGCTCCTGGGACCATCCCCCGTCTCCAGGCTGAGCCTGGAAGGCTGGCAGCTGCGGCACCCGGCCTCGGCCGTCGCTGGACAGGGGGGTTTTACCTGAACCGCTCCTGTCCGGCCGTGTCCCAGATCTGCAGTTTCACCGTTTTCCCACCGACGTTCACCACCTTGGACCCGAACTCCACCCCAATGGTGTGGTTGGAATCCTGCTTGACTGGAGAAGGGAGAGACCCCAGGTCAGTGACGGGCCGAGAAGGCCCCCAGTCGCTTAGGGGTCAGCTACAAAGCGGAGCCACTGCGGGACCAGGAGCTGATCCCCGGGAGCCCCGAGCGACCTGCGACTGCTCCAGTCCGATTCCCGCGCAGACGGAGGCTGCAGCTGCTGCAGAGCGACGGGAGCGAGTCACGTTATTGTTAGGGCCTCCTGCAGCGACACAGTGTGAGCAGGAGACGCACAGGGCAGACAAGCTTCCCCTCCCCAGCCCTGCCGGTGCCCCTCACTCCCGACCCGTAGCCCCTGAAGCCCAACGCACCCCCCCAGCTCTGCCGGTGCCCCTCACTCCCGACCCGCAGCCCCTGCCAGCCCAGCCCTGCCCCCCACAGCCGCCCCCCAAAAACTGTTGGTCCAATACGGTGCTGTCACGAGCAGGGGACCAGCACACACGGACGCCTGCTTTTGCCTTCCCACTGTTGGGAAATTTGCCGGATTGAGCCAACTTTGCGGTTTTGGTCCAACCCGTGAAAACACGATTCGGCGGCGCAGCGGCACGAAGGGTCCTGACCCAGCGCTGCCATGCGATCGCCCAGCCCCCGGGAGTCACGTCACCTGAACAGAAAGCCAGGAACGCCCCAGCACCCCACTGCGGGAGCGTCAAACGCGAACGCAGGCAGCGGTCAGACCCCAGCACAAATCTGCTCACGCGGGGAGCCAGCAGAGATGATGTGTCAATAACTAGCAGAGGTGTGAGTGTGTGTGTGTGCGGTGTGTGCACGCACCCCCCCAACGTGCCCTTTTCATTTCCTTGGCACGGTTAACCCACTACCCACAGTGTGTGAAAATCAAGCGCCGGGCGGATTCGTTACCAACACGGGAAGCCCCTTTGGGATACAATTTTGTAATTTGCTGAACACATGGAGGAAGCCAGGGTTGTGCAAAGACATTTGCAACGAAAACCACAGAGCAGGAGGGGTTTCACGCTGGATTTCCTGTTAGTCTAGTCGAGCCGTTTCAGTTTTCCCATTAAAAAAAATAGGAAGAAGGTTTTCAAGAAGGCTGAAGTTTTAAAATGTCGTGATAAAAAAAATCACCACCGCACGTTTGGATGTGAAAACTCCCACTCTTTCGTCAGCTTCTTTTGTAGAAGGCAAGTTCTGGAGCTGAAGGACGGACCGGGAGGCAAATTCAATTGTCTTTCTGGCAACAAGCGTGCAGCAGAATCTCCCCCTTCGGATGAGCTCCGAGGGTCTCGGGTATCAGGAAACACCGGAGCAGAACAGAAATCAGTTCAGCTAAACACAGCACTGGCCACGGTAACAGGGCTACTTACATTTATTCTCTATAAACTGATGCAGGAGACAGGACTTCCCGGTACCGGCACTTCCTATCACCAGGAACTTGAAGAGGAAATCTGAAGAACAAAACAAGCACAGTTGTAACACTGGAGCGGGGGCGGGGGCCGTGAGGAGGGGCAGCACGTTCTGTTTAAAGGGGCTGGGGAGGTTTACGAAAAGCAGAGCATCTTAACCAGACTTTAGAAACAGGCACGTGCAGCGCTCCCCTGCGTCAAACTCCCCGTGTGACCTCAGGTCCCCGCACCTCCCTACAAGGGACAGCGAGGCTCGTTAGACAAAGCGCGCTGAGGTCTCATCCTAGGTGTACGGACAGCGCCCGGCGCAACGGGGGCCTGATCTCAGCTTGGCGTCTTTTGGCACCGCTGTTAACTTGGCATTATTTACACCCCACTGGGCGCTAGCCAGCTCCCTTCCGCTCGCACCGGGGCACGGATACCGATCGGCACACCGCGGCCATCGCCGGCAGCCAGGTGTGCACACGAGGAGCAGAGACACGACGCCGCTCAGCCCAGAGAGAGGCCTCCAGGGGTTAGGGGCTTGAGCCTCCCAGCTATTAAGCTAGGCACCGGTCTCACTCCAGTCCAGAGCGTGTGAGGTCACAGGTTCAAATCCCCTACAAGTCTCACTGGCAGGAGGTGAGGCTATTACCGAATTAGAAGGCGTTCACAGGAGGCCAGTCAGAACAATCAACGGCCTGGACCAACAGTCCTGTGAAGACAGTGGGACTGGTTACCTCAGAAAGGAGACGAGCGTGGGGGTGGGGCGGGGGGTGTTTGATAAAATGGCCGGTCTAGAGAAGGGAGACCAGGAGCTTCCGTTTGCCTCGGCTGGTCACTCACACACAGCGGGACCCCAGTGTGATTCAACGGTGGGAAACGCACAGCTGGCCAAAGGACAGACTTTTCCCACACACCATGGTTAGACTGTGGAACTCGCTGCCACATGACGTTGTTGAGACCAAGAACTAAGGAAGATACAAGAAGGGGCCTGGACATTTATAAGCATAACCAGAAGAGCCAGAGTCATTATAGTCAATGAACAGTTTTAGAAGGGGCATTAACCCTCCTCCTACTCAGGGCTTAAGCAAGCGAACTATTAGAAAGCAGCATGGGACATAACGCGGGGGCAGATTATCCCATGGCTGCCGCTGTCCTTGAAGCATCTAGCACCAACCACTGTCAGAGCCAGAACACAGGCTGAGACAGGCCTCGGGGCTGCTCCATAAGCACCTGCTTCGGCCAGCTGGAGCCAGGCTGCCCGGCACCGTGGGGTGGATCCCTGGCACGGCAGCACGGGCAGGGGAATCCAGCTCCTCGGCCTTTCCCCAGGGCTAAATGCAGTGTGCAGAGACCTTAGGGGCAGTTCTCGCCACCGTCAGAAGGGACGGCCAGAAACAAAACACGAGTTCGAATGAGACCAACGGATTTCCCAGAGTGCTCCGTGCCGTCCGCCCTCCCGCGGGTGGGCACTGGACAGAACCGTACCGTATTCCCCCCGCCCCCGAGAGCCTCCCATTACAACAGCCTCCAGGGAGATCTCTTGGGCTGAAGTCCCACACGCTCCCCCCAGCCACCAGCCAGAGCCAGTTCCTGCCGGCTGCGGCGTGAGGCGCGATCTCCGGCTCAGATTCTGACCTGTCCCTGGTGGCACGATGGTAAAGCCAAGAGACCCCCCTCTGCAGGGTGTCCCCCACACAGAGAAAGCCCTGGCTATTTCGGCCATGCTAGCCAGACTGAAGGGAGAACTGGCACCACTACCCGAGTGGCGATCCCCGTAGCCGTACTCAAGCTCATGCTGCCGGCTGGTTCTCCCGTCGGCCTGGGTAACCCACTTCCGAGAGGCGGTAGCGAGGTCGACAGAAATTCTAGCCCTGTCCACATGGGGGTCAGGTTGGCTTAACTGTCTCTCGGGGGGTGGATTTTTCACACGATGCCGACGTTGGCGCCCAGCGTAGGCCAGCCCGCAGACTCCCATGGGCGGAAGCTGGTTTTAAGTCCCACTCACTGGCGCTTCGCTTATGAATCTAACGTCGTCTTTCATTTACCAGAGGCACGTTTGGAAGAATTTGCAAGCAAGAGTCACTGCAGCGAAGCCCACATCAATGCTACTCGACTGGTGGGTCGCAACCGAAGGCAGCCGGGGGCATAAGGCATTGACAGTTCTGGGCCAATGTAAAGCCACAAAGCCCTCTCTCCGCCCGTCCCCACACACCTCTCCCCTTCCAGGGCAAGTCTTCACCCTCAGGATTACAGAGACTTCTTCTCATCAGTGGATTTTTGGCATCAGATAAGGGGTTGCCAAGCGGAGCAGGCTCCATACGATACATGGAGCATTCCCTGCTCCCGCGCCAAATTACCACCTGCCCAGGTATTCATCCATTTGGATCTGGAGACAGCAATTCTACTCCTCACTGGGTAACTGCTCCATTAAGAACACATGGGGGGAGGCACGGTACGTATATGGCCCCACGACTGGTACCCGAGCACCTCGATCTGTACCTCTCGCCCACTGGCGGGGAAGCATTTTACACATGGGGAAACTGAGGCAGGGGCTCACTTCGTGTCCCTCCCTCCTGTCACCGTTCCCAAGTCAGGCTGTTTGTTTACTCTCGGCTCAGCAGGCAGTTTTGTGCCCCATTCCCTCTCTGGCATAAGAGCGCTGGGCACGGCTACGTCAGCTCTGACCAGCCTCCCGCCAAGCCCATCGCCTGTGTCCACAAAGGCCCAGCTCCCGACGCCCAGAGGAAGGTGCGAGAAACCCCGCCGGGAACAACGATGGAATAACGTACCAGAGGGGGGTGCTCCTTGAAACACCCTGATTTACAATCCTCTCATAGAACAGCTTCCTAGCAGTGACCCTGCGGATGCTGCCGAGCGCACCGGGGTCAGTGGTGTTAGGCACCGTAGGCCAGGAGACAACAGGCAGGTGCAGCCAGGGGGACGTACCAGGAACTAACAGGCCATGATGAGCCGTGGGCTCAGCGACCGTACCCAGATAAATGCCTGGTCTTCAGCAGAACCTCGCAGCGTTTGAGTCACAAACACCCTCACGATGAAAGCAGGAGTGTTCTCCTGCTTCCCCTTCACCGGTTCCGAGACCACGGCCAGAGGGAACCGCTGGATCACAGACCTATGGGACTCGAAGGGATCTCGTAAGTCACCTAGTCCTGTGCCCCGCTCTGAGGCCAGGCTAAGTAATTTCACCTGACCCAGGCCACAGCACTCCCCTGCATCAGTAATTCCTCTCTGAACCAGAGCAGAGCCTTTACAAAAAGAGCCCAGCGGGATTTTAAAATGGCCAGTGATGGAGAATCCTAAGCTAAAAATCAATGCTAGCTCTGAGAGAAAGGCTTCTCCCATTAAGCAAAACCACCTCCCTTCAGTGATTTAGGTCCCATGATTACCGTGTTTACAAGGGAAATATTTGGGATGCTGCTTTCCCAAGCACTGGCTGCTATCTCCCAATCTTAAAACCCCGGCCTACACCTCCAAGACAAACCCGGGCCCAGCAAACAAAGCCTTTGCAGGGTTAAAGGGAACTCAGTTATCTTGATATCTAGGCGGTGGGTGAGTTCAAAGTCGGCTCAGCCACGGCACCTGCCTCTCTGCCAACTGCGGTTTTCTGATCACATTTTTCACGTGGCGCCGTCCGTGCTCGTGCGGAACACAACACAAGCACGAGGGCAGGTACCGAGGAAACCGTGCAACCAGTGAACCTGACGACATGCAAAGGCACAAAGTAAAACAAGCGAAGAGAGATTCCCCTGCTCCCCCGGGAGTCAGGCCGGACGAACAGCCAGCGAGATTCCGACAAAGGTGGTTTGAAACAAACTCTTTGGCCTCTTGACCTGCCCAGCAGCATGTTGGCTGGGGGTGATTTTCTCTTTATTTCCTGGCAGAGTGACACCAGCCCAAGCCCCAGTGTGGACACCAGTACACTAATCCCTTTGGCTCTCAGCCCGTTGGCTGCACAGACCAGGCCTCGAGCTAGCAGCAGCCTGTGAGAGACAGGCCCCATGACCCGGCACATGCTCCTAGGAGCTGCTGACTCCCATGCGGGCCGGGGCTGTACCGAACGGTGACGTCCCCAGGCCTTCCTCCAAAGCACCGTCACCCGCGGGAGCCTAATTCCGAACCAGAGGCTTCGTGCGGAGGACGACGCCCGCCCGGGCGGAGGAGGTGAAAGAGTCACGTCTCTGTTCCTCCGTCAGCGCCCAGCCCTGCTGTCCCGACGCACCCCTGGGTGCACACAGGGCCACTGAAACGCGGTTCATTCCCAGGGCAGGGCCTCTCCGCCCCCGGGACTTTCCCAGCCCCCCCCCGGGCACCACGCACAGGGGCCAAACCGGGCCAAGGACGCTACTTTGGGGAGGATTTCTGGGGCCAGGGCAGCGTTGCCAGGCCTGAGCCAATCCCCCGGCTGTCGCCTGCCACAGCCCTGGAGAATGGGGGGGGGGTCGCAGTGGGTCACCTTTGGCCCAGCGGCACCCGTCTCGGCCACCCCTCCCCTCCTGACACCCCCGACTCCTCCCAGTGCCACCCCCTCTCCCACTGCCCCCAGCCGCACCCCAACGCCTGACCTCCCCCTCAATGCACCCCCACTGCCTGCCACGCACCCCCGCCCTGCTTCACACTCACCCAGACGGGCCAACCGCCCCCCCGCACAGAGCTCCCCTGCCCCACTGCACCCCCCCGCACTGAGCTCCCCTGCCCCACTGCGCCCCCCCGCACAGAACCCCCTCCCCCACTGCGCGCCCCGCACGGAGCTCCCCTGCCCCACTGCGCCCCCGCACAGAACCCTCCCCACTGCGCCCCCCGCACGGAGCTCCCTGCCCCACTGCGCCCCGCACGGAGCTCCTGCCCCACTGCGCCCCCGCACAGAACCCCACCCCACTGCGCCCCGCACGGAGCTCCTGCCCCACTGCGCCCCCGCACGGAGCTCCCCTGCCCCACTGCGCCCCAGCACGGAGCTCCCCACCCCCCACTGCGCCCCCCCGCACAGAGCCCCCCCCGCTGACCGTAGCTCTCGGACATGGCTGGGCCGGGGCGGGGCGGGGCGGGGCCGGGAGCTGCCGAGCGGAGCGGGCGCGATATGGCGGCGCCCAGCGACCCGGCCGGGGAGGCGCTTCCGGGTCCGCGCGCGCGCCGGCGTGCGTCTGACGTCACCCGGGGGAGGGGTGCAGGGGCGGGGCTTAGCGGGAAAGGCGGGGCTGGGAGCCCGGACTCCTGGGTTCTCTCCCCGGCTCTGGGAGGGGAGTGGGGTCTAGTGGTTAGAGCGGGGCGGGGCTGGAGCCCGGACTCCTGGGTTCTCGCGCTGCTCAGTGAGGGGAGTGGAGTCTAGTGGTTAGAGCAGGGGGCGGGGCTGGAGCCCGGACTCCTGGGTTCTCTCCCCAGCTCGGGGAGGGGAGTGGGGTCTAGTGGTTAGAGCGGGGGGGGGGGCTGGGAGCCCGGACTCCTGGGTTCTCGCCCCGGCTCCGGGAGGGGAGTGGGGTCTAGTGGTTAGAGCCGGGGGGGGCTGGAGCCCGGACTCCTGGGTTCTCGCCTGCCCGGGAGGTGGGTCCAGTGGTTAGAGCGGGGCTGGAGCCCGGACTCCTGGGTTCTCGCGCTGCTCAGTGAGGGGAGTGGAGTCTAGTGGTTAGAGCAGGGGGCGGGGCTGGAGCCCGGACTCCTGGGTTCTCTCCCCGGCTTTGTCTGTGAGCCGTAGGGCTAAGGACGCGGGGCTGGAGCGTCTCCGGGAGAAGCAGCTGCCTCGGCCGGACCCCAGGGCCCGTGGCGCGAAGGGCCAGGCGGGGAGGGGGCAGGGGGCAGAGGCAGCTCCCCAGCGGGCGGGGGGGGTCGCTGTAGGAAAGGGCCAGTGATGGGGTCCCAGCCTGGTGGAACCAGCCCGGGGGCTCAGCAGGGCCCCATAGCCCCCCCACACACACACCTGTGTTCTGGGCTCCGGGGGCACCAGCTGCAGAGGGAGCCCAGGGCCGGCTGCCCCCGGCTCTTTCATCTCAGCCCCGGCACCGCCTGTGTCCCCCTCGCCAGGCAGCTGGGGGGCCCCCGGGCAGGCCTGGCTCAGATCCCAGATGCCTCCCCACAGCCTGGGCTGGGATCGGGTCTCACTGCTCGCCCCCCCCCCCCGCACCCCACTCCTGTTATTCACAGCTGTGTTCCAGCCCCACCCTCCACCGGCTCCTTCCTTCCCTTCCTCACCCGAGCTCAGCCCAGCCTGCGGCTCACCCGCGGGTGCAGGGCACCATGGTGGGGGGCATGTGCCCAGGGCTGAAATCTGCCCCCTGCCCTGGATTGACCCCCCCACACACACACCCAGGGCCTGCGCCCAGCGATTCTGCCCCAGGAGCTGCCCCCTCCGCCCCCACCCCTGGATTTGCTGCTGAGGGAAGGGGGGTTTGGGGAGCTAAGAGCCCCAGGAGCAGGGAGGTGGTGAGGCTGCTGTGTGAGCGGCTTCCCCCAGGGTGACAGGAGCTGGATCTAAGCAGCCCTGGGCTCCCCCCACTGCCCCCCAGCTCTGCCGGTGCCCCTCACCAGCAGCCCCTTGGGATCCCAGCCCCCAAGTGAGTGGCCATGTTGTAGTCTGGGAGTTGAGTGGTGGCTGGGGGGGCTGGCAGGTTGGGTTCCTAGGAGGGAGCCCCCAGGCCCCCCCTCAGAGAGACCAGCTTAGTCCCAAGCTGGGAGAAAACCCAGGAGTCCTGGCTCCCAGCCCCCTCCCCCCCGGCTCTAACCACTGGACACCACTCCCCCCAGAGCCAGGGACAGAACCCAGGAGTCCTGGCTCCCAGCCCCCTCCCCCCCGGCTCTAACCACTGGACACCACTCCCCCCAGAGCCGGGAATGGGACCCAGGCGTCCTGTTTCCCCTCTGCCCTCCAGCACTGCGTGGGCACCACGCTGAGACACACCCCGGAGCCCTGTGCTCTCATCCACAGGCCCCAGCAAGCCCTGACCTGGGGCGGGGGGGGGGGGGGGCGCAGGCCGTCTGGGCGCGGCAGGTAGCGGGCGACTGTACCATGGACTCCCTGTACCTGCCAGGCGAACACGCCCTGCCCGTGCCTGTGGGCAGCCCCACCTCTGCCAGCCAGTTCCGGGAACAGCAGCTGGGGGGCGGGGCAGGGCTCAGATCGTGGAGGGGGGGCGGTTAATGGGGCTGAAGAAATGGAGGCTCCCAACCCCCTGCCAAACCCCCATATTGCCTCCCTCCAGCCCAGGAAATAAAAGCCAGGGGGCATCCAAGTTGCCTGGTAGTTAGAGCAGGGAGGGGGCTGGGGGCCAGGACTCCTGGGTTCTCTCCCCAGCTCTGGGAGGGCAGTGGGGGATGGTGGCTAGAACCAGGGAGGGTGGGAGCCAGGCCCCAGGCTTTTCCCAGTTGATGCTGTTGGTTAAGGGTCTGGGGCCAGATCCCTGGTTAGTGGCCGCTGGCCCTGCTCCACTGAGATCCCGACCCCTAACCCGCTGCCCCCCCAGGCGGCCGCGTTCCCGCCAGGCGGGGTTTTCCAGCGTCGCGTCCCAGATTCCTGATTTCCGCAAGGGAAGTGGGATTTGCCCAGAGGAATCAGATCGTCCAGGTTCCAGGAAAGGCTGCCCGGGCCTGACAGCCGTGGGGTGGGGGCGGGGGGTGCTGAGCACCACTGGGGGTGTAAAGCCCTGGGGAATCCCCACACAGGGTAATTCTCTGCCAGGGATTCCCTGTTCCCGATTCTTCCCCCCCGCCAGGAATCCCCAGCCCCCTAGCCCAGGGGGGCAGGCTGGTGCCCCGCTGCTGTGAGGCTGATTGTTACATGCCAAGGGCCACGGCCCAAACCTGCAGCAAGATGCAGCCAGCTCTGGGGTGGGGCATGTCCCCCAGGGACCCCAGCCCCCGCACCGTGTCTCTCTCCCCCACTTTCAGGGTCTGAAGCGGCTCTGGCAGAGGGATGCAGCCAGCTCTGGGTGCACCGTGTCTCAGCGGCTCTGGCAGAGGGATGCAGCCAGCTCTGGGGTGGGGCACGTCCCCCAGCGACCCCAGCCCCCGCACCGTGTCTCTCTCCCCCACTTTCAGGGTCTGAAGCGGCTCTGGCAGAGGGATGCAGCCAGCTCTGGGGTGAGGCATGTCAGGCAAAGCGCAGCTCTTTGCAGAGTCCCCCACCCCCGTCCTTGGGGCAGAAGAGGCCCCAGCGCCCTTTGCCCAGGCTCCGAGGCTATCGGCTCTGCTCCCCTCCTGAGTTTTATGGCAGGGCAGCAGGAGCCGCTGATAAGGCCAGAGCCAGCTGCAGCCTCCAGCCAGGAACAGCTTCGAGCAGGGACCACAGCAAGGGAAGGGCAGTAAAAGGAACGTGACCAACCCTCCCTGCTCCCCAGGGGGCAGCCTCTGCCCTGCCCTGTACAACCCCTTCCCCTCCCCGAGCCCCAGAACTCAGGAGTCCTGGCGCCGAGCCCCCTGTTCTAACCACTAGCCCCCACTCCCTTCCCAGTGCTGGGAGGGAACCCAGGAGTCCTGGCTCCCAGTCCCTGCTCTAACCACTAGACCTGCCCCTCCTCCCCTAGGGGCTGCTGGCAGTAGGTGGGGACTGACTGTCATGGTCTCCTGGAGCCCGATACAGAGCTCAGTGTCTCCCCATCAGGGAACCCCACCAGGTCCCGCCCAGCCGGGCGCTGGGCCCCGGGCCCCCCTGGCTGCGGGCTCATGGGAACAGAAGTGAACTGACAGAGGCATCTGGCAGTGGTGAGACGCAGGGGGGGCTCGGAGCCAGGACTCCTGGGTTCTCTCCCTTCCTGGCCCTGACATCACTGGCTCCCTCCCCACCCGGCGCACAAGAGCCCGGGGCACTGCCCTCCCTTCCTGCTCGAACCGCTCACCCACCCTGGGCAAACAGGGGCAGCTGGTTACTGGGGACCTCCCGGCTCTCACCCTCGGGGCCTTCCCCAGGGGCAGGGCAGGAGGTGGCGCCGAGAGCCCCGGCCCCCCCAACTCTTTGCAAACCTTGGGCCTGAGCCAGCTGCCGCACGGCCTAGGGCAGCAGTGGTTCCCCAGACCCGTCCCGAGCCCCTGAACGGAGCTGGGCTGAGGCCGTGCCCAGCCACATGGGGCACTAGGCTCGGGGGAGGGGGCTGTAACCCCCCCTTCAAAGCACTGATCGACCCCCCAGTGCTCGGCTTCCCCCCCGCCCCCACCAAGCAGCTCCCAGGGGAGCTCCCACAACGTTTGCACCAGGGAAAGAAACTTTATTGGTTCAAGACACTTAAAAAAAAAAAGAAAGGTCAGACAGACGGACCCTGGCTTTGCCCAGGGTTATCACAACAGCAGCTGACAAACCGCCACCCCCCACACACCTGCCGCTGGGATCAGAAACCAGCACCCCTGGGGCAGAGCTCGGGGCAGTTATGGGGGTAAGGGGCAGTTCAGCAGCACCCCCCGACACCCCCCTTTGCCGGCTACCCGCAGAGCCGCAGTCCCCCACCCCGCTCCCAGGGGGACGGCACAGGACAAACACGGCTGGCTTGGAAGGGGTTAAGGCCTTGGGAGGGGGTGAAAGGGGGATTTGTCATGGGGTCCCCGTGCCATGGGGTGGGAGGGGACCCCTGGCCAAACCCCCATTCGGCCAGGGATGTTTTTATACTAGTGCAAACATAGCAGTGAGCGGGCGCAGCCCCCCAGAGACCGGCCCCCGCCTGCCCCACACGTGGGAAGCTCCAGTCCGCGGCTGCAGCTGGCTCTGACCCCGCCTAGAGACTGCTGGGGGAGGGAGTGCCCGGCTGAGCCCCCCGCGGTACAGACACCACCCGTGCCCCGGCCAGTCCCTTCCACAAAGTGCCCAGCGAGGGGGAGGATTTAAACCCAGCCGTGGGGCTGGGCCAGTTTGGGGGGGGCTGGTTCTGCCCCTCCCCAGTCCAGCGGGGCAACCCTCCTGCAGCGGTTCACTCCCTGCCCCATGCAAACCAAAATCCTCTGCCAAAGGGGCTGTGCTGGGGGGGATCCTCCCCCACCCCCAGCCAAGACAGACTGTCCTGCAGGGAGGCAGCTTGAGGGGATGAGATTCTGGCTCTCCCCACAGCAGGGAACCAGCCCCTGCTTTGAATTTGGACCCCCCGGATTGGGGGGGCCATGCAGACCAGCAGCCCAGGAGCACAGCCCACATGGGCATGGGTGGGGGAGTCTGCAGCCCGGCACAGCCACCCGCACGGCACGGGGCCTGTCTCCATTCCGCCGGCAAACACCCAGTTCAGCAGCCGCCCGGAGGCTCTTGAATCCACACCTGGATTGAGTTGTCCGTTCTCAGCCCAGCCCCCTTCACCCCCCAGCTGGAGGGTGGCCCCAGGGGACACGGGGGCGGGGGGCGGCTACCGCACACAGACGTACTTCTTCCACCAGGCCTTGGAGAGCGTCCGCACCTGGCTGGCTGTGCTCCGCGCCCGCCGGCTCCGGGCCTCGGCATGCCGCAGCCCCGCCAGGATGGCCGTGTCGAACACCTCCTTGAGGTTCTGCTGGGTCAGCGCCGAGCACTCCACGTAGCCCACAGCCCCCACTTTGTGGGCCAGCGCCCGGGCCGCCGGCTCGGCCACCGGCTTCTCCCGGCGCCGGGCCAGCTGGATAAGCACCTGGACGTCCTGGCGCAGGTCGCACTGGGTGCCCACCAGCAGCAGGGGGGCAGCGGGGCAGAGCCGGCACAGCTCCGGCACCCACTTCTCCCCCACGTTCTGGAAGGAGGTGGGGGCCACCACGCTGAAGCAGAGGAGGAAGACGTCCGCCTTGGGGTAGCAGAGCCGCCGCAGCGTGTCAAACTCGTCCTGGGGGGAAGGGGAGGGAGAGCCCCCAGTGAGTGCCTCCAGCCACCCTCAGCTGGACCCCCGGACCCGCCCAGCCCCCAGCCTGGGGAGAGGGGTTGTCCCGGTGTCCCTGATACGGGGGCTGGGGCCCAAGGAGAGAACCAACTTCCTCAGGGCCACACCTGGAGACAGAGGTGGATCTGGAAATAGAACCCAGGAGTCCTGGCTCCCAGCCCTCTGCTCTAACCACTAGCCCCCACTCCCCTCCAGAGAACCCAGAAGTCCTGGCTCACTCCCAGCCCCCCGCTATAACCAGTAGCCCCCACTCCCCTCCAGAGAACCCAGGAGTCCTGGCTCCCAGCCCTCTGCTCTAACCACTAGCCCCCACTCCCCTCCAGAGAACCCAGGAGTCCTGGCTCACTCCCAGCCCCCCGCTATAACCACTAGCCCCCACTCCCCTCCAGAGAACCCAGGAGTCCTGGCTCACTCCCAGCCCCCCGCTATAACCAGTAGCCCCCACTCCCCTCCAGAGAACCCAGGAGTCCTGGCTCCCAGCCCCCCGCTCTAACCACAAAACCCCGCTCCCCTCCCAGAGCTGGGAGAGAACCCAGGAGTCCTGGCTCCCAGCCCCTTGCTCTAACCACTAGCCCCCACTCCCCTCCAGAGAACCCAGGAGTCCTGGCTCCCAGCCCCCCCCACTCTAACCACTAGCCCCCACTCCCCTCCCAGAGCTGGGACAGAACCCAGGAGTCCTGGATCCCAGCCCCCTGCTCTAACCACTAGCCCCCACTCCCCTCCCAGAGCCGGGGCAGAGCTGGGCAGGTTGGTTACTTTGCCCAGCACCTCCCGGCTGACGTGCTCAGACGTGCCCGGGGTTTGAACAGCTGCTGGGGACGGGTTAAAGGGAGCTCCCAGCTGGGCTCTTACCTGCCCCGCTGTGTCACAGAGGTGCAGCCTCACGGGGGCGCTGTCCACCTGCACCACGGCTGCAAGGGGGAGAGACTGTTACCCCTGTAGCCAGATGCTCCCCCCCCCCCGACCCCAGGGACATTACGCTTCTCAAAAGCAGGTCAGTGGCAGAGCTCCCTCCCCGCCCCCAACCGCTACCGCCGCTTCCAGTGCTGGGACAGAACCCAGGAGTCCTGGCTCCCAGCCTCCCCCACCGCTCTAACCACTAGCCTCCCCTCCCCCCCCCCAAGCCAGGGATAGAACCCAGGAGTCCTGGCTCCCATCCCCGCCCCGCTCTAAGCACTAGCCTCCCCTCCCCCCCAAGCCAGGGACAGAACCCAGGAGTCCTGGATCCCAGCCTCCCCCACCGCTCTAACCACTAGCCTCCCCTCCCCCCCCGAGCCGGGGAGAGGACCCAGGAGTCCTGGCTCCCAGCCCCGCCCCGCTCTAAGCACTAGCCCCCGAGCCGGGGAGAGAACCCAGGAGTCCTGGCTCCCGTCCCCCCCGCTCTAAGCACTAGCCTCCCCTCCCCCCCAAGCCAGGGAGAGAACCCAGGAGTCCTGGCTCCCATCCCCGCCCCGCTCTAAGCACTAGCCTCCCCTCCCCCCCCAAGCCAGGGATAGAACCCAGGAGTCCTGGCTCCCATCCCCGCCCCGCTCTAAGCACTAGCCCCCGAGCCGGGGAGAGGACCCAGGAGTCCTGGCTCCCAGCCCCTGACACTGGTCTCCAGGGGGACTAAGGGGGGGGGGGTCCCATTCAGGGCAGTGGGGCGGGCAGAGCACCCCCCCCCCCGGCAGCGGGACCTCCGGGGGGATGCGAGGGGAAGGACCGTGCGCCCCGGGAGCGGGAAAGCCCTTGGCAGGTGCCCGGGCCGGGGTGGGGGGGGCGCAGCGCGGCCGGAGCCCGCCCGCGGGCCCTACCCGAGAAGCGGTCCAGCGCCGTGGGCACGTAGCGGGCCGGGTACCCGTTGGCGCTGTAGCTCAGCGCCAGGCTCGTCTTGCCCACGGCGCCGTCCCCCAGCAGGACGCACTGCAGCTCCAGCGCCCGCTCCGGCCCCAGCTCCAGCCCCAGGCCGGGCGCGGGCCGGTGCGGGGGCACCGGGGGGTACCCGGACAGCAGCGCCTGGGGGGCCATGGTCCGGCCCGGGCCCCTTGCGGGAAGGGGGTGGAGGCGGGAGTCAGGGGGTGTCCGGAGCCAGCTGCGCCCCCGTGCGCCGTGCGCTCCAAGCCGCTGCGCCCTGCCCCGCGCGGGCCTTTATAGCCCGGCTCATTTCCATAGCCCCGCCCCCAGCGGGGGGGGCACGCCCTGCACGCCGGGGGAGGTGGGGCACAAGGCGGGGGGGGGGGGGTGTCCCTGCCCAGACCGTGGGAATCCAGCCCCCCCAGCCCAGGCACTCCAGGGACCCTGGCTGAGCTGGGCACATCCTGGGCACGGGCTACCTGTCTCAGCCTGAGCCCTGAAACTCCCCCCCCAGCTCTGGGGCATGAGCCCCAATACTCCCCCCTCCCCCTGGCTCTGGGGCCTGCCCCACCTGGCTGATTCCCCTGGGAGAGACCATTTGTCACTGCGGCCCGGCCCGGCGACACCCACCACCCTGTCGTGCATTACTAGAAAACGGTCCCTCTCTGCTGAGGAGCAGGGTGGGGGTCTGCCCTGAGCCCCCTGCCCCGTGTGTTTGGGACACCGCCGCAGGGCGGGTCTATGGGGCTTCGCGCCACCTCCATGCACCAGCAGCACACGCAGGAAGAAGCCGGGCGCGTGTGCAGAGAGCGGCGCCTGTTATTGGAAACAGGACACGGTGCCAGGCCGATTCCAGGGACGGGTCACAAGGGCTCCAGGCAGGGCCCTGGCTTCAGCGAGCTGCTGAGCCGCTCTGCAGTTCCCACAACCAGCCCTAGCAGCCAGCGAGCTCCAGCGCTGGGGACGGGGGTGGTGGGGAGGTCTCAGCACCCAGCCCGCCGGGGCCCTGCTCTCGGTCAGGGCAGCGGGGAAGATGGGGCTGATTGTGGGGTGGGGGCCCCGGCTGTTGGTCGAGTTGCTGGGTGCTACCGTCATACACACAATAAATCTACAACCACCCCCCAGTTTTTTTGGCTGCCTTCCAGATTTTGCAAGGTGAGACCCATGTGCTCACCCCCCCAAAGTCCCGTTAGCCCGGGGGCACAGGAAAGGCACCAGCGGAAGGGAAGCCCCCCCCTTCGCCCCAGGTCTCCAGCCTGCTCTCAGCCTCCGGGCCAGGACCCGCAGGGGGACCTGCCGGCTTTGCTGCCGGTTGCGGCTTCGCTCGAGGGCCGGAGCTCCTGGCGGCTGCAGGCGGCGCAGACCTGAAAGGGCCCAGCCAGCCTGGGCTCCAGTGGCAGCCCCTTGGCTCCGACGTGCGCTAACCCCAGGGAATTAGCAGGGCAGGGGCTGACAGCCTCTGGCCCCAGTGCCCGGGCAGCCCCCCACATGGCCCCTGCCCTGAGCTAGAAGGGACCTGGCTCCGGGTCTCCTTCAGGCACCGCCTCTGCTGAGCCTGCCAGCTACCCAGAGCGGCACCCGCTTGTCTGCTTTCACTTTGAGCAGGCAGGTGAGAAACTACCTGCCCTGCGGCCCGCAGCCCCCCCCCCCTCAGCCCGGGGGGGGGGGGTAGCAGGGATCAGAAATCCTCATTTCCCGCACCCCAAGCCACACCCAGCCCCTTCACCCAGGCCCCAGCTCTGCTCGGGGAGGTGGGCACAGTGCGTGGCACAGGCAGGGCAGGGCAGCAGAGAATCTGGGGCAGGGCGTACGAAGGAGATTTCTATTTCCAGCCCGCTGCTCCAGGGGGACGACGCTGCCGCAGCAGCGCTGCAGCAGCCCCCCACATCCAAGGGGGAGCAGCAGTGGGGGAGGGGGGGAAACAGGGGATAGGAACATTCCCAAGTGCCCCACCAAGCTGGACACTAGAGGGAACCTCCCCTTCACCCCCAGGGCGCCCCTAGGGGCTGCCCCCCACCCCAGCCAGCAGGGACTCACTTTTCAAGCCAGTCAGGTGAACAGCGAGCCTGCACCCGCGAGACGCCCGTGCAGCTGCAAACAGCCCCCCCCGATCCGCTGCTCCTGCTTCCTCCCCAGGGAAAGACGGGGGCCAGCAAGGGTGCTGGAGGGGGGCTTTATTTAGGAGTGGCTGCAGGCGGGGGATGGTGAGGTGAAGCTACAAGGAGCTGCCCCCAGGGTGAGAGGGGGGTGTTATTGCTACAGCAAAAGGAAATTCACGCCTGCCCCCAGGGCTCTGGAACAGCAGCAGGGCCTGGGCCAAGCGCTGGAGCCACGGTGCCCAGGTCGGGGGGCCGGGAGCTGCGTGAGCGCTGGCAGCGGGGGCCGCGGCAGGACTCACTGGCAGGAGAAATCCCATTGCTGGAAGGGAAGAGAGAGTACAGGGATCAGACACGGGCAAGGGGGGGAGAAGACAAGCTGAGGTGGGGCTGGGAGCCAGGACTCCTGGGTTTTCTCCCCGGCTCTGGGAGGGGAATGGGGACTAGTGGGTAGAGCTGGGGGGGGCAGGGGCCAGGACTCTTGGGTTCTATCTCCAGCTCTGGGAGGGGAATAGGGACTAGCGGGTAGAGCTGGGGGGCCAGGACTCTTGGGTTCTCTCCCCGGCTCTGGGAGGGGAGTGGGGACTAGTGGGTAGAGCTGGGGGCCAGGACTCTTGGGTTCTATCCCCAGACCTGCCACCCCCGCAGTCTCTCCCCCATCTCAGGGGCTCAGTGCCCCAGGCATGGAGCGAAGATGCCAGCCGACCCCAGGGCCAGTCGCTCCGCGGTCTCTGGGTGGTGGCAGCCCCCATGGTGCGGGGAGCCTCCCCCCACCCCCCGCCATACTCAGGTGCCCACCTGCTGCAGTTCGGCTACTCACATCGGTTTTGACCTCCACCTTCCCCGGCCTGAGGTACTGGCTCTCCTGGACCACGCTGCGGGGAAAGAAGCCCAGGCGGGCGGGCTGCTCCCCGTAATAATCCCCCTGCACCTGCGGGGAGGAGATTGGGGGGTTAAGCTGGGGTGCCAAGACCCCCGACATCAGCCCTCCCCCACAGAACTGCAGCCTGGGCAGGGCAAACTCCCCCCCTCCATGGAGCCCCCCTGCCCTGCTGGGACCAGCCCCCCAGGACCTGAGACCCAGCAACCCACCAGCCTGCAGAGGGGCCCCGGGCTGAGATGGGAACCGGGGCTGGGCCTGGTGATTTGGGGGTGCGGGGGTCAGGCCCAGCCCTCTGCGTGGCCCTGGCTCCCGCTCCACCGGGGGCACGATGCCAGGGCGGGGGCTGATGCCCCAGCAGAGCCGAGGGAGCCGCTTCCTGAGCTCCAGCGCCCGCCTCCAGCCACTCACGCTGCCGCCCCAGAACAGCCGGCCGCGGCCCTTCAGCTTGGAGAAGACGTAGACGACCTGCCCGCGCTGGATGGGGATGAAGCGGCAGTCGGGGGCGGTGTAATCCTGCACGGCCACCGCGATGGAGATCGGATCTGGGGGGGGAGACAGAGGGTCATTCCCTAGGCCCGGGCACTGCCCCTCCACCAGCACCCCCCTGCCCCCAGAGGGGACCTACCCTGCCCCGTCCCACCCCTCAGGGCACAGCCCTGCTCCCCAGCACCGCCCCCCACGCCTGCCCCGTGCCACCCCTCAGGGCACGGCCCTGCCCCCCAGCACCACCCCCCACACCTGCCCCGTGCCACCCCTCAGGGCACGGCCCTGCCCCCCAGCACCGCCCCCCACAACCCCTCAAGGCACAGCCCTGGCCCCCAGAACCACCCCCACGCCTGCCCCGTGCCACCCCTCAGGGCACAGCCCTGCCCCCCATGCAGCCCCTCGGCCTTGGCACTGCCCCAGCCTCCCCCCCGCCTGGCGCACTTACGGCTGCAGTCGGCGTCCGCGCACAGCTTCTTCTCCGCCAGCTCGCCCAGCGGCCGGCCCCCCTGCAGCAGCCCCAGCAGGGCGCCTAGCAGAGCGGCCCAGGCCCAGAGCCGGGCGTTAGCCATGGTGGGGAAATGCAGCCGCCCCGGGCTCCGGCTGCCCACGCAGGGAGCGCAGCTTGGCCCAGCTGTGTGTCTAGTCACCGCCCTGAGCCATTTTCAGAGATCCCGGAGCAGCCACCCCACTGGGCAGAGCAGGGGCCGATTCATTCGGCAGGGGGCCCTTCGGCCGTGCTGGGCCTTGTCCGGCACTAGGGGGCACCCTTCCCCGAGTGGGGCTGATCCCCGGGCAGCGCGGGGCGGGGGGGGGACCCTGACACCTGTCGGGGGGACGGTGCTGCTGCAGGTACCAGGTTCTGGACAGAATGTCGCCCCTGCGGCCCCAGCCCAGACACCAGCCGGGGCAATGCCATGCTCTGGCCTTGTGGCTGTCCCAGGATAGGGCTGGTTGCCGCCGACTGCGCAGTGCTGCTGCTGCACGGCCCACCCCAGAGGTGGCTGCATGTCCACAACAGACAAGGCGTCTTCAGGCCAGGCCAGGCCACACAGAGAGCGAGAGGAGACACAATCCCATCCCCAGGCCGTGGGGCATGGCTAAGTCACCAGCTTCCAGTTCTCTGCCCCCTTCCGCTCCGCTTTTTAAATAATCCAGCGCCACAAACGCAAGCCAGGAGCGAGGGCGAGGGGGGCCGGCTGCTGACGCAGGGGCCGGCTCTCGGGTAACATACTGGGCCCATTGTCCACGTCTCTCTCCAGCAGAGGCCCACAGAAGGGGCAGGACCCCCCAGAGAAGGGGTTGAGAGAGGGGCACTGGCCAAGCCCTCCCACCAGCCCCGGGTCAGAGGGGAGCCCCCTGAAGCCCCCCCAGTTCAGAAGCTCCTTGTGGTAGCGGTGGGATCCCACTGAGCCAGCTGGCACCAGGTCACTACGTGGCACAAGCACTAGCTCCTGCCAGCGCCAGTCCTGGGCTCTGAGCTCCTGCTCTGCGACTCAACACACTAGACCCACGGGGGGCTGCTGGGAAGCCCCCGACCCCCCAGCACCTGCAGGGCTCCTCTCAGCCAGCCAGGGGGTGAACAGACTAGCTCTGAAGCCAATGGAGGAGGTAGGCAGCCACCTCTGGGGGGCAGAGGGGGCACCTTGGTAGTCAACCCCCAGCCACTGGTGATTCCTCTGCCAGGCTGGGGGCACAACCCCTCCCAGGCACCCGCTTCACGGTGTTCTCTCCCAGCATGCAATGCTCCATCTAGCAGTGCATCCTGGGAGCTCTAGGCTGTGTGTTAAAGGAGGCAGGGACAATCTGCTCAGACCAGACAAGCGCTGCCCCCCCAAGGCTTCTGGGATAGTGGTGGAGTAAGCCCAGAATTCACCACTTTCACAATCACTGGGCTGGGAACAATTCCCTTCAGCTCCCGCCAATGCCCCGCCCCTGCCAGGGGCATGGCTCAGAGCCATACCTCAGGACACACGTTTAAGGGAATGAGACTCCCCCGTGTAGAATCCGCCCAGTCGATTTCACCCCACCCCACCGGGGATCCCAGCGAAGAACGGGCGAGCCGCGGCACAGGGAGGTCACAAAGGGAGCTTTTATTACAGAACAGAAAGCGCCAGGTGCAATGTCTGAGCAGCAGACTCTGGGTACAATGCTTCAGAAGGGTTTTAGCCGCCCCCACCCCCTGTACCAACCATCCCACCACGAACCAGCTCCAGGCTCGTCGCAGACGCAGGGATCACCAGCTGGCGGCGCTCCAGAGTCACCTACCCACTCTGAGCAGCAAGGCAGCGTGGCGTGCAGGGGGGACGCAGGTCGGACGCTTCCCCGCTGGCAGTTCACAAGGCTCTGGGGAACGGGGGAGTTTGGGGCTGGAAATCCGGTGGCCCTGAGGACAGACTTACCTTCCAGGGAACTGGTAAAAACAGGGGGGGGGAACCAGGTTCAGAAGAGACTGACTGGGGGAGTGGGGAGGGGCAGTTCTGGGCCTGGGTTGGGGGGCTTCACTTCTTGGCGAAGGAAATCTTCATGGCGTTGCTCTGTGTGATCTTGAAGCCCTGGAGGGCGTCGCGGGCGGCTCCGGCCTGCACCTCGTTATCGAACTCCACAAAAGCGATGTCGTGCCGCCCGGGCACCAGCCGCACCTCCTTGAACCCCGGGAACCTGGGGGGGCAGGACCCGGCTGTTAGAGGGGACAGGCCCCCAGATCACTGGCACCCGCTCCCCTCCGCTGGCCTCCCAAACACCATGCTCCCCGCTCTCCCAGACCACCCACTTGCACCAAGGTTTGGCCCCCCCACTCGGCCCCCCCCCCCGGCTCCCTCAGGGCCCGCACTCACTGATTGAAGAGCATGGACAGCATCAGCTCGTTGGTCTCCTCGGGGAGGTTGGTGAGGAAGAGGATGTGATTGGGAGGGTTCTCAGAGAGCTGCGAGGGAGAGAGCGAGCAGGGGTCAGGCTGGAGCCCAGACGCTGCGAGCGCCGCCTGGATGGGAGGGCTGAGAACCCCGCAGGGCGGCTCCAGCCAGACGCACACAGCAGAGGCAGCGCCAAGCGAGGCCGCCCTCCCTCCCCCCCCGCCAGGGCGAGTGCCCCCTGCTCTCCATGCAGAGGAGTCCCCTGGGACTCAGCATCTCTGGCTTCTCGGCTGAGGCGAGCAACGAGCCGGGGGGGCGGGACCTTACCCCTCAGGGAGCGTCCCACAGCACCTCGCGAGTTCTCTTCCGCTCCCCACTGGAGCCAGTACCTTGGAGGGGAAAAGCCCTGTTCCCCAAGCCCCACCCCCAGAGGGAGGTTTGCCCCAATCGGACACAGCCACTGCTACCTGCTGCCGGAAAGGAGCCGGAGCCAGGCCAAGCTCTGTCATACTCACCGGCTGGGTAGGCGGCATCTGGCCAGGCATCATCTGCTGAGGCGCCATGGCCCCTGGCGCGATTCCTCCGGGCGTCATGCCAGGTGGGGGGATCATACCCGGAGGGGGCATGTATGGAGGCTGGCCTGCCATGTGGTGCATCATGCGGGGGGCCTGGTTCATTGGCGGCATTCCCTATAGGGGGGAGCGAGAGAGAGCCCAGCTTCACAGCACGACCCTGGGCGCTGACCTGCCCCGGAGCCCTCGGGGGCTGCCTGGGCCCAGGCCTGGCATTCACATCAGAGCCCGCCGCTGGCCGCAGACGCTAACCACAGCCGGCTGGGGCCAGCAGACTCAGGCCGACTCCTGAGAGCAGCCCGAGACCGACCACGCCGGCTGCGCTAGGAAAGGCTCCCTCAGGCCCCGAGCTCCGGCTGCCAACCAGCCCCTGCTCTGGGGCAGTGGCCCAGGCAGAGACGCTGCTCACGTTACTCACAGGGACAGCTCCTTGCACTGCGGCTCCCACCGGAGCAGCTGCCCCAGGCATCTGTTTCTTGACGACGGGCGTCTCGGGGCCCTTAGGCTTCCTCTTCTCCCGCTTGCGGTCCCGCTCCACGTAGGTGCCTTTCATTTTCGAGATGATGTCGGAGTCCGACTTGGCGTACTGGATCCTCTGGGGGCGGAGAGAGCGCGTCAGGGGGAGCACGGCCGAGCAGCGGCTCAGGCAGTTCCAACAGCACCTGCCAGACGGCCACCGCCAGCCCGGGGCGGCACGCAGCACTCACCATCGGCTTGTCGTAGAAGGGGAACCCCTGCATGGACCTCAAGGCGTTGGTGGCGCTGCTGATCTCCTTGAAGATGACAAAGGCTTGTCCCCTCATCTTCAGGCTCCGGGACACCAGGATATCCAGGATCTGGCCGAACTGGGAGAAGATGGCGTAGAGGGATTTCTTCAGCTCTAGGGGAGAGAGACGGAGCGTTAGGTACACGGAGCTCTGCACTACGAGGAGCTGGACGCAGACCGGGCGACTCCTGCGGCCTCGGACAGAGACACTCACCCCCCACGCCAGAGAGTGGGAGTCGCTTTTATCCCTCCAAAGCCCCTAGTCCTCCCTGGCCAGACAGCAACAGGTGAGCAGGAGCGGGGCTGGGAGAGCGAGTCCTCCAGACACCCCCCAGCTTCCCCCCAAAGCCCCTTAGCCCAGCCCCCCACATCGCCAGCTCCAGACAGGAACTCACTCACCATCCTTCTTGATCTTCTCATTGAGGTTGTTGATGTAGATGGTGTGATTGGGGCGGGTTTCCGGGACGGCCATCGTCCTCGGCACTTACACACCAGCGGGGTCTGAGCAGACGAGACGGGAGACGGTAAATCGAGGCGAGCGCGCAAGGGGGAAACCGGCTGCAGGCTCCCAATACCACAGCAGCCAGGTGACCCGGGGTCACGGCCTCAGACGATCCCCGGCCTGCGCCCCCGGGGCCAGACCGGCACGAGGAGCTGGAGGCAGCGACCCCACGGGCTCGGGGCTGCTCCAGGCGCGGGGGTTAACCCCACCCCACCCCCCCCCCAGACGGGCCCACGCGGTGCCTCAGGAGGCAGCAACGCGACGCCACGATCGGGGGAGGCAGCTCGTGGTCAGGGTCTGGGGCCATGACCCTATGGGGGGGGGGGGCAGCAGCCTGGGCTCTAGGGCTCAGCCCCCCCCAGCCCCCGGGGAGCCCCCCAGCCGGTCCCCCCAGCTCCTGCCACGGGCTCCCAGCCTGGCCATGGCGCCCCCCCAGGGGAGCCCTCAAGAGGCGCCAGGCCCCGCCCCCAGGGCCAGGCCCCGCCCCCAGTGGGGGAGGGGGGCACAGGCTGAACCCCCCGTAGGACCCGGATGTAGGAGCTCGGGGGCGGGGCCCCAGACCAGCCCCGCCCCCAGAAAGGCTCCGGTGGCTGCGGGCCCGCCGCCCCCGCCCGGCCATACTGGGTCACACAGGCCGGGCGCTGCCCCGCGGCCCGATCCCCCCCGGCCCCGCGGCCCGATGGCGCCGCCCCGCCGCGGCCCCTCACCGATGGAGTCCGCAGGCCCAGCGCCGCCCGCCGCCGCCACAGGAGCCCGCCGAGAGACACGAGCCCGCCCACGGTCCGCGCGAGCCAATCACGAGGAAGCAGCGGCGGACACATGAGCCTATAAAAGGGCGCCTCGCCGGCCGCGGCCAATGAAAGGTCTACGGCCTCGCGTGTGGCAGGCCAATCAAAGCAGGGCCACGGCCTGTAACATGACCAATCAAAAGGCGGTTCTCAATCGTTATCCCGCCCCCCTAAGGCGGGGATTTGGTGTTCGGCTCGGCAATCCCGCCTTCCGCCCAGAGCCGGCCATTGGCTGATTGGAGGTGTCAGTAACCGCGGTTATCACATTTGATTGGCGGTATTTGTCACGCGACCCGGAAGGGGCGGCTGAGAGGCGAGTAGCTGGTATCCAATCACGTGATCGGATTCACCCCGCCGCTGCCTGCTCAGCCGGCGGCCGCCATTTTAGGAGGGGCGCGAGCGGGACGCCAGGCGGGCGGGGCCCTGAGAGCGCCCCCAGCGGCGACCCCGGCCCCATGACCTCCGACCCCGCGGGGCCACGCCCCCACCCCACGCACAATGACCCCTCGGTGACCCCTGACCCCGCGAGCTGACCCCTGACCTCTGACCCATACCCCAGTGACCTTGGTTCTAGTCTGCGCCCTTTCACCTCCTGCTGCCCCTCCCCCAAAGCCAGGGTGGGGATGGCCCCACCCCCACCCACCCCCCAGCGGAGCCCTGCCCCACCCCTGCCCCCGCCTGCCCCCAGCAGGGCTCTGCCCCTCCCCACCCCTGCCCCCACCTGCCCCCAGCAGGACCCTGCCCTCCCCACCCACCCTCCAGCAGGGCTCTGCCCCTCCCCACCCCTGCCCCCACCCACCCTCCAGCAGGGCCCTGCCCCACCTCCTCCCCTCCCCCTCCCAGGCTGCTGCCCACCTACGGGCTCGACAAGGCCAAGTTCTTCAAGGCGGCCCTGGAGCGAGCAGCCCCAGCGCCCGGCAGTGGGGACGACGTCCGGGAGCTGCTGAGCCGCAGGAAATCCAGGTCGGGCCCCGGGCCGGGATCCCCGGGCTGGTCTCGCCTGCTGAGCGGGGCTGGGGCTGGGGCCGGGTGGGCGACCCACCAGGCAGAACCCAGGTGCCAGGGGGCCCATGCTGCAGGGAGCGGGATGGGGCAGCAGGGGGCGCTCTCCCCGGCAGGCAGGGCTGGCCCCGGGGCAGCACTAGGGGGTGCTGTGCTATGGGGCTGGGGGCTCAGCAGGGGGTTCTCTCCCCTCACAGTCAGCCCTGACCCTAATCCTCAGGGTGGCAGTGGAGGTCTCTGTGTTGCTGGAGGTGCCCATAATTCGAAAGAGACATAAAACTTAGTTTCTAGTCTCTGCTCTTTGCCTCAAAGTCCAGGTGTGGTGAACCCTGGTGTCCCGGCCAGGCCCTAATGAGCTAATTCCGTTTTGCCTCCCTAAATTCCCAATGCAGGGCCAACTGGGTACAGGACCTTGGGCCACTTCCTGTCCCATAGTGGGGCAGTGCCGTGTGGCTATCACACAGCCCAGAGGTAGCCGCAATCCCAGCGGCAGCTGAGGTCAGCTCTCTGCTTCATTCTCCCAAAGCGCTCGGCGAGGAGACGAGAGCGTCTCATGAATTACGCAGAGGAGGAAGTGGTGGTGAGTGGGGGCTGGACGGCAAATGGCCAGTAAGTGTTTGCCTGGTTCTGTCTTCCAGCTTTAGCGGGCAGTTCAAGTGGCTCCTCTACAACAGGCCGGTGCCTTCCTTAATCCAAGAGGGGCCTCAGTGAGTATTGCAACCGCTTCCTCTCTGTCAGGGCAAACGCAGGCCGAGGCGCTTTCCCCGGGGGCTGGACCCACCCAGGGGCAGGGGTCTCAGTCCCATGGATCTACAGCCTCCCTGCTTGGTCCCTCCCAAGCAGTTGCCAAGAGCTCTTCTGTGCCTGGGCCTCAGGGGGAGCGTAGAGATGGCCAACCTGGGTCTGAGCAGGGAGCCAGCTGCCATGGGGCCGGGTCCTGTATAAACCTCCCAAAAGACAGGCCCCGCCCCACAGCCCCGCAGTCTAGGTCGAAGAGAAGAGCTGGCCAGTGCAGATGGACAGGGAGCACGGGAATCAAGGAGGCCGTACCACTCGGCGAGGCGGGGAGGGATCTCCGCCCACCAGGGCCTAACCACTGGGAAGTCTGTTGGAGCGTTTCCCGGCGGGGGCAGGAGGCCGAGGAGGGAGCCATGCGGATGTTTACGGAGAGCTCTGCCCAAGCAGTGGGAAAGGGATCGTCAGCAGGTAGCACAAGGGCGGATGGGTTGGTCTAAACCTAGCGCCCGACTCGCGATCTGCCTTTAAAAACCCCACACTTCGCCTTTTCCATCTCAAACGGGTGCCCCCAGGCACAGCGGGAGCTCCCCCGAACCCCAGCCTGGGGGGGGGCAGCCCCAGCGAGCCGCACCCTCCCCTGGAGGAATGAAGGCCTTGCTGGAGCTAGCATCTGGGGCCAGACGGCCCGTTCGCTAGCCTGATCTCCTGGGTGGCCAGGCCCTTCGGTCTCACCCGGTTACCGCTGTGCTGAGCCCAGCGAGTTGCGTTGGAGCAAAGCATTTCAGTCCTCAGGGGCTAAGACTGAGGTGCCACCGCTGCCCCAGGCCCCTGTGATGGCAGGGAATCGACGCAGTGAGACGTGCCCAGATGAGCCCCGCCGGTGACCCGCGCCCCAGGCTGCAGGGGGAAGAGGCCTAAGGACACGGGAACCCAGGGAAGCGTTCCCAGGCTTGCAGAGAAATACCCGTCTCCGAACCCAGCGGCCTGGGAGGGGGTCTGGCCGAGCTCAGCCCGTGGGACCCAGGCTCCCTGCAATGTCTCTTCTCTCTCCCCCGCTAGGTGCGGGCTGGTGGCGCTGTGGATGGCGGGCTCCCTCCTCAGCCTGTCCCAGGACGTCTCCCTGGAGAGGATCGTGCAGGTGGCGCTGGAGAGAGGCTACACCGCCCAAGGGGAAATGTTCTCAGGTCGGTGGCTGGTCGCCCGTGGCACGTTGGGGGTTAAAAACTCCCTCCTTGCGCTAGGCCACAGGCGCTGGGCTGGGCACCAGGGGGACCCTCCAGACCCTGGTCTGCGTTGCGGCTGCGTGAGGAAGCGCCCAGAGGTGGTACGTAGCGCAGGGCACGAGGGCTTTGCCCCTAGAGCACTGCTGGGGACCGGACCCCTTCCCGGAAGGGCTCGACGCAGGGGAGCTGGGTGCCGTGGAACAGCCCGGGCGGGACAGGAGGTCAGACCAGATGGTCTAATTGTCCCTTCCAGCCTTATTCTCTGAACCCTGCTCTCTGCACGGCAGCAGCTCCCGCCTCTGTGCCCCCAGCGGGATTAGTTTGCTTGAAAACTTGCAAGCTCCTTGATTTAGGGGAAACCCCCGCAGCGGGGCTGTTAATTTGCCACGAGGAGCGAGCGCTTGGAGGTTTCTGTCCGAGGCAGAAGGTTCCTCTGGAAGCCGGGTCTGGCAGCGGGAGCCTCGCTAATGCCGGCCCTGAGTAGTCAGAGATCATGAGCGTGTGCCGAGCACTTGGGGCCGGCCAGGTTTTCTCCACGGCCAGCAGGGCTGGACACTGGCATTTCCAATGAAAGTTGAGGATTTTGTGGAATCCCAGGACTCCAGGTGGTGGAGCTTTGTCAGGAAAAACACCAGCTATCGTTGGGCTGCTGATAAAATCCTGAGTGCAGGCCCCAGTGAGCCCGGCCTGTATAAATGCCATGGGGCCAGGGGCCAGCGTTGTGTGTTCTCTCTGATTCCTCGAGTCTCAGGCTGGCAGGGACCGTTGGGAGCAGCTGGTCCGACCTCCCGTAGAACATGGGCCTTCCCTGAATTCGCCCCCGTGTGAACAGGAGCTTTCCGAAACCCCCCCATCTTGCTCTGACCAGCTCCAGTGCTGGAGAACCCGCCGCTGCCCTGGGGAAATCGTTCCAACGGTTCCTTCCCCTCCCTGTTACAAACCTGCCTGAATGTGTCCAGCTTCACCTCCCAGCTGCTGGGTCCAGGCTGCAGAGCCCTCGGTTATCCCCATGCGGCTCACGTGCCCCCGGCAGTGTGTTTTCGGAGCGCTGCTTAGGGGAGCAGGAAGCCGGGCCCATGGCCCGAGCTCGGGCTGCGCTGCTGGGGGTGGCCCTCGGGCAGCTTGAATTCCTGTCCCTGTCCATCCCAGCGGCTGACATGGCCCGGCTGGCCGAGGAGCTGTTCCAGTGCCGGGCCGAGCTGCTCTCTGGAGGTCTGGAGGGAGAGAACCGGGGCAAGATCCTTCGCCATCTGACCGCTGGCTGCCCCCTGCTACTGCCGTATCCTTCCCGTGCGCGGCGACCCCATGGGGTCCGCACCGCAGCCTGCACGCTCGGGCGGGGCTGGGGCCGTTCTGATACCCCTGTAGAGTGGGCCTGGGGGTGTCATTTTAGAGGCAGATGCGGCCACTTCTGGGGTGGGATGTGGCCACATCTCTCATGTTTCCTCTTCCTGGCTGCAGTGCGGGGAGATGAATGTGGGGCAGGGGCCTTCTCCCTCCCCGTGGTTAAATGCCCCACCCACGCCTACCCCCCTGTGTCCCACCCGTCTGAGGCAGCCGTTGCGGTGGCTTCCAGAGCCCGCAGGTTCGGGCAGCAGCAGATTTCATGCTCCAGCCCCTCTCTGGTTGGGGAGGTTTAGCAACCCCGTGTGCCCAGTCAGCGCCTGGTGGGGAGGGCACCTCTCCAGGGGCAGGAGCCGGGTGCCCAGAGCCGGGGCAGCCTGCTCTCCCCCGTGCCCCTTCCTCGCCAGCCGGCCCGCCCCAGCCCCCTTGGCAAACCTTAACGGGCGTCCCAGCTACGACGAGGACTCCAACCACGAGCCCTGCAGGCGACGCGGCTACAAAGCCCACTGGGCCGTCGTCTCAGGTACGTCCCAGCAGCACGGGCTGGGGACGGCTTCTGGGGCTCGGCCCCCTCCTGCCCAGGCCGTTTGCCCTGTTCCCGGGCAGCTCCCTGCAGCCGCTGCGACCTGCCCCGGTCCACCCCCAAACTTCCCCACAGAAGGGCTTGGGGCTCCCAGCACCCTACGGCTGGGGCGCCCCGGTCAGAGGAGGGCGAGTTGGCCTGGCTGCATTTCCCAGGCTCGCCACAAGGGGGCGGCAGCTGGCCGGGCACAGGGACCCATCCGGGGGGCTGCCCCCCCGCATGGGCCGTGACCCCAGGGGCGTGGCGGGGCTGCTGGGACAGGATGGAGCTGCCCTGCGGAGACTGGCTGGCTCCTCTCCCCCTGCAGGAGTCCTGCTGGGCCTCAAGGGCGGCGCCCTCAGCCCGGCCTGCCAGGAGGACGGGGAGATCTCCGGCCTCTTCCGCCCCGGCCCGGCCTGCCCCCCGCCCGCCCCGGAGGACGTGCTGGAGATCTACCTGCTCTCCAAGCAGGGCAAGAGCTGGCGCCCCCAGCTGTGGAGCTACCGGCAGGCGCACGAGAGCAACGCCCAGCTGACCGACTTCTGCCCCAAGCGGGCGGGCGACGGCAAGGTCTACGTGGTGCCCGCGGGAGGCGTGAGGGCAGGGCTCTGCGGCAAGACCCTGCTGCTGTGCCCACGGACCGCACAGAGCGCCCTGCCCCAGCCAGCCGGGCCACCCCCTGCTGCCGAGCGCTAGGAGCCCCTGGAGCACCGGGCGGAGGAGACGCCCTGCAGCCAGCCGGGCCCACCCGTGCTACAACGGACAGCGGAGCCTAGTGGGTAGAGCACTGATCTGGGACTCGGGGGGCCTGGCTCTGCCTCTCTTCCCCTCTCTGTGCCTCAGCTTCCCCTCTGCAAAATGGGGCCGATGATCCAGCCCTCCTTTGCAGAGCGCTTGGAGGGGGAGGGGCAGGGTGCATCATACTCAGACCCACTGAGGAGAGAGCCGCTGGGGTTAAAGTGCCAGGTGCGGCCCCGGCCCCTTTCTCCTGTGCCGCAGGAAGCCCTGATGCCCGCCGGGCTGCGGCCAGGGGGGAGACGCAGCTATTCCAGGCCCTCTCCAGAGGAGCTGCTGCTATTCCACCCACTGACGCTTTTCAGATTGACCCAGATTCCTGCTTTGAGGCCACGGTGCCAGGAAACAGCAGGTACTTGTGGCCGGCTCTGAAAATAACTTCACGCTTCCTGTCTGCCACCCACCACTGTTAGCTCTTGAGAGCAGGGACTGGCTCTCAGTCGGGGTCTGGGCAGCACCCAGCGTGACGGGGCCCCAATCTTGGCCGGGGTCTGGCTGGCGCCCGGCCCGAGGGGGCCCCGATCTCGGCTGGGGTCTGAGTGGCGCCCGGCCCGAGGGGGCCCTGATCTTGGCCGGGGTCTGGGCGGCGCCTGGCCTGAGGGGGCCCCGATCTCGGCTGGGGTCTGGGCGGTGCCCGGCGCGACGGGGCCCTGATCTCGGCCGGGGTCTGGGCGGCGCCCGGCCCGACGGGGCCCTGATCTCGGCCGGGGTCTGGGTGGCACCAGGCCCGAGAGGGCCCCGATCTCGGCCAGGGTCTGGGCGGCGCTGGGCCCAATGGGGCTCCGATCTCGGCCGGGGTCTGGGCGGTGCCGGGCCCGAGGGGGCCCCAATCTTGGCTGGGGTCTGGGTGACGCCGGGCCCGAGGGGGCCCCAATCTCGGCCAGGGTCAGGGCAGCGCCCGGCGCGATGGTCTCGGCTCTCTCGAGTTGCTGTCATACAGCGAACTTGGGAACTTTGCCCCACGCCAGCAACGTGCATTAAAGACAAAGGCTGTTTGGTTTCCGCACCGGCAGGTTCTGTTTATTGTGACAGTTCCGGCCCCAGAGGCCTGGCCGTGTGCCCAGCTCCAGAGGGGCGGCAGAGCCCCACACAGAGGAATGGGCCAGGGCCAACACTCGGTCCCGAGAACGCCCTGCCTGCGTGCAGGGGGCAGGAGCATCCCTCGCTCCACTGCCACTGGGGGACCTGTTCAGAACCCCCCCTCCGCCCCAGGAGCTGACCCGCTCACAGCCTCGGGCAGCACGGTCGTGTGGGTTGGGTGCTGCCTCCTGGGTTCCATTCCCAGCTCTGCCACTGACCCCGGGCAAGCCTCTGCCCCACTCTGTGCCTCGGTTTCCCCTCCCACCCTTTGGACTGTGAGCTCTTCGGCGCAGGGACTGTCACTCCCGGGGTGCGTGCAGGGCCCAGATCTCGGCTGGGGACTCTGAGTGCTGCTGTCAGTTCCGCTGCGGGGCCCTGGGCTGGCCGGCAGGGACTAGCACCCATGGCAGCTGCTCTCCGAGTTTGGAACCAAAGGCTCGGAGCCAGTGGCTCAGCCGGGGCAGCCGCATTTCCAGCACGCGGGCCCTTGTGACTCAGGTGCGGCGCGTGCGTCCCGCGCCCTGGGCCGGGAGCCTGGCAGAGAGGTGGCCCGCGGCTGGCGAGAGCCCGGGGCGAGCCCAAGGCTGGGCTAGGAGAACCACCCAAAGCTGGCAGGGGAGGTGGCGTCCCGGTTGGTTCTCAAAGGGCCGAGACCCCTGTAAAGACGGGCCGAGCTTTCCAGCTCTCCAGCCGCCAGGAAAACCACCCCCGGGTGAGAATAGACTCAGCCACAGGCAACCCCTGAGCTCCCCACGGCGGGCGCAAGCTTCGCAGTAACTCGGGGTTCTCATTTCCCGGCCACGGGCCGGCGGAGCCTCCTTGCCACAGCAGAAGAAAGTGCAGGGGGTGGAAATCGCCGGCCGCACCCGCCCCTCCAGCAGGGGCACAGATGCTTCAGGGGAAGGGCCGAGAACCCTGCAGCTGGGGGGCGACCTACCGCCCGGGAGGGTCGCGCCAGAGCCCACAGCCGCCTGCCACACCAGGGCCCAGTCGCTATTGCCAAAAAGTCTTTGCAAGTGTCTTGAATTTACCATCCCATGAATCGGTAACGTGGAGCTGCTGCTCCGCCCACGGGCAGCTCCCGGCAGACCAGGTCCCCTGGAGCAGCCCGCTGGTGGGGCTGGCTCCGATACCAGCAGGGGCAGGAAGTGGGGCTGGGAGGCCTCCCCCCCAACCCAGCTGAAGGAAAATGGGCCGTGAACAGGAGAGGGGCCCAGAGGATCCGGGCCCCGTTCGGTTCCAGCTGGCGTCACTGCCAGGGCCTGGAGTGCAGGATCGCTGAGCCAGTGCCCCCCAAAACGCTGGGGTCTCCCGTCGAGCGCCCCAAAGCTCCAGCGCCGGGGGCCAATCTCGGCCTTCCCAGGGTTCCCCCGGCCTCACTCTCCCTCGGGCTGGGCCGCGGAACGAACAGCTGAGCAGGAAGCGGGACCAGTTCTTGCCCCTTCCCGTTAGCTGGTGTAAACCGGGTGCCCTGACGTCTGTGTGACGGGCCAGGCGCTGCCCCATCCTGGCCCCGGCGCGGGGCCGTGCGAGCCGCCGGAAGCCGGCCCGGGCGGACGGGCTGTAGCATATCTGGCTGTATAAATAAGAGGCAGGGAGGGCACCGCACGGCAGTGCCCGGCTATTGCCCAGAGCCGGGGCTGGGTGTCCCGGCTCAGGCCTGCGCCATGGTGCTGAAGATGGCGATGAGATTGTCCAGCCCCCAGAGGTAGCCGTCCTCCCGGTTCCCCTCCACCCACGGCAGCCGATGCGTCAGCGTCTGCCCCCCGGCCAGCGGCACCGTCTTGCCGAAGTCGATCATCCAGACCTTGGCCAGCCCCGTCCGGTCATGGACGAAAAGCAGAGAGCTCCCCACCACCTGTTGGGGGGCAAACGGAGCTCAGGGGGGAGGGGGGGCTGGGAGCCAGGACTCCTGGGTTCCTTCCCTGGGGCTGCCAGTGGGCAGGAGAACAGACCCTGCATCCTGGCGCGTGTGCCCAGATCCCCAGGGTGAGGGGCACTCGGCAGGGAGCGCCTCCCCCGCAGGCCGGCCGCCTCCCCCAGCCCCACGCCCAGCCAGAACCTACCTCGTGGGTCGTGAAGAACTCGGACTGCTCCAGCGCCGCCCGCAGCTCCTTCAAGCGGCCCAGGTAGTTTGTCTGGGGAGGAAGAGGGGAGGTGGGGAGGTGAGGGCAAGGGTGCGGCGGGAGGCCAGCAGGGGGCGATGGCGCTGCGGCCCCGAGCACTAGCCAGGCCCAGCCCGTCTGGGCCCTGGCAGGGAGGGGAACGTGGCTGCCCCGATCTGCAAGTGCTGGCCCCAGCGGTTCAACAGGGGGCGTCCTCCCCTGGCAGGCAGGGCTGGCCCCAGGGCGGCGCTGGGTGGCAGGGAGTGGGGCGGGGGGCTCAGCAGGGAGCACTCAACCCAGGCAGTTGGTGCTGGCCCCAGGGCAGCACTAGGGGGCACTGTGGGGCAGGGAGCGGTGGGGGCAGCAGGGGGCGCGCTCCCCCGGCAGGCAGGGCTGGCGCTAGGGGGCGCTGTGGGGCAGGGAGCCAGGGGGCAGCAGGGGGCACTCTCCCCTGGCTGGTAGGGCTGGCACTAGGGGGCGCTGTGGGGCAGGGGCTCAGCAGGGGGCACTCTCCCCTGGCAGTTGGTACTGGCCCCAGGGAAGCGCTAGGGTGCGCAGTGGGGCAGGGAGCCAGGGGGCAGCAGGGGGCGCACTCCCCTGGCTGGCAGGGCTGGCGCTAGGGGGCGCTGTGGGGTGGGGGACCCAGCAGGGGGCGCTCTCCCCTGGCTGGCAGGGCTGGCGCTAGGGGGCGCTGTGGGGCGGGGGCTCAGCAGGGGGCGCACTCCCCTGGCAGGCAGGGCTGGCGCTAGGGGTGCTGGGGCGGGGGCTCAGCAGGGGGCCCACTCCCCTGGCTGGCTGGGCGGGCGCTAGGGGGCGCTGTGGGGCGGGGGCTCAGCAGGGGGCACTCTCCCCTGGCTGGCAGGGCTGGCGCTAGGGGGCGCTGTGGGGCGGGGGCTCAGCAGGGGGCGCTCTCCCCTGGCTGGCAGGGCTGGCGCTAGGGGGCGCTGTGGGGCAGGGATCCAGGGGGCGCTCTCCCCTGGCTGGCAGGGCTGGCGCTAGGGGGCGCTGTGGGGCGGGGGCTCAGCAGGGGGCGCTCTCCCCTGGCAGTTGGTGCCGGCCCCCGGGCAGCGCTAGGGTGTGCAGTGGGGCAGGAGGCGGGGCTAGGACAGCACTAGGGGGCGCTGTGCTGCCGCACGCTGGTTGAAATGAAAGTCTCACAGATACTAGCAGCCGCTGGGCCGTGCCCCAGAGGTGGCTGCATGTGGGCAGCGAAAAGCCCAAGCCCTGGGCGATTCCCCCCGGCCACGGCCAGCGGCACCACCGGGGAGCCCAGCCCCTCACCAGGATGGTTCTGTCGCCGTCCACGAAGTCGCCCAGCGCCTGCACCACCTGCTCGGGCAGCCGCGTCTTCTTGAAGTTGGTGCTGCAGGTGCCGTCGGCTTTCTGGGGACACAGAGACCCGTCAGGCCGGGGCCTGGGAGGCCGAGCGGGACACACGTGGCCCCATCAGACCCGCTCCCCCCAGACGTGAGCTCCCCTCCCCAGAGCCAGATACCCTGCTCCAGCCAGGCCTGCTCCGCCCCAGCCCGATGGGACCCCCCCCAGCCAGGCCTGCTCCCCCCCAGCCCAATGGGACCCCCCAGCCAGCCCTGCTCCGCCCCCAGCCCAATGGGACCCCCCAGCCAGGCCTGCTCCCCCCCAGCCCGATGGAACCCCCCCAGCCAGGCCTGCTCCCCCCCCCAGCCTGATGGGACCCCAGCCCGATGGGACCCCAGCCAGGCCTGCTCCCCCCCAGCCCGATGGGACCCCCCAGCCAGGCCTGCTCCCCCCCCAGCCCGTGGCCCCCACCTTGATGCCCTCGATGCGGAAGCCCAGCGTGGCGCTGGAGCTAAGCGACTCCCTCCACTGCATGTAGCGGGGCTTGAGCACGGCGCGCTGGGCGTGCTCCTCGGGCGTGGGCGCCCCCGGCTCCACCGCCACCATCTTCTCGTACATGTCGCGGCGCAGCCGGGGCTTCTGCCGGGCCTGCTCCAGCTCCTCCTCCAGGTACGTCCTGCGGGGGGCAGAGCGGGGATCAGCGGGGGGCGCTCACCCCACGGCCCAGCCCTCGGCCGGCCCTGGGCCCTGGGGTCTGGTACTCCCAGCGCAGGGCTCCTGGGTTCTACCCCAGCTGTGGGGTCTGGTGCTTAGAGCAGGGGGGGCTGGGAGCCAGGACTCCTGGGTTCTCTCCCTGGCTCTGGGAGGGGAGTGGGGGCTGGTGGGTTAGAGTTTGGGGGGCGTAGCTGAGAGCCAGGACTCCTGGGTTCTCTCCCCGGCTCTGGGAGGGGAGTGGGGGCTGGTGGGTTAGAGTGGGGGGGGGCTGGGAGCCAGGACTCCTGGGTTCTCTCCCTGGCTCTGGGAGGGGAGTGGTGTCTAGTGGTTAGAACAGGGGGGCTGGGTGCCAGGACTCCTGGGTTCTCTCCCTGGCTCTGGGAGGGGAGTGGGGTCTAGTGGTTAGAGCAGGGGGCTGGGAGCCAGGACTCCTGGGTTCTCTCCCTGGCTCTGGGAGGGGAGTGGTGTCTAGTGGTTAGAACAGGGGGGCTGGGTGCCAGGACTCCTGGGTTCTCTCCCTGGCTCTGGGAGGGGAGTGGGGTCTAGTGGTTAGAGCGGGGGCTGGGAGCCAGGACTCCCGGGTTCTCGCTGAGCCGGCTCGCCTGTGCCCCGCAGCCGGGCTCTCACCTGACCCCCATCTTGCAGTCCATGATGGAGGGTGTCTCGAAGGCGGCCAGCAGATCCTCCATCTGGTTGTAGCACTCGCCGTCCCGCTGCGCCAGCCCGAAGTAGGCGGGCACGTGGGGGCGCAGCGAGTCCCGCATGAGGCGCTCCAGGCACTGCTGCTCCCGCGGGCAGAACTTCTTCAGGATCCGCCCGTAGTCCCCGGCTTTGAAATTCCCTGCGGGGGAGAGAGGGGACGGCTGGTGTCAGGGGAGCCCAGACGCACCCCGGCCCGTGCCCGCTGGGCACACGGCGCTGCCTTCGCCAGCCCCCATTGGGGCTGGCTGCACCCCTCCCGCACTGGCTCGCCATGCCCCCCTCACCCGCATGGCCGGCGAGCTGCACCCATGGGTAGCGCCTCTTGAAGGACACGACGAAAGGCGACCAGTGGACCATGCTCTTGAGTTTCTTCCACGGCTTGTTCTACAGAGAAAGGCAGGGAGGGGGTCAGTGCCTGGGCTGCGAGCAGGGAGACCTGGCGGTGCCCCCCGTACTGTAGGAGGGTCCCAGCTGAGATCGCCCCCTCAGCCCCAGTGTGCCAGGTGCTGCACAGACCCCGAGTGAGAGCCCGTCCCTGCCCCGCACAGCTCACGGGAAGGATTGTTCTCCCCATGTTACAGGTGGGGAAACTGAGGCCCAGAATATCTGCGGCAGAGCTGGGAAAAGAACAAAAAGGGAGGGACTCCTCCCCCCAACCGCTGCTCTAACCACTAGACCCTGCTCCTCTCCCAGAGCTGGGGATAGAACCCAGGAGTCCTGGCTCCCAGCCCCCCCCCCCCAATGTCCTACAAGTGGGGCCAATCTGACCCCATGTACGCGGCTAGTTCGGAAGCTCGGCCGGGCCCACCCATTGGTTATGGGGGGGTTCCCGCCCAGGTGTGCCTGTCGCCCGCCCAGGCCCTCGACCCCTCCCGCGGGCACCCAGACACTGCGCCCTCCCCCAGCCTGTGGGCAGCTCCCCTCCGACCTGCGGCTCTGCCCCCTCCTGCATCGGCCCAGTGCAGCTGGTGTCTGGTCCCTGCTACCCGCCGGGGGCCCGGAGCCAGTCGCGGGTGGGTGGCTGAGGAGCCCAGGTCAGTGCAGGCGCTGCCCCACGGAGAGACGCTGGCTTGTCACCTCCGCTTGGTGCGGATCAGAGTCCCCATCCCTGCCCCCCGCCTGGACTTTCACCCAGGGCACAGGTCGCTGCCACACGGTGCGGGGGTGGGATCCCTACGGCTGCTGGCACCAGCTAGTCATGGAGCCGCGGAGAACGGCCCCCGCGCTGCCCCCTTTGACCAGGGACAGGAGTCGGGAGGGCCAGGCCAAGGCCACCCCCACCCCCATATGGCCCCTGCAGAGGGGACTCAGTCACCGGCAGCTCCAGGGGTCTGTCTGAGGGACAAGCCCATGTGGGCCTGCGTCTGGGAGCCAGGACTCCTGGGTTCTCTTCTCGGCTCTGGGAGGGGAGTGGGGTCTAGTGGTTAAAGCAGGGGGGGCTGGGAGCCAGGACTCCTGTGTTCTATCCTCATCTCTCGGAGGGGAGTGGGGGCTAGTGGTTAGAGCAGGGGGAGCTGGGAGTCAGGACTCCTGGGTTCTCTCCCCGGCTCTGGGAGGGGAGGGTGGCTAGAGCAGGGGGGGCTGGGAGCCAGGACTCCTGGGTTCTAGGGGTTTCTCAAGAGCACAACACAGCCAGGAGCCTCAGCCATTGTTACCAAACCAGCTCACGGCTGCACCCGCTTCACCCTTCCAGCAGACGCTCCCTCCCCCTGCCCCGCTCAGCGTTTCACCCAGAGAACTTCCCCCGGGCCCGGCCTGACGCACATTTTCCATCCCCAGCGCCTGGCGGGTTCTTGCTGACTCTGTGCGAGGCGGCTGGGAGCTCTGAGCAGAACCCTGCTGGCGGGATCAGGGCCGAGCACAGCAAGGCCGGGGCGGGGTGGGGGGCAGAACCAAGGGTTTGTACGAGGTCCCCTGGCTCTGCCACTGATGTAGGGGGCGGCCCTGGGCACCTCCATGCATCTCCCCAGGCCTCAGTGCCTCAGCAGTGACATGGGGAGAGCAACCTGCCCTTTGTTGCGCTGGGTGGGCAGAGCACCCAGCCCGGGTCAGGTGGCGCCCGGCCCGACGGGGCCCCGATCTCAGCTGGGGTCTGGGCAGCGCCCGGCCCGACGGGGCCCCAATGTCGGTTGGGGTCTGGGCAGCGCCCGGCCCGACGGGGCCCTGATCTCGGCCGGGGTCTGGGCGGCGCCCGGCCCGACGGGGCCCTGATCTCAGCTGGGGTCTGGGCGGCGCCCGGCCCGACGGGGCCCTGATCTCAGCTGGGGTCTGGGCAGCGCCCGGCACGATGGGGCTCTGATCTCGGCCGGGTCTGGGCGGCGCCTGGCCCGAGGGGCCCTGATCTCGGCCGGGGTCTGGGCGGCACCCGGCGCGACGGGGCCCTGATCTCAGCTGGGGTCTGGGCGGCGCCCGGCCTGACGGGGCCCTGATCTCAGCTGGGGTCTGGGCGGCGCCTGGCCCGAGGGGGCCCTGATCTCGGCCGGGGTCTGGGCGGCACCTGGCGCGACGGGGCCCTGATCTCAGCTGGGGTCTGGGCGGCGCCCGGCCTGACGGGGCCCTGATCTCAGCTGGGGTCTGGGTAGTGCCCAGCCCGACGGGGCCCCAATGTCGGTTGGGGTCTGGGCCGCGCCCAGCCCGACGGGGCCCCATCTTGGTCAGGACACCAAGGCTCCCCTGCTACCAGCTACGCGGCTGGGCCTCGCTTACCCGGGAAAGCAGCTTTGACAGGATCCCCCCTCTCGGGAAGCCAGTTTTCGCTGGATCTCAAATCCCCGTCCCAAGCTGCCCCATCCGGTAATTCCACAGCCCCAGCCCTGGCAGCCTGTACCTGCCCCGTCCCGCCCCGCGTCTGGGTGGCGGCGGGGGGCAGGGCAGGGAGTCAGAGCCTTGTCATGGGAAAGCAGAGGCAGGAGCACGTCAGGGTTTCCATCCCGACAGGTTTGTCTGCTCTGCATGTGACTGCCGGGGTGGGGGGGGGCAGGTGCGATCGGTGCTCAGCGTCCCGGCCCCTTTCCTGTTCCCCTTCCAAAGCACCGTAACGCCACCCGCGCCGCAGGGAGCATCAGCCGGGGGCTACGGGGGGGGGGGGGGAAACTGAGGCACGGAGCAGGGCCAACCTTCTACAAGCAGCCGTAGACAGAACCCGTGGGCCAGGGAGGCCGGCCTTGTGGAGGCCCCAGGCTGGAACCCAGGAGATCTGGGTCTGCCCTGAGTCGCTGCCGCCCTGCGAGGCAGGGGTAACACTGCTAACTAGCTAGCTGCAAACACCCTGGCACCGGCATCGCCCCACCGCAGAGAGACGGCACCAGGGCGGACGCCCAGGCGGCTGCGAGGCTCAGAGTGGGCGACCGAGGCCCCCGAAGGGTCTGGGAATAGAACCCAGGAGTCCGGCTCTGAAGGCCCCAGGCTCCTTCCCCCCTTCTCACCCGACCTGAGACACCCCATTTTCAGGCGGTTCCGAGAGCCCCTTTCAGGCTCGGAAAACCGCGGCTCATTCCCAGCAGCCGGGGCCCTGGGGGCTCGGCACACAGGCCATGGGGCACCCGCTGAGCCCGCCGCTGCGCGCCCAGCCGGGGCAGTGGCCACACGCAGGGGCGGGGGGGGGTGATTTGTCCCATGCTGGCGGAGCACAGAGGGCTAGAGGGGCCAACCCGATCAGCTCCCAGCTCCCCCGCGGCCCGGCGACCCCCCCCCCTGCAGCGCCCAGCCTCCCCAGGGAAACCAGGCCAGGTGCATTCACTCCACGAGGGGCCCGTGGGCTCCCGCCACCCCCATCCCAAAGGCTGGGAGCCAGGCCGGGGGCTGGGCAGGGCTCGGGGGCCTGGCTCGGGGCGACCAGTTGGCAGCTTTCAGGTCAAACGGCCCCTGAGGGCTGCAAGTGAATCCCTGGTCAGCCCGGGGCCAAAGGTCACACACGGGCAAAGGGCACCATTGGATAACAGCGCTCGAGAACTTCCGCTCATCCCAGGGGCCAGGACGCCTGGGTTCTCTCCCCAGCTCTGGGAGGGGAGTGGGGTCTAGTGGTTAGAGCTGGGGGCCAGGACGCCTGGGTTCTCTCCCCAGCTCTGGGAGGGGAGTGGGGTCTAGTGATTAGAGCAGGGGGCTGGGAGCCAGGACTCCTGGGTTCTCTCCCCAGCTCTGGGAGGGGAGTGGGGGCTGGTGGTTAGAGAAGGGGAGCTGGGGGCCAGGACGCCTGGGTTCTCTCCCCAGCTCTGGGAGGGGAGTGGGGTCTAGTGGTTAGAGCAGGGGGGGCTGGGAGCCAGGACCCCTGGGTTCTCTCCCCGGCTCTGGGAGGGGTGTGGGGTCTGGTGGTTAGAACGGGGGGGCTGGGAGCCAGGACTCCTGGGTTCTCTCCCTGGCTCTGGCACGACCCCTCTCTCTGCCTTCATGAGGCAGAGCCCCCCAGCTTGCCAGGGAGGGGCAGTGGGGCAGTTGCTGCTGGGGGGGTCCCTGGCTGTGTAACCCCCCCTCTGCTCCTCCCATCTGGGGGGGCAGAGCTGAGCCACCAGGGGCATCTGCAAAGAGCCCCCCCTGGCCTGGCCCCTGGGCAGGCAGCCAACGGGGGGGGCTCTGGAGTCCCCCCCTCCCATCCCATGGACAGACAAAGCCAGCGCCGGGATGAATCACTATGGCAACGCGCAGGAGAGCCATTGTCCTCTGGATAAAAGGGCAGGATGCCTGGGTGGGAGCTGGGAGCCCGGACGCCTGGGTTCTATCCCCTGGGGGAGGGGTGGGAGGAGTTAGAGGTTAGAGCCCAGATGCCTGGGTTCTATCCCTGGGGGGAGTTAGTGGTTAGAGCTGGGAGCACGGACGCCTGGGTTCTGTTCCCAGGGGGAGGGGTGGGGGGAGTTAGTGGTTAGAGCTGGGAGCCCGGACGCCTGGGTTCTATCCCCGGGGGGAGGGGTGGGGGGAGTTAGTGGTTAGAGCAGGGAGCCTGGACGCCTGGGTTCTGTCCCCGGGGGGAGGGGTGGGGGGAGTTAGAGGTTAGAGCCCGGACGCCTGGGTTCTATCCCTGGGGGGAGGGTGGGGGGAGTTAGAGGTTAGAGCAGGGAGCCTGGACGCCTGGGTTCTATCCCTGGGGGGAGGGGTGGGGGGAGTTAGAGGTTAGAGCCCGGACGCCTGGGTTCTGTCTCCCCCCAAAGTGTCCCGCTGTCAAGTCCCCTGCCCCCAGTGCCCCAGGTACTTACCCGGTGGGGGCTCCTGTCCCGCTGCTTCATGGCCTGCCAGCCCCACGGCCCCACACTTCCCCTCTGCGCCCGCTCCCTCTGCCGACGCAGCCTGAGCCCTCCCCTCTGGCTGGCATCCAAGCCTGGCGGGGGGGCCGGGGGGGTGACGACGCCAGGCGGTTGCCAAGCAGCCAGGCCATCTGGCAGAGAATTTTCCATGACAGCGATGGGAGCCAGGCCCTGGCGCAGGCAGGAGGCAGCCGCCGGGGGTGCTCTGCCCACCCATGGGGGTGGAGGGGGCGGGGGCAGGGCTGGGATACAGGACACCTGGGTTCAAGCCCTGGCTCGGCCCTGGCCCCGGTCCCTGCAGCCAGACTCAGTTTCCCCATCTAGTGTCTGGTCAGAGCGGGGGCCCTTCGGGCCAGGGTCCGTCTCGCTGTGTCGGGGGGGCAGGGGGGCTGGTTTCCACTGTGCAGGGCCCAGCCCCACAGGGACCCGACCGCCCTGAGGTCCATTTAAATGCCCCAGCGCGGGGGCAGGGTTCATCCCCCCATGGGGATTTTTGCTGCAGTGTATTTTTAAAGCCCACACGTGGGTGCCAGCGGCTGTGGGTTCACGTAGGAGTGTGTGTGGGGGGGACTGGTTACATCATCTGTTCCCCCATGACACAAGTCAGCCCCCCCCCCCGTGAGCTCCCCTCTGCCCCGGGGCAGACAGCAAACCAGCCAACGCAGGGCATTTACCCCGGCCGGGTTCCTGTCCTGCATCGGCCCGGGAGACAAGAACACAAACACACCCTGTTTGTCCTCAAACCGAGGCCAGGGCAGAAAATACCAGCAGCAACACCAGGCACGGGGCACCAGCGAGACACCGTGAGACAGCCGGCTGCAACCCAGGAGTCCTGCTCTAACCACTGGACCCCACTGCCCTCCCAGAGTGGGGAGAGAACCCAGGGGTCCTGTCTCCCAACCCTCTGCTCTAACCACTAGCCCCCACTCCCCTCCCAGAGCTGGGAGAGAACCCAGGAGTCCTGGCTCCCAACCCCCTGCTCTAACCACTAGCCCCCACTCCCCTCCCAGAGCCGGGAGAGAACCCAGGTGTCCTGGCTCCCAGCCCCCCCTGCTCTAACCACTAGCCCCCACTCCCCTCCCAGAGCCGGGAGAGAACCCAGGTGTCCTGGCTCCCAGCCCCCCCTGCTCTAACCACTAGCCCCCACTCCCCTCCCAGAGCTGGGAGAGAACCCAGGTGTCCTGGCTCCCAGCCCCCCCGGCTCTAACCACTAGCCCAAAACTCCCCTCCCAGAACTGGGGCTAGAACCCAGGAGTCCTGACAGCCAGTTCTCTGCACTCACCATGAGACAACACCTCCCTCGCTGAGCGCAGAAGAGAACCCAGGCGTCCGGACGCCACAGGCAGTGCTCTAACCACTCGACTGCAGCACCTCACCCCTCGACAAGGCCTCAGCGGCGCTGGGAGGTCTTTGTAACTAGGGCAGAACAGACTCCAGCCCCGCTGGCTGGGGGCGGTTGAGCAGAAAGCACCGGGATCAGGACTGGGGGCTCCCTGGGCTCCCTGCCCCACGGGGGATGCTCTGATTCCCCCGGCCGCGTCTGCGGACGGCAGGGCAGAGTGGGGACTCAGCACAGCTTTGCACGAAGCACTTTTCGTTTCCGCTGCTGGGAGCGACCCTCCGAGGATTCCTGTAACTGACAGAGACAGGGGGGGGGGATCAGCTCTTGTTCCAGCTGCCGGGGGGGATTTTGCCAGCGCTGTGTGTCAGTTTCACCGCTGCCCTCGCTGTTTTGTGTGGGTCTTTCAGGCAGCAACGGGGGTGGAGGGGGGGGAGAAAACCGATTTGAAAAAGGAAGCCGGAGGTGTAAAAGCACCAGACTTGGCGGGGGTGGGGGGAGGCTCGGGAGTGAAATGTGGAACGTTACATGGACTCGATTTCCAGCTGCCGGCTTCGCCCTCGGCAGCTCTCGGAGCGCAGGGGAAAGGAATCCCTGCAGGGCTTACGTGCAGCGCCGAGCACGGCAGGGCCCTGCTCCGTGGCTGGGGGAGGGGTCAGTGGTAATACCAGGAATAGGAATCGCTCACGCAGCGTCGGTGTCAAAGCTCCCACGCCGGCGCCGAGCGCCGTGTCCGTTCTACGGCGGGGGAACCTGAGGCCTTTACCCCCGGCCATGCGGCAAGGGAGTCGCAGAGCTGGGAGCAGAGTCCTGACCCGCAGCCCCCTGCTCTAACCACGACCCCACAGTCGTCCCAGGGCTGGAAATGGAACCCAGGAGTCCTGGCTCCCAGCCCCCCCCTCCCCCCAATACCACCCCATCTAACCTCTTTTCAAAACCAGCTGGGAGAAGACGATGTAACTGGAATATGCTCCATGCGAAAGGGCTCTGGTGAGGGGTCGGGACAAAGCTCCCGCCACGGACCAGGCCTGTATCTGGAACTGGGAACCCTGAGGCCTATTGTCATTATGCAAAGTGGGGCCACGAATGGTGGCTTGGAATCTTGACGGCTCCCACAGGACAATTGGGTGTAAATGGCTGTTTACTCCCAACTCTTCCTGGGAGTCAGGCCGGAAGGATGGAGGCGGGGGGGGGGGGGTCCCCACAGGACATGTGACCATGTCACCTGGTGCTGGAATCCATCTTAAACCTGGGGCTTTTCCATTGGGGGGGGGGGCCCAGAGAGACAAAGGATTCCCGCCTTGGGCCAAAGCTGTAAACGGGGGTGGAGCAGAACAAGGGGGCTGCAGCCATGAGAACCCCCCTAGGCACCACCTGAGCTGGGCTAACACGGGCTGTTACCGGGGAAGGATCGGGCCAGGCTAGGGAGGAGACGCGGATTGGAGCATCTCTGAGGGGGAGATTTACCTGGATTCAGTTTCTTTACATATTAGGCTCAGACTTGCGTGTTTTGCTTTATTTTGCTGGTAACTTACTTTGTTCTGTCTGTTACTTGGAACCACTTAACGCTACTGTTTATACTTCATAAAATCACTTTTGTTTATTAATTAACCCAGAGCAAGTGACTGATACCTGGGGGAGCAAACAGCTGTGTGTATCTCTACCAGTGATACAGAGACCGGACAGTTTCTGAGTTCACCCTGTCTAAGCTTTATACCGAGTAAAACGGATTCATTTGGGGTTTGGACCCCGTTGGGAGCTGGGTGTCTGGGTGCTGGAGACAGGTGACCTGCTGAGCAGTTTTTGGTTAAAGTCTGGAGCTTTGGGGCGTGGTTCACACCTGGTCTGGGCTGCAGCAGGCTGGCGTGTCTGGCTCAACCAGGCGGGTTCTGGAGTCCCAGGCTGGCAGGGAAAACGGGCTCAGAGGCATTTCCAGCACGTCAGGTGACAGTCCCAAGGGGGTTTCTGTGACCGAACCGTCACACTCCCCATGAACGCCAGCCCCAGGCTCTGGACACTGCCTGGTTCCCCCCACCGCACAGGACAAGCGAGCGGCGCTGTTTGAGGCTGAACCTGGCCCCTCCCTTCCCAAGGAAAGTCCGTCCCAAGGCAAGTATCTCTGCACCAGCAGCCGGCCAGTGATGGCCACGGGCCTGTGGTTCACTTCCCAGCAGCTGCCGAGGAAAGGGAGACGCCTGGGCAGGCGCCGGTCGGGCTGAGGGCTGAATCGCCTGCCCCATGTGGCAGCCGGCACCAGCTGTGGCCTCTTATGCGACAGCCCAGTGGCACCGCGGCTTCCCCCAGCGCCCGCCCCGCAGTAGCTGGCAGAGGGACCGTGGGAGAGGGAGACGGGCGGTGACTCACGCGGGGCTGCGGGTGCCCCCCAGGGGTGACTGCATTGGGGCACGTTAGTCACCAAGCAATGGGGCGGGCGTCAGACGGGATGAACCCCGCCCGGCAGCCCCTTGCTCAGCGGCCGGCGTCAGCACTTCCACCAGTGGCGTCAGCACACGGCAGCCTGGTCCGGACCCCACCCCACGGGCGCGGCGTGAGACGGCATCGCTTCCTCCTCATTGCGGGTGGGGCCTTGGCAGCGAGCCGGTCTCCACCCTCGCCAGCGGCCTGGGTCATCGGCAAACGCGGCCAGAGGCTCTGGCCTGATGCAATTTCCATGCGCCAAACTCTGGGCACGCTGAGGTTGGCTTTTGAAATCTCTCTTGTCAGGAGGAGCCGGGCCCTGGCCAGGACTTCCTCCCGCAAAGTCCCTCGTGTGGCGGTTCTGAAACCAGGACAGCAGGAGCCAGGAAATGCGAAGTTCCAGGCGTCGGCTGCAGTCAGCTGCTTCTGTCACCGACCCACACGCGGTCTGTGTCCCGTGCCAGTGGAAGGGCCGGTTTGGGCTGGGATTTTAACTGATCGAGCGGGGGGCAAGATCCACGCCCGTGAGCCGACCCAGCGTAGACACGGCGAGGTCGATGGAAGATTCTTCCATAAACCAGCTCCTGTTTCTCAAAAAAGCCCTGCTGGGATGGGAAGAAGCAGCCGCACCAGGGCGCTACCCCTGTCTCCAACATCCAGGCTTCAGAGGGACACGCAGACAGCCAGACAGCCCTGGGATCTTACGATCTGAACGCAGCCTCCGGCCAGGGACCCTTACACAGTACAACCCGTGTGTGTCGAAAAGCCCTTCGCGTCTCACGTGGGACGCCATGAGCTGCAGAAACTCACGTCCGATTGTTTAAAAACCTGCCGTTGTCACAGGTAAAAGCAGAGCTTCCTAGAACGAGAGCGGAGGGGAAATCCCGCCAGATGTTTTTCTGGCCCAGGTGTATTTTATTTTGTGCACTTTCATTACCGGGGGAAGAGTGACACTGACGACACGGTTAGTCACTTGCCCGGGTTTGTCTGGGGCTTTCGTGGCGGGAACCGGCAGCGTGTCGTTAAAAACAGCCCGCAAGTGTCATGGGCAAACCACAGAAACTGGCCAGGGGGCTTGGAGCTTGTTTTTAACTCTTGTTTGTGTTATTTTTAGACTGACCCTGGCCCGTTTAAAGGCCAGAAGGCAGGAGAGGCCTGGGGCCGGGGAAGCCTGGAGACTGTTTTGCTGAGCTGGCGACAGGAAAATGGGGCAGAACAAAGCAAAATGTGGAGGGTGCCAGGGGGTGGCGAGCGCTCGGGACCACCGGGAGACCGGACACTGGTTGGGTCCAGTCCTGCCGGCAGCACGGCGCGTCCTGTGCCCGGCCCCGGGATAAGCGCACCCCGGCACAGCGGGGCCAACGTCCCTTACGCCCTGGTCTTTCCAGCATCCCCATCCCCGAGGGCTCACAACTCGCACGCTGGGGCACCCAAAATCCCAAGATTCTGTTTAAAATCCCGGGATTTCATTTCACGAAGCTCACGCCCCAAATCCCGAGGGGTTTTCACCACGCGTCAGGCTCCCCAATCTCCTGAGATGGGCTTTCCAATCCCCATTGTTATTATGGGGGGTCCTGTTGATTTGCCTGCTGGTATCCCAGCCTCTGCTTACCACTCAAGTCCCGTTTCAAAGCCCTTTCCTGCTGCCGCCTGCGAGAAACAGGCTGGACTCCTGACATCAGTGACAAACTCCCGCTGCGTTCAAAGGGGCAGGTTTTAACCCTTCCCGAATGGAGATTCTCACATAACCCCTGACTACAGACTACAAGGCTTGGGACAAAATCCCGGGAGTTGGCCACACTGCCTGATTCATCTGCCTTCTCCGTCACAGAGCGGCCAGCTCCTGCAAGTTTGACACTAGTCTTCTGCTATTTGGGCTCTCTCGTCAAGCCCCAGCGCCTGGAGTCACGGGGCAATCCCTGAGACTCTAGGCTTTCATTCTTATTTTGAATCAAAAGGAAGTTGCTAGCCCGGCGGGCTTGGAGAACAGCTTGTAAACATGAAGCGCCTGCAGGCTGCAGGCTCCGAAACCAGAACCACAAATAAGATTCCAAAATATATTATTAAAAACAAAAATCTCATGAGTGTTGTGTGTCATGCAGTTCTTGGGGGGTCTCCTGGGTTCTGTCCCCGGCTCTGGGAGGGGAGTGGGATCTAGTGGTTAGAGCAGGGGGCCTGGGAGCCAGGACTCCTGGGTTCTCTCCTCAGCTCTGGGAGGGGAGGGGGGTCTAGTGGTTAGAGTGGGTGGGGGCTGGGAGCCAGGACTCCTGGGTTCTGTCCCTGGCTCTGTGGGTGGAGTGTTCCTGGTTCTGTCCAACAGCCTTAGTCCTTAGTTTTCATTAGGAGGAAAGGTTGGGGGAGGGGTAATTGTGTCCTAATTCCACACATCTGGAATGAAAGGAGTGCATAAATCAGGGTCTTTGCCTCAGATTTGAGTCCATCTGTTCCTTCTTGTGCAGGTCCCATAACTCTGGTGTCATCTCTCACACACACAGAGAGCAGGGCTCAGCCCCTCCGGGAGGGGGCAGCAGGGACACACACACACACACACACACACTATTCAGCTCCAAGCCAGGGTCTCCATTCCCGCCCCAGGGGTTCGCCTGGCCTCACTGTGTCTCACACAAGGGTGATTGGAGATTGTCTTGTCTCTCCTTGGGTCCTTGTCTTGCTTTGAGGTCCTCAGATGAGACAGGCGGCGCTGGCTGTGTGTATCCCTCGTTCCCACCCCGTGTGTGTGTGTGTGTGTGTGTCCGTCCCTGCTGCCCCCGGCTGGAGGGCTGAGCCCTGCTCGGTGTGTGGGTGTGTTGCAATCCGAAATGCTCATCTGTGAACATAAGAACGTCCATGCCTGGCCAGACCAAAGGTCCATCTAGCCCAGTCTCCTGTCTGCTGACAGTGGCTAATGTCAGGCGCCCCAGAGGGAATGAACAGAACAGGAAATCATCAAGTGATCCATCCCTGTCCCCATTCCCAGCTTCTGGCAAACAGAGGCCAGGGACACCATCCCTGCCCAGCCTGGCTAATAGCCATTGATGGACCTTTTCTAGTGTCATAAGTCCCATACTGCTAATGGCGATTCTCCTTTTGCTCAGGTGGCCAGGGGATGGGGATGGACTTTGGGGATGGGTTCTCGTCTCCTCAGAGTCCTCCCTGCCCTGGAGTTCGGAGCAGCCTTCATGTGTGGCCCAGTGACAACATGGCCCCAGTTTTGCTGTGGCGTAACGCACAGACTCTGCAAAGGTCACACGTGCAGGGAGCTGGGGCCTGGGAGGCCTTTGTCTCTTGGGGGGGCAGAGCCGGGGTCTCCCCAATTCGCCCTTTCACCCCCAGGTGCCTGGACAAGAGTATTGTAGTTTTTAACCTTTCAGCCCAAACCGTGCTGGGGGGAGGGAGGGGAGGGTACCCCAGGGACAGGGTCAGCCACATCCCAGCTCTGCACAGGCCTGAATCCAGCCACTGGCCCTGGGGCTGACCAGGACCCCATGGGCAGCATCATGGAGTGAACAAGGAGCTGGGCAAGTGTGCAATAGGCCAGTGAGTGTGCAATGACCTGGGGAGTGTGTGATTAGTGTGCAATGAACCAGCGAGTGTGCAATGAACCGGGGAGTGTGTGATTAGTGTGTCATAGTGTGCAATGGGCCAGTGAGTGTGCAATGACCTGGGGAGTGTGTGACTAGTGTGCAATGAACCAGTGAGTGTGCAATGAACTGGGGAGTGTGCGATTAGTGTCATAGTGTGCAATGGGCCAGTGAGCATGCAATGAACCGGGGAGTGTGCGATTAGTGTGTCATAGTGTGCAATGAACCAGCAAGTGTGCAATGAACCGGGGAGTGTGCGATTAGTGTGTCATAGACTCACAGAATCTCAGGGGTGGAAGGGACCCACCCCCGGCTCACGGCCGGGCCAATCCCCAGACAGATTTTTACCCCCTAAGCGCCCCCCTCGAGGATTGAACTCCCAGCCCAGGGCCAGTGCTCGAGCCGCTGAGCTACCCGCCCCTCCCCCCTGCAATGACCATGCCCTGTCGCCGTGAGTGTGGAAGGGGCCACAAAGTGTGTGACGAGTGTGCCACGAGAGTGCAAGGGGTCGGCCCGTGTGCACACGCGCGTGCATTGCCCCGCCCCAACAACACACGTGAGCGCTCCCAGACCCCAGCCGGAGGCGGGGCCTCGCCCCTTCTCGCTCCTCCCATTGGCTGTCCGTGGCGGCAGTCACGCGAGGCAGGGCCCTGATTGGCTCCTCTCGGCCGGAGGGGGGCGGGGCCCCACTGAACCTGGAAGCGGAGGCTGCAGCAGGAGCCGGCGCGCGGCGGCGGACCCGGGTGAGAACCAGGAGCGACCCCCGCGGGGGCCGCGGGTGGGGGAGGGGCCGTGGGGGAGGGGCCGCCCCGGGGTGGGGGAGGGGCTGTGGGCGAGGGGCCGCCCCGGGGGCAGGGGCCGTGGGAGGGGCTGGTCCCGGCTGGTCCTGGGCCGAGGGGCCGTGGGGGGAAGGGCGGGGGCCAGTCCCGGGGTGGGGGAAGGGCCGGTATTGGGGGGAGGGTCTGTGGGGGAGGGGCCGGGCCGGGGGTGGGGGAGGGGCCGGTCCGGGGGGGAGGGGCGGTGGGCGAGGGGCTGGTCCCGGGTGGGGAGGGGCCAGTATTGGGGGAAGGGCTGTGGGGAGGGGCCGCCCCGGGGTGGGGAGGGCTGTGGGGAGGGCCGCCCGGGGCAGGGGCCGTGGGGAGGGCCGGTATTGGGGAGGGGCCACCCGGGGTGGGGAGGGGCTGGGGAGGGGCCGCCCGGGGCAGGGGCCGTGGGGGTGCTAGGCAGGGCCAGTGACCTTTGCCCCCCCGCAGGTGCAGCATGTGGCCGGAGGTGCGGGGGGCGCTGCGGGGCGCCGGGGGCGCGGTGCGGGGGGGGGCCCCAGCCCGACGCAGGGTGAGTGACCCGGCCGGGCGGGCGCCGCACACGCGGGGTCAGGGACTGTGGGGCCCTCGGCCTGTCGGCACACGCAGCCCGGCCCCGCCCGTCCGGCCCCCGTCCATCCTCCAGCCCCCACCCGTCCGGCCCCGGCCCGTCTCCTTCCGACCCCCATCCATCCCTCCAGCCCCGCCCGTCCGGCCCCGGCCCGTCTCCTTCCATCCCCGTCCATCCTCCAGCCCCACCCGTCCGGCCCCGGCCCGTCTCCTTCCGACCCCCATCCATCCTCCAGCCCCCGCCCGTCCGTCCCCGGCCCGTCTCCTTCCGACCCCCGTCCATCCCTCCAGCCCCGCCCGTCCGTCCCCGGCCCGTCTCCTTCCATCCCCATCCATCCCTCCAGCCCCCGCCCGTCCGGCCCCCGGCCCGTCTCCATCCGTCCCCCATCCATCCCTCCAGCCCCGCCCGCCCGTCCGCCCCCGCCCTCCTTCTGACCCACCCCGTCCATCCCTCCAGCCCTCCCATCTCCATCCGCCCCCATCCCTCCCTCCAGCCCCTGTCCGCCCAGCTCCCGCTCCCCTCTCCGGCCCGTGTCTATGCACCCGTCCACCCCATCTCCAGCCATCCCCCATCCATCCGTCCCACCCATCCACCCATCCGTCCCTCTCTTCCCAGTGTGTATCCATTCGTCCACCCCGTCTCCAGCCATCCCGTCTCCATCTGTCCATCCATGTCTCTCTCTACTGGTACGTCTCTGGTCCCGCGCTTGGTGCTGTATCCCCTTGTACCCATCCAGACCCTGTGAGGGCTGGCCCAGTAGCCAGCCCTTCTCCCCGCCCTGGGGGGTGACAGTCCACCAGTGTTTCCACCCCGGACGCCCTCACGCAGGGTGCGCTGGGACGCTGGCTCTTCCCTGTCGCCCTCCGGGTTTCCGCAAGGGAAAGGGTGGGTGGGTTGGTTCAGACAGTGCCCGTGACCTGCCATGGGGTCGTGTGAAGGGAATTCAGGGCAAGCTCCTCTCACACTCGCACGGATGCACACTCGCACACGCTCATACCCGAACGCACACTTGTGCACGGATGCACACACGCACAGACACATTCCTTGATTCTCCTGTTCCAGGCAGGAGTCTGGGGCCCCCAGGAGCTCGTCCCAAGGAAGAGAGGTGGCACATCGGGTCCAAACGGGGCCCCCCAGCAGCCCCCAGACGTGTCTGTGTTAGGGGGACCCCCCCCAGCTCTGAGGGCTTCTGGCCAGTCAGCTCCTCCCCCCATGCCCGCAGCACACACCCGCTCCGGGTGCCCCGGTCTCGGCCCCGGCCGGCTTTTCCACCAAGACGCGGCGCTGGGAGCCCTCGCGGCCGACGACATCCGCAGAGCCCGGGAGGCCAGGCGGAAGGTGGGCCCGGAGGAGGCGGCTGGGGCTCCTAGGCAGAAGGTGAGGAGGGGTCAGTGGGAGATGCCGGGGGGGACGCAGGCACAGGGTGGGAGTGCTGTCCGGGGAAAGGGGGCTGGGGGGGTGTCTTTTAAATAGACTCTTGGTCCAGGACAGCCAAAAAGGGGCTGGGGGTGTGTGTGTGCTTGGGACACCTTAAAGGGGCCTCAGCACGTACTAAAATCCTGGGCGTTGTTTCTAAACATTTGCTGTGTACGGAGCTCTGACTGCAGATCTCGAAGCGTGTTATTAGGTGCATTACGGTAGCCCATGTAGACCCCCACCAAGATCAGGGCCCCGCCCCAAGGAGTGCGCAGATCGACACGGGGTGAGGCGAGAGGGGAAACTGAGGCACGAGGCGGGACAGGGACTTCCCGAGGGTCACCGGGCAGGGGCAGTGGTGGAGCTGGGAACGGAGCCCCCACGTCACAGACCTGCACTCTCCCCCTCTGGACACGATGCCCCCCCACAGCCCTGCCCCTCTTCTCTTCCCACCAGCTCAGTGAGAGAGCCCGGGAGCGGACGGTGCCTGCGTCGCGCGTCGGTCGGCTCGCCAGCTTCGGAGGTAGAGTCCGCGAGAGCCCAGGGCTGGGGGGAGGGGGGTGTCCGTGTCCCTGTCCCTGTCCCTGTCCCTGTCCCTGCCCTGGCCTCGCCCCCTCTGCCCAGCCCCCCGAGCAGCAGCCCCCGACCCGTGCCTCTCTCCCCAGGTCTGGCGGTGGGGCTGGGCATCGGGGCCCTGGCAGAGGTGGCCAAGAACTCGCTCAATGGGGAGACGAAGCCGAGGGGTAAGTTGGGGGCTGGCTCTGCCTGGCTGTCAAAGGGGCAGCCCTGGAGACTGGGTCCCCGTGGCCCGTACGCCGCTGGGGCAGGGGGCAGAGGGGGGTCAGGGGGCTGGGTTGCTGGCCCATTGGTCTCCCATGGGGGCTGGGGGCCGCTGAGATGTGGGTGTCAGCCCCCCGAGGAGCCAGCCCTAGGACCCCCCCACCTCACTCCCTGCCCCCTTTGCGCAGACGGCAGCGGCTCCGTCCTGGGCTCCAGCCCCTTCCTGTCGGAGGCCAACGCGGCGCGGATCGTGGACACGCTGTGCAAGGTGCGGGGTGCCGCCCTCAAGATCGGGCAGATGCTGAGTATCCAAGGTGGGTGCCCGGCCCCGCCCGGCCTCCCCTCAGCCCTGGGGAAGGGCCCATCCCTGGAGGGGCCGGGTGTGCACAGAGAGCCCCGCACGCCGGGCACACAAATGTCACGGGCTGGGTAGTGACGCTCGGGACCCTCTGTGCAGCTCTGGGGCAGGATCGGCCCCCTGAGATCCACCCCATAGCACCCAATGCTGAGTATTCCCTGCCCCCCAGGGCCCATAGGGACGGAGTGACTGACATAGGGGCCCAGGGTACAGAGCAGGGGGGTTCGAGCAGCGATGGGGGGCAGGGAGCCGGGGGGGCTCTCGGCTGCCTCTCCCGGGGGCTGAGTCTGGCAGGTGGCCGTGGGGGGGTGTCCAGGCCCCGGAGCACCCCGCTGACCAGCCCCCCTCTCCCCACAGATAACAGCTTCCTCAGTCCCCAGCTGCAGCGGATCTTCGCGCGGGTGCGGCAGAGCGCGGACTTCATGCCGGCCTGGCAGACCAGGGTGAGTGACGGCCGCCCCACAGCGTGTGTCCCGGGGGGTCAGGGAGAGCCCGGTTGCCCCTGAGGCGTCCTGCTGGCAACGGGCCTGAGATCCCCCAGGCCTGTGGAGCCGGCGCCCTAGAGACGAGACGCTCCGGCGTGTCCCCAGGGCAGGACACTGGCTGAGCGTCTCTCTCCCCCCGGCGTTTCAGAGGGTGCTGGCAGAGGAGCTGGGGCAGGACTGGCGGGAGAAGGTGGCCTCCTTTGAGGAGACGCCCTTCGCAGCGGCGTCCATCGGCCAGGTGCACCTTGGGGTGCTCCGCGACGGGACGGAGGTGGCCATGAAGATCCAGGTGAGCGGCACCTTGGGTGGCAGCTTCAGGGTAGCTGGGGCCAATTACAGAGGGAGCATGAGGGAGAGGTTAGAACAGGGGGCCTGGGAGCCAGGACTCCTGGGTTCGCTCCCTGGCTCTGGGAGAGGAGTGGGGTCTAGTGGTTAGATGGGGGGGCTGGGAGCCAGGACTCCTGGCTTCTGTCCCCAGCTCTGGGAGGGGAGTGGGGTCTAGTGGTTAGAGCACGGGGGGGCTGGGAGCCAGGACTCCTGGGTTCTCTCCCTGGCTCTGGGAGGGGAGTGGGGATTAGTGGTTAGAGCGGGGGGGGGCTGGCTGGGAGCCAGGACTCCTGGGTTCTATCCCAGCTCTGGGAGGGGAGTGGGGATTAATGGTTAGAGCGGGGGGGCTGGCTGGGAGCCAGGACTCCTGGGTTCTATTCCTAGTTCTGTTACTGCCTTGCTTTGTGACCTTAATTAGCTCCCTTCCCTTCCGGGTACCTCAGTTTCTCCTGAGTGGGGCAGTGGCCTGGCTGTTCTGGCAGGCGGGGGTTGGGAAGGGCTCCGAGCAGGGGGGTGCCTGCCCCCCCCCCGTTCTCCGAGCCAGCGCCTCTCTCTCCCTCCCCACAGTACCCGGGCATAGCCCAGAGCATCCGGAGCGACGTGGAGAACCTGCTGGCGCTGCTGAGGCTCAGCGCGGTGCTCCCGGCGGGTAAGGGGCTGCACCGGGCGTCTCGCCTGCCCCCTCCCCTGGGCGTGGCTTGCTCTTCTGCGGCCCCCTTCTCTCGGGGGCTGCAGGGGAGATTCCCCCATGACCTCACTCCCCTCTGCCCTCCCCAGGCCTCTTTGCTGACAACACGCTGCGGGTGCTGCAGCGAGAGCTGGAGTGGGAGTGTGACTACCGGCGCGAGGCCGACTGCGCCCGGAGCTTCAGGTACCGGCCGGGCCGGGCCCCCCGCGAGCTGCGCCCCCAGGGAGGGGCTGTGGGCTGGCAGCAGGGTCCTGGCCCCCCAGCCCACATTCAGTGCAGCATGCACTGCTCCTGCATGGGGGGGTGTGCACACCCTGTGTCCCAGCATGCACTGCTCCTGCATGGGGGTGTGTGCACACTCTGTGTCCCAGCATGCACTGCTCCTGCGTTAGCTGGGGGGGGCCCTGGGCACTCCATGTCCCAGCATGCACTGCTCCTGTGTTAGCGGGGTGGGGGGTTGCTGGAGACTCCGTGTCCCAGCGTGCACTGTTCCTGTGTTAGCGGGGCGGCACCCCGGGGACTCCATGTCCCAGCATGCACTGCTCCAACTGAGCTAAGCCACCTGTGGGCTCCTGCTTGCCCCCCCCAGCAGGGCTGCCCAGCCCCCTAGAAGCAGCATCCTGCCAGCTCAGAGCTGGGGGTGGGGGGCTGGGGGCTCGTGGCTGGCAGAGCAGGGGTAGCCAGCGGCGTCCTGCTGACCCCCAGGCAGCTCCTGGCCGGCGACCCTTTCTTCGAGGTGCCCAGGGTGGTGGGCGAGCTGACGACGCAGCGGGTGCTGACCATGGAGCTGGGGAGCGGCGTCCCCCTGGATCAGTGCCAGGAGCTGCCCCAGGACGTCCGGAATGAGGTGAGGGGACGAGCATGGCAGCTGGGCTGCGCCCCGGGGCGGTGGGGGCTAGTGGTTAGAGCAGGGGCTGGGAGCCAGGAATCCTGGGTTCTGGCTCTGGGAGGGGAGTGGGGTCTAGTGGGTAGAGCAGGGGGGCTGGGAGTCCGGACTCCTGGGTTCTGTCCCTGGCTCTGGGAGGGGAGTGGGGTCTTGTGGTTAGAGCAGGAGCTGGGAGCCAGGACTCCTGGGTTCTGGCTCTGTGTCTAAGCTGCTGCGTGACCTGGAGCCAGTCCCTGCATCTCCGGGTCTGCAGCGTGGGGATTGTGACCCTGTGGTGCAGGGCCTGGCACGGCAGGGCCCCGGTCGAAGCTCCCATACTGCTGCTGAGAATGTGCCTGCGATCCCGGGGGTCCCCAGGCACCGCCCACATGCCAGTAACTCCGCTGCCCCCCCAGATCTGTCTCAACGTCCTGCACCTCAGCCTGCGGGAGCTCTTCCACTTCCGCTTCATGCAGACGGACGCCAACTGGGCCAACTTCTTCTACGACGCTGGCAAGCACCAGGTGGGGCCTGGGCCGCGGCCGGGGGCGGGCGCGGCCGTGGGGGGAGCGGGGGCATGCTCTGCAGGGGAGCGGGTGAGCCCATGCCAGCCATCCTGGGGGGAGCCCCCCGGCCCCATTTCCACAGTTCTGCCCCTCGCGTTTGCCATCCAGGGCCCCACCAGGGTGTGGGTGTGTGTGTGGGGGGGGCTAGTCACCGTAATACACGTAGTAATCGCCCCCAACCCAGGGACTACCGGAATACACATCGTAATTGCCCCCCCCCAGAACCCTGGCCTCCAGGAGCTACCCTAATACATGTAAGAGTTGCCCCCCAACCCAGGCTTTTAGGGGCTACTGTAATATACATAGTAATCGCCCCCCTGGACCCTAGCCTTTAGAGGCGACCATAATACACGTAGTAGTCACCCGACCCCTCCCTGGCCTGTAGGGGCCCGGCAGCCTGGAGCCCATCCAGGAGCGCGGGGACGGCCAGGCGCCATTCTCCGGCGTGTGCGGGTCAGATGGGCTGATCGCGACGGGCCCTTTGAAACGTGGGAAGCTGCCCAGCCCATTGGCCCTGCCGACTGAAATCCAAACAGCTCCCCCACACTGCGATCCTGCCGCGGGGAGCCCGGGGCCAGAGCTTCCCACCACACGTCCATCGGAGCTGTCTGCGCTCGGGCGCGGGGGCCAGGAGCACCTCAGCTTCTCCTCTGGCACTGCCCATCCTCCTCCTTTACCCTCGGGCGATTCCCTCGCCTCTCCGCCTCTCCATTTCCCCCTCCGTCCCCCGGGGCGTATTGATCCCAGTCTAACCCGTGCTCTGCGGCTGAATTATTCATCGGGTCCGCTCTCTAGCTCGCAGATCCGCTCCGTGGCCCGGGCAATAAAAACCACATCAGCTAAAACCCCTTCTGGCCGAGTGCCAGGCAGAGCCCCAGCCACTGCAGCGTTCTCAGGGCCCAGCAGCAGCGAGTTCCACAGGTGTGCGGGGTGGGGCCCTGCTCGAAATCAGGCGCTCCTGGCATTTCCTGGGGTGGTGCCCATGCCCGGAGCAGGCCTGAGCCGCAGCCCAGTGCAGGCTCTGAGCCGCTCTGTCGTTGGTTCCAGGTGACCTTGCTGGATTTCGGAGCAAGCCGGCCCTTCAGCAGAGAGTTCACCCATCACTACATCGAGGTATGGGCCTGCCTGCCCGCCACGCAGGAGCCTGCCTGTCTGTATCAGAGATGTCCCGGCTATTGCCTCGGAGCCCGTGGGGTTAGGGGCAGCGGGAGCCGGGGGCTAGGAATTCCCTTCCCAGCTCTGCACAAGTCAGCACCCCTCCCCGTGTCTCAGTTTCTCCTCCCACCCTGTGTCTGTTCAGACTGGGAGCCCTTTGCGGCAGGGGCCGTCTCTCATGCTCTCTGCGGTGCCTGGTGCTAAGGGGCCCTGATCTCGATCGGGGTCTGGGCGGCGCCCAGCCCGACGGGGCCCTGATCTCGATCGGGGTCTGGGCGGCGCCCGGCCCGGGTCTGGGCGCCGCCCGCACGAGGCCCTGAGCTCGCCGGGTCTGGGCGGCGCCGGCCCGACGGGGCCCTGAGCTCGGCCGGGTCTGGCGGCGCCGGCCCGACGGGCCCTGATCTCGCCGGGGTCTGGCGGGCGCCCCTGAGCTCGGCCGGGGTCTGGGCGGCGCCCGGCCCGACTGGGCCCTGAGCTCGGCCGGGGTCTGTGTAACAGAGAACAGCAGCTGGGTCCCAATGTTACACAACTGCATCGTTCCGTCTTTTCATCCATGGAGCTAATGGTGCTTTACTTGGGATCGTCGTCCCCCTTTTACAGATGGGAATCTGAGTCATGGGGCGGGGACTTGCCTGAGGCCAGTGGCACAGCTGGGAATAGAACCCAGGACTCCTGAGTCCGGGCAGGTGCCCTGCCCACTGGGCCAGGCTGTCGTCTGTGACGGTGCTGGGTGCCTCAGGGAATTGGGGTTTATGGGCAGCCAGGAACTGGGCACCCTTGGGGCACGTGACCCGTAGACCCTCCTTTGTGTGAGTATTCGTGGGAACTGGCGCCTGAGCAGCCTGGTGCCACCCGGCCTGGATCCTGCGTCCCCCTCGCCACCTCCGCAGGGCTGGCCCAGGTCGGGGCCGGGGGGGGGAGACCCACATGGGAAATCCAGCTGGCAGGGGGAACAAGTGTGGCACTAGGGGGCGCTGTGCTGGGGGGAGGGGACCCAGCGGGGGGCGCTCTCCCCTGGCAGGCAGGGCTGGCCTGAGGCCCTAGGGGGCGCTGTGCTGCGGGGAGGGGACCCAGCAGGGGGCGCTCTCCCCTGGCAGGCAGGGCTGGCCTGAGGCCCTAGGGGGCGCTGTGCTGCGGGACTCAGCAGGGCGCTCCCCTGGGGCCAGGGGGGCACTGTGCTGCGGGGAGGAGACCCAGCAGGGGGCGCTCTCCCCTGGCAGTCGGTGCTGGCCTGAGACCCTAGGGGGCGCTGTGCTGCGGGAGGACCCAGCACTGCGGAGGGGACCCAGCGGGGGGCACTCTCCCCTGGCAGTCGGTGCTGGCCTGAGGCCCTAGGGGGCGCTGTGCTGCGGGGAGGGGACCCAGCAGGGGGCGCTCTCCCCTGGCAGTCGGTGCTGGCCTGAGGCCCTAGGGGGCGCTGTGCTGCGGGGAGGGGACCCAGCAGGGGGCGCTCTCCCCTGGCAGGCAGGGCTGGCCCTAGGGGGCGCTGTTCTGCGGGGAGGGGACCCAGCAGGGGGCGCTCTCCCCTGGCAGTCGGTGCTGGCCTGAGGCCCTAGGGGGCGCTGTGCTGCGGGGAGGGGACCCAGCAGGGGGCGCTCTCCCCTGGCAGGCAGGGCTGGCCCTAGGGGGCGCCCTGCAGCTTGTTCTCACCTGGCCCCTCCCTGCCGCAGGTGGTGAAAGCTGCAGCCGACGGGGACAGGGCCAAGGTGCTCCAGAAATCCAAAGACCTGAAGTTTGTGACGGGCTTTGAGACCAAGGTGAGCGGCCGGGCTGGGTGTGTGCTGGGGCCCGGGCAGAGACCCCAGGCTGGGAGGGTGGGGGCTGCGAGTCAGGGGTGAGGGGCACCAACAGGGCTGGGGGTCGGGAGGGGAGCCCAGGGCCGGGGGAGCAGGGGCTGCGGGTCGGGAGTGAGGAGCACCGGCAGAGCTGGGGGGGCCTTGGCTGTTCCAGTCACTGCTCCCCCCCCCCCCCCCCGTTCCCAGGAGTTCGAGGAGGCGCACGTGGACACGGTGATGATCCTGGGGGAGCCTTTCTCCACCCCGGGACTCTTTGACTTCAGCGCCCAGAGCACCACGCGGCGGGTGCAGGCCCTGATCCCCGTCATGCTGCGCCACCGGCTGACGCCGCCCCCCGAGGAGAGCTACGCCCTGCACCGCAAGCTGGCCGGCTGCTTCCTGCTCTGCGCCCACCTGCGCGCCCGCATCCCCTGCCACGGCCTCTTCCAGGAACTCTACGGGCAGTACTGGGCCCGGGAGCGGGGAGCCTAGTGCCGGGGCGGGGCCTGGGACCCCAAACCAGACCTCCCTCCACCCAGCCCCTGGCTGATCTGCAGCCCCGAGCGACCGGAGCCCTCGCTGCCGTGGGCTGGGAACTCAGCCGAGCTCTGGGGGCCGTCTGTGCCCGCGGCCCTGCTGGGCCGTGCCCGCGAGCGTCGCTGTCCTGCACATTAAATCCTGGCACCTGGGCTGGGCCTTGTCGATTTCTTCTCCCGATGCTCCCCCCTCCCCGAGTCGTGCCCCCCCTTCCCCCGCTACTGCTGCCCCCACAGAGAGGGCTGCGGGGGGCAGGGCTGGCCCAGCTGGTTGCGGGGCACTTGGGGGGCAGAGTCCTACGGCCCCCAGCTGGTTCCTGCAGAGCCAGGCAAAGACACAAACGTGATGCCCAGTTTAGGGTCCCCCCCCGTTGGGCCCCCGTCTTTGCAGCCCCTCCCACCCCCAGCTCTGCACCATCCCAGTGTCCCAGATTCCAGCCCCGTGACGGCGGCAGGCGCTTCTGGTCTCTTTCCAAGGCTTTGATCTCCCGTCTTCAGCCCCCACCCGCCGGGCGCGCAGGACTGGGGCCAATCCCCAGAGCAGGGAGCGAACGGGGCCCGGCCGGCTGCCCAGCGCCCCAGCCAGCGCCTCCCAGCACCGCGAAGGAGCCGATTCCGGGAACTGCCGAATCCCCGGGGAGCCCAGCCTGCCGGAGCCGAGTTCCCGGCCGTGCGCTCCCCCGGGAAGCCAGCTCCCGCTGCCATCTCTGCCAACTGCGGGAGCTGGCACGTTGCCCTGCTAGGCCCCAGCCACAGACTTCTACGCTAGAGGGGACAGCCCCGGCCCCACTGCCTGCCCCCCTGAGCCAGCCAGTCCCTGCCCTGGGGCCGGGTCGGAGCCAGCGCCCCGCAGAGGGGACAGGCCCCATGGCCCATTCCCCAGGAGCCACGCAAGGAGCAGGCAGCTGGTTTTAATCTGAGCGTTTGTTTCCAGCTAACGTCACGGCAGCTCCCAAGAACACAGCAGATTTTCCCACCGCAAGGACGTGCAGAACCCAGCTCCAGATGGTTCGCTTTCCGCAGCTCCGCCCGGGCGGCCGCAGCCGGACCTGACTGTCTCATGCTGAAATAATCCCCTAGGTCACAGAACCAATGATCGACCCCGGCCGAGATCGGGGCCCCGTCGGGCCGGGTGCTGCCCAGACCCCAACTGAGATCAGGCCCCCGTCACGCTGGGCACCACCCAGACCCCGGCCGAGATCTGGGCCCCGTTGGGCCAGGCACCAGCCAGACCCCGGCTGAGATTTGGGCCCTGCCCAGACACGGCGGGACAAGCTCTGCCCCAAAGAGCTCACCGTCTAACCAAAGAGGCATCTCAATTTTTCAGATGGGGAAACTGAGGCCCAGAGAACCAACATGCCCGTGTCATCGGTGGCAGAGCTGGCAGCGAACTCAGCTCTCCCGCGTCTGTGCCCCCCAGCACCCGGCTCGCTTCCCTTGACTGGGCCAGCAGGATGGGGGGGTCACCCTAACCGCCCCCTCCTCCGCCGAGCCCATGGGGCGGGGGGCAAGGCTGGGCCCTGGCAGCTGCTTCCTAGCCACGGGGTCATTCATTGGTCTTTAGTGTTAGTGGGGTCTGGAGGGTCCCAGCATTGGGGAGGGGCTGGGAGCCAGGACTCTTGGATCCTATCCCCAGCTCTGGCACGTTCATCCCGGGACCACAGCGACCCTCCCCTGCCGTGCGGTGGCTCCTTCGTAGCCCAAACCCCCTGGGCCAACTTCAGTCAGTTCAGCTCACAACCGGTTATCGCCTGGTTGACGGATGGGCACAAGCCCCCCCGCAGTCCAGATTCCTGCTCCCCATTCCCAGAGCTGGGGAGAGAACCCAGGAGTCCTGGCTCCCAGCCCCCCTGCTCTACCCACCAGACCCCACTCCCAGAGCTGGGGAGAGAACCCAGGAGTCCTGGCTCCCAGCCCCCCTGCTCTACCCACCAGACCCCACTCCCAGAGCTGGGGAGAGAACCCAGGAGTCCTGGCTCCCAGCCCCCCTGCTCTACCCACCAGACCCCACTCCCAGAGCTGGGGAGAGAACCCAGGAGTCCTGGCTCCCAGCCCCCCTGCTCTACCCACCAGACCCCGCTCCCAGAGCTGGGGAGAGAACCCAGGAGTCCTGGCTCCCAGCCCCCCGCTCTACCCACCAGACCCCGCTCCCAGAGCCGGGGAGGGAACGATGCCCTGGCCAGGCAGTGTTTTCATTTCCGTGTGAGCAAACAGCCCCATCCTGGCTCACAGTCCCCCCCCCGCGAAGTTGCCCGCCATGACATCGGGGCTGGCGGTGCCGTGCTGGTTATGGCATCACGGGCGAGCGGGCCGGGCTTGGGCCGGGCTGCAAAGCAGCAGAGGAAGCTGGGAGCCGCCGAGGGCCGGCCTGCGGGGTCAGAGCCCGGGCGTGGCACGGAGGCAGGTGCCGCCGGCGCTGGCCGCTCGCTCTGGCTCGACAGCCCCTTGGCGTGGCCCAGGCAGGGCACGGGGCCGGGATCGGAACAGGGTGCCCCAGAGTTAAAACCCTGGCACCGGGGGGCCCAGCCAGAGACGGGGCAGCGGATGGACCTCGCTGGTGGCCGCGTGTGGCTCCGCCGTCTGTCGGGTCTGAACCAATTTAAGGACGTCCACACACACAAAGCCGCACCCATCCGCATCAAACGGCGCCGCTAGCAGCACCGGGGGCCCGGCCTGACGCGGCCACGGGGTCGGGACAAGACCCTCCTGGGGGCGGCTCATCCCACCCGCGCCGGGGCCGTGGGGCTGGGTTCCCATCCACGCTGGCAGCACCCCAAGGTGGGGCTTGTCTCTGCGGGCAACACAACGGGGGGGGCAACCCTGCCCAGCTCTGGGGGGCTAAGGGGCCCGGGGGGGGGGGGAATCTCCCACTTGCTCTGGTCAGGGGCACTAATAGCTCAGGGTGAGACGGGGTGGGGGCAGTGATGGATCCGGTCTGGGGGGTCTGTTGTTTGGAGGAAGGTGGCCAAGGGCTAAAGGGGCCCCCCACCCCCCGCCTCTGAGCCCCGGGCCTGGTCTGTGGGCCAACCCTTGTGCCTATCAAGGGATGGGAGTGTATTTGCATATGCATAAGTCTGGGGGCCAATGGGAGCAGGCTGAGGGATTCTTGCACCGATAAAAAGGAGGTTAGGTCTGCGCAGGCTTATTTGCATATTAATGAGCCTAGAGGCCAATAGGAAGAGAGCCGGGGTGGGGGCTGAGGCTGTTTGTAAATAACGGGAAGGCAGGAGGGAGTGGTGGTCAATGCAGAGTCTATTTGCATATTCATGATCCCATAGCCAATGGGAGGGGAGCTGAGGCGCGCTGGGAAAGGGGTGGCCAAGGTAGGGGGCGGGGCCGTGAGACCTCGCGCACGGGGGGCGTGGCCGAGCGCGTCGCTCATTTGCATATTGATGAGGCAGGGGCGTGGCCAGCGGCTGGAATGCTCCCGGGGAGGAGGCGGCCGCGGCGCGTGCGTGCGACACTGGAACCAGGGGCCGGGGCCGGAGCCGGGGGCGGCCGGGGGGGCCGCTCGGTGCCTGCGGAGCCAGCCAGCGCCCGGGTAAGGGGGGCCCGGGTGAGGGGGGCCCGGGCTCCGATCCCCCCCCGCCTTGTGCACGTTGCATCTGCCCCCCCCTGCAAACATGTCTCGGGGAGGGGGGGCTCCGCTCCGAAACCCCTGCCCGCCCCGGGCCCCCCCTCCCCGAGTGGCGCTGCACGGGGGCTCTGGCGGAGCGGGACCCCCCCGCCCCTTCCTGCATCTTTGGGCGGGGGGTTATTAGCCTGCGGTCTGCAGCATGCGGGGGGGGGCGAGTTCTGGGACCCCCCCCCAGCGCTGGGGCCGGGTCGGGGAGGGGAGGGGAAGTGAACTACTGAAGCCTGGGCTGTGGGCCTGCCCCCCTCCCCGATTATTTTCTCCAAAGCCACATACATGAGAGCGGGGTCTGTGCCCCCCCCTCCACCCCCTGCATCTGGGGTTTGGGTCGCTCCTTCCCTAGGCCTGTGGAAACGGGGGGGTCTGGGCCTCGGGTCGGGATGGGGGAGTTGATTGATTTTTGCAGAGCTGGGGCGGGGGGGCGTCAGTGCTGGAAAAAGAGAAATTCTCCCCCCCCCCAGAAGTAAGGAGGGAGCCGCAGGGGGGAGAAATGTGTCATTTATTTTTCTAGCGTTTTGCAGATCTGGCAGGACTGTGGTTCGGGGCCTTGGAGACCAGAGGCAGCGGCGGGGGGGGGCTGAGTGCTGGCAGATGGTGCGGGCTGGGCAATCGATCCAGACCACGCTGGCGTGATCGGGCGCCCCGGGGCGCCCCTTGGCACGGCCCCGCCTGGCGCGCTTGCCGCCCATGGGCCGTGCGGGCTGGGCCCCGGGTTCTGGATCGGAGTCGCAGGGCGAGATGTGACGCTGTCCAGTGGGGGGGTTCGCGCGTCTCAGGGGGGTGCGGACAGAGGAGCTGGCGTCCGGGAGAATGGATTTAGGGTCGCCCCATGACCGTGCCCTGGGCGCCGGTTACCCGCCCGGGGCGGTTTCTTTCAGACACCGGAGACCAGGGAGTGTGGACAAACCAGGGGAGCTCAGGCCACCCCAGAACGGCCGGGGGAGCCTGGCACACAGGGGAGCTGCTTGCGTGGGCCTGTCTGTGGATGGGGAAGGGGCCGATACGCCCTCCCCTGAAAACAGCTACTTCTGGGGGGTGCCACCACGTCTGGGGGCGACCGCGCTCTCGCGGGGTGTGCCGGCCCCGGCGGGGGAGGAGATATTTGTCGCACCCAAACCAAGGGGGCTCTCCCCAGTGCAACCCCCCTTCCCTGACCCCTCTGATCTCTGGCTCCTTGCCCCGTAATTCCCAGGCTGGGGCGTGTTTGCTCTGGGAATAGGTGGCGGCTGCAGCCGGCCTGGGGATGTGACAGATTTTGCTGGGGACGCGAGGATGTGGCGTATCCCAGGCAATGATCAAAAGACGCCCCCCCCCCCCGCCGCTTGCCTTAATCACGCGGCCCCTGGATGCCCAGTGACTCAGGACCCAGGGAAGGGGGCAGGGGAGCCGATGGGGGGTTATTTTGCAGCCTAGTGTCTGCCAGGCTGCTCATGGGAGGCCTGTGCCCAGCATCACTTACCGTTCGGCTGCTGCGGTTCGAATTATTCCCCCGCCGTGGGGAAAGGCCTGGCTGCCTGGGCCCCCGGGTCTGCGTCTGGCTCTGGGGAGGGGCTGGCTGCGGCGGGCAGTGGGGCCTGGGGCTCTACCTCAGCTCTGGGAAGGCGGGTCGGTGGGGGGCCCAGGCGTCCGGACTCCTGGGTTCGCTCCCCGGCGCGGCGGGGGCCAGGCGTCCGGACTCCTGGGTTCGCTCCCCGGCGCGGCGGGGGCCAGGCGTCCGGACTCCTGGGTTCGCTCCCCGGCGCGGCGGGGGCCAGGCGTCCGGACTCCTGGGTTCACTCCCTGGTGCTCCACATGAAGGGCTCAGGGATGAGTGGTTGCCAGGTCTCCGTTCTCTGGTCGCGGAGCAGGGGTGACATCTGGGAAGTGCTTTGAGGGAACGTTAGGAGGGTCGTGTTTCTGTGCAGTCCGAACACATTGTGGAGCTTGGTCCTTGCCACGCCTGGAACAGCAGGGGAGAGCTCCCTGCGTAAACAACTGCCCCGCCCCAGAGACGGCTGCATCTCGGGGCCGGGTCCCTGGCTAACCGGTCCCCCCGCACCACCCCAGAGACGGCTGCATCTCGCGCCGGGTTCCTGGCTAACGGGTCCCCGCGCCCCGCCCCAGAGACGGCTGCATCTCGGGGCCGGGTCCCTGGCTAACCGGTCCCCCCGCCCTGCCCCAGAGACGGCTGCATCTCGGGGCCGGGTCCCTGGCTAACCGGTCCCCCCGCCCCGCCCCAGAGATGGCTGCATCTCGGGGCCGGATTTCTGGCTAACCAGTCCCCGCCCCACCCCAGAGACGGCTGCATCTCGGGTCGGGTTCCTAGCTAACGGGTCCCGCGCCCGCCCCAGAGACAGCTGCATCTCGCGCCAGGTTCCTGGCTAACCGGTCCCCCCGCCCCACCCCAGAGACAGCTGCATCTCGCGCCGGGTTCCTGGCTAACGGGTCCCCACGCCCCGCCCCAGAGACGGCTGCGATTCATCCTGTCTCGTCTGTACGGACGTCGGACATCCCCCCCGGTGAACTAGCAGAATCCTCTGCTGCTTCCGCAGTGCTCAACTCGGGCCGCTGTGATTGCTCTGTGCCTTAGTTTCCCTATGCAGATGGGGTGCGAATCCCTGACTCCCTGCCGGGTTCCGCCCCCTCCCCCCCCCCCCGTGGAGCCCAGCCGAGGGGGCGGGGATGGGCTTTGGGGTTTTTCCTGGAGTTCAGGGACTGGGTCCCGGGGCAGATGGTTGGCAGTGGGGCTGCTGGGGCAGGGTGGGGAGCTCGCTGCAGGAGGGGGGGCCTGCAGGAAGCGCCCACATTCCCCGCCCCCTGGCAGAGACAGCCGCTGAGTTCCCCAGGGCCGACCTGGCCGAGCTCAAGGGGTCCCAGACGCCGTCCGGGAGCCGACAGGAAGTTGGGAAACGATCTGGAATTATGAGCATCCGTTCGAGCCACGTCGGAGGCCAGCTGCTGCCGGAGCCTCCAGCCAAAGGGGAACAGCAGGACTCCTGGGTTCTCCCCGGCTCTGGGGGGCAGGGGAGGCTAGTGGGTAGAGCGGGGGGGGGGGGGCTGGGAGCCAGGACTCCTGGGTTCTCCCCCAGCCTTGGGGCGGGGGGAGTGGGGTCCATTGGTTGTGGGGGGAGAGAGTCAGGACTCTCGGGTTCTATTCCAGGCTGTCGATGAGTCATCGTGGGGTCGGCCACGTCCTGTGACTCAGTTTCCCTGTGAGTGGCATAGCTCTTCTCCCCCCCCCCCACCCCGAAAGTGGGTCAGGAGCTTTGGCCCGAAGCTGTCTTGGGCCCTGGCAGGTGCCCACAGAAATGCAGCTCCGCCCAGCCCACCCTGCGTGGCCACATCTGGAGCAAATCAAGGAGGGGAACCGGCCCTCGGAGCCCCCTGGAGCTGCCCCTGCGGGCAGGGCTGCGTCCCAGGCCGGAGCAGGTCCCTGTGCTCGGCTCTGCCCTGGGGTCCCTGCAGGCCGCCCCCAGCACTGGGGTACATGAGGGGCGGGCGGGGGGGGGCCGCCACCAGTGGCTGGGGGGGGGTTCTGGTGTCCCCGGAGTGGGGCCCAGCCCCCGGAGCTGTTCAGGGCAGACGACGCCCGCGGCTGTGCCACGCGGATCCCTGGGAGACGCCCGCTTGGCTCTGCTCCGTGGGAGCAGTAGGGGCCGGGACCCCCCAACTCCTCCCCCACTTCCTGCAGGGCTGGGAGCCGGGCACCGACTGGGCACTGCCAGCCCCAGCGGGGGGGGGGAATATTTATATCCCCCTCCCAGACCTGGCCTGAGCTCTGGGGAGCTCAGCCCTTCAGGGGGCCGGTCTGTCATTGGGGGGCTCCGGGGGCTGGTCTGGCATTGGGGCTGGTCTGTCACTGGGGGCTCTGGGGCCGGTCTGTCATGGGGGTTCGGGGCCGGTCTGTCATTGGGGGTCTCTGGGCTCCGGGGCCAGTCTGTCATTGGGGGCTCCAGGGCTGGTCTGTCATTGGGGATCTCTGGGCTCCGCGGGCTGGTCTGTCATTGGGGGTTCCGGGGACCGGTCTGTCAGTGGGGGGCTCCGGGGGCTGGTCTGGCATTGGGGGCCTCTGGGCTCCAGGGGCTGGTCTGTCACTGGGGGGGCTCCAGGGGCCGGTCTGTCATTGGGGGGCTCCGGGGGCCGGTCTGTCAGTGGGGGTCTCAGGGCTCCGGGGCTGGTCTGGCATTGGGGGCTCTGGGGGCCACTCTGGCATTGGGGCTCTGGGCTCCGGGGCCGGCCTGTCATTGGGGGCCAGGGGCCGTGTGGCATTGGGGGTCTCTGGGCTCCGGGGGCTGGTCTGGCATTGCGGGGGCTCCAGGGGCCGGTGTGGCATTGGGGGTCTCTGGGTTCCGGGGGCCGGTCTGTAATTGGGGGGGCTCCAGGGGCCGGTCTGGCATTGGGGGTCTCTGGGCTCCGGGGGCCGGTCTGTCACTGGGGGGGCTCCGGGGGCCGGTCTGTCGTTGGGGATCTCGGGGCTCCGGGGGCCGGTCTGGCATTGGGGGTCTCTGGGCTCTGGGGTCCGGTCTGGCATTGGGGGGGCTCCGGGGGCCGGTCTGTTATCGATTTGATTCTCTCTAGGTTCACGCTGAGTTCAAATCCGTCCCGCCCCCAGTCCCCCCCCCCCTCCCCGGCCCAGACACCGTCCAGCCTGGTGTGGCTTGTCTGAGCCAGGCCCCGACCCCCCAGGCCAATTCACCCTGTGCTTGATTTCCCCCCGGAAGAGACCCCCCAGTCCCTTCGCCTGCTGAGGGGGTGTCTCCCCCCCAAGGGCTCAACACCCCAGCTCCCAGACCCCCCCGGGGAATCCCAGCCCCACGCTCGGGGGGGTGTTGAGGGGGAGGAGACCGGGCATGCAGGGGGGTTGGGGGCTGGGCAGCGGGGGGGGGAGCAGCTGAGGAAACAAACCCCCTTGGCCAAATGTTTGCCCGGCCCGACCTCCCCGCCCGGCTCCAGCTGGTGTTCGGGGGGTGAGGGGGGGGACCAGCTGTCAGAGCCCGGTGCTGACTTGGGGCAGCTGCCTCCCTTGGGGGTGGGGGGGGTACCATGGGGCGGCCCCCCCCCACCGCGGCCTTTTGTTCTGGCTGCCGCTCGGTTGTCTGGGGCCCCAATGCAGCCTGGCCCCTCCCCCGCAGCCCCTTCCCCCCCCATCACAATCCTGGCCCCTCCCCAGCACTTCACACACACCCCAAACACAGCCTGGCCCTTGCCCTTCCCCATCTTCCTCACTCCCCCAGGCCTGACCCCACCCCTCACAGCCCTCAAAGAGCTCCCCCCCGGCCCGCCCCCCTCCCACTGCCAGCCCCGGCCCCCCAATCTCCAGACAGTCTGCTTTGGGGGGGTTCAGGCCCCCGCCCCAGGGCAGAGTTGGTTTGATGCTGGTTTGGGGGGGGGGGGGCTCCATCTGGGCCCCTTTTGTGCCCCTTGTTAGGAGCTGGGGGGCTTGTGTGGGGCCCAGGCCAGCTCGGCACAGGGGGCCCACAGCCCCCCCTCGGGCGCACACTGAACCTCGCTCCGTTTTGGGGGGCCGGGGGCTGCCTGACGAGTGCGGGGAGCCCGGCTCGGGCAGGGAGGGGGTGAGTGTCTCCCGGGGTGAAGAGGCAGCTTGTGTGAACTGGGGGGACCCAGAGCAGCCATGGGCTAGGGCTGGCTGGGCATAAACACCCCCGCCCCCCCCCCCCCCGAGAATGGTCCTTGTGTCTGTCCACACAGGGAACTCCTGGTGGCAGTCCCGGCTCCCAGCCCCCTGCTCTAACCACTAGCCCCCACTCCCCTCCCAGAGCCAGGGAGAGAACCCAGGAGTCCTGGCTCCCAGCCCCCCCTGCTCTAACCACCAGCCCCCACCCCCATCCCAGAGCCAGGGAGAGAACCCAGGAGTCCTGGCTCCCAGCCCCCCTGCTCTAACCACTAGACCCCACTCCCCTCCCAGAGCCAGGGAGAGAACCTAGGAGTCCTGGCTCCCAGCCTCCTCTGCTCTAACCACTAGCCCCCACTCCCCTCCCAGAGCCAGGGAGAGAACCCAGGAGTCCTGGCTCCCAGGCCCCTGCTCTAACCACTAGCCCCCACCCTCCCAGAGCCAGGATAGAACCCAGGACTCCTGGCTCCCAGCCCCCTCTGCTCTAACCACTAGCCCCCACTCCCCTCCCAGAGCTGGGAGAGAACCCAGGAGTCCTGGCTCCCAGGCCCCCCTGCTCTAACCACTAGCCCCCACTCCCCTCCTATCGCCAGGGAGAGAACCCCGGTGTCCTGGCCCCGGGCATGTTTGCGGGGGGGCCCGGAGCTCACACCCGTGTCCCCCCAGGCCCCGGCGGCGGCGCGATGAACAAGCTGCGGCAGAGCCTGCGGCGGAAGAAGCCGGCCTACGTGCCCGAGGCCAGCCGGCCCCACCAGTGGCAGGCGGACGAGGAGGCCGTGCGCCGGGGCAAGTGCAGCTTCCCCGTGCGGGTGAGTCAGACGGGGGGGGCTCACGCACGTTGGCACGAGAATGGGTGAGTCCCCCGGGCTGGCACGTCTGGCACACCCTCTGCTCGCACACCTGTGCACTAGCATCTTACACGTGCCCAGTGTCATTCACAGGCTTGGCTCAGCAGGGTGCACACAGGTCCATGGGCACGCTTGGGCCAGAGGTTTACACACTCGGCTCACACAGGCTGTGAGGTTGCACGCTTGGCACACGTGGGTCAGTGGGCACACTTGGGCTGGGGGTTGCACGCTTGGCTTGCATGCCCATGTTTGCAGTAACTTCCCTGTGATGCACACACGTGTGCCCAGGATTTGCACACCCCCATCCCACACACATGGGCCTGCTCAGCTCCTACTCCTCCCTGCAGGGAACCCAGGAGTCCTGCACCTGGGTGGGCGCTGGGCATGGTGGGTAGTGGGGCGCTGGGATCTTGCCTGGGGGTGGCCTGGCTCTGACCTCTGCCCCCCGCAGTACCTGGGCCACGTGGAGGTGGAGGAGTCGCGGGGGATGCACGTGTGCGAAGAGGCCGTGAAGAAGCTGAAAACAGTGAGTGCAGCTGGCATTGGGGGGGGGCAGATCTGGGCCAGATGCCCCTGGTGCCTCCCACTGGGGACCCCCAGCACCTCCTCCTTCAACCCCCTTCTCCACCCCGAGTTCCCCAGCACCCCCCAGCCACCCACCATCCCCCCATTACCTCCCCGCTAGCCCAGGGGGCTGAGAGATTCCTAGAGTCTCTGAACTGGTTCCCCCCAGCCGTGGGGCAGAGGGCTCAGGAGCGAGGGGTGGGCTGGGGGGGGTTCTAGTGTCCCCCACTGACACCCCCCCAATTGCAGAGCGGGCGCAAGTCGGTGAAGTCGGTTCTGTGGGTGTCGGCCGATGGGCTGCGGGTCGTGGACGAGAAAACAAAGGTACAGGGGGGCGCGGGGGGAGGGACTGGGGATTGGGGGGGGCACGGCTGGGGGGGTTATGGGGCAGTGGGGAGCCGGGGGGGTCCTGCCATCCCCCCCCCCACATGGACTCAGGGGGAGCCCCGCGGACGTGCAGAGTGTCCCCCTGGGCTGAGGCGGGGGGGATGCGCTGCCCCCATCTCATGCCCCCCCTCCGCCCCCCAGGATCTCATCGTGGACCAGACCATTGAGAAGGTTTCGTTCTGCGCCCCCGACCGCAACTTCGACAAGGCCTTTTCCTACATCTGCCGCGACGGCACCACCCGCCGCTGGATCTGCCACTGCTTCCTGGCCCTCAAGGACTCGGTGCGTGGCCCCCCGGGTGTGTGCACGCCTCGCACGCCTCGCACGTGTGCTGAGTCTGCCATGCCCTGCACGCCTCGCACGCACGCCTCGCACGTGTGCTGAGTCTGCCATGCCTCGCACGCACGCCTCGCACGTGTGCTGAGTCTGCCATGCCCTGCACGCCTCGCACGCACGCCTCGCACGTGTGCTGAGTCTGCCATGCCTCGCACGCACGCCTCGCACGTGTGCTGTCTGCCATGCCTCGCACACACACCTTGCACGTGTGCTGAGTCTGCCATGCCCTGCACGCCCGCACGTGTGCTGAGTCTGCCATGCCCTGCACGCACGCCTGCACGCGTGTGCTGAGTCTGCCATGCCCTGCACGCCGCACGCACGTGTGCTGAGTCTGCCATGCCTCGCACGCACGCCTCGCACGTGTGCTGAGTCTGCCATGCCCTGCACGCCTCGCACGCACGCCTCGCACGTGTGCTGAGTCTGCCATGCCCTGCACGCCTCGCACGCACGCCTCACACGTGTGCTGAGTCTGCGATGCCCTTCATGCCTCCCACGCACGCCTTGCATGTGTGCTGAACCTGCCACGCCCTGCACGCCTCGCACGCATGCCTTGCACGTGTGCTGAACCTGCCACGCCCTGCACGCCTCGCACACACTGCACCTCGCCTGCTTCGCACCCTCGCCCGCGTGCTGAACCTGGCATGCCCCGCCCGCCTTGCCAGCATGCTGCACCTGGCATGCCCCGCACACCTCGCCCCCTCGCCCACCTCACCTGCCCGCTGCATCTGGCACACCTCGCACCCTTGCCCGCCCCACCTGCATGCTGCACCGAGCACGCCTGCCAGGCCGCTGCTCCTAGCAGGCCTCGTACCCTCGCCCACGTGCTGCCCCTGGCACACCCACCTCGCCCGTGTGTGGCACCTGGCATGCCTGCCTCTTCCACCTGGCCCACGGGATGCCCCTGGCATGCCCGCCTCATCTGCCCACTCACTTGCACGCTGGTGCTTACACACACACCCCTTGCACAGGCAGCCTCTCTGCCCCCCCTCGCTCGCTGGGTCTCCCGCACCCACTTGTGCACTCGCCCAGCTGGCTCCCCGTGCGCGCAGCCCGTGCGAAGGCTGCTCGTGTCCCTGCGCGCTCGCCTGGCACCCGCGGCTCGGCACCCCCTGACCCAGCTCTGCCCCCTGCCCGCAGGGCGAGCGCCTGAGCCACGCCGTGGGCTGCGCCTTCGCGGCCTGCCTGGAGCGCAAGCAGAAGCGGGAGAAGGAGTGTGGGGTGACGGCCTCCTTCGACGCCAACCGCACCAGCTTCGCCCGCGAGGGCTCCTTCCGCGCCCCGGCTGCCAGCCAGCCCGCCCAGCGCCAGCTCGTGCTGCGCCAGATCCAGGACAGGAAGAAAGGTGAGAGGGACGCACCCCGAGCCAGTGCCCAGCTCCAGCCGCCCCCGCTGTGTCCCCCCACCCCCAATACCCTCAGCTTGTGACCGTCTCTGCCCCCCCGCCCCTCCGGGAACCCACCCCCCAATAACCTCAGCTCCTGACCAGCTCCACCCCCCCTCACCTGCCCAGCTCCACCCCCCTCACCCCTCCGGGTACCCACCCCCCAATACCCTCAGCTCCTGCCCAGCTCCACCCCCCCTCACCTGCCCAGCTCCACCCCCACCTCCGGTACCCACCCCCAATACCCTCAGCTCCTGACCAGCTCCACCCCTCACCTGCCCAGCTCCACCCCCCTCACCCCTCCGGGTACCCACCCTCCAATACCCTCGGCTCCTGACCAGCTCCGCCCCCTTCACCTGCCCAGCTCCACCCCCTCACCTGCCCAGCTCCACCCCCTCACCTGCCCAGCTCCACCCCCTCACCCCTCCAGGAACCCACCCCCAATACCCTCAGCTCCTGACCAGCTCCGCCCCCTCACCTGCCCAGCTCCACCCCCACCCTCCGGGTACCCACCCCCAATACCCTCAGCTCCTGACCAGCTCCGCCCCCTCACCTGCCCAGCTCCAGCCCCTCACCCCTCCGGGAACCCACCCCCAATACCCTCAGCTCCTGACCAGCTCCACCCCCTCACCTGCCCAGCTCCACCCCCACCTCCTGGGTACCAATCCCCAATACCTTCAGCTTGTGACCGTCTCTGCCCCCCCACCCCTCCGGGTACCCACCCCCCAATACCCTCAGCTCCTGACCATCTCCGCTCCCCCCGCCCAGCTCCACCCCCCCACCCCTCTGGGTACCCCTGGTGAGCCCCCACCCCCAATGCCCTCAGCTCCTGACCATCTCTGCCCCCCCTGCCCAGCTCCACCCCCCTGTCCTGGTGGGGGGGCTGAGGGCGCTGGGGGGCAGGTGCCGGGGGAGGGGGCTGAGGGCGCTGGGGGGCAGGTGCCGGGGGAGGGGGCGGTCCTGAGGGGGAGGGGCTGAGGGCGCTGGGGGGCAGGTGCCGGGGGAGGGGGCTGTCCTGGGGCAGGTGCTGGGAGGGCTGTCCTGGGGGGCAGGTGCCGAGGGGCTGAGGGCGCTGGGGGCAGGTGCCGGGGAGGGCTGTCCTGGGGCTGAGGGCGCTGGGGGCAGGTGCCGGGGGAGGGGGCTGTCCTGGGGGGGGGGGCGGCGAGGAGAACAACGGGGGGTCTAACCCCGACACCCTCAACCAGCAGAGGCTGCCCCAGCTGCTGCCCCCACGGCGCCCCCCCCCCCCGCCCACCCGGGCAGCGACACCCCACCACAGGGGGCCACGTCGCCGGCGGAGAAGGGGGAGGGGGGCCCCCCGCACGCCATCCCGCGCCGCCACGCGCCCCTGGAGCAGCTGGTGCGCCAGGGCTCCTTCCGCGGCTTCCCCGCCCTCAGCCAGAAGAACTCGCCCTTCAAACGCCAGCTCTCGCTGCGGCTCAGCGACCTGCCCTCCACCCTGCAGCGCAAGGGCGACTTCCAGGCCAGGGGCGCCGGTGAGCGGGGGGCGGGGGAGCTGGGCGTGGGGCGGGGGGGCGGGGGAGCCAGGGGCACTGGGGCTGGGGGAGCTGGGCGGGGGGCTGCCAGGGCTGGGAGAGCCGGGCGGGGGGCAGTGGGGGGCAGGGGTGCCGGGCGCGGGAGGCAGTGGTGTGGGTGAGCCGGGCACAGGTGGCAGCGGGGGCTGGGTGGGGCAGGGGCATGGGGGAACTGGGTGTGGGGGCAGCAGGTGCCACGGGAGCCGGGTGTGGGGCAGATGGACCCTAGGGGTGGTATCTTGGATTCCGGCCCCTTAAGAGATGGGGGGGGCGTATTACCGGGGGCCACACTGGAAGGGGGGGTGTTCACTCCGAGTTGCCCCCCCAACTCTGCTCCCCCCCCCAGTGCCAGAGCTGGAATCGACCCCAACCGGTGACAGCGACGGGATCAGCGCCCTCTGCAGCCAGATTGACGCCTCCTTCGCCCACCCGCCCGCCGACCCCTTCAGCCCCACAGCCGCCAACGGCACCGCCTCCCCCCCCGCGGGGCTCCCCCAAGGTACGGGCCCCGTGCCAGGGCCCCTGGGTACACCATGTGACCCCCCGGGGGTCACCCCCAATGATGCCAGGCCCCTCTCCTGGGGATCACCCCCGGGCACGCCCCGTACCCACACGGTGCCCCCCACCCCAGAGAAAGCCGATCTCTGCTCTGGGCAAGAGGTCCCTGGGTACCAGCCCGTGCGCTCCACCCCAGAGGCAGCCGCATCTTCGTGCCAGCCCTCCGCGCCCCGCCCCGGCATTCCCCACGGGGCTGGCTCGCTCCTGACGTGGTTTTTCTCCTTGCCCGCAGGGCCGGCGGCCTGGGGCGAGCCCGGGGTGGGGGCCCCTTCGCAGGCCCCCTCATTCCAGCCCGGACACAAGCGGACCCCGTCGGAGGCCGAGCGCTGGCTGGAGGAGGCGGCCCAGACGGCCAAGGCCCAGCAGGTGGCCGTGCCTGCGGCCCTGCCCGCCACGCTGCCCCCCTACCCCGTGAGCTACGACGCCGCGCCCGCCCCCCTGGGCATGTTCCTGCCGCCCAGCCAGCCGTGGCCTCGTGCAGCGCCCCGTGGTGGGTCCCAGATGGTGCCAACGTCTGCCCAGCTGCCGCCTCGAATGGGGGCAAGGCCGGCCCCTTCCCCCCTGCTCTGCTGGGCCCTGCGCTGCCCTCCCCAGGCCCGCCCCAAGCCCGGCAGCGCTGCCCCCTGGGCCCCAGAGTCAGGCCAGCCGGGGGCCCTGGCCCCTCCGCCCCCCACCGCCCGCCCCGGGCCCAAGCCGGACCCCTTTGAGGCGCAGTGGGCGGCGCTGGGGACCAAGCCCCCCGGGGGGGCCGACCCGGGCAACCCCTTCGCCGGAGACCTGCAGAAAACATTTGAGATCGAGCTGTGAGCTGTGGGGGGGGGAGCCACTGGGGGTCCCTGAGCCCCCCACTACGGAACTGACTGTGGGGCCAGCTAGAGGTGGGGGATGTACAGAGACCCCCCAGCCCCATCGGGACACAGGTCACCTCCTTGCCAAACGGGGGGGCAGGCTGGGGAGGGGCCCCCAGGGCTGCTGCCCAGCCCCACAGCATCAGCTTTGGGGGCTTTGCCTGGGGGCCGATGGGGGTCACTGGAGGTGGGGCTGGGTCTGCTGAACTGCAGGGGAAGGTGGGGGTGAGAAATCTCCCTCCCCCCCGGTGATGAAATGGTTAACGGGTCCCTGGCTGGCTGCAAGGGGACGTTTGGGGGGCCTGGATGGGGGCACCCCCCCAGATCCAGGGGGGATGAGGGCTAACCCCCCCGCAGTCTAATGGTCAGGCCTGCGGGGATGAGGCCCAGCAGCCCCGTGCCTGGGGGGGGGGGGGGGTTGGGGGCCGGTTATGGGGGGCTGAGCAGAGGGAAAAGTGGGGGGCTGGAGCTGGGATTGCTCCCCTGCAGGGAGCTGCTGGGGGGGGCTGGTTCTGGCCTTTTCATCCCGTAGTGGGGGGGTGCCACGATGCACCAGCGCCACCTGCTGGGGGGTGCTGACCCCCCCCCCCCCGGTCCCTCAGCGTGGCCCAGGTGGGGAGTCTGGGGGGAGGGGTGATGCTAACCCTAAATCTTCTGGGGGGAGCTTCCCCCCCATGGGAAAAAACACCCAGAGCTGGAGCTTTTCCTGCCCAGAGCCCTGGCTGGGCCTGGCCTGGGGGGGTCTCAGGGGCCCTTGGCCAAGGGGGGGGTTGACCCTGGCTCTAATTTATTATCTTTGATTTTTAGTTTGGGGACGGGGGTGGCCGGGGGGTGGAGCCTGGTGAAGATGGGGGAGGGGCTCAGGCCCGGGTGGGATGGATGGACGGACAGACGGACTCGCCTTGCCTCAGTTTCCCCCCCGCCTGCCCTGATCCTGGCACGAATCAAAGCCCGTTCTCAGCGGGTGCTGGGCTGATGTAGGGGGGGATGCTGTGGGGACTGGGGGCGACCAGACACCCCTCCCCCAGCCTGTGTGGGGCTGGGGGCAGGGCTGGACCCCTGGGGGGGGGGACCTGAGACCTCTGATCTGCCCCCCTGGGCCTGAGCAGCGCGGCCTGGATTCGCCCCCCACGTGGGCACTGCCTGGAGGTGCTTTGTGGGCCCTGGGGGGCGGGGGCTGTGTGGGGGCCTGCGGGGGCGATGCCACAGGGCCTGGCTCAGTGGATGCCACCCGGTGGGTGCCGGGGGCCCCAGGGCTGGAGGGTGGTGCCCTGGGGCAGGGGGGCCGTGCCACGTTGTAGGTGCACAGAGCCCTGGGGCAGGTGCCAGGGGGCGGGGAGGGGCTGGTCCGTGCCCTGTGCCGACCAGCAGGAGGCGACACCAGCCCGGGTGGGGGAGGGGGAGATTTTCTATCTTTATTTCCAAAAAAAATTTTGTATCTAAAATAGCCCCCCCCCCCGCCCCGGTTTGTATGCTGGAAATAACTGCTAATAAAGCAATCCTCGCCTGTCAGGTGTGTCAGCCCCTGGGGGGGCGATGGGGGGCCGGGGGGCACTGCGGCTGGATTGCCCTGGGCCCCCCCCGACCCAATTCCAAGGCTGCTGCTCCCCTCCGGGGGGCTGGGGGGGCTCCTTCACTTCTTGTCCTAGACTGCGGCAGTGGGGCATTGCCTGGGGATTGTTAAACACCCCCGTGCCCCACCCCAGAGGTGGCTGCATCTCAGTACTGGGCAAGCGGGCGCCATATAACCAGCCCCCACACCCCACCCCAGAGGTGGCTGCATCTCAGCGCCAGGCACAGGGGCCTCCGCGCCCCACCCCAGAGGTGGCTGCATCTCAGCGCCAGGCACAGGGGCCTCCTGTAACCAGCCCCCACGTCCCACCCCAGAGGTGGCTGCATCTCAGCGCCAGGCACAGGGGCCCCCTGTAACCAGCCCCCGCGCCCCACCCCAGAGGTGGCTGCATCTCAGCGCCAGGCACAGGGGCCCCCTGTAACCAGCCCCACCCCAATACCCAGCCTCTCCCCCCCACCCTGTGACTACCCCACATGCAGGGGCAAGGCCACAGTGGGCTGCTCCTTTGGGGGGGCACTGGGGGGAGATGGGGCAGGACAGGATTGGAGCCACCTGCCCCTCCCCCATCTCTGCCCCCCTCCAGCACCTCACATTCACCGGGGAGGGGGGGGCTGGACACGGGGCCTGTCCCATTGAGCGGGCGCTGGCCCCAGGGGGGGCACTGGCTGGCTCAGGGGCCTGGGGCCTGTCCCCTCTAGGGGACACCAGGTGTGATGCTGCTGCTGGGTCTCAGCCCGCAGGCATGAGCCCTAGAGATCTCCCCAGGGTGCCCTCCCCTGGGGCCCGGCCTGGTCTGGCTGGAGCAGGCCTGGCAGACGCCCAGCGCGGGCACCGCTGCTCGCAGCCCAAACCCGCCTGGGGGGAGGAGGTGGGGACTCGCCGAAGCCTCCCTCACACCTGCCCACCGCCCCCATCTGCATCCCCCAGGTCGCCCCTCGCCCGAATCTCCGGCTGCCCCACAGAGCCCTGGGGGGCCCGGCTCCTGGACCAGCGGCTGCGGTAGCCTCTGGTGCCAGGGGGCACCGCGGGGCAGGCCGGGAGAGCGCTCAGCAGTGGGGCTGGGGTCCCATGGGGCAGTGCCAGTGCCCTGGCTGCAGGACCCACCGGGCAGGGGTGGGAGCTGGGCCGGGGGTCCCCCAGGGCTCTGGGTGCCCCCATGGGGGTTCCCCTACGCTGCACGTGGCAGGGGCAGTGCCTACCACGGAGGTGCCACCTTGCGGGCCCCAGGCAGCCTGCGGCCACGTGCCACGCCCGGCACCATGGCGCTCGTGGGACACGGGTGGTGCCAGGTGGGCACAGGCCAGGCTGCCTGGGCGCCGCACACGGCCCCTGTGGGCTCAGGAACTCGGGGCTGCATCACCCCCTGGCACGGCCCACCCGGGGGACGTGGGACTGTTGCTATGGTAACTGCCCCCCAGCGAGTGGTCTGGGACCGCACGCGGGGGCCTGCCCCTGCCCAGGAGACGTGTCGGTGGAAGCCACGGCCCAGGGGCACAGCGCCGCGGGAGACGGGGTGTTAGAGAAAGGGGGCAGATGGGGGGGGTCCCCCAACACCCTGCACCCCCAAGCCAGCCCCTGCCCTCCACCCCCTGGTGCATCCTGGGCAGAAAGGCCCTGTGCCCCATTCCCTGCCCCCCAACCCAGACACCCCATTCCCCCCAGCGCTCCCTAGGGGCACGGCCCTGTGCCCCATTCCCTGCCCCAGACACCCCCTGCCCCCCCAGCGCTCCCTAGGGGGCACGGCCTTGTGCCCCATTCCCTGCCCCCCAACCCAGACACCCCATTCCCCCCAGCGCTCCCTAGGGGGCACGGCCTTGTGCCCCATTCCCTGCCCCCAACCCAGACACCCCATTCCCCAGCGCTCCTAGGGGCATGGCCCTGTGCCCCATTCCTGCCCCCGACCCAGACACCCCTGCCCTCCCAGTGCTCCCTAGGGGCACGGCCCTGTGCCCCATTCCCTGGCCCCAACCCAGACACCCCATTCCCCCAGTGCTCCTAGGGCACGCCCCTGTGCCCCATTCCTGCCCCTGACCCAGACACCCCTGCCCCCAGCGCTCCTAGGGGCACGGCCCTGTGCCCATTCCTGCCCCTGACCCAGACACCCCTGCCCCCAGTGCTCCCTAGGGGCACGGCCCTGTGCCCCATTCCCTGCCCCCCAACCCAGACACCCCATTCCCCCCAGTGCTCCCTAGGGGCACGGCCCTGTGCCCCATTCCCTGCCCCCGGACCCAGACACCCCCTGCCCCCCCAGCGCTCCCTAGGGGCACGGCCCTGTGCCCCATTCCAGGCCCCCCGACCCAGACACCCCCTGCCCTCCCAGTGCTCCCTAGGGGCACGGCCCTGTGCCCCATTCCCTGGCCCCTGACGCAGACACCCCCTGCCCCCCCAGCGCTCCCTAGGGGCACGGCCCTGTGCCCCATTCCCTGACCCAGATACCCCCTGCACCCCCAGCGCTCCCTAGGGGCACGGCCCTGTGCCCCATTCCCTGGCCCCTGACGCAGACACCCCTGCCCCCAGTGCTCCTAGGGCACGGCCCTGTGCCCCATTCCCTGCCCCCAGCGCTCCCTAGGGGCATGGCCCTGTGCCCCATTCCTGCCCCCGACCCAGACACCCTGCCCCCAGCGCTCCCTAGGGGCACGGCCCTGTGCCCCATTCCTGACCCAGATACCCCTGCACCCCAGCGCTCCTAGGGGCACGGCCCTGTGCCCCATTCCTGGCCCCTGACGCAGACACCCCTGCCCCCAGCGCTCCCTAGGGGCTAGGCCCTGTGCCCCATTCCTGCCCCCGACCCAGACACCCCTGCCCCCAGCGCTCCTAGGGGCACGGCCTTGTGCCCCATTCCTGCCCCTGACCCAGACACCCCTGTCCCCAGCGCTCCCTAGGGGCACGGCCCTGTGCCCCATTCCCTGGCCCCTGACGCAGACACCCCCTGCCCCCCATCGCTCCCTAGGGGCTAGGCCCTGTGCCCCATTCCCTGCCCCCCGACCCAGACACCCCCTGCCCCCAGCGCTCCCTAGGGCATGGCCCTGTGCCCCATTCCCTGCCCCCAGCGCTCCCTAGGGGCACGGCCCTGTGCCCCATTCCTGCCCCCGACCCAGACACCCCTGCCCCCAGCGCTCCCTAGGGGCACGGCCCTGTGCCCCATTCCTGCCCCTAGCGCTCCTAGGGGCATGGCCCTGTGCCCCATTCCCTGCCCCGACCCAGACACCCCTGCCCCCAGCGCTCCCTAGGGCACAGCCCTGTGCCCCATTCCTGACCCAGATACCCCTGCACCCCCAGCGCTCCCTAGGGGCGGCCTGTGCCCCATTCCCTGCCCCTAGCGCTCCCTAGGGGCATGGCCCTGTGCCCCATTCCCTGCCCCCCGGCCCAGACCCCCCTGCCCCCAGCGCTCCCCAGGGGCACAGCCCTGTGCCCCATTCCTGACCCAGATACCCCTGCACCCCAGCGCTCCTAGGGGCACGGCCCTGTGCCCCATTCCCTGCCCCCCGACCCAGACACTCCCTGCCCCCCCAGCGCTCCCTAGGGGCATGGCCCTGTGCCCCATTCCCTGCCCCCCCAGCGCTCCCTAGGGGCACGGCCCTGTGCCCCATTCCCTGCCCCCCGACCCAGACACCCCCTGCCCCCCCAGCGCTCCCTAGGGGGCACGGCCCTGTGCCCCATTCCCTGGACCCTGACGCAGACACCCCCTGCCCCCCCCGCGCTCCCTAGGGGCCCGGCCCTGTGCCCCATTCCCTGCCCCCTGACCCAGCCAGCCCCTGCTCTGGGCCCACCAGCGCCCCCTAGAGGGGAAAGGTGGGTGGGGGTCAGGGGGCGGAGGTGGGGGCAGAGGCAGATGGGGGGAAGGGAAGGGAGCTGGCCTGTCTCACTGGGGCAGGAGGGGGGTCTGTGTTGGGAGAAGAGGGGACTCCAGGAAGCTGTGGATGGGTCCCTGGGGCGCTGGTGGGGAGAGCAGGCGGGGATGCAGCTGCAGCACCTCGTTCCCCTCCAGCAACAGGAAACACCCCACTACCCCCCCCACAGCCTCCACAATGCACCCCACCCCCAGCCCTGGGCTCCCCAGCTCTGCCGGTGCCCCTCACTCCCGACCCGCAGCCCCTGCCAGCCCAACCCACCCCCCCCAGCTCTGCCGGTGCCCCTCACTCCCGACCCGCAGCCCCTGCTAACCCAGCCCTGGTCCCACCCAGCTCTGCCGGTGCCCCTCACTCCCAACCCACAGCCCCTGCTAGCCCAGCCCTGGGCTCCCCCCAACCCCAATTCTGCCGGTGCCCCTCACTTCTGACTTGCAGCCCCTGCTAGCCCAGCCCTGGGCTCCAATACCCTGAAATCCAGAGGGTCACTGGGCGATAGAAGGAGCCCAACTGGTGTCAAATCCACTCCCCGTAGGGGTACAGTCCTGGCAGCTGCGGAGCAACCCCCCCCCCTCCCCTAACCTGTGCCAGGGAGCCTTGGCACTGCCCCCAGAAAGCTCAAAGGCCCCCCCCCAGCGCATCTAGTTCCAGCTCCTCCCCCTGCCAGACACAGGGAGCGCGTGGGGCGATTCCTGCCGGCTGGGCTGGGGCCTGGGCCGAGGCCTGACTGAACTCATTGCACAGAAGCCAGCCGTTGGGTGCGACCGGCGTCCCCTGGGGGCACTGTCTGTGCCTGCCATCGGAGGGATTTTTCTCAGTGTACAAGCAAGTTTCCACTCTTTGGCTGGGATCCCTGGGGGCTTCCTGGACCGGGCTGGGCTACAGGGAAAACAAACACGTTAACACCCTGCGCTCGCCCAGCCTCCACCTCACTGACTCCCCTGCTGCCAGGAGCCGCCCTGCCGGGCCCCGGGTGCCCGCGCCTGCTCAGTAGGGGGTGCCGTTGGTGTCAGCAGTGGGATCTGGGCAGGGCAGCAGGGCAGTGCCCCATGAGGGCTCTGTCACCCAGCCCCTCCTCCCACTGCAGGGTCGCCGGTGGGTGCAAGCCAGTGCACTGGAGACTCCCGCCCCCCCGTCGCCGATTTCCCATCATCCCCCTGAACGGCGACGGCTGCAGCGGGGGAGGGGAGACAGAGAGAGATATATCTATATTTGCCTTATCTCGAATAAGGAAATGGATCACTTGTGGTTGCTAAGGTAACCAGCAGCAAGAGATGCTCACCAGCTCTTAAAGGAGACGTGCGGGGGGGGGGGGCAAGGCAGCTGTTTAACAGCCATGTGCAGCCCCCCCCCCATGTATCACAGGGGAGAGAGGGGCCGGCGGGGGGGACCCAGGAGATCAGCGTTCAGCTCCCACCTGTGCCACTGGCTCCCCAAGTGACTGCGGCCAAATCCCTGCATCTCTCTGTGCCTGAGCTTCCCAAGTGGCAAAATGGTGATAAAAATCCCACCTTGTGACCCCTTGGGGGCAGGTGTGTCTCCCTTTGGGTCTGGGCCGCGCCCGGCGCGACGGGCCCTGATCTCGGCCGGGGTCTGGGCAGCTCCCGGCCCGACGGGGCCCTGATCTCAGCCGGGGTCTGGGCGGCGCCAGGCGCGACGGGGCCCTGATCTCGGCCGGGGTCTGGGCAGCGCCCGGGCCCCTAATCCCAGCTGGGCACTGTTATAATCCCAACGTGGCGACAGTGAGGCTGGTGCCCTGGTAGAGGCAGGTCTCCCGTTTGCTGGTGGGCTCCTGTCCTGCGCTGGGTGTGGGGGGCTGGCACGGGTGGTCCCTGGGCACAGGGGAAGCAGGCGGCCAGCTTGGCTCCGAAGGCCCCTGAAGGGCAGCGGGGGGGCGTGAGAAAGGCCGGGGCCGTGCGGGTTGCTCGCGCTAGGTGGAGCTGGGGGCACTCGGACGGGCTGCTGCAGAGCCTGCCCTCCCCTGGCAGCTGAGCCGCGCCCGCCCGCCCGGGGAAAGCAGCCCCCAGCCGGGCCAGGGCTGGCAGGAGAAACCCCGACGCACCAGCCTGGGCCCCACCGGGCCTGCAACCATCCCGGGACATTGCTCCAGTCACAACAGCTGGCGCTGGTATCGCACCTGTCAGCTAGAGGCAGGGGCACAGGGCTGGGCGCCAGGACTCCTGGGTTCTCTCCCGGCTCTGAGAGGGGAGGAGGGTCTAGTGGTTAGAGCGGGGGGGCTGGGCGCCAGGACTCCTGGGTTCTCTCCTGGCTCTGAGAGGGGAGGAGGGTCTAGTGGTTAGAGCCGGGGGGCTGGGCGCCAGGACTCCTGGGTTCTCTCCCGGCTCTGAGAGGGGAGGAGGGTCTAGTGGTTAGAGCCGGGGGGGCTGGGCACCAGGACTCCTGGGTTCTGTTTCAAACTGTGTCCTTGGGCACAAGTCCCTTTCATCCAGCAAGGGAAGGGGGTTTGGTGTTGGGGTGGATCTGGCCTGGGGGCTGGACGTTGGCTGGGACCCAGGTGACCAGGCCCTGATCTCGGCTGGGTCCCGGGTCTGTGCTTTGGGTTGGAGCCTCAGTCTAGGTGCTGCCATGATTGGGGGGGGGAAATCCCCCCCCTCAAGCTGCTGCCCATCTGGCATGTGCTCCCCCCGCCGAGTTCACAGCCCCCCCCCATCTGCCATGACCCCCACCTGTGCCCCCTGCCCTGTCACGAGCCACCCCCAGCCGGTGCTCTGGGGACCCCCCAGTGAAGCCCCCGGCCACTGCGAGCCAGAGCCTCCTCCCGGGGGGGGGCACCTCCCCCAGCCGGCACGGCCCCCGCCTGCCTCACCTGGGGGGGAGGGGCGGCAGGCAGGACTACATTTCCCAGGATGCACCTGGAGTTTTGGGAGGTCCCCCTGATTGGCTGCCCCTGCCCCACATCAGCCCCGGAGAATGAATGAAATTGTACCGAGCTCCGCCGAGCCGAGCGGGGAGCCGGGCTGCGGGGATGGCCGCGGCGGTGCACAACCCGCTCAAGTCGTGAGTACCGGGCCGAGCCGAGCCGAGCCGAGCCGAGCCGAGCCGGGCCGGGCCGGGCCAGGGGGGAGCGGAGCGGGGGGCGCCGCTATTGTGCAGCTGATGCCCCCCAATAACCCCACCCCCAGCCCAGCCCCTCCGGCTGCTCCCCCCCCGCTTGAATCCCCGCCCGGGGGGCGCGGCGCCTCGGGGCTCGCTTGGGCCGGCTCCCACGGGTGGGGGGTGGCTGCAAATTCCATTGTGCGGCGGGGGGGGCGGGGGTGTCACCGCTGGAGCCCGGATTCAGGCCGGTTGGCAGGGGGCGGGGCCGAGCCCCCGGCCCAGCCGGGGGGGGGGGCGGCTCTCGCGGTGCCAGGGCGCCACAGTTCCTGTGGGGAGCGGGGGGGGCCTGCCTGGGCCAGAGCCAGCCTCCCCCCCCCCCGGCGAGCCCCACTCCTCCTCGCCCCCATCCATCCCCCCATCCTTCTGTGGGTCCGTCTCCAGCCACCCCCACCCATCTATCTCCATCCCTCCCGCCCTGTACAGACGCCTCTGTCTGTCCACACCCATCACCGCCGCCTCTGTCCTGCTGCCCGCTCCGGAGAGGGGCACTGGGTTTGGGCCGGGCCTGGCTGACTGGCAATGCAGGGTGTCCCCCCCACACCCGGGGGGGGGTATCACTGCTGCTGTCACAGGAGGAGGCATTTGGGGGGCTGAGCGATGCAGTCCCAGCCCCTCCCCGCCTGGCCTGAGATAGCTCTGGCCTAAGCACCCCAGTGACGTGTATAAGGGCACTTGGCTCCTGGGTCGGGGGAAACTGAGGCACCGTGAGGCAGGGACTTGCTAAAGGTCTGTAGCAGAGGTGGGGCTGGAACCCAGGCGTCCGGACTGCCAGTCCCCCCATCCTCTAACATTAGACCCCCATCCCAGTGCCAGGATAAAACTGTATCAGAGGGTAGGATAAAACTGGTTAGCCAGGACTCCTGGGTTCTCTCCCTGCCTCTGGGAGGGGAGTGGGGGCTGGTGGTTAGAGCAGGGGGGGCTGGGAGCCGGGACTCCTGGGTTCTCTCCTGGCTCTGGGAGGGGAGTGGGGGCTGGTGGTTAGAGCAGGGGGCTGGTGGTTAGAGCAGGGGGCTGGGAGCCAGGACTCCTGGGTTCTCTCCTGGCTCTGGGAGGGGAGTGGGGGCCGGTGGTTAGAGCAGGGGGGGCTGGGAGCCGGGACTCCTGGGTTCTCTCCTGGCTCTGGGAGGGGAGTGGGGGCGGGTGGTTAGAGCCGGGGGGGCTGGGAGCCAGGACTCCTGGGTTCTCCCCGGCTCTGGGAGGAGTGGGGCTGGTGGTTAGAGCAGGGGCTGGGAGCCGAACTCCTGGGTTCTCTCCTGGCTCTGGGAGGGGAGTGGGGGCTGGTGGTTAGAGGAGGGGGCTGGAGGCCGAAGGGTTAACCCCTCGCGAGCGAGCGAATGGCAGTTGCTCAGGTGCCTCATCACGCAGGCAGCAGGGCCCTCATTAGCATCTCATTATCCCCGCGCAGCCGCCTCCATCTTCCCCAGCCCCGCCCGCCCCGGGCTCCTGGGGGGTGTCCCCGGCCCAGGCAGCTGGACCTGGCGGACACCGCAGCAGGCAGGGGGGTGCCCGCCCCTGGCTCGGGCTTCCAGCAGCCCCGGGCTCGAAGGAGACGGGAGATTATCCTGTGTTGGGGGGACCCCTGTGCCAGGCGCTGCCCGGACCCCAGCTGAGATTGGGGGGCCCCGTCGGGCTGAGCTCGGGGGGGCCCCTGTCCTGGGCGCTGCCCAGACCCCGGCTGAGATTGGGGGGCCCCGTCGGGCTGAGCTCGGGGGTCCCCTGTGCCAGGTGCTGCCCAGACCCCGGCTGAGATTGGGGGGGGCCCGTCGGGCTGAGCTCGGGGGGGCCCCTGTCCTGGGCGCTGCCCAGACCCCGGCTGAGATTGGGGGGGCCCCGTCGGGCTGAGCTCAGGGGGGCCCCTGTCCTGGGCGCTGCCCAGACCCCGGCTGAGATTGGGGGGCCTCGTCGGGCTGAGCTCGGGGGTCCCCTGTGCCAGGCGCTGCCCGGACCCCGACCGAGCCCGACACTGAGACGGTCCCTGTGCCCAGAGCTCGCAGCTTGCACAGAAAAGGGCAGGATCATTATCCCCATGTTACAGGTGGAAAACAGAGGCCCAAAGACCAAGTGCCAAAGGTCACACAGGGAGCAGGACTCCTGGGTTCTCTCTGAGCTCTGGGAGGGGAGTGGGGGCTGGTGGTCAGAGCAGGGGGAGCTGGGAGCAGGACTCCTGGGTTCTCTCGGAGCTCTGGGTGGGGAGTGGGGTCTGGTGGTCAGAGCAGGGGGGGGGGGCTGGGAGCCAGGCGTGACTGGCCAATGAGTTAGGTCATGGCCTGCTATCCCTCCCCCCCCCACACACTTGTGGAGACTCCAGATGCTACAAGGGGGTGGGGCCTGTCCTGCACCTTGGGGACCCCACCCCCTGCTCTGAGCTGGGGTGGTCAGTGGAGAGAGGGTCTTGCCTGGATCAGCTCGGCCCCCCCAGTGTAACCTGGGCCCCCCCACCCCGGTGGCACCATCCCCACAGCAGCCCCCCACCCTGATCCTTGGGGCTGCAGTTGCAAGGTTGGTGCAGGGAGGGGGCTCCACTCACAACCCCCCATCTCCCCTGATACCCCCCCAACCTCCTGGCACTGAGTGGGAGCGGAGGGGGGGGGGGGCTGTGACTCGGCCCCGCCCCCTTCCCTTTGGCACCTTCCCTGAGCCCCCCAGACCCTCTCCCGTTCCCCGGGCCCAGCCAATCCGCCCCCCCCCCCGGAGGCGGGCCTGCCAGCTGTCAAACGCGAGGCATGCTGGGAGCTGTAGTCCCTGCCCCCCCTCCAGCTGTGACCCCCTCTGCGCCCCCCCCCATTGCCGCCCCCGCCCAGCGCCGCGCGCAGACCGGGACGGGCCCGGGGCAGGACCGCGGCCAGGGGGGTGCGGGGGGGGGGGCTGCATCTCCCAGCGTGCACCGGGGGTGCGGGGGGGGGCGCGATGGGCTCCCCCCGGCTGGGGAATGAATGAAACCGGCCGGAGTCCGGGGCCAGCGGGGGAGGGGCTCGGCCCGGCAGGCGCCGCTGCGGGGTGAGTCCGAGCCGGGCCCCCGCCGGCCCCCTCCCGCCGGGCCCCCGCCCCCAGCGATCACTGCCCGCCCTGGAGCGCCTGTGCCCGGGGTTCGGACCCTTCGCCGGCCGCTGTCCCGGGCTCTGTCCGCCGGGGGCCCGCGGGGTGGGCAGGACACTGTGCTCCTGGGCAGGTGGGTGGACAGACAGGGGGCGAGGGGCCGTGGGGAGGGGCAGCGCCCAGGTCTGGCTGGGGGCGAGGGGCCGTGGGGAGGGCAGCGCCCAGGTCTGGCGGGGCGAGGGGCCGTGGGGAGGGGCAGCGCCCGTGTCTGGCTGGGGGCGAGGGGCCGTGGGGAGGGCAGTGCCCAGGTCTGGCTGGGGGCGAGGGGCCGTGGGGGAGGGGCAGCGCCTGGGTCTGGCTGGGGGCGAGGGGCTGGGTGGGGAGGGCAGTGCCCGGGTCTGGCTGGGGGGGGCGAGGGGCTGGGGGAGGGGCAGTGCCTGGGTCTGGCGGGGGCGAGGGGCTGGGGAGGGGCAGTGCCTGGGTCTGGCTGGGGGTAAGGGGCCTTGGGGAGGGGCAGTGCCTGGGTCTGGCTGGGGGTAAGGGGCCTTGGGGGAGGGCAGCGCCCGGGTCTGGCTGGGGTGAGGGGCCGTGGGGAGGGGCAGCGCCTGGGTCTGGCTGGGGGCGAGGGGCTGGGGGAGGGGCAGTGCCCGGGTCTGGCTGGGGCGAGGGGCTGGGGAGGGGCAGTGCCCGTGTCTGGCTGGGGGCGAGGGGCTGTGGGGAGGGCAGTGCCCAGGTCTGGCTGGGGGCATCGATGGGCTGGGGTGGGGCAGTGGCCAGGTCTGGCTGGGGGGCTGGGGGAGGGGCAGTGCCTGGGTCTGGCTGGGGGCGAGGGGCTGGGAGGGGCAGTGCCAGGTCTGGCTGGGGGGCATCGATGGGCCCTGTGCGGATGGGGGATGGGGGGGCCTGGAAGAGGGGAGGGGCTGGGAGGGGGATTATTTATGGCATGTGAGCAGCAAGATTAAGTGCCACCCCGTAACCCCCAGACGCCCCCAGCCCAGCTGGTGCCCCTCACTCCCGACCCGCAGCCCCCTGCTCGGCGCTGGTGCTGCCCCTGAGCTGGCGGAGGTGAAAGGCCGGCGGTGGGGTGACCTGTGCTCGGGGTCCCAGCCTGGCCACTCGGGGTCCCTCGGTTCTGACCCACCGGCTCCTTCCCTCCCACTGAGTGGGTGACCCTTTCCCTGGGGGTGCCCCTGTCCTGGCGTCTCTGCCCCCCACCAGGCCTGGGACTCGCTGCCCCGGACGTCTGGGTCCACACGGGCAGGGTGATCTGGTCTCCTTAGGGGCTTGTGCGGCCCTGGGGCTGGGGGGAGATGCTGGGACTTGGGGGGTGCAGATGCTCAGGGGTTGGGGGAGGCTCTGGGGGTCGGGCCGGCCCCAGCCCCACTGACCCCCCCATCTCGCCAGCCTGGGGGAGGAGTTCTACCGCGAGGCCATCGAGCACTGTCGCAGCTACAATGCGCGGCTCTGCGCCGAGCGCAGCATGCGCCTGCCCTTCCTCGACTCGCAGACCGGCGTGGCCCAGAACAACTGCTACATCTGGATGGAAAAGACCCACCGGGGGCCAGGTGAGCCCCGCCGGTGCCCCCCCACCAGCCCAGCTCCCCCCCACCCTGCCAGTGCCCCTCACTCCCGACCCGCAGCCCCCACCAGCCCAGCCCGGCCTCGCCCAGCCCCGCCAGTGCCCCACTCCAGCCCAGCCCCGCCAGTGCCCCCCCTCCCCAGCCCAGCTCCAGCCCGCCCAGCCCCGCCGGTGCCCCTCACTCCCGACCCGCAGCCCCTGCTAGCCCAGCCCTGGGCTCCCCCCAGCTCTGCCGGTGCCCCTCACTCCCGACCCGCAGCCCCTGCCAGGTCAGCCCCGCTGGTGCCCCTCACACCCGACCCGCAGGTCCCCCTTCTTGGCCGGCAGCCCCTGCAGCCGAGCCGTGGGGCTGTGAACACTGGGTTGGGGGGGGGAATCTGGGGGCTCACGTCACATACCCCTCCCCCCTCCTAGGCCTGGCCCCGGGGCAGATCTACACGTACCCGGCCCGCTGCTGGCGCAAGAAACGGCGACTGAACATCCTGGAGGATCCACGTCTGAGGCCTTGTGAGTTCAAGATCGGTAAGGAACTGGGGGGAGTGGGGGGTGCAGGGGTTGGGGTAGGGGGCGGGGGATGGGGAGAGGTGGGGGGCATGAGGGACGGGGGGGAGATTCTCAGCCCCTCCCTGTTGTGGCCCCCAGATCTCCCCCTCCCCCACCAGGGGCTCTGGGGGGGCAGGGGCGGCGTTGGGGGCTCCATTGGTTTCCATGGTAACGCCGAGGGGGGGGCGCTAGCAGGGGTCTCTCCCAAGGTGTCGGCGTGCCGGGGGGCCTGTGTTTGGGGGCCCGTCCCAGCCGCTCTGACGTGCCGCCCCCCCAGACTGCGAGGCCCCCCTGAAGAAGGAGGGGGGGCTCCCAGAGGGGCCGGTGCTGGAGGCTCTGCTCTGCGCCGAGACCGGCGACAAGAAAACCGAGCTGAAGGAGGAGGAGCTGGTGCTGGATTGTCAGGTGAGGCCCCCCAGCCCCCCACGGGGGCGAGCCCCCCTCGGGTTCGGGCCCCGCCCCCGGCACCCCACAGGGGCGAGCCCCCCTCGGGTTCGGGCCCCGCCCCCGGCACCCCCAGCCGAGCCCCCTTGGGTTCGGGCCCTGCCCCCGGCCCCCCACAGGGGCGAGCCCCCCTTGGGTTCGGGCCCCCCCAGCCCCCCACAGGGGCGAGCCCCCCTCGGGTTTGGACCCTGCCCCGGGCACCCCACAGGGGCGAGCCCCCCTCGGGTTCGGGCCCTGCCCAGCCCCCACGGTGAGCTCCCTGGCAGAGTGGTGCCATGGCGAGCCCCCTCGGGTTCGGGCCCTGCCCCCGGCCCCCCACAGGCGAGCCCCCTCATGTGGCCCTGCCCCGGCCCCACAGGCGAGCCCCTCAGTTCCCCTGCCCTGGACAGGGCGACGACCTGAGGACGAGGCCCTGCCCCGGCCCCAGAACAAGCCCCCTCGGGCAAGGTGGGCCCCAGCCCGAGCCCGGGGCAGGGGCCGGGCACCCCACAGGCGAGCCCCTCGGGTTCGGGCCCTGCCCTGGCACCCCACAGGGTGAGCCCCTGGGGTTTGGTCCCCTCGGCATATGGGGCGAGGAGGTTTGGGCCCCCAGCCCCACAGGCGAGCCTCGGTTCGGGCCCTTCCTGGGGCGAGACCCCTGGGGTTCAGGAGGCCCAGCTCCCGGGGGCAGAGTGGTGCCATGGGGTGGGGGGGCCAGGACTCTGACCCGGTCTGACCCCCATGTGTGGCAGAAGCAGCAGGCGGGCGAGTTCCCCCACGACCTGGAGGGCGACGACCTGGAGGACGACATCCCCCGGCGCAAGAACAAGGCCAAGGGCAAGGTGGGGAGGAGGAGCTGGGGGCAGGGGGCAGGGGGCATATGGGGGATGGGGGCAGGGGGCATGGGGATGGGGGCAGGGGCAGGGGCGTATGGGATGGGGCAGGGGTGGGGAGGAGGAGCTGGGGGCGTATGGGGATGGGGTGGGGTGGGGGTCGTATGGGGAGGAGGAGCTGGGGGCAGGGGCATAAGGGGATGGGGGCAGGGGCGTATGGGGAGGAGGAGCAGGGGAGGAGGAGCAGGGGCGTACGGGGATGGGGCAGGGGTGGGGGCGTATGGGGAGGAGGAGCTGGGGGCAGGGGCGGGGGCGTTTGGGGAGGAGGAGCTGGGGGCAGGGGCATACGGGGATGGGGGCAGGGGGCAGGGGCGTATGGGGAGGAGGAGCTGGGGGGAGGAGGAGCAGGGGACGTACGGGGATGGGGCCGGGGGTGGGGGGGCGTATGGGGAGGAGGAGCTGGGGGGGCCGGGGGCGTACGGGGAGGGAGGCGTATGGGAAAGGAGGAGATGGTGGGAGCCAAGGCCCCCCCGGGACGCCCCCACCCCCGTTGGCTCTGTGCTGGCCCTGGGGCGGGAGCCGGGGGCCTGTCCGGCTGCATCTCACCCCATTCCCGGCCCCCCAGGCCTACGGGATCGGGGGCATGCGGAAGAGGCAGGACACCACCTCGCTGGAGGACCGTGACAAGCCTTACGTCTGCGACAGTGAGTGTGTGGGGCTGGGACCCAGGCGTCCGGGACAAGAACGCAGGGCGCCGGGCACTAGGGGGCCCCACAGCTGCTGGGGGGAGGAGGGAGGGGATGGATGGGACCCAGGCGTCCGGGACAAGAACGCAGGGCGCTGGGCACTAGGGGGCCCCACAGCTGCTGGGGGGAGGAGGGAGGGGATGGATGGGACCCAGGCGTCCGGGACGGGATTGGCGGTGGGGGGGCTCTGACCCTGCCCTCCCCCCAGTCTGCGGGAAGCGCTACAAGAACCGGCCCGGGCTGAGCTATCACTACACCCACACCCACCTGGCGGAGGAGGAGGGCGAGGAGGGACCCAGGTGTCGGGCGACACCCCTGCCCCTGCACCGCAGGAGGAAGGGATGGATGGGACCACAGGCGTCCGGGATGGCCCCGGGCGCCCACGGGGGCACCACAGCTGTTGGGGGTAGGAGGGAGGGGATGGATGGGACCCAGGTGTCCGGGACAAGCCCAGGGCACTGGGTCACCGTCGGGGCCCACAGCTGCTGGGGGAGGAGGAGGGGATGGATGGGACCCAGCGTCCGGGCAGGGTCACCGCACGGGGAGCCCAGGGGCCCACTGCTGGGCAGGGTCACCCTCGGGGGCCCAGGGCCCCACGGGCAGGGTCACCCTCGGGGGGGGGAGCCCCGGGGACCCCACGGGCAGGGTCACCGTCGAGGGGGGGAGCCCCGGGGGCCCCACGGGCCGGGTCACCGTCGGGGGCCTGCACCACAGGCAGAGGTCACCCCACGGGCAGGGTCACTGTCAGGGGAGCAGGGGCCCCACGGGGGTCACTGTCGGGGACAGGGTCCCTGTGGGGGGGGAGCCCCACGGCGCCCCACGGGCAGGGTCACTGTCGGGGGGGGGGGGGCGAGCCCCACGGAGCCCCACGGGCAGGGTCACCGTCGGGGGGGGGCTGGTTTCTAACTGATCAGTGAGGGGGTAGTTTGGGGGTGACCAGCCCCCTGGGGGGCAGCGGGATGGGGAAGGAGCCTGACCCCAGGCTACCCCCTGCTTCATGCCCAGCCCCCCTTTGCAGGTCCCTGGGGGTCCCAGTGCCCCTCTCCCCAGGGCCCACGCTCTAGTCAGGGGTATATGGGTGGGGGGGGGTCCCAGCCTGCCCCCGGGAGCTGGGTGTGGGGAGGGGGGGGCTGGGGGGCTGAATTTAACCTTCTCTGTCTGGCTTCTGCTGTTCCCGTCAGAGTTTTACAAAGAGCTGAACTGGGTCCCCGAGAACCAGCGCAGACACACAGGTAACCCCCCCCCCTCGCAGCCCGGGGGGCCGGGGCCCCCCCCAGTGTGGGGCTGTGAACGTGACCTGGAGAGGACGAAAGTGACTGGGGCATCGGGGCCAGCCAGGGGAGACCGCCCCCCAGTGCGCCCCACCGAGCCCCCGGCCCCCTGTTCCTCAGAGCCCCCCGCTGAGTTCCCTGCCCCCCAGTGCACCCCATCGAGCCCCCGGCCCCCCGTTTCTCAGAGCCCCCCGCTGAGTTCCCCACCCCCCCAGTGCGCCCCACCGAGCCCCCGGCCCCCTGTTCCTCAGAGCCCCACACTGAGTTCCCGCCCCCAGTGTGCCCCACCGAGCCCCGGCCCCCGTTCCTCAGAGCCCCACACTGAGTTCCCCACCCCCAGTGCGCCCCACCGAGCCCCCGTTCCTCAGAGCCCCCCCGTTCCTCAGAGCCCCACTGAGTTCCCGCCCCAGTGCGCCCCACCGAGCCCCCGGCCCCCGTTCCTCAGAGTCCCCTGCCGAGCTCCCTGCCCCCGAGTCCCCACCAAACCCCTGAGCCCCTGCTGAGCCCCTGTCCCCCAGAGCCCCCTGCTGAGTTCCCCACCCTCCACTAAACCCCCCAGCCCCCCTGCCGGACCCCCCACCCTGCAGCCCAGGCCCATTTGCTGGGGGCGCTTTGGAGAACTCGGATGGGGGCAGTTTCAGGCCCCGGGGCTCCGGCTCACACCCCCACTGCGCCCGGCCCCGACGCCTCGGCAGGAGGTTCCCCGTGGGGCTGCCCGGGACCCTTCCCAGACAGAGGGGAGAAAGGGGCCCCGCAGGGCCCGGGAAAGCAGCGGGGGGGGGCGGTTGGGGGCGTCAGGCTGCCAGGGCACTGGCTGAGGAAGCTCGCAGCAGTGGGAGGCTACTAGAGGTGGGGGGGGGTTGGCTTGTTGCGTAACCCGGGGTGTGTGGGGCGCCCCAGGGCCGGGCGGGTATGTGGGGGGGCTGCTGCACCCCCTTCATCTCCGCCTCCCCTTGCTGTTTTCCAGCTAAGAAAGCCCCGGACGGCTCGGTCATTCCCAACGGTTACTGTGATTTCTGCCTAGGGGGGGCCAAGAAAACCGGCTGCCCCGAGGACCTGATCTCCTGCGCGGACTGCGGGCGCTCGGGTAACGCCGGGGCCGGGCTGGGGCGACGGGGGACAGGGCTGGGGCTGGGCTGGGGTGATGGGGTGGGGACAGGGCCGGGGCTGGGCCGTGACGGGTGGGGCCGGGGGCTGGGCCGGGGCTGGAGGGTGACCGGGGACGGGGACGGGGCTGGGGGGCGACGGGGGGGGGGACACAGGGCCAGGGCGTCCGGTCATGCGGTCCCTGCCGGAGGTGCTGAGCCATGTGCCGAGGACGTGGTGCCCCCCCCCCCGGCTGAGCTGCTGTGCGGGGGGGGTGACGGGAGCTGGCTGGGGGGGCTCTTTGCGCCCGTCTCAGCCTGGGCTGGCCTGGCCCTACCCCCCCGGGGCCGAGTCGCGGGGCCGGCAGGTGGTACTGGGGAATCGTTCGCTCTGGGCCATCCCCGACTCTCCCCGCTCTGTCGCCCCCTGCAGGTCACCCCTCGTGTCTACAGTTCACGGTGAACATGACGGCGGCCGTGCGCACGTACCGCTGGCAGTGCATCGAGTGCAAATCCTGCAGCCTCTGCGGTACCTCGGAGAACGACGTGAGCCCCCCCGGCCCCCCACCCCCGCATGTCCCCACTCCCCGCGCCCCGGCCCCCACCCCGTCCCCACTCCCTGCGCCCGCCGGCCCCGGCCCCCAGCCCGCATCCCCACTCCCTGCGCCCGCGGCCCCTGGCCCCCACCCCGTCCCCACTCCCTGTGCCCGCCGGCCCCGGCCCCACCCTGCATCCTCCACTCCCTGCATCTGCCAGCCCCTGACCCCCAACTCCCCCCCGGCACGGGCTGCTGTCGCTGCGCCCCACTGACCTGCCTTTCCTGCCCCCGCAGGACCAGCTGCTCTTCTGTGATGACTGCGACCGGGGCTACCACATGTACTGCCTGAGCCCCCCCATGGCAGAGCCCCCCGAAGGTGAGGACCCCCCCCCCGCAATCCTGTGCAGCTGGGCTGGGTGGGGGAGGGCTGCGTGGGGCCGGTGTGGGGCTGGTGAGGGGCGGGGCTGCGTGGGGCCGGTGTGGGGCTGGTGAGGGGCGGGGGGCTGCGGGGGGCCGGTGTGGGGGCCAGGCTGACGCTCCCCCCCCCCACAGGGAGCTGGAGCTGCTACCTGTGCCTGCGGCAGCTGAAGGACAAGGCCTCGGCTTACATCACGCTCACCTAGAGCCGCCTGCTGGGGGGGGCACCGTGACCAGAGCGAGTGGGAGGACCCCCCCTGACTCCAGCACCCCTGGGCGGGCAGCTCCTGTGCACCCCCCTCAGCCAAAATCCTCCTCAAAGCCATAACCCCAGCTGGGGGGTGGGGCCAGTGCTGGGCCTGGGTGCTCCTTGGGGGGGGCTGCTCCCCACAGACCCCCCCTGACTGGCTGGGGGGGGTCCAGGGGAAGGGGCATTTGCATGATGTGAAAATAGAATTTTTTTCTTCTCCCAGGGCAGGGGGGGCACAGTCACTGGGGGAGGCATTGCCCCTCTGAGCTGTTCTAGCACAGGCCCTTAGTGCTGGGGGGGGGAATAGCACATCCACTGCTGCTCCCCCATGCCCTGGCACAGCCCCCCCCCCAGCCAGGGGTATTTATTTTAGTGCAAGAGGAACCGCGGGGGCGGGGGGGCAGTGCCCCTCATGGAAACTGTTTGATGTGGGTGTTTATTTTCTGTTGTTCCTGGTTCAAAAAAGGGGTGGGGGGAGTGTGGGGGGGCAGGAGCAGCGGCCAGCCCGTGGGCCCTCCCCCCCCGCTACCCCCCCTTCCCTTGTGTTCATGGTGTCGTTCTGGTGCTGCCGTCTGCAATGTGCTTGGATTGTTCTGTGCATTAAAACATGGTCAGTGGCCCAGCCTCGGCGTCTTTCCTCCCAGCGCCGGCAGGAGAACCCAGGAGTCCTGGCTCCCAGCCCCCCCCCTGGCTCCCAGCCCCCCCTCCCCACTCCCCTCCCAGAGCTGGCATGAGAACCCAGGAGTCCTGGCTCCCAGCCCCCCCGCTCCCCTCCCAGCGCTGGCAGGAGAACCCAGGAGTCCTGGCTGCAGGGGAGGGGGGGGGGGCAAACAGGGAGTTTGGGGTGAGGCGCGTCCTGTGTGGCCACCACCACCTGGCCCCAGGGATCACAGCAACCCGTGACTCAGCTGCAGGATTTGCGCCCCCCCAGCCCTGGGGGGAGTGTGGGGGGGCAGCTTTCAGCTGTGACCTGCTTTTTACTGCTTAACGCGCCAGCTTGGGGTATAATCTCTGCACTCTGGGGGGGAGGGGGCAGTATGATCCACTCAGGGGGCTGCACAGACCCCCTCCCAAAGGGGACCAGTGGGGGGGCACTGGGCTGTGGGAACCAAGCAATCCCTCAGCTGGGCCTCCCCCCACCCCCAGGACTCTGGCCCCACTGGTGGCAGGCTGGGGGGGGGGGTCGAGGGGCTAGAGCCAGGCTGTGGGGGCAGCTGCTCCCAGAGGGGAGTGTGATGACCCCCCCTGGGTTACTTGGTGTTAGGGGAGCAGGGCCCCGCCGGGGTCACGGAGTGTGGGGGAGTCGGGCCCTGCACCCCCGGCTCCCTGCGATTCACCGGGACGCTCAGCCAGCCAGGAAAGCAGCCGACAGGAACAGAGTCCCAGACAGGCCTTGCAGGCACAGACAACAGGGCCCCCCCAATTAGGTCCATCTTGGGGTCCCAGGAGCCCCACAGCCCCCTTGGGGGGGGTCAGAGCCCTGTCTGGGCTCCCTCCATTCCCCAGCCAGCTCCTGAAACCCCCTCCCCCCCCAGCTGGTCGTTGGGGTTCTCCGGGATATCGGCTGGGGGGTGACGGTGTCGCTCTGGGACAGGATCCAGGCCCTGCTCCTGTAACGGGCGAGGGTTTGAATTCGGATCTAGGGAACCATTTGCCTAAGATGGAAATGGCCAGTGAAAATGCGAATGACCTGGCTGGCAGGGGGGAGGGGCTGCAGGGCTCAGGATACCTGCCTACCTGTAACCAGCCCCCTGGGGCTGAGGGGGAGGGAGAGATGCTCCCCGCCCCCCTGCACACCGGAGAGGGGCTCACGCTGGCTCTGAGGCTGTGACCAGAGCAGAGAGCTCACTGCCTGCCCCCACGGGGACAGCCAGGGCAGCGCTGAGCACGGGGGGAGCTGAGACCCCAGCTGAGTGGGGGGACCCCCAGGCAGGGCAGGTCGGCTGCCAACCAGGTTTGCCTGGTCCAGACGTGCTGCTGGGAAGTGATTACACAGCAGGGAGGGAGCTACCAGGGACAGGGTTCAGGGGGGCTGTGACCCCAGGCCCAGCCAGCGATGGGGAGCAGGTCCCACTCCCTGCCCCAGCAGCTGAATCCCAGACCGAGCTGCGCAAGGATCCCTCCTTGGAGAAGCTGAGGGGACTTGCTGGCCCCAGCGCTGCAAACCCCCTTGGGGAAGGCTGCAGGGACAGAGTCCTGCGGGGAAGCGATTCCTGTACCGGGAATGGGCTCCCCAAGGGGAAGTAGAACTGGGGGGAATCGGGAGGCAGCTGGAGGTGCCCCAGGAATCCACAGGGTTCTTCCCTCTCGAGCTGCTGGATGGGAGCAGAGTGAGGGGGCCCCTGGACCTGGAAGGGGAGGATTGGGAGGAGAAGGGGGCAGACCCCCTGGGGATCTCTTCCCTGAGGTGGGAGCCAATCTCCCCATCAGGTGTTCCCCGTTCAGAGTCACTGGGAAAGCAGCCCAGAACCTGGAGAGAGAGGTCAAGGACCTGCTGGCTTTAGATGGAATCCAACCGTTCAACAGCCCACAGGCCTCACCCGTGGGGCTGGTCCCCAAGGGAGACGGGATGATCTGGTTTTGTGGGGGCCATCAGAAGCTTAAAGCCATCACGGTGTCCGATGCCGACCCCCTGCCTAGGCCTGGGGGGATTCTAGACAAGCTGAGGGGGATGGAGAACCTGGCCCTGGCAGACACTGATGACATGGGCCTCTTTAGCCAGACCTGGGAGGAACAGGTGTCCCAGGTGAAGAAGGGGCTGGGCTGCCCCAAGGAGGTGGGACTGACAGTAAAAGCCGAAAAGTGCGAGGTGGAGGTGATCAGAGACTGGCCCATTCCCCAGACCACGACACAAGCCCAGGCCTTTATCAGGATGGTGAGGTTCTACCGGAGGTTTGCACCCCACGTTAGCCCCCTCGCTGCCCCCATCCCTGAGCTAGGTGAGGGGGGAAGCCAGACGAGGTGGGCTGGACCCAGCAGGGCCAGAGGGTCTCTGCACTGAAGGAGGCTCTAATCCAGGGCCCAGTAAATCTGGCAAACCCAGACTTTGCCAAGCCCTTTGCAGTGGTCACCGCTGCCTCAGACGCAGGGCTGGGCGCGGTGCTGATGCCGCCGATGCTGGGGGGGGAGAGACACCCCATCGGGTACCGGAGCACGAAGCTGCTGCCCCGGGAGCAGAACTCTGCGGCCTCAGAGAAGAAAGGCCTGGCCCTGGTACAGGCCCTTGGAAAGCTGAAGCTGGATCCATTTGGGCCGCACTTTACTGTGTGTACTGACCACTCTCCTCCGACGTTGCGGCGTCAAATGCAAGGGGCTGATGCCGAGCTGCAGGTGACAGACACACCTGGTCAGAGGGTGGCCAAGGTCAAGCTGGGGGCTCTTAACCAAGAGAGCCTGAATTGCAGCCCTCCAAACTGGAGCACTGGGAAAAGGCCCAATCCCAGTTTGAACCCCAGGGGTATTGGGCTGGCAAAAGGGCCCAGGCCACATAAACCTTCCCCCATGCGGGAGGGTGTGAGACTGGACTGTCCTGATGTAACTCCCACCAAGGAATGGGAGAGATGCTGGGGCATCCCTGGGAACGTGGGTGGGTTCGAACTTCCCCCGGTCACTGGCTGAAATGACCCTGTTCAGTTCGGTCTCGAAGGGGGGAGAGATGTGACGAACTGGGACTGTTCTTAATGTTTCCTCTGAGTACTGTGTGGGTGCCTCAGTTTCCCCTGTGCATTTCTTAAGTCTCCAGTGTGCATAAATGGCCGACACTCTGTCTCCTGGCAACTAATGGCCGGGCCCTTCCCCCTGCAAGGGAATAGCTAAAGGGGAACAAAGATCAGGTGACCTCCTGGCCTGGGAAAGAGACAAAGCCCAGAGGGGAGGGGCTGGAGGGGGGGCAGTCTGGAGCTGGCGGAGGACGAGGAGTGAGGGCAGACGTGGGGGTCTGGCTCACTGCCCCCCAGAATGAACCTGGCTGAAGGGTCCCGGTCTCTGTACCTACAAGCTCTGTGTTAGACCCTGTTCCTGTCATCGAATAAACCTCTGTGTTACTGGCTGGCTGAGAGTCACGTCTGACTGCGCAGTGGGGGGGCAGGACGCTGTGGCCCCCCCAGGACCCCGCCTGGGCAGACTCGCTGGGGGAAGCGCACAGAGGGGCAGAGGATGCTGAATGCTCCCAGGAGAGACCCAGGAGGTGAAGCCGTGGGAGCGTCTTGCCCTGCAGACAGGCTGCTCCGAGGGAGAGGAGGCTCCCCAGAGTCCTGACCGGCCTTGTGGGGAGCAGCTCCAGAGCAGCGCCCGGGGACCCCGTGACAGCCTGGTGCCACTCGCCCCCCAAGGGGCTGGGTTAGGTCTGTTACAGTGCAACAGCCCCCACTGCCCCCCCCCCCCGGTCACTGCATTGCCCCATGGGTCTGACAGCAGCAGCAGCCAGGCTCCAGCTGCCTTGGGTGGGGCACAGGGCGGGGGGGTCAGCCCTGCTGCAGAGTGACGAGGAGGGATGAAAATCCCCGTTAACTCCCCCCACACCCCTGAGCCCGGCGGGCGCCTGTGTGTCACCCCATCTGCCATGTGCTGATCTAGCAGTTTAGCAAACCAAAGCCCAGAGGCGGAGCTGCTGTGGGGTGAAAGACGGACACCGGTCCCCCGTCTCTCCCAGCCCCTGGCAAAGCAGCGCTCCCCAGTGGATCACTCACCCAATTAGCCATGAGAGCAGGCGAATTCCCTCCCGCCGCCGCATGCGCCTCCTCTCGGCTGGTGCGAATGCAGGGAGGAGCGAACGATGCCCCTCGCGGCCTAGCGCCAGGTACAGAAACCGCATAGAAAAGTCTTACAAACAAAGTCTCATTTATACAAATATAGTGTTTTATAAAGACCATTTCCAGTGCAATCAATGTGCACTTCCTGAGCCGCTCTCAGCATTGCATTCGCTAGCAAATAATTTAGCTTTGAGGAAGTGCTCTCCACAGCCGGGGGCCAGTTTTAAATTCTCTGCGGTCCGGGTACAGCCCCCCTGTAATTCTTGTACACCAGAAAACCCACCGCCAGCTCTGACCAGAACCGGTCAGTGACCTGCCCAGCTCCGTCGTGCTGTGTCCGTGGCAGACGCTCCTGGGAACTGGCCGTCAGAGCGTAGTGCAGAAGGGCTGGAATCAAGTCACTCCACAGGGATAGTCCCTGGATTAGTCAAGGTTCGCCCCAGGAGCTAGTCGTCCTGGGAGATGCAGGGTGAGGAGTCCCTGTCCCAGCCAGGTGCCCAGCAGCGCCCTTTGCATGAGCGTTAACAGGCTGCCACGTCTGGCATTGGCGCCCCAAGAACATCCTGGTGGCAGGGCAGAGACCAGACTCGGATCCCTGGCACCGTGTGGAGGGATACGGAACCAGAAATCCCGTGTTTAGCCCCACACTGCCAGGGACATGGTGCAGGCGCGGAAGGGCCGGCGATGCACCTTCCAAGGACAGATCCCTCCCAGCACATCAGCAGCTTCCCCAGCGCGTCCCAGGGCTCTGCTGCTGCCCTCACCCAGCCAGCAGCCCGGGGGTACAGCGCTGGGTGTGCGTGGCACCTGGCACCCAGCGCCCGAGAGGGGAGCTCACAGCTCCTTACCCACAGGGCTGGAGATCTCGGTACAGTGCTGGGTGTGCATGGCACCTGGCGCCCGAGAGGGGCACTCACAGCTCCTTATCCACGGGGCTGGAGATCTCGGTACAGCGCTGGGTGTGCGTGGCACCTGGCGCCCGAGAGGGGAGCTCACAGCTCCTTATCCACGGGGCTGGAGATCTCGGTACAGTGCTGGGTGTGCGTGGCACCTGGCACCCAAGAGGGGAGCTCACAGCTCCTTATCCACGGGGCTGGAGATCTCGGTACAGTGCTGGGTGTGCGTGGCACCTGGCGCCCGAGAGGGGAGCTCACAGCTCCTTATCCACGGGGCTGGAGATCTCGGTACAGTGCTGGGTGTGCGTGGCACCTGGCGCCCGAGAGGGGAGCTCACAGCTCCTTATCCACGGGGCTGGAGATCTCGGTACAGCGCTGGGTGTGCGTGGCACCTGGCGCCCGAGAGGGGCACTCACAGCTCCTTATCCACGGGGCTGGAGATCTCGGTACAGTGCTGGGTGTGCGTGGCACCTGGCACCCGGTGCCCGAGAGGGGAGCTCACAGCTCCTTACCCACGGGGCTGGAGATCTCGGTACAGCGCTGGGTGAGCGTGGCACCTGAGAGGGGAGCTCACAGCTCCTTGCCCACGGGGCTGGAGATCTCGGTACAGCGCTGGGTGAGCGTGGCACCTGGCGCCTGAGAGGGGAGCTCACAGCTCCTTGCCCACGGGGCTGGAGATCTCGGTACAGTGCTGGGTGTGCGTGGCACCTGGCACCCAAGAGGGGCACTCACAGCTCCTTATCCACGGGGCTGGAGATCTCGGTACCGTGCTGGGTGTGCGTGGCACCCGGTGCCCGAGAGGGGAGCTCACAGCTCCTTACCCACGGGGCTGGAGATCTCGGTACAGCGCTGGGTGAGCGTGGCACCTGGCGCCCGAGAGGGGAGCTCACAGCTCCTTATCCATGGGGCTGGAGATCTTGGTACCGTGCTGGGTGTGCGTGGCACCTGGCGCCCGAGAGGGGAGCTCACAGCTCCTTATCCATGGGGCTGGAGATCTTGGTACCATGCTGGGTGTGCGTGGCATCTGGCGCCCGAGAGGGGAGCTCACAGCTCCTTGCCCACGGGGCTGGAGAAGATCTCGGCGAACTTGCGCAGCTGCTCACTGGCCGTCTGTGATTCCTCCTGCAGCCGCTGGTTGTTCTGGCGCAGAGTGGCCACCTCCGCCTGCAGCACCACCTTGTCCTGCTTCTCCTGAGCGAGAGAGGGGGTGTTTGGAGAGCTCCCAGATGCAGCCAGCCCCACCCCCAGCCCCCCCGCTGGGCCACCAGCCTTCTCAAAGCTCCACAGCACACGGGAGCAAGGAGTGAACCCAGCAGTCCTGGCTCAAAGCCGCTAGGCCCCCTGGCCGCCGGGCACAGACACTCCCGCCCGATGGTGCTTTCTGAGAGGCTGCCCGGTGGCAGAGAGAAGGGGGTGCCCGGTGGGGCCGACAGGAGGGGAAGGGGGCAGCCCCTTACTTTCTGCAGGTCGCTGTGTAGCTGCTTCAGCATGGCCTCCAGCTGACACACCTTCCCCGTCAGGTCCAGGGGCAGCTCCTCGCTGGGGAGGGGAAAACAGGGGTCAGTGCGTCTCGCGGGCCTGCCGGGGACCCAGCGCAGGCAAGGGCAGCCGGCAGGGCTGCGGAGGCCTGATGCAGCCCCTGGGCGCTGCGGGCAGCACCGGGGCAGGGGAACAGTCTCCCCGGCCAGGCTGTGGGGAAGGAGGAAACGCTGGCGCGGCCCTACAGACACACACAGATTCAGGCTCCTCCCCCCCCTCTGCGCCTGGGGCGTCAGGACACAGCCGTGACAGGGGCTCCCCCATGCAGGCCAGCTGAGGCTGCATGTCCGCCCCCCGCTCCCCCACAGCGCCCTGCCCCGTGGCGTCTGGCTGCAGCGCCAGCTCCATGGAGAGCCATGCCAGGGTGGGTGGGTTACTGCACCAGGAAGCCTCGCCCGCAGCCCAAGCCTGGAGGGCGCTCGCTTCCCGAACTGCTGCTGGACACAACAGAGGGGCGGGAGCCAGGCTCCCGTGGGCTCCCCGCTTACCTCATGGTGGGCGTGGTGCGGGGCGTGGGCTGTCTCTCCAGGCTGGGCGCGGGGGCGGCCTCGGGGCTCAGCGCTGAGTCGTTGAGGGAGAAGAGGGAGACGGCTCTCTGCACTGCAAGGCAAAGGAATGGCTGTGCTTTGCCGTGCCCACGCCCCAGGCCCTCGCGCCGCCCGCCTCAGCCCTCGCCGGAGCACAAAGCTGTGTGCGGAGCCAGGGCAGAGTCGCAGAGGAGCTCCTCCCGGAGCCCAATTCCCAGCCAGCGCCCCCGGCCTGACTCAGCCTGGCCCCCACAGCCCTGCCAGCCTCGCTTCTCAGCCCGAGGGGAGTCCCACTGACTGCCCCTGTCCTGCAGCACAGCCGGCGGCGCCTGGCGGGTCTGTGAGCAGAGACCGGGCCCTTCCGGGAACGGCCAGCGTGACTCCTGCTGCACGGCTGGGGCTGGGACTCTTTCCCAGGCAGGGTGACATGCCACGGCCGAAAGACCACGGGAAAGTCAGAACCACGTCAAATGCAGCTGGGGGGAAGGCCCACGGCACGAGCCCCCACGACTCTGGCCTGGGGGTGCCAGTCTCCACGGGCTCCCTTGCAGCAGGCCTGCCGAGCACTCACAGGACACCCACCGGGCACAGGCCTGTCCCGCCCAGCCCATGGAGCCCGTCCCCTCCTCACACACCTGCAGCCCCTTCCAGAGTAAACGCTCGCTGTGCTGCCCTACACGCCTCTCTCTTCCCGCTCCCTGGGAACGGGGGTCACGGGGGCAGTATTTGTGTGGGGCTGAAGCAGGCACCCACCCCCACAGATCGGTACACTTCACTGCGGGAAGGGGGCGATGGGAAGAGACAGGGCGGGGAGAATCCGCGGGGGCTAAGGCCCGGCCACACCTGTGCTCCCAGTGCCGGCCTCCCGCGGCACACAGCTCCCCTCGGCCTCGCTAGCAGCCCTGCCCAGCGGGGGCTGTTCATTTTGCCATGCTGGCGAGGCCGCGGCTCCCTGGGAATGCGAGCGGCAGCGGAAGTCACAGGCGAGATGACGTGCTGGACCCAGCGTTATCTAGAGTCGGCAGCTGAGTACGGTGAGGAGCAGGGATGTGGCTCACCCCACAGCGCGAGGGGACCCGAGGGCTTTTCAGGCTACTCTGGATACTGCCCCCTGCACAGCCCGTGGGTTGCAGCGTGGGGAGGCACCTCACCAGCAAAACCCCCCCACCCCCCAGACGCTGGCCGTGGGGAGGGGCAGCAGTGCAGAAGGGCCGTGGGAGCCGATGGATACGCTGTGCCCTGCTCCCCACCTACCGCTCAGCACCAGACCCACCCTCCCCCACGACCAGGCCCCATTGCACTCGAGGACAGCAGAGCCCAGCCCTGGGACTAGAATTCCTGGGGCCCAGCTCTGTGCTCTAACCACTAACAGCGCTGCTCAAGTCAGGACCGCAAGGTCCCCCACACTCACCATGGCGCCGCGCCAGGGGAACAGCCTCCTGCCTGGGGAGGGGTCTCGGTCACAGCAGGGTGCTGGGCACCCGTATTTCTCCCTGCGCCGCACGACAAGGGCTCCTGTGCGTCTCCCGGCCCTGCCAGAACCCGGGGTGGGGCTCCCAGCCACGTGAGCGTGACGCACAGCCAGGAGATTCGACAGGTCCGGACACATCGCGGCTCCAGGGCACTGGGTGGAGCCGGCCAGGGAGGGGAGGGGTAGGAGTAGGAGCTGGCCCGGTGCGAAGGGGCAGTGGATCACCCGCCGCGACAGGCGAAGGAAGGCGCCCGTGTGTGCTGCAAGAGCGGCAGGACACCCGTTTCCAGAGCCAGGGGGGCACTGCCCACGCATCGTCCGCTGGGCTCCTCCCGCCTCTTCCACTTCCTGCTGCTGGATGGGATGAGGGCGCCTCTGGGCCGCTCCGAGGGCGGCAGGATGCAGGAGCCGGGCCCAGGCGACTGCACCAGGCCCAGGTACCCGCGGGCTACCGAGGCTCTTGGGGACTTGAAGTGGCCCCGGCCCCTCTGGATTTCCCCCGCTCTCCCAGCCCCCATTCGAACAACGGCCTGCGGGGGGAGCGTGGCCGTCCCAGAGGCAGAGAGCAGACGGAGCCTTCGCCAGGCGCTGGGCAGACGCAGACACGTGGCCCAGGGAAGCCGCCGCGCTGCTGGGGTTACGGGCCCCGGGATCCCAGTGTAACGGGCAGCAGTAAAGCCATCAGCCCCTTGCTGCCCCGCCCGTGGCCGGGAGGCCTAGGGGCAGAAACGGGGGATCCGAGCAGTGAGCGGGACCCCTGCTGCTCCAAGCTCCTGCAGCACCGCGCCCAGGGAACCCTCCCAGCACAGAGCTGGGGCCTCCTCGCACGCCCAGTGCCACCCTACAGACACCCCACGGCCGAGAGCCCATCACCCGCCCGGCGAAGAGACCCCTTGGAATCCGCTCCCGCTGAACCTGGGGGCCTGCCCACCCCTCCCTCTGGAGGGCACTGACCAAGTGCTGAGCTGGCAGGGGACAGCGTGGAGGGACTCGGCCCGGCCCCGCTGGCCTGGGGCTCCCTGGCTTTGAGTCAGAGCTAGGAGGGGTGGCAGAGATGAGCGAAGGGACAGCAGCTCCCCTGGGGAGGAGACTCACGGACGGTGCACAGACGATGCACGTTAGCCAGGCGGCTTTGAAACCCCCGTTCATACCCACTTCCCGTCACTGTCCCAGCAACCCCCACGGCACGTCCCGCCCTGCTGCCCCGGGGCGCTGGAACCACGTGTACCGTGGGGGTGCTGAGAGCCACTGAACTGAACTGTAACCCTGGATATGATGGAAACCACTTCAAGCCAGGGGGTGCTGCAGCCCCCCCTGCACCCCTAGTTCCAGCACCTCCCCCCTGGCTCCGTTCTCAGAGCTCTATCAATCACCGTTGCCTCCTGCAAAGGGAGGTCGTGCCTCGGTTTCCCTCTCGCGGCCATTAACCGGGCAATACTTTCCCCACGCCGCAGCTGGCAGGGCGCGGCTCGGCTAACCGGCAGCCAGCGGCACCCCCCGCGCTGGCAGGGCGCGGCTCGGCTAACCGGCAGCCAGCGGCACCCCCCGCGCTGGCAGGGCGCGGCTCGGCTAACCGGCAGCCAGCGGCACCCCCCGCGCTGGCAGGGCGCGGCTAGCCGGCAGCCAGCCGCACCCCCTGCGCTGGCCGGGCGCGGTGCGGCTACGCGGCAGCCATCGGCTCGCCCCGCGCTGGCCGGGCGGGGCGCGGCTCCGCTAACCGGCAGCCAGCGGCACCCCCCGCGCTGGCAGGGCGCGGTGCGGCTAACCGGCAGCCAGCGGCACCCCACACTGGCGGGCGCGCTCGGCTAACTGGCAGCCAGCGGCACCCCTGTGCTGGCGGGCGCGCGGCTAACCGGCAGCCAGCGGCACCCCCCGCGCTGGCAGGGCGCGGTGCGGCTCAGCTAACCGGCAGCCAGCGGCACCCCCCGCGCTGGCAGGGCGCGGCTCGGCTAACTGGCAGCCAGCGGCACCCCCCGCGCTGGCAGGGCGCGGCTCGGCTAACTGGCAGCCAGCGGCACCCCCCGCGCTGGCCGGGCGCGGCTCCCTGGCCGCGGGAGCGAGCGTTCTGCAGACGCCGGGGTGCTCCTACCTTCGTAGGCCTTCGCAGCGTTGACCAGGCTGGACCATTCCAGGCCAGCTGCCGTGTCGGGCAGGGGCATGAGCCCCGGGTCGAGGCGTCTCGTGGGCTGGTCCCGCACGTCGCTCAGTGACAGCTCCGAGGCAGAGATGGTGGCTTTGGGGAGAGCAGAGGGGTCAGAGGATGCTCGGAGCAGCACTGTGCCCTGCTGCCAGCTCCCGCCCAGGGCAAAGCGTAGCCTGGGGGTGAGCACCCCCAGCTTGTGGGTCAACCAATCACCCCGCTAGCACCTTGGGGCTGGTCTGTAGCATCCACATGCTCCAGCCCTTGGATCCAACCCCCCCCCGGCTCCTGGAACGGACGCTGGGGCTGTGCTCAGACCAGCCCCGCACACCCCACCCCACGTGGTGCCTGGGGCGATCTGCCAGCGGGGCCCTGCCCCACGGCCGCTCGCAGGAATCGGGCCAGCGCTGGGGGGAGGGACCGACGTGCAATGACACGTCCAGGCAGAGGCACGTGGGAGAGAGGGAAGGAAGAGGCCGGTCCCGTGACGGTTCAAGAAGACCTGCCTAGGACTGGGTGGAGACGCCCTGGCTCTTCCCAGAGGAGGAGCTGCGCCCGCCCGCGGGGAGAACCAGCTCTCGTCTGCTAACAAGCACATGTGCAGCGCATGACATCGCTCTGCCAGGCAGGCCCCCGCGTGCTCCTGACGAACCGGGACCGCGGCAGCACCAACGTCACACGCTACCCTGCATCTCTCTCACATTCGTCACCTGGGGACCCCCAACCACGGTACATCACCGCCCCCTTTCACAGCGAGGGGAAGTGACGCAGCTGGAGGCACACAGCAGGCCAGGCTGAGCTGGGCATAGAACCCAGGAGTCCTGGCTCCCAGCTCCCTCTGCTCTAACTACTAGCGTCCACTCCCCTCCCAGAGTCAGGGGGAGAACTCAGGAGCCCTGGCTCCCAGCCCCCCCTGCTCTAACTACTAGCGTCCACTCCCCTCCAAGAGCCGGGGAGAGAACCCAGGAGTCCTGGCTCCCAGCCCTCTGCTCTAACCACTAGACCCCACTCCCCTCTCAGAGCCAGGGAGAGAACCCAGGAGTCCTGGCTCCCAGCCCCCCTGCTCTAACCACTCCCCTCCCAGAGCCAAGCAGAAAACCCAGGAGTCCTGGCTGCCAGCCCCCCACTCTAACCGAGACCTGTGCCATACTCACATTTCTTCTCGGGGAGGCCCCCGTTGCCCGGCTGCGGGTGCTGCCGCCGGGTGGGCAGCGTGTTGGACGGGTAGGTGCTGGTGAAGAGGACGTCACTGGCCAGGGACTGTTCGAAGCAGGTGGCGTTGGCGTAGCTGGCGTCTCTCCGCCCACTGCACAGGCTCTCGTCTGATAACGTTCGCTGGAGAGGCTTCTGCGGAGACTGTCGCAGAAACACAGTTACTTCCCGCTATAACTCAGGGTTACTATCAGCACCGAGAAGCCTCATCGGAGACCGGGGCTGGGAACGGCACAGAACCAGGGTGAGAGCCTGTTCCTGCCCCAAAGAGCTCATAGTACAATGTGGGAGGGGAAACTGAGGCACAGAGCGGGGAAGGGATTCGCCCAAGGTCACCCACTAGATAAGTGACAGAGCTGGGGATGGAACCCAGGAGTCCTGGCTCCCCAGCCCCCACCCCCTGCCCAGAGCTGGGAACAGAACCCAGGAGCCCAACCACTGCTGTGGGGCCCGCCCGGTCGGCCTGCACCCACCATGGCTCTCTCTGGCTCCGGGCCCAAGCCGTCCATAATGATGAGCTTCTTCAGGTCGTCCTCGATGGTGGACTTGTAGTTCTTGCGCGGGGAGCGCAGGTCCCGGAGCGACGCCCGCAGCCTGGGCTGCCCAAAGACGTTCTTGGTGTTCATGTCGATTTGCCTAGAGCAGCGTGGGGGGAGACGTGCTCAGAGACCGGCTCCAGGAGCAGCCCCCATTAGCCAAGAGCACGGCAGGCCGGATGGTCAATGCCCGTAGGTACGGGGCCGCCCGAACCAGGTGCCCCGAGGCGAGAGGGGTGTCTGCCTGCCAAAGTCCCTGGGCGCTTCCAGCCCTTCTGTCGGGCCGGAGAGCCCCACCCCCTGCTCCTCTGAATCCTACGGAAACCTGCCTCCCCCAGTGCTCCGGCTGGATTCGGGCTTCACTCGTCATCTCTCTGGGGCAGGAACAGGGACTCCATTTGTAAAGCGTCGAGCCCACGCAGGAGCGAGGGAAACAATCATTTTCCTCACAAACTTCTGCCCGGTGCAAGTTATTTGTAGGACAGCTGTGCCCACTGACCCCGGCCGAGATCGGGGCCCCGCCGCCCACTGACCCCGGCCGAGATCGGGGCCCCGTCGGGCCGGGCGCCGCCCACTGACCCCGGCCGAGATCGGGGGCCCGACACCCACTGACCCCGGCCGAGATCGGGGGCCCGACACCCACTGACCCCGGCCGAGATCGGGGGCCGGACGCCCACTGACCCTGGCCGAGATCAGGGCCCCGTCGCCCACTGACCCCGGCTGAGATCGGGGCCCCGTCGGGCCGGGCGCCACCCAGACCCCATCTGAGATCGGGGCCCCGTGCACAGGACCAGTGCAACAGTCCAAGGAGCACACGGTCTGGACAAACACAGAGATAGGCAGGGAAACTGAGGAACAGAGCTGGGACTTGCTAAAGGTCACAGCAGGTGAGATGTGGGGCTCCCCCCTGCCCAGCGCCCTCCCCGCTGGGCATGTCTGATTAGGAGATTCACGGGTGGTGATTCGACAGCCCGAGCTGGGGCAGGCCCCTCCTGATGCCCGGCAGAGATGGGCAGGAAAAGCTCTGCCCAGGCAGTGACTGGCCCAATTCTGGCTTGTCTGGGGTGGTTTTCCCGCCCTGGCCAGCGCGGGAGCAGCCAGGCGAGGCCAGCGGCTGCGCCGTGTAGTAGCCTTTGCAGGAGGCAGGGGAACGACTGGGGCCTGCGAGTGAGAGGGGAAGGCCCTAACCCCAGGAACGGGGCCACAGCTTCCGTCTCCGGGTCACCCCCAGCCCTGCTAGGTGACAGGCCGGGCGCTGAGCTGGGCGGTGGCAATGGCAGGCCACAGAGCAAACACGGAGCCGTGGCCTCTCTGGTGGCAGCGCCACGCTGGGCAGGCACATGGCCACCATCCTCTCTCACCCGTGGTGCTGGAGGGGGCTGGCACCAGCCAGGTTTGCGCGCATCCTGCTACCCACGCAGAGACGCCAGAGCCTTTCCCCGTGCCCTGGGAGAGGGGCCCTCCTGCCTTCCTGCCTGGGGGCCGGGGGAGACTCAGACCCCTCGTTCCAGCTCCTCCCACCCTGCAGTCAGTCCCATGTGCTGGCAGCAGCTGCAGACCTGCACTGGTGCCCGCGGGGGGCTGCCCATGCCCACCCCCTCCGGTGCCAAGCACGAGCTGCCCAGGCTGGGGGCAGGGAGCGGAATGAGGTGGTGGGCACCGGCTGGCAGCGAGCGCGGCTCCTGCATGCAGACGGGCTCGGCTCAGAGCTCACGGCCCGACGTGCACCGAGGCAGCGGACGAGAAGCTACTGAAGGCTCCCGCTCGAGTGCCATTGACTTGGCCATGGCAGAGATCTCGCACGCCTGGCGCTCTGCTCAGCCCCATCCCACCAGCCGGCAGCTCAATGAGAAGCACTTACTTCTTCGGGTCTGTGAAGGCCACGGGTCTCGTGGGGGTCTCCTCGGCTCTCTTCCACCCCGACGCGGGCTTGTTCCTGCTGGGCTGTTTGGAAAAGAAGGATTTGGGGACAGAGGCAGACAGCTGGAAGGAGCTGGACTGGGACATGTGTGGGGGCCTGGGAGTCTCAGCCACGGGCGCTTTGTAACCCTGAGCAGGGCGGCCTTGTCGCAAACTGAAATTACTACAAAGTAAAACAAACAAACAAAACGAAAGCAAATCAATTCCAGGTCAGGCGGAAATCCGACTTCAGGCAGCACCAGTGCCCCTGGCTGGGAACAAGCCACTCTGGGATGCCCCCGGGCAGCCTTTCCTCACCCATTTTAAAACACCGCCCCCGGTACAAACCCGGGAGTTTCTGGGTTGGGATTACCAGTCTGCTGCTCCACGGCAGCGCTGGGTTCGGGCCAGAGACTAGCACGGGGCCCAGTCTCTGAGCATTTAAAGGGACCCTGGCGCTTTACAAGCCAGCCCTGTCTGAGAACGTCTGACCGGCTGTGAGCAGGGACCTGAGACCCTCTAAGGGGCCGGGATTCGGCTGGGGCAGAAAGCCCGACTTGTGAAAATGGGGACCCCGGACAGGCGCCTCCAGCTGGGCACCCCCAAATCACTCCTCACTGGGGGAATCAGGGGTAAAGGCTATTTGGCTCGGAGTTATGATCTGGGATGGTAACGGTGCTTTGAAGAGAATCATTTTCCCAGCTGCCCCTCTTGAGAGGAAATCAAGCAAACACCAGGGCTGTAAAACCCCAGACCTGGCAGGGAGTCGGGGCTGGGGCAGGAGCTGTTCTGGTGGAACAGATCCGGTGCCCCGTAAACACGGCTGAGATCGCAAACCTGGCGGGGGGGAGACGAGCACTGGCTGACAAGCAGGGTGTTGCCAGCTCTTGAGATTTGGGGCGTTTGCCCCTTAGGGCCCAGCTGCTGGAGTCATGTGATTGGGAGGTTCAGTGCCTTGGTGGTTACAGAGAAAGGCCTGAAAGTGGCACCCCAGGAGCGACTACCCAGCCCAGCAGGGAGCAGTTTGGAAAGCCCAAGATTCGGGGGGCCAGGCTCTTGAGTTCTGAACCCTGGGGACTGGCAGGACAGTGTCACCACCCAAAGCCACGGCTCCCCTTTCAGCCCGTGCCCCAGAGGGGTGCCAGGAGCCAGCTCTCTCTTCGTGGCATCCCACAGCCTGCAGGGGAACGCCCCCCCTTGCCTCTCCCAAGAGACGATTCGTCCATTCAGGTGCCAGGGCCTGCCGGCTTTGATGGAGTTAGGGCCGATTTACCCCAGCTGGGGATCCTATTTCTCCAGCACGGACCTAACGCCTTCAAAAGCTGCCTGGGCCGTTCCAGGGCCCGGTGCTGCCGCTGAGCAGCAGGAGGGCTCCGCTGTGCTGGCTGTTACCTGGAGGACGCTAGGGCCAGGCACCTGCTTTGGGCTTTGCCCTCCAGCCCCACGGCAGGGCAGCCAGACGTAGCGCCTCCCCCAAGCCGGGCCACAGAGAGGGCTGCAGACCCGGTGTCCAGAGGACACAGATCCCCGTCTGCACCTCGGAGCCTCAGACTCTGCACGAAAGCAGCGTCCTTGCAGTGGTACCAGGACATCACTCAGCAGATCTGAGCTACGTTTCCGCCAGGCCTCTACCTCTCGGAGGTTTCTGGGGATTTTGCTGCGTGTTCAGACCTCCCCCGCGGGGCCAGCGTCTCTCACCCAGACTGGCACAGCACATGACCGGAGACGCTGCCCAGCTCCGAGCACCGGCGGAGGGAGGAAGTGGCTGGCCAGGGGACTGGCTTTTCCCCAGTTTCCGCCTCTGTCGGCCTCCCAGCAAGAGCTCAAGCAGACCCTGGAGCCTTCCCATCACTGGTGGTGGTGGTGGGGGGGTTCCCCTGCTTCCCTCCCAGCCCCACCCCCAGTGCTCCGGGCTGCACAGGCCGGGTTACCTTGGCTGCTTGAAGAGCTCACTGCCATGGCTGGGGGCTGCGGCAGGCCCGGCCGCGCTGGCCCCCGTTGGGTACATCTTGGGCCGGTAGCCTCGGCTCTGGCTGCCCGAGCTGACGGCGGGCGAAGGCTCCCTCCTCTTGCCCCCGCTCTCGTAGTGGGCAGAGCCCGGCAGGGCTTGGGGCGGCCCCAGGCGGGAGGGCTTGGCGTAGAGCGTGGTGTCAATGCCGCTGTCGCTGGAGCCCCCCTTGCAGACGGGGTCTGGCTCGCCCTCGGCGGGGTCGGGCGCGTCAGACCAGCGCTCGTCACTGTGCCGGCTGGAGGCGCTGCTGGACAGCGTGTTGCTGCTGGAGTGGCTGGAGTACGGAGCCTCACCCTGCAAAGAGCCCTGCCAAGGGTCACTGGAGATCGGCCTCCACCGGGGGCTGAGCCCTGCCCAGCCTTCTCCAGCCGGGGAGCCCCTCGGGAGAGCCGGGGGGCTGGGGCCCTTTCAGGGGCTGGGGCAGGCGGGTGCAGCCCAGCGAGTCGGCTGGGGCCATGTCTGAGTTCACGGGCACACAGACTAGCAGCAGTGCGCTCGCTGGGGAGATCATGGGGACGGGGTGCTCGGAAGCATCGCCCGCAGCAGGACGGCTGTGCCCGGCGGGTTAGACAACAGCCGTGCCCAGAATACGCTGCAGCGACGGGGCAGGGGAGGCCGGCCCGCTTTGGGGATGCGATGGAGCAGAGCCGAGCGGCTCCACTGCTCAGCCGCGGTGCTTGCAGCGCCTCTCCTGCTGACAAATGGGTCTAACTGGACCAGTGACGGGCTCTGCCCCGGCGCCGAACGCTCCCGGAGCCGCGCTCAGGGCGGTGTTGTTCTCAGGTCGCAGCGCAGTGCTGGGACCCATGCTGACCACACAGCCTGGGGCAGCGCTTTCTGCCTGGCCGCCACCCCCAGAACAGCTCCCAGACTCAGCTCCCCTTCAGCTGGGGGCAGACGCTGACACGCGGGCTCAGCTTCCTGGGGTATCTGCCCCCGTGCAGTCGCCTCCCCTCGGGCTAGGCCCCTACGAACCGGGGAGAGCCAGGACGCCCCCGCAGCTCACCGGGGCTGGGGCAGGAGTGGGGCGGAGGGAGGGGCTTGCATGCTGGAACAGCTCCCAGGCAGGGCGCTGCCCCCCGTGGCCGGGGCCGGGGCCTAGCTCCACTCACTCTGCAAGGCCGGCTGGGAGAATCCTTTCCTGCCAGCTCCTGTCTGCTGGGCCGCTTGCTCAGGCTGGTCCCGGTCGCAGCAGGGAGCCTGGACGGCACCGGCACGTGCCACAGGGGCTCTGCAACAATCCACCACCGCGCCCGTCAGGAACCACACGCACAGCGGCTGCCTGGATCCCAGCGCACCCACCAACAGCTTTAGGGAGCTGGTCATTAGCCATGGCTAGAACATCGGCCCCTGCAATCGGAGCCCCCAGGGCCCTGCTCGCCCAGCCCAGCCCCCATTAACGCAGCACCGGGCTCTCCCGCTCACCACCGATGCTACTTCCCAGCCGCGCACAGGGCTTTCCAGAGAAATCCCCGCCGAGCCGCACCCTGAGCCATACCGCGGGGGGACCCTCCCAGGGAGCGAGCCCGCCAGGGCCGCGCCAGAGCCTGCCGGCGGGTGCTCCGAGCTGGTGCGCTCACAGCTGTGCTGCCTTAGCCAGATGGTGGCTGGTCAGAGGGATTTTGCTTTGTTCATAATCCCCCTCTTGCTCTCCTGTTGCTGATACAGACCAGCCGTGTGCGGCTGCTCCCCGTGTCTGTTCCAAGGGCTTGTCTCGGTCTCCCCTTCACGCTGAGTGGGGCTATGGCTCGTTCCTGCAACCCCCCAGCCTCACTAACGTGAGCCTGCTCCTTGGCTCACCACCTGAGGGTGGGGAAGAGCGGGGACGCGGAGAGGGGAACATTTTCAAAGTGCCCAGGTGACAGCCACCTAAACATGCAGGGAGGAGCCTAAGTCACCCGGGCGCTTGGAAAATGTGCCCCGGACAGATTGAGACGTCCCGTGAGTCAGGGCTGAGTGGCCAGTCGGAGACCCCTGCTCACAAGGCAGAGCTTGGCACCTCCACCTGGCCCCCAAACCACCTGTGCCCAGCGAGCCTGGGCACATCAAGTGGCGGCCCAGCGCCTCCCCGGATACCGCGGCCAAGCCTTGAGCAAAGGGCGGCTCAGCCAGGGGTGAACCATCCGCCACAAAACAGCCCCCGTCAAGGGGGAACCAATCCAGTCCTAACTCCCTGTTACTGACGGGCACATGGAGAACTCCAACAGCTCCAGCCCCTCGGGGGCAGCTTTCCTGCCAGCCACAACAGCTGCGGAGTCCGGCTGGATCCGGTAGGTTCTGGTGTCTGACTCAGGAGGAGTGGGGTGGCCAGGCAGCCAGGACTCCCACCTCGGCCCATGACCTGCCTCTCTGGGCTGTTCTCCTCCCGCTGTGTTTCACGGGCTCAGCAGCGTCGGTACAAGGGAGGCCCTGACCTCTGCTGATAACTGGGCCTACACAGTCACTGGGAGCTCAACTGTAAGCAGCCTGGGAGAGTTCACAAGAGGTCCCAGTGCCTAGACCTTCTGGCCGCTGGGGAATGAACAACGGAAAATAGGCTTCAGTAACAAACGTCATGAACAAGGGCAAGAAAACCCGACAGAGACCGAGCCAGTGCAAACTGCCACCACACGAGTGCCTCGTGGACCGGGTTAACATCACCATCACCGTCTAAAAACAGACCACGTGGAGCTGGAAATGACTGCCCCCAAATTGGTGGGTGGGATATTAGGGCTAATTGTCGGCCAGAATAACGAGGGATGAACTATGCCCCCGGATTTTCCCCTTTTGGGGATTCTTAAAAAGAGACACAATCTCACCCCCCGAGGCCGAGGGAGCAGATTTCCGTCATGAGAGGGCGGCCAGCAGGCCTCACTCCTGTTTAAGGAGCTTGGTGTTTCAGCTCAGCCTATGGTGGGGACAGCTAATTGCCGCGGAGCAGAGCCTGTTCTGTTCCCGTCCCTGTTGTGTTACGCTCTTCCCCACCATTTCTTTCCTCCTGTCCTGTCTCTCACTCTCTCAGCCTCTCATCAAAGCCTGAAACCACCTGGACGGCCTCAGCACAGCCAGATGAGATGGCCACTGCCCTGCCCGAGGACGACGTCCCTGAGTGGAATGTGAACCAGTGTCCAAGCACCAGCTACCCCAGGTGACCTACCAGCCAAAGCATCCATTCGTAACTGACCAGCCGTCCAGTGTCCCATAGACTTTAAGGTCAGAAGGAACCATTATGATCATCTAGTCTGACCTCCAGCACAACGCAGGCCACAGAATCTCGCCCACCCACTCCTGTAACAAACCCCTAACCTATGTCTGAGTTATTGAAGTCCTCAAATTGTGGTTTGAAGACCTCACCCAAAGCTGCCTTTCCCCTCTTTGCTACCCGGCCCCTCCTCCGCCTCGGGTCTGTCTGCTACAAACAGGAGCAGCGAATACTCTTCACACACCAGCAGCACGGAGTAAAATCACCCCTCTCCTCTGCACCAATGCATGGTTGTTAGTGAAAATAAGAGACTCGGATTTCTGCCTCCAAAAGGAGAGAGGCTTAAATAGGTTTTAATGAGGTTTGTCTGGTATAATAACTCGAGTTCAGTTTCACTATAAATGCTCATTTTAATTTCTTGGGATCTTTGTGTTTGAGCACTAAACTTTCAGCTTTAGAACGAATGCCGGACACCCGAGGAACCCTCCCCCTGAACCTTTTCAGCACTGTTCTAACGTGGGACAGCGAGAGAGTTTATCACACCTGGATCTCCTCTGACCCTCGAGGCCGCTAGCCCGGCTTCAGTAACCTGGCTGGCCACGCAGCCCAGCAGCACTGAGGCGCTTCTAGGGAAGATGGGGCTGGACAAAGCCAGCCCCCGAAGCACATCCCTTCTCGAATAGCTTTGAGTTTCTGCCATGGTGAGGCAGCCGCTCCCACTCCTGTTAATGGCAGCTCCAGGAGCAGGTGCCAGGGATCAGGATCAGCCTGTTTAGCTCCTGACGGCTGTTGTATCAACGCCCCACCTCAGAGCACCCCCGTCAGCGCCCTCTGGAAACAGGATCTATAAATAAAGAGTCTCCCACTTGACTGGCAAAACAAAAGTGAACTAGCAAGGGGAGGGGACCGGGAACCCCCGCGGGCAGCCGTGTCGCCAATCACCAAGGCCCTGGGGGGCTGGGGCCAGATCAGCACAGAGAAATCCAGCGTCTGATTCCCCCCGTCCCATCTAGAAAACAGCCAGTTGAGTGTGGAGAGGAGACAGGCATGGAACCCTTCTAGAGAGCTGAGGGCAGACCTGATCCGCGGGACTCACTGCTGCAGGCTATTACCGAGGCCAGGAGCTCCATAAAGAGTTGTCAGAACGGCAGAGTGGACACAGCACCGGCCTGAGGGTCTGGAAACCTGGGTTCTAGTCCTAGTTCTGCCACTGACTTGCCACGTGACCGTGGGCAATTATGTGCCTCAGTTTCCCCTCCCACCATCTGCCCCAACCCTAACGACCCCTCCCTCCACCACACCCAGGTTGAGGAAGTGGAGAGAACCCTCAGTGGTGGGGCGGCTGGCGTCACCAGGGCCAGCCAGCGGCACAGGAGGCAGAGCCACTTCCCCGGCCCTGCACTACGCAGCAGCTGGGCAGGGCTCAACGCGGCAGTCTGGGGTGCACAGAGGAGGCTCGGGAGTTTAGCTCCCAAATCAAGAGAAGACGCAGCTGCTCCGGAGAGAGCAGAGGCCTGAAAGCAGGAAAACCAATCAGGGAATCATTACGGAGCCTACGTGCCCAAGTCATTCTGCTGTGTCCCAATGCTTCAAACCCGAAGGGGAGTGCGCGGGTCGCCCGTGCCCGTGTGAGGGAGCCTTACCCGGCTTGTGTCTCTCCATGGGGCTCTCCTGACCGGGCAGCCCCCCGGACGAGGAATCGCCGCTCGAGGTCACCTCGGGGCTGTACTGCTGTTCGAAGGGCAGCGCGGGCCGCTGAGAGGTTGCGTATCTGCGAAGGGAACGGGAGGTGAGGCAAACTCAGGCTGTGAAAAGAATCCTGTGTTCTCATGAGCAGGTTTTTCAGAGCCAGGAGTCAGGCTGGGCGGGGGAGAGGAGGACGAGGCAGCACGGGCAATGCGAACCCTTGGCAGTCCTGCTGCTGAACGCAGGCACCAGGCAGCCAGCCCAGGACGACACAGTGCGGAGCCTGGCGCTGCAGGCTAGGGGAGCCGAACTCCCCAGGGTGCACCAGCCATTGCCCGGGGGCAGCGTGCAGGTGAGACCACAGCCCGCCCGTCTGAGGCAGGGGGACAGAGAACGGCTCGTTGCTGGGGAGTTGGGGAGACCCCCCCGTGCTCTCGCAGGAGCAGGGTGCAGCTGGGCCTATCCTCCCACCACACGCCCACGCCCTGGAGTCACTGGCAGGCCGCTCGCTCGGGGCTGGACGGTTCCATTCCCCTCCCGGCGCTAGAACGTGGCTGCTCCACGGCGAGCTCGCTGGGGCAGGGGCTGGGGCTGGGGCTGACTGTGGCCGTGCAGCGCCGGCCTGACGGGGTCCCCCCCCCCCGCTCTCCCTCAGGGGGTGTCTGTGCAGCGCCGGCCTGACGGGGTCCCCCCCCCGCTCTCCCTCAGGGGGTGTCTGTGCAGCGCCGGCCTGACGGGGTCCCCCCCCCACTCTCCCTCAGGGGGTGTCTGTGCAGCGCCGGCCTGACGGGGTCCCCCCCCCCCGCTCTCCCTCAGGGGGTGTCTGGGCCGCGCCTGGCCTGAGGCCCCGCTCTCCTCAGGGGTGTCTGTGCAGCGCCCAGCCTGACCCCCCCCACTCTCCCTCAGGGGGTGTCTGCGCAGCGCCGGCCTGACGGGGTCCCCCCCCCCCGCTCTCCCTCAGGGGGTGTCTGTGCAGCGCCCGGACTGACCCCCCCCTCGCTCTCCCTCAGGGAGTGTCTGTGCAGCGCCGGCCTGACGGGGTCCCCCCCCGCTCTCCCTCAGGGGGTGTCTGTGCAGCGCCGGCCTGACGGGGTCCCCCCCCGCTCTCCCTCAGGGGGTGTCTGCGCAGCGCCCGGCCTGACGGGGTCCATCCCCGCTCTCGGTTAGGGGGTGTCCATGTAGCACCCAGCCCAACAGGGCCCGGAGCTCGATTGGGGGGGGGAAGGCGGGGGGCTGTGCAGCATCTCAACTTGGGACCTTTCGGTGCTCCTGTAATGCAGTCTGTAAAAGACAATGGTTGGAGCTGGCCAATGCACAGGCCCTGCAGAGATCCTCTGGGAAATCGTTACTGATTAGCCAGAAGAGCGGACCCCAGCCCCGGCCAGCAGGGTTTTCTAGCCCTGCTGCAGCAGCCACTCGGCCCCCTGGCAGCTGGCTAACAGGAGCACGGACCCCATGGCTCCCTGGCTGGCCAGGCAGTGCCCCCAAGGGGCAGAGAACAGAGACGCCGAGCAGGCCGTGGCACCTCCCGACATCACCATAACGTGTTCCCGAGGGGGCAGAGAAGAGCCCAACAGGGCAGGCCGATGCTAGGAGGCTGGAGATCACGGCACCGCCCCGCACCGCATGGTGAGAGGTGGTAATTTGTCTCTTCAGGTGTGTCTGCAGCCCGGGCTCCAGGACCCTGGGGGGTGGGAGCGTCTCAGCTGGGCGCCACAGCCCCAGTAGGCAGACAGACCATTTGGGGCTCAGAACTAAAAGGGGGAATGGACGGTGGGGGGCAGCAGGCCCAGTGCAGCCCCTAGGGACTCCCCCCTGCATCACCACAAACCCTGCGTGACCAGTGACTCCTGGGCAGAAGGGGGCGCATGGTTTCACGCCCGCTTAGCACAGCGATTGCACGAGGCTCCTCCGCACTAATGGGGAACAATCTCTCCCCCTGGTCTCCAGCTGGGCTCGGCATGGGCAGGTCCCAGCTGCAGGCAGCTCAGGGCTAAGGTGGCACGATGCCATCCTGGTGCAGAACACTCCTGTTACAGGAGAGCCTGCGGCAGCCGGCTACAGGCCAGCAAGGGGCTGGCCTACACTGCAGGACTTCGCAGCACAGCCAGAAGGGGAGCACTGGTGCAAGGGGGCCCGGCCCTCGGGGGGCGAGGGTGGGACGTTACTGACATGAACTGGGACCATATAGATCACTGGTGCAACCAAGGTCCTGTAGTGGCACCAAATTTTGTATAAAGGGGGTCAAATAAGGTGTCTAAGACCAGGTTCTGGGTTGCTGGTTATGATTGTGCTGTCTGGGTGCGTGTGTCATTTTTGTATTGAAAGCTATAAGTATTGGCTCTAGACTGTCTGTAATTCAAACCTATGCTCTGCTTGTGGGTGACACCCTGTGACGAGCTGGGAACGTTCTTAATGTTTGCTCTGAATACGGTGCTGGTGCCTCAGTGTCCCCTCTGCAGTTCTTAAGTAGCCAGGTGGTGGATCAGGGGGTGTGGTTGCTGCAGAGCAAGGGCCAGTGCACCTAAATGCCTGGCACTGTCTCCTAGCAACTGATGGCCTGGGCCCCCCCTCTGCAAAGGTGCCAGCTGAAGGTGTTGGAGACAAAGGGGTCAGGAGACCTCCTGGCCCGGAAAAGAGAGACAGCCCAGAGAGGAGGGGCTGGAGGGTGTCAGTCTGGAGCTGGCTGGGGACGAGGAGTGAAGTGCAGACGTGGGGGTCTGGCTCACTGCCCCCCAGAATGGACCCGGCCGAGGGGTCCTGGTCTCTGTACCTACAAGCTCTGTTTTAGACCCTGTTCCTGTCATCGAATAAACCTCTGTGTTACTGGCTGGCTGAGAGTCACGTCTGACTGCGCAGTGCGGGGGCAGGACCCTGTGGCCGCCCCAGGACCCCACCTGGGGAGACTCGCTGGGGGAAGCGCACGGAGGGGCAGGGGATGCTGAATGCTCCAAGGAGAGACCCAGGAGGTGAAGCCGTGGGAGCTTCTTGCCCTGCAGACAGGCTGCTCCGAGGGAGAGGAGGCTCCCCACAGTCCTGCCTGGCTTTGTGGGGAGCAGTTCCAGAGCATCGCCCAGGGACTCTGTGACAACTGGTGGCAGCAGTGGGATGTACTGCGCGCCGTGAATGGCGCTGCTTGCAGTAAGTGACTGGGGAGCAGTAAAACGAAGGGGGGATAATGAGAACCAGGCGTGCTGAAGGCTCAAAGAGGAACGGTTTCAGGGAGCAGTTAACCTTTGGGAGTGTGTGACCAGCGAGAAGGACTGTTGGAGTAACGGGGTCCCCCTGAGGACTGCAGGGAGCAGTCTCAGGGGCGGAGGCGCTGCCGCTTGATCCTGGGGGAGAGAAGGATTTTTGCAGTAGCAGGGTTCCCCTTGGGATTGCAGGAGCAGTCCCAGGGGTGGAGGAGTCTGCAGCTCGACCCTGGCAAAGAGGTGGTGACCACGAGAAGGGCTGACACACCAGGGGTTCTTCCTGGAAACCATGGGGGAGCCAAGAGCACACAGGCCTGTGAGTCCAGAGCCACTTGGGAACGGTGCAGTGATGGCCTGTCACCATCTCCTTGAGAAGGACATTGTGATCCTGGGCACACAGAGAGGGTGACGCATGGGGAAGCTCGCCCAGGCACAGTTAATTGTGCAGCTGGAGGAGGAGGACCGCTCAGAGGAGCAGATTCCTGACCCAGATGGAGCTACAAGAGGATCAGCAGCCAGGGATCCCGGAGAGTCTGGTCCCCAACCAGACGAGGGTCTTCACAATCGGGTTCTCCATCAGGGGATCGGAGACGGATGGGATGGGAGCAGAGCCCAAGAGAGCGAGAGGCCGTGAGAGAGAGAGCAAGAGCCGGAGGAAAAGCGGGAGAGAGAGAACTGGGGGGCAGCAGCGCCAGATGCTGAGGGGCTGTGGGACCTGGGTGAGGTCCCCGGGTGAGCCCCTCACCCTGAACCATTTGCCTAAGATGGAAATGGTCAGTGAAAATGCAAAATGACCCGGCTGGCAGGGGGGAGGGGCTGCTGGGCTCAGGATACCTGCCTGCCTGTAACCAGCCCCCTGGGGCTGAGGGGGAGGGAGAGATGCTCCCCGCCCCCTGCACACCGGAGAGGGGCTCACGCTGGCTCTGAGGCTGTGACCAGAGCAGAGAGCTCGCTGCCTGCCCCCACTGGTTCAGCCAGGGCAGCGCTGGGCACTGGGGGAGCTGAGACCTCAGCTGAGTGGGGGGACCCCCAGGCAGGGCAGGTCGGCTGCCAACCAGGTTTGCCTGGTCCAGACGTGCTGCTGGGAAGTGATTACACAGCAGGGAGGGGGCTACCAGGGACAGGGCTCAGGGGGGCTGTGACCCCAGGCCCAGCCAGCGAGATGGGGCAGGTCCCACTCCCTGCCCCAGCAGCTGAATCCCAGACCGAGCTGCGGAAGGATCCCTCCTTGGAGAAGCTGAGGGGACTTGCTGGCCCCAGCGCTGCCCCCTTGGGAGGCTGCAGGCAGGGACCTCCTGCGAGCAGCGATTCCTGTACCGGGGATGGAAGGACTGGGGAACTGGGAGAGGGCTGGAGGCTGGGAGAGGGCTGGGAGGGAACAGGGTCTTTCTCTCTCTCGGCTGGCTGGATGGAGGGGAGGGGGGGACCTGACTGGGAGGGGGGGAGGGGAGGGGAAGAGGAGAGGGGGATGGGGATCTCTTCTGGGAGGTGGGAATCTCCCCATCCCCCATCAGGTGTTCCCGTCAGTCACACTGGGGAAGCAGCCAGAGACCTGAGAGAGAGAGGTCAGGCTTTAGATGGGAGAGATGGGATCCATAAAAAAAAAAACCATCGCAGTGTCGATGACCCCCCCCTAGGGGGGGGGATTTAACAAGCTGAGGGGGATGGGGATGATGGGGGCTGACACTGATAACATGGGCCTCTTTAGCCAGCCCTGGGAGGAACAGGTGTCCCAGGTGAAGAAGGGGCTGGGCTGCCTCAAGGAGGTGGGACTGACGGTAACAGCTGGACAGTGCAAGGTGGGGGTGGCAGAGGTGTTGTATCTGGGCACAAGGTGGGGAGCGGCTGCCCAAGCCCAGAGCTGGCCAAGGCCAAGATGGGGGCTCTTAACTGAGAAAGCCCGAATCGCAGCCCAGGGTGCTGGGAAAAGACCCCATCCCAGTTTGAACCCCAGGGGTATTGGGGTGGCAAAAGGGTTCGGGCCGCATAAACCTTCCCACATGCGGCCTGCGAGTGCCATCGAGCACCCCCGGCCTAAGGGAGGGTGTGAGACTGGACTGTCCTGGTGTAACTCCCACCAAGGAATGGGAGAGATGCTGGGGCATCCCTGGGAACGTTGGTGGGTTCGAACTTCCCCAGGTCACTGGCTGGAGTGACCCCGCTCAGTTCGGTCTCGAAGGGGGGAGAGATGTGACGAACTGGGAATGTTCTTAATGTTTGCTCTGAATCCTGTGTTGGTGCCTCAGTGTCCCCTCTGCAGTTCTTAAGTAGCCAGGTGGTGGATCAGGGTGTGTGGTTGCTGCAGAGCAAAGGGCCAGTGCACCTAAATGCCTGGCACTGTCTCCTAGCAACTGATGGCCTGGGCCCCTCCTCTGCAAAGGTGCCAGCTGAAGGTGTTGGAGACAAAGGGATCAGGTGACCTCCTGGCCCAGGAAAGGAGCTGAGCAGAGAGGAGGGGCTGGAGGGGGGGTCAGTCTGGAGCTGGCTGGGGACGAGGAGAGAAGTGCAGACATGGGGTCTGGCTCACTGCCCCCCAGAATGAACCTGGCTGAAGGGTCCCGGTCTCTGTACCTACAAGCTCTGTGTTAGACCCTGTTCCTGTCATCGAATAAACCTCTGTGTTACTGGCTGGCTGAGAGTCACGTCTGACTGCGCAGTGGGGGGGCAGGACCCTGTGGCCCCCCAGGACCCCGCCTGGGCGGACTCGCTGTGGGAAGCGCACGGAGGGGCAGGGGATGCTGAATGCTCCAAGGAGAGACCCAGGAGATGAAGCCGTGGGAGCTTCTTGCCCTGCAGACAGGCTGCTCCGAGGGAGAGGAGGCTCCCCACAGTCCTGCCTGGCTTGTGGGGAGCAGCTCCAGAGCATCGCCCGGGAACTCCGTGACACATCCCAGACAAGTTAGTGTTAGCTCTGCCTAGCCTGCTTGATGGCCCATAAGGACCATCAGCTACACAGCGTTTCCCCGGCTGGCTCAAGGGGTACCCAGCGCCCCCAACAACCGACCCCGGGCGTTTCCCCAGCTGGCTCAAGGAGTATCCAGCGCCCTGACAACCCACCCCAGGGCATTTACCCAGCTGGCTCGAGGGGTACCCACCCTGGGGTGTTTCCCCGGCTGGCTCGAGGCTACTGAGCACAGCTAACCCAAGCGAATGCTACCATGAGGTGGCTGGTGAGTGGATCCCTGCATGCCCTGCGGCCGTGCTCTGTGGACCCCATTATAAACACACCCTGCTCTTAGCCAGATCCAGAGGCAGGTGGCTCTGGCTTCGGAGCTCAGGTGAAGGCTGCCGGGGCTCGCCAGGCGGGCAGAGGGACAGGGACAGCCCAGAAAGGAAGGGTAACTCCTGTAACAGGCCTGTGCACGGCACCCACCTCTGCGGCAGCTGCTCCCACCTTGCTGAACACTTAACCTTCTACAGCCAGGGGGGCGGCACCCGGCCGCTGGACTCCAGCGCACCCTCACCCAGCACCGGACAGGACTCTCTGGCCTTTCAGTGGGGAGGAGTTTTGCTGAGCCAGAGCAGAGTAAGAGCTGCAGTAACTGGCTGTGAGAATGACGCACCGCCAGCCCTCTCATGCCTCCCCTCCTGCTGAAACAGCGTTGCCACTTCCCGGCTTGCTTGGCCTGAGTGCTCTGTTCTGGCCAGGGCTCAGACGGGAGGAGGGTGGTTCATTGCTGGCAATGGGAGATCCCCTCTGTGCAATATGGGACCTAGTGACAAGGGGCACCCCCCGACATCGCTCCAGGCTTGCCGGCAGTTGGACGGGCTATCAGACTCGTGCAGCAGGGTGGAGAGGTTAGCACCGCTCCGTTCCTTAGCCTACCTTTCTGGGGACGGCTTATAGCGGGTGTAAGCCGTTCCTTCCGAACCTGGAGTCGAGAAGCTGCCCGACGGCTGCCGATACGGCTGGCCTCTCTCTGTCCCCACTGGGGAGGAGGCGGCGGTATGCGGCGTCTCAGGGAAGCTAACTGGCCTGGGTCAAAGAGACGCACGCAGAGAAAGAGGCTTTCAGTGCTTGGTCTGCCCGAAAGATCCCAACATCCCCCAGAAACCCAGCCCAGCGCTGTGCACTTCCTCCCGCAGCAACAAGCTGAGAGAGCAGAACCATCAGCCCAGAAAGTGCGGAGCCTTGGGCAAGGCAAATGCTGACCAATGCGACGGCCGGAGAACGTGGACAGTGCAGAGAGCGGTCCCTGGGGTGCGGGTGTGTACGTGTGCGCGCACGTTCGTCCTTTGGTGAATGGCCGGTGACACTTCCTCCCAATCCTAACACACCCCTGCATGCAGGAGACCTGGCGAGTGACAGAGCACCCGACGGGCAATGCCGCTGGGGAGCCGCTGGGCCATTTCAGTTCTCAGGAGTCCGTACTGAACAGACCCCCCCCCCACTGGAAGGAAGCTGGAATGCAAAAGGCAAATGGCTGATGGCTGTGAGCAGCCTGTAACCTCGCTGGCTCGGCTCAGGGCGTGGCTAACGCAGGCTGGGGACAGCACCCCAGGCTCTCACCGCAGGTGTCCCTGGTTCAATCTGCCCCCAACCACTGGAATCCCAGCGTTCAGGACGGTCCGAGAGGAGCCCGCCACACCCTGCGGTAACCACCTTGGAAGAGGCAGATTTCCACCCCCTCTTGCAAGTGTCGTCTGCTAGGCCCTTTTCACAGCCTGCTCCACCCACCGCAGGACCCCAGCCCAGGCAGGAGGGTGAACCTGGCCAGTCACAGCCACACAGCTGGGGGGCACCGCAGGGCTCAGGTGTACGCACGAGCCATTTCTGACCAGCGTCAGTCTCGTGCGCCACGGCTCTCACTCGCTCGGGCTCCCCACCCACAGGTCACCCCGGCCTCCACACCCCACGGGCTGCCCCTCGGCCTCTGCCCCCCGCAGCTCAGCTCAGCCCCACGCCCCGCCTTACCTCTTGCTGTGCAGGGGCTGCGGCTCGCGGTACGGGACGACAGAGGTCTGTTTGGGGGGCCTCGTGAGGGACTGAGCATGGCTGCGGGGCGGGGGCTCTGCCCACTTGGCTGCCTGCGAGGAGTTGTGGGAGGCAGGCCCACTCCACTGCCATGCCGAGTTGCTGCGGTACGGCGGGCGGTGCCCCGTGGGCACTCTCTCCAGCTCTGCCTTGTGCTCCATGCTGCTCATTTCGAAGGACTCGGCCCATCCCCTGAAAAGCAAACAGCACTCGTTGCTGCTGGCACGGGAGATTCTCTGCATGAGCGATGGGGCGGGCAGCTAATGCCACCTCTTCCCCTGCCAAGGGGCGAAAGACACTGCGTGCCCCCCCAGCCTGTGCAGCAGTGGGGGGCAGAGGCGCTGCTCCTTGGAGGTTGTGCTGCGTTCCCCACACTGGCTCAGCCCGTTTAATCGCACACCATTGTGTCAGTGGCAGCATCTCCCTGCTACTTGCTAGGACGACGCACAGGCAGCTGGAACGGAGGAGGTGACCTACTTAGCCACACATGGGAAAAACCTGGATGTAGGAGCCTAAAAACGGACGGACAAAACCCTGCCCGCTGGGGCGCGTCTCAGGCCAGGCTCCCCCGTGGCCCTTGGAGGGGCGTGCGCTGCGCCCCTCCCACCCACAGCTCCCTCTCCACGCCGGAAAGGCTCCAGATGCACCCAGCTGGAATCCAGCGAGCACCCTACTGAATCTGATTTACAGCCGTCTCGGTGCTCATGGCCCCGGCCTTGGGAGAGCCCCCGCTTGGCTCGGTGGCTCGGCGTCGTGCTTCCCCAGGTTACTCTGCTAACGGAGACGCTGCACCAGCCCACGGCTCTGCTTCCTGCACATCCCATTTGCTGCAAAGGAGCAATTCCTGCCCCTGCACTAGCTAGGCCGCAGCCGCAGGCTGCCAGAGGCAGTGCGGGGCCCTCAGCAGCTGGCAATGGCTCAGCCTGGTGGAAAGGGGCCTGCCCCGGCCCCTCATTGCTTCATTTCATTATGGGCAGCGAGGCAGCAGTACCGCCCGCCCTCACCAGCGCAAACCTCCTTGGTTCGGGGCAGGGAAATGAGCTGGAGCAAGAGTGTGCTCCAGATTTCTCAGCGTTACTGGGAGCTTTTTGCTGAAAAGAGCCGAGGGGGAAACGCTGAAGGACAATGGCTTGGGGCCTGGCTCCCTACCGCCAGGCAGCGGGAGCCATGCTTAGGCTCCTGGACCCCGGCTTGATTTTCAGCGGTGAGCGGTAACAGCCCTTCCCACTGAAACCCGGCCACTGACGGGTTTCCCACCCGCCGCGGGAAGGTCGGGCCTAAGGGAAATGGCAGCGGGTTTGGAGGAATCCAGCTGTCACGGTCCTAACTGCGCTGCTGCCGGAGGTTCCAAGCGTTCCCTGCCGGGCGAGGTAAGCAATGGCCAGGGAGTGAGCACGGGCACCTTAGCTGGGCCCCTGGGCTCTCAGCACAAGCAGACAGGAGCGCTCCGAGCGAGGCGGCCCAGGTGCTGACACTCCTGGGAGCACGGCAGGGCATCGCCCACTCGCCACGTACGCTACGCTGAGCTCTCGCCTGGGAGGCGCTAAACAGCAGCGTGTGGCGCCAGGGGCTCAGATGGCCTGGAGAGCCCGTCCTTAACACGTCTGCCTACCCAGTGTACACGGGCCCGGAGAGACTCGGGGTTCAAATCCCAGGCGCACGCTCCATGCTGTACATCCCCCCCGGGCAGCTTGCTGCAGGCGGCCCTTTCGCTGCAATCCAGCGCCTGACTGAGAAACAAGCCCCGACGCTCCGAACTGGGGCCTGCGGCACAGCACGGTCATTGCCCAGCCCCTCGCTCCCCACTCCCAGCGCAGGAACCAGCTTCGCACAACTGGCCATTACGGTACCTGCACCCTGCTCTAAGACATCAGCCGTCTGGCTTCCGAGCAGAAAACTCAGCTCCCATCCCTGCAACACGCTGCCGCTCCAGGAGCCGCCGTTCGTGTGCACGGCCGGGTTTGGGGTTTGATTTGGGAGGAGAAGCTGCCTACAAGTTTATCACTGTCTGAACTTGCCCGGCACAGCCGCAGAGCAGGCGTGGCTTAGAAGCCAAAGCACAGAGAAAGCTGCAGGGGCCACATGCAAATCGGTTCATAACTGGGCCCAACTTAACCCTATCAAAGCCAGACAACTCTGAGCAACGCTCCCCCCAAGTCGGCTCTCAGGCTCATGGCCCGGCCCAGCCCTCTGCCAGCCATTGCCCCAGGGGCGGAGCCAGATCGCTGTGGGCCCCCCGCCAATATACTTCCCTTTTAACGAAAGCTTAACAGCAGGTTGGCTCCCCCAAGCCGCGGAGCAGCGGCGGGCCTGAGCCGAACCCGACCGCCCTGGCACCACCGCGCCTGGCTAAGCGAGGCCCCGGCACTGCACCAGGCCGGCCAGGAAAGGCGTTTCAAACACTTCTATCAGCCCTTGGGGCCGAGCGCTGGCGCCGGCACGGGGGGGGGGGGGCAGTACCTGCGAGGGACGCCGTCCTCATGGGGCGGGATGATGACCACTTTCACTGTGACCGAGGTCCGCAACAGGTCGATCATCTGGTCGTGGGACAGCGTCACCACGGCGACTTTACAGATCTCCACCAGCCGGCTGCCCTGCCGGAGCCCCGCCTGCCACGCAAAGCCGTAGTCCTCCACCTCGGCCACCGTCCCGTCATACTTCACATGGAAGCCGAGCTGGCCCAGCCCGTTTCTCCGCAGGGTCATGTCGACCGTCTCACAGCCCGAGGTCATGACCTGCGGTTTGGGGAGGGAGCCGTCACCACACCAGGCAATGCAGAGACCTGACCCCCCTGGCCTCAGCATCTCATTTGGTGCTGGCTTTCCCCTGCTCCCGCCCCCACACACTGCTGCCAAGGGCTCAGGAGCTCGTCGAGCAGTGGGGCTCAAGCTTTTTTACTGGCGACCCCTTTCACAGCGCAAGCCTCTGAGCGCGACCCCCCCCCCCAAATTAAAACCCCTTTTCTATATATTTAACACCATTCTAAATGCTGGAGGCAAAGCAGAGTTTGGGGTGGAGGTTGACAGCTTGCGACCCCCTGTCGTATAGGGACAGAGCAGCCTGTTTGCTTGGCCTGGCTGCAGCAGAGAGCCTGCTCGGATGCTGCCACCCTCTGGCAGCTGAGCGCCGTGGGGCGGTCCGACCTCGTGCCCAGCGTGGAGGTCCAGGTTTCACGGACAGGCTCTGCACCCTGCTCACACTCCTCTGCCACAATACGGGGGCATTTGTACTGGTGTTTTTCACTGAACGCTGCCCTGTGCCTTCCTCGCAGTCACCAGGCTCGACAGAGCTAACGGCGAGCGCCCCGGGGAGCCACTTTGCTGCTGTTCGTGCCGTGGGGATCGGCTGGTTGTGGGCAGCCCCTCTAACATGGCGTGTGCAAACCTGCGTCCTGCCGCGTGCGCGGCCGGCATTCAGTGCTCTGCCAGCAGTGCACACAGGGCACTCCCCTGTGCTGGGCTCCTGTGCGTTTCACCTCTGCCTGCCAGCAGGGGGCCTGCTGGGCTCCCCTGGCACCCCGAGATCTTGGAGAGGACAACCGGGCCCCTGGAGATGAAGTCCCAGGCAGATGGCCTGACCCTGGGCTGACTGTGCCTGGAAACGGGGTCTGCATACAGTGGGCAAATGAACACGAACGGCAGCACCATGAGGAGACAGGAGCCCGAGACAGTCACTTGGAATCCCGCAGCCACAGGGTCCCATGTGTGACCCCACCACACCCACTTGCAGCTGGAAACATTCTGCCCACACTACTGAGGAGGCAGTTTGACTAGCAGGCAGCCTGGGTTCCATCCCCAGCTCTGGGAGGGGTGTGGGGCCTGGTGGTTAGAGCAGGGGGGCTGGGAGCCAGGACTCCTGGGTTCTATCCCCAGCTCTGGGAGGGGTGTGGGGCCTGGTGGTTAGAGCAGGGGGGCTGGGAGCCAGGACTCCTGGGTTCTATCCCCAGCTCTGGGAGGGGAGTGGGGCCTGGTGGTTAGAGTGGGGGCTGGGAGCCGGACTCCTGGGTTATATCCCCAGCTGTGCCACTGATCTGGTGTGTCCCCACTTGGACAGTCTCTACCTCCCCTCTCACCCCCTTCGTCTGTCTCATCTATTAGGTGTGGAGGTCTCTGTGCAGCTCCCAGCACAACGGGGCCCCCGGGCGTGACACTAAGACACCAGCCAGCTTAGCTCCTACCTTGAGTCGCTGCACGATCTCCTTGATGTCCTCGGGGCTGCTGTCTGCGGCCTGGATGGAGACGTGGTCCCCTCTGCCGTAGAAGATCCGGAGGGTGCCGGGGTCGGGAGTCCAGCCAATCACATCCCCACAGAAGCAGTTGAACACCACCTCCTTGGTGCCAAGGTCCAGCAGGACGATGAACTCGTTGGAGATGGCCAAGATGCACTCAATCTCCACCCCCTGGGCAAAGTCCTGGGCTGAGACGCGCCAGGCGATGGCCCCGCTGCTGTACTGCTCCGCCCCCACCCGCGCCTTCATCTTCTCCTTCTTCTTGGAAGTCAGGGAGATCAGGTTGAATTTCCCCGTGGAGTCGATGGGCGTGTTAGTGATGCAGTTCTCCGCCAGGTCCTTCAGGTACTCTTGCCTGGTGCGCGTCGCCATGGTGTGGAACTTGTCAGACTTGTGCGCGGCGTTCTCGGCATTGATCACCTTGGCCAGTAAGAAGTCTCTAAAGATGTCAGACTTGCGGAAGGTGACGCCGCCGCTGGGGATTGGGGGGCCGAAGGGTGGAGCATCTTTGGATCTGGTCACAGCCACGCTTAGGGAACGAAGGGGAGGAGAAGAACTGCTTAGAAGAGCGGTCTCCTGCTAGCACAGCAGCTTCAGGACACAGCCTGTGTCTTCCCGGGTCGGGCTAGGTGGGAAAACCAGCTAGGGATTTCTGTGCGCCCGAAGGAAGATGCCTTTTGTGGGGCGGGCCCCTGAAAGGCACCTCCAAGTAGGGCACCAGGCCCTGTGGCCCCAGTCTACTTGGAGCGATTCCCGGCGCCTGGCAGCAGCTCTCTGGATGCTGGGGGTTGTCACAGCTGCAACTCTCCCCAGAGCAGAACGGGAGGAGAAGCATTAACTCAAGCCACTGACACCTCCCCGACCCAGTGACTGCCTGTAGAATTCCCTCATGTTCGCTCCCACAGCCAACCTGAGACCTCGCCAGTGCAAACAGGCATCCTTCCACCCCAGCACCTGCGGCCGGCTGAGCGGCGGAGCCGACAGCACCGTCCCGGTGCACAAAGCCAAGGGGCTGGCAGGTGTCTGAAAGCTAACGGTGGGTGGGTTAGCAGCAGGCCAGGCTTACCTATAGCAAACGTTATCAGTGCAAGGGCTGTGGACTCTGACAATAATAAAGACATGCTGGAAGTGTGAGCGGATATTCTGGGGGGTGAAAGGCAACGCTCCAGGCTCCTGGAAGATGATTGTGACTATGTCGTTTCCTATGTGCCGCTTCCTTAGTAGCTACCGAGGTAAGAACAAAGACGTGTTAGTGCCCCGGGTGCTGAGGACAGACAGGGTTAACAAGCAAACAGGGGCGAGGCAGATGACAAAGGCTCCGGGGGACCTCGCCAGCCGGTCAGACGGCGAGAGAAGAAGCAGGCAGGAGAACCAGGCCTGACCCAGCACAGAGACATAGCCACAAGATTTGAAATGTTAAAGCGAACTCCACTGGAGAGCCTGGGCCGCTGGCAGCTGCATGGAGAGCGGGATCACCCTGCACCTCCCAAACCAGCGAGCACCACGCTGCTGTGTTCTCCCCGCCAGAGCCCGTGGAAGGACTCTGTCGTGCCAGAGCCACAATCACCGCTGGCTTTGTGGGGAGCCCGGCAGACTGCTCTCGAGCCGAGCTCTCTGTGCCCACGGCACGGCTCCCTTGCAGACGGGGAAAGGTATCGAGACTCAGGTCAGTTCCTGGCAGCCAGGGCAGTCGGGCGTCCAGCTCCGATTACAAGCCCAGATTGTCAGGATCCAGCTGCTATTCGCCCCCAGCCCAGCACAGAGGAGGGATGGGCCAGTGGGCCGGAGACCCAGGTTCTCTTCCCAGCTCTGCCACAGACTCCCCACGTGACCTTGGCCAAGTCATTCAGTCTGGCTATGCATCAGCTCCCTGCAGTGCGTCCAGCAGGGATGACAGCACTGCCCCCTCCTGGGGCGTGTGAGGATGAATCCACTGAAGAGCGTGTAACAGAGCATGGAGGCTTCTCCTCCCTTATACGTCTGCAGGATCCTCCCCCGCCCACGCTGCCTGACAGCCGAGCCCAGGAAGTGAGGGGGATGCGGACACCGGTTCTCAGAACAGCTGGTGCGCGGCAGAACTCGACTCGGCAGGCCGGAGACCCGCAGGCTCTGCCAGCCGAAGGGCCGTTTACCTGCTGCCGGTTGTTGAGCGTGTAGGGGAGCATCGTGGAGACGTGGAACATGATCTCGTAGTCCTGATAGGTGGTGTACAGAGAGTGGGTGCCGGTGGAGTCAGCTGTGAAGCAGAGCAAGAGAAGAGACGGGGTGAGGGGCGAGCCAGCCGACGCGCTCTGCGTGCTGCCCCAGCCACGCGCCGGCGAGCTCCGCCCGCGCCAGGACTTACTCTTCGTGTCCAGCTGCGCAGCGTACTTGCCGAAGTTCTTCAGACAGACCTTCTCCCCGACGAGGGAGAGGAACTCGTCGAAGGCTGGCCCGGCCTCCTCGTTATTGTACATCTCCTCCTCGGAGCTCTGGCCTGCTTTGCAGTACAGGATCCCCACCTTGTGCTTCCTGCAGAGCTGCGGGGGGGAAAGGGGGGTGAGACGCCTCCTGCTCATTCACCAATCTCCCACTAGCAGGCGCCAGCCCAGCCCAGAGGATGGAGTGCTCAAGAGGGCCTAGGGGAATTAGGAGCACGAGTCCCATCAGAAAGGGGACGGAGCCCCACCACCAGCTCTGCTGCGAGACCAGCTCTCTACCTTTGCAGACTGTGCCCCTCTTCTACCCGAGCTCAATGCCGATCCCCGAGCCAGCCTTGGGGCAGGTCTCCCCCAGCTGGCAGCAGGACCCCCAGAGGGCACGAAGCACAGCTCAGCACTGCCCGTCGGCCGCAAACGACTCACCCCCTGCTCGTCAAGTTTCAGGAGCTGCTCCGTGACTTTCGGCGTGTTCGTGGCAAGCCGCAGACAGTGGATGTTCAGCTCGGGGACCACGTACTCCAGCACGTCCTTCAGGGGGAGGCCACGCACCGTCCCGTGCTTGGTGGTGGTGGGAGTCGCGTCCTCCAGGATGGAGCCTCGCAGGGTCACGAGCTGCACCAACACATGAAGTGGGGAGAGGAGAAGATACATTAGAATCCTGTTCTCTGGGAACCGGCATGTCTCTGCGCAGACCTCCTGGCCACCTTCAGCCATGAGCTCACCACAGAAATCCTGCTTGGAGAACTCAGAATGAGATGGCTTTGCGTCGGGAGGCCAGGAGTGTGCTGTGCTTGTGATCTGGCACGCCAGCGAGGGGCTCTGCGAACCTGCAAGGATGAGCTCCTCTTAGGAAAACACACCGTGCTTTCTAGCCTCAGGAACCACTGCAACGTTTAGGTCTCCAAACAGACAAGCCAATGTAAAAATAAAGCCAAGTATCAGCATTCGGCACACGTATGATTTGTACAGGAGGTAGCACCTGGAGCCCCCAGCTGTGCCGGGCCCCGCCCAGACCCCGACCCAGGCCGGGGCCCGACAGAGACAGTCCCTGACTCGGAGGCTCCCAGTCTGAACAGACAAAACAGGCACAAACTGGGAGAAAGGGAGGATCCTCACCCCCATCTCACAGACTGGGGGAAACAGGCCCACGGAGATGCAGTCGTGCCCAAGGTCAGACAGTGTCTCTCTCCTGGGTTCCAGCCGAACCCCTTCACCGTGGAGCCCCCCTTCTTTTACATGTACCAATCAAACAGTGCAGCCCCTCTTCGGGATCTCCTGCTGCTCTCTGCCTGCCTGTCGGAAAGGTGGCGAATCTCTGGAGCCTCCCTGCCCCTTGCACCGACTGCAGGGGTCCCTGGCTCTTCATTCGAGCCACACACCTGGCCTGGGAACGAGTCGCCAGCCCAGCCCCTTTGCCCGCTGCGGGGCCCTCAGCACCTGCTATTGCAGAGGCCAGCCCAGGAGCACCCCAGGAACGGGAGCCCCCAGCTGCGCCGGGAGCTGCACAGGGCTGCCAGCCCCGTGGCACGGCCGGTCACCGGGCTCGCAGGGAGGGCGGAGAACGTGAGCCACGGCGCCCTCTGCTGGGGGTCAGTCAGATTCCAAGGGCTGGTCGAAAGTCTCTACGCACGGGGATGTACGCCCAGGGTTAGAGGACTCGAGTCGCCTGGCCTGTGTTAGGGAGCCCCGGGCTTCTGCGTCTACATTTGAACCCTGGGTTTTCCAGCCGGTGCTCGAACCCAGGGCTCTGGCATGCACACAGCAGTCCGGGCGCCCCTGCTCCAGCCCTAGGACCGCAGTGCCCGCCCCACACAGTGTCCGGAGGCAGCTGCAGCAAAGCACTTACGCAGCTTCTAGCAGTGCTCTGCTGAGTGTGGCCTGGTCCCCCAGCGGTTCAAGCCCCACAGCTGCAGGGAGGGACCCGGCGCCACACTCCGCTGGGAAGGTACCAGAACCCGGCTTGTGCCCCACGGGACGAGGCTGGGGGCCCTCGGACACAGGACCGACAGACGTGGTTTTAAGAGGCTGTTTCAAAAGTCCCCCTAGATCTGGAATACAGACACGCACGCGCTCGCGGGAGGAGAACGCAGCCGTGGCCGCCCCGGACCTACCTCGCTGGTCCGGAAGATAATCCTGTACTGATACTGGGGCCCGAACTCTTTATGATCCTCCAGCTTCTCTCTCCTGATGCTCACAGCCACTGGTCCCAGCTTCTCATCCACTCCAAAGTAGTTGGAATGCTCTGAAAAAGCAAGGAGATGCCTTGCCAGAGAACAGGCGGGCACTACTCTCCCCGAGCCGGACACCGGGTGGAGGGGCCGTTTGAGCGAACGGCATCCCGGAGACGAGTCGCTGATGTGCCATCAGCAGAGAGCAATGGGCCCGTCAGAGCGGAGCTCATTGTTACGGAGCCCTGACACTACGCAATAGCACATGGAAGCTAGTTTTAGAGCACGCAGGAATATAAACCCTAGTACGTGCCATGAGGGACATCCTAGTTCTGGTGCAATGCTCAGCACTGGCAAACTCGGTAGGACCAAATCTGCCCTGCCCATGAGCTACCCTGGGAGACATACAGACGCCCATCCGCCCCTGCAGGGTTACTGTTATAAAAGCCCCAAACCACCAGCCCCCCCACTAAAATTCTGTAAGCCCAGCCCCACATTAGACCCGCCAACAGACCCCTTGGGAACAACCCTACAATAAGAAGCCAGGCTGTGGGCACAGAGTCACAACAAACCCGGTAACGTTTCAGCCCCAAGGGGATCAGACACAGAGCTGTTCACCCCTCGTGCGGGACGACACAAGGCAGAACACGGACGGCTGATACAGACACACAATTAGCATGCGGAACTCACTGCCACATGTATCACTGAGACCAAAAACGTAGCAGGGCTACATAGTTCCAGAGAATGGCCAGAGCCAGGCGTTAGCAGCCCAGGCCTGGGGGGAGGGACAGCTCAGTGGTTTGAGCATTGGCCTGCTAAACCCAGGGCTCTGAGTTCAATCCTTCTGGGGGCCATTTAGGGAACTGGGGCAAAAATCTGTCTGGGGCTCGGTCCTGCTTTGAGTAGGGGGTTAGACCAGATACCTCCTGAGGTCCCTTCCACCCCGATAGTCTTGGATTCTGACCTGGGGGAGCTGAACAGGACACCCCAGCTTGGCAGGGCAGGGCTGCAGGTGACGGCCCGAGGCGCTGCCGGGGCATTACCTTTGCCGTGGAAATAGAACTGGTAGTAGTGGGCCCCCAGGTCGACGTGCTCCACGTTGTAGCGCGTTAGCCGGCTGGGGCTCCTCTGCAGCTCCCTGGGGACCTCCAGCACGGAGATGCTGGCGTTGGTGCAGTAGGTGTTGAGGGAGGGCTCCAGGAAGCCTCCCTCGCCCGCGGCCCCGCAGGGGGAGCCGGCCGACGCCCTGGAGAAGCTGACGTTGCGCTCGCACATGCCACCCACCTCGTTGCGGAAGTGGGGGCAGCTGAGCAGCAGGTCGTTGCTGTTGTTGTCCCCGTGGTCGTGTTCCAGGTTCTCCTTGTAGTTGAGGTCTTCGGTGCTGGCGAAGGCCGGGTCCAGGCCGCCCAGCCCGTATGCCCGGGAGAGGGCAGCCGAGACAGCAGAGGCGGCCGAGGCGCCCGTCGTGGTGTTTCTCCGCTGCGCCACCACCACCCGGTTGGCTGCCACCTGGTTGAGGTCGAAGAGCAGGCTCTGCACGTCGTAGTGCGCAAAGGTCTTCTGGCAGACCCAGGCCTTGCCACCCTCCTCCTGCTCCAGCAAGGCCTTCCCGGGCTCCCCATCGCTCCGGCTGCTCCGCAGCTTCCTGAAGATGGAGTCGCCTCCTGCCTCCCCCTTGGGGCCCTTCTTGCGGGGCTTCTCCTTTGGGGGAGTGGGGGAGCCCTCATGGGGGAGTCCCAGGCCATTCCTCATGTCCGCCTTGGCGCCGCTAGCCACGTGCAGGCTGGAGGCCGTGCTGGCGTCGGCCCGCAGGTCGCTCAGCTTCTCGGCCGCCAGGCGGCGCTGGGCCGGCGTCTCGGCGCGGAGCTCGCGGAGCATGTCGAACAAGCTCTGCTCCGAGATGCCCTGCACGTCTATGGAGGAGGTGCTGCCATACTCGCGGAAGAGGGGCAGGCCGCCCCCCAGCTTGGTCCCACGGGGCTCCAGGGTCTCTTCCAAGTCACACTCGCTGAGGGTGATCTCGCTGTTACTCCTGTTGCGCAGCGGGACGAAGGCCCTGCCAGGCGATCGAGGCCAACCCTCCTGGAACTCCACGTCCTTGGATCTCCTCCTGGAGAGCCGGTGCAAGCCCCGGAGCCCCGAGGAGCCCAGGCTGGTGGGAGGCGGCTGCTGCCCATTCTGAAAGCCCTTGGGTGAAAGAAAAGTCCTGCTGCTGCCTGTCGCTGCTTCCATGTCCCTCGAGGGGCTTGGAGTGGCCGGATCCTTCAGTGCGTCTCTCTTTGGGGGCCAGTCGGCAATCCTGGCGCGCACACCCATCTTCGGCATGGCGGGCGTGGTGGTGGTGGGCCGTGGCCCGGGCAGAGCGTCCCCAGCTGGCTGCGAGCTGCTGCCATTCTGCGCCCAGAACCCTGGCGAGAAGTAATCGCCCCGCGTGCCAGCCAGCCCGTCGCCCCCCTTCAGCGCCGGTCCGCCAACATCCACGCTTGCCTGCGGAATGGGTCGATAGGATGTCATAGTCCAAAGTCAGCACTAAACCCTACTGCCAGGGGGAAAGCTCCACTCATCTCTGGCGCACCGTGGGCCCCTCAGCCATTGCTGGGTGCAGCTGGGGCAGAGTGGAAAGGCCCGGGCTTGCCAGAGCCAGCGTTACGACTGTCTGCCTGCTCGCCCCATGCTGCCATCCTCGCCCCTCGGGAGCCTGCAGCCTTTCACCGGGAGGCCACAGATCGGACGTGGTCTGAGGGGAAGTCACTGCTCAGCCCTCGCTCCCAGCTGGTGCTGCTCCAGAGACGACAGTTCCAGCCGCAGGCCAGGCGGGTGCAGGACCATTTTCCAGGCCTCCTAAAACAGGGAGAATAAAGGGAAACATTAGCAAGACGCTGGAGAAAGACTGAGTTTGTAAGTTCTTTGCAATGCTACTCCCAGCAGCAGGCCTGCAGCTTTACCAAGGGCCTCACTTCTCACCCGGAGCCCCAGCCCGCAGACAGCGGCTGGCTCCTCCCCTTTCACAGGGGAGATGTGAGGCCAAGGAACGGTCACCCTGGGAGTCTGCAGCAGAAGTGGGGATTGAACCCACAGCCAGTGCCTTACGCAGACTGGCTTTTCCAGGCTCCGGGGCAGTCTGCCTTGCACGCTGCTCGGCAGCCTGACACCCAGATCTTTCGATTCGGAATAAAACCCAACTAACCCCCACCCCTGCTAATTTCCCACAAACGGGAACCCTGCATTCTGACCGGCTCAAGCGTTAATCACAAGTCCGGCCCCCTTCGGTGTGACTGACACAGGGAGCGACGCTGGGACAGGACTGACGGCTGCTAGATTAGAGCCTGGTCTACACTGGGGTGGGGAGTCGATGTAAGATACACAACTTCAGCTACAGGAATAGCGTAGCTGAAATCGAAGTATCTTATCCCGACTTACCTCCCGTCCTCACCGCGCGGGATCGACAGCCGCGGCTCCCCCGCTGACTCCGCTACCGCCACTCGCTCCGGTGGAGTTCCGGAGTCGACGGGAGCACGTTCGGGGATCGATATATCACATCTAGATGAGACGCGATATATCGATCCCCGATAAATCGATCACTACCTGCCGATACGGCGGGTAGTCTGGACATACCCTAGGCTGCATGTAAAATCTTTGCAGGTTCAGTTCCTAGTTTTGTCCTGATCAGAAGTTTGTGTATTTAAAGCTGACTGTACTGAGGGTGCCACTGAAATGCACAACTGTGTGTCACATGCTCTGTACTGATAACAGGTAACTGGAGATTCCCCTCGAGGTCCAGGAGGGTTGATTTGCCCACTTGACTGACTGATAACAGTCCAGTCCCGAACTCCAGCTCCACCCAAAGACCCCTCCTCAGGTAAAAGCAGGTCAGACCTTTCCCCAGGGTTAGAACAGCTAGAGTGGGTGGTGCGGCCAGCATCATCTAAGCCATAAGAAACTGAGCGACAACTGCAGCACAAAATGGATTTAAAGCCACAAAGCAAGAAAAGCCCCGAGTTCAGACTGAATCTGCCCAGGCACCACAATGGAAAGGAGGTCGCTGCAGGCCCTGCCAAGCTGAGCCAAACGAAGAGACCGCCGAGCAGACTGAACACGAGGGGAGCTTCCCTCTGCTCCCAGGACTGCTCCGTATCCCCCAGAGCCTGTCCGGCTTCCTGCAAGGCCAAGTACACTAGGCACCGGATCCCCCTCGGCCACAGGCTGGCTGATTCCCTGAAGGAATTCGAAGGCACTGGGGAGGCGGGATTTCCCTTGACAAAAGCCGGGCTGACTCTCCCCGACCTCTCGGGGTCGCCCGTGTATCTGAGAATTCTGTTCGTCGGGACCAGGCTCTTTTCCCTACAGTGAAATCAACCATCTGACCCATTCATATAAGGCAACAACATTTCAGATGAATAATAAATGCATCTAATACTGCAGCTGGAACAGCTCCCAAGTGTGTGGAAGGGGGCAAAGGATCTCGCTGGCTAGAAAACAACTGAGAACTGTGGCTGTGAATTATCAGTGGCCCTGTCTCCTCCCCTGCCCCCCCGCCCCGAATGTTTTCTGAAATACCAATTGGATCTTCTGTCTACAGCTGCAGAGTGCGGCGCGTTGGATTGCTGGTGCCTCCCATAACATGGGGAGCCTTCGGCTACCTAGCACCGTGCAGACCTCCAGCCGAACCGGGCAAAGGGCTGCTCCAGGGATCGCATGGCTGCCCTCGAGCAGAGCAGGGGATTTCAGCCAGTCGATCTGTCAGTGTTTGCAGAGCAAGGCCACTGAAAGTGGAAATGTTTCCGTATAACAAAAACATAGTGCAGCACCGTTCCCATCTGGCCCTTCTGCAAAGCCAAGTGATTTGCAGAGACTCTCTGACCCGTCCCAGGGTCGCGCCCCATGGTGCCGGAGCAGGCGCTCTACGGTGCCCCACTGGGGCAGAGAATCCCTGACCCGTCCCAGGGTCGCGCCCCACGGCGCCGGAGCAGGCGCTCTACGGTGCCCCACTGGGGCAGAGACTCTCTGACCCGTCCCAGGGTCGCGCCCCACGGCGCCGGAGCAGGCGCTCTACGGTGCCCCACTGGGGCAGAGACTCTCTGACCCGTCCCAGGGTCGCGCCCCACGGCGCCGGAGCAGGCGCTCTACGGTGCCCCCCTGGGGCAGAGAATCCCTGACCCGTCCCAGGGTCGCGCCCCACGGCGCCGGAGCAGGCGCTCTACGGTGCCCCACTGGGGCAGAGAATCCCTGACCCGTCCCAGGGTCGCGCCCCACGGCGCCGGAGCAGGCGCTCTACGGTGCCCCCCTGGGGCAGAGAATCCCTGACCCGTCCCAGGGTCGCGCCCCACGGCGCCGGAGCAGGCGCTCTACGGTGCCCCCCTGGGGCAGAGAATCCCTGACCCGTCCCATGGTCGCGCCCCACGGTGCCGGAGCAGGCGATCTACGGTGCCCCCCTGGGGCAGAGACTCTCTGACCCGTCCCAGGGTCGCGCCCCACGGCGCCGGAGCCGGTGCCCCACTGAGGTAGCTGCTGCCTAGCCCTGGAGAGAGGCCGTCCCTGCTCTGAAGAACTCCCAGACAAGACACTTTCCCCCCCCCCCCACAGAGCGGTACAGAGGGGGAGTGACTTGCCGAGTCACCGAGCTGGGAGCACAACCTACAGCTCCTGACTCACAGCCCAGCGCCCTAACCCGCAGGCAACGCTGCCTCCTCCCAGGAGGCATTGAGCAATTATCCGGGTGCTGTGCAGGGCAAGGGTCATAACCAAACCAGTGGGCTTGGGAGTGAGAGTGGGCACCGTGCAGGGGTGGTGTATAAATCCCAGGAGGGGAGCACCAGAAATCCCTGCCTTCTAGATACCACTCCCACCTGTCCCTTTCCCTTACGAACATGCCCCACAACTGCCAGAGCTGGCAGCCGCAGACAGGATACACTACAAGAGGAAATTCTTGCTTTATCAACCTCCCAGAATCATCTGCAGAGCGGCCGAGCAAAGAAGCCGCCCTGCCAACCACAGAAACCCTGGAGGAAGGAAGCCCCAGGCACCCGCACTTTAAACAGCTCCAGCCTCCCTTCCTTGCCCTCCACCACAAAGCACTGGGAAAGTGCCTCGGTTTCGCTGCAAACCCACAGGCAGGGGGAGAGGAGAGGAGAGGAGACATCTATCTCAGGAGCCTGCGCAGCTCCCGGACCCTTCTCTTTGCCGCCAGCAGCTCCAAGCGAAGAGCAGAACCTGCCTTTCCGCGTTCTCCGAGAGAAAGGAAGAAACAGGTCAGGCACTTGGCTCCACAGAAGGGCAGGAGACACGAAACCGCCCTAGGCAATGGAGATCAGATGCCAAACAGACTGCGGGGCTCTGTGGAGACGAGCTGTTAACCTCCACAGAGAGGTTTTCCGGCCTGAAGCCTGAAAGCAGGCGCTGGGGAAGGAAGTACTCGGATAAGGTGAGGACAGGGGCGGCTCTGGGCATTTTGCCGCCCCAAGCACGGCAGGCAGGCTGCCTTCGGCGGCTTGCCTGCGGGAGGTCCCCGGTCCCGCGGAGTCGGCGGCAGCCTGCGGGAGGTCCCCGGTCCCGCGGAGTCGGCGGCTTGCCTGCGGGAGGTCTGCCGAAGCCGCGGGACCAGCAGACCCTCCACAGGCTGCGACCGGCAGAGTGCCCCCCGTGGCTTGCCGCCCCAGGCACGCTGGTGCCTGGAGCCGCCCCTGGGTGAGGAGAGTGCTCTGATGTACAGATTTGATCAGACAGAAGGTGGCAGAGTCACTGTCCAACCCCCGCGCGCGCACACACACACACACCCCCAGTGGCACCGGGGCCCCAGGCAGGGATCAGGGCCATTGGGCTAGGCACATGCGCCACACAGTACAGTTCTCCCTTGCCCTACGCCTGGTGCCGTCATTGACACCAGTGTCAAGGGATTGCAAAGTGGTACCAGGCCCAAGCGAGCAAGTGTGTACGGTGCAGGACCAGAGGGAATCAGGCCCACAGAGTTTAAAGCCAGAAGGAAGCATTACAATAATATCGTCTGACCTCCTGCATAGGGCAACCAGAGACGCCGCATCCAGCCCAAGAACTAGCGGCTGAGACAAGGAGATTTCAAGTCTCTGCGCCCCTCGGGAAACTGCTCCAGCACTCCTAGAGACACGACAGGGTGATCACAATTCACTCCCGGCCACGCTTCGCTGCAGCAATGTGGACAGAACCCAGAAAGAGAAGAAGATGGAGAAATACACTAGATCTCCTCCACCTCGTAACTTCTTCAAGCCCAGGAAGGCTGAGAGGGAGCGGCTGGGTCGTTACACACACTGAATCTATTTCCCCATATTAAGTATCCTCACACCTTCTTGTCAGCTGTCTGGAATGGGCCATCTTGATTATCACGGCAAACCTTTTTTTTCTTCTGCTGATAATAGCTCATCTTAATTAATTAATTAGCCTCAGAGTTGGTATGGCAACTTCTACCTTTTCATGTGCTGTATGTATATCTATCTTCTTACTAGATGGTCCATTCTATGCATCTGATGAAGTGGGCTGTAGCCCATGAAAGCTTATGTGCAAATGAATGTGTTAGTCTCTAAGGTGCTACAAGTCCTCCTGTTCTTTTTGCAGTACCAAGAAAGGATCTGTAGGGGCAGGACGGCAGCTCACTGGAGCCCCTTGAAGGACCCCAAGTGAAAGAAGATTGATGGCTGCATCTCGGAGCATTGCCCGGCATGGGGGGGTCAGAGAGGGGCTCCCGGTGAGCGATGGCTCAGGCAGCCCGGGGGAAGCGTGCACCACTGCAATTACCCGGATTGCCACGTTGTCACTGTCTCAGCACTGAAATGGCTGCACTCGTCCGTGGGTATTTCTGGGTGTCTCAGTGATCCCCTAGCAGGGATGTGGTCTCTCCGAGTGAGTCTACCCTGCAACGAAACCCGCAGCTGACTCGGCTAAGGGCTGCGTATTTGCAGAGTAGCTGCTCTGGAGGCCAGGCTCCAGGACCCTGCGAGGTGGGAGGGTCCCAGGGGCGCCAGTCCCACAATGAAGCAGCTCCACCAGCCCCAGGAGTCTAGCTGCAGTGTAGACGTACGGAAGTGCCTGGTATTCTAGGAGGAGCCTGCTTCCCAAGCCTGGCCTCCGCACCGCTCCGAGGCGGGGGGCTGCGCAAAGAGGCGATCAGAGCAGGAAGGTGGCACCAGGCAGCTCAGGGGCGGGGCAGGGCAGAGCTACGCATTTCACCCCCTCAAGTGGATTCCTGTGCTCCTGTCCTGGAGGCAACAGTGCACATGCTCAGCGAGCACGTGGTGGGGTCCCTTTCCCTCCTGGCCCTCTGGACGTAGCACCCAGATGAGTGATGAGCAGCTGCATCCTTTCCCCAAGCAGAAGGGCTTTGCGAGGGAGGAACTCCACAGAGGAAGAGCAGCCCGTGGGATTGGCATTGACCTGGCTCAGTTCCCAGCTCCGCCGTGGACTTCCTGCGCCACCTTGGGCCAGGGCAGGGAGTGGCGATGTGCCCGGCACGACAGGGCCCTGATCTCAGCTGCCCTGCCGACACTGCTGAAGCACAGAGCACCCTGCTTGAGAGGGCCCAGCCCGATGGGTTAAAGGACAGCCGACTGCGGCTCTGGAACAGACTAATACAGTCTGAGTGGTTGAGGGATTAGTACGCCTGTGTGCTCCCGCTGTCAGGTCCCTGGGGTAAGAACACTGTCTCCCTCTCTCCTAATTCCACTGCTGCCTTGTATAAAGCATGCACACAATCCTGGACCTACCTCTAAATTAATCTAAACCAATTACAAGAGAAGCCTACTAAGATCACAGCTGTTGAGGGTGGATATTAAATCAATATCTGAAAGTCTTAATTAAATGCAAGACACGGAATCCTAACAAGAGGGCATCTGTCAAGGTAGCGCCTACAAAGCACCACCGCAGACACCGCACACGGCGCTACGCTCCCCTTGCCCCACGATCGGCAGATTCTCAGCAGGAGTCTGGGAGGAGCCCAGGAGTTGCCATGCCAGGAGGCTCACTGCAGAATCCATCTGCAAGCCCAGCGGTAGAAACTTCCAGTCTCTTTGAATACAGCCAGCGATATCCTGCAGCAAGGAGTTCCACAGCCTAATCATGGACTGAGTTAGACCTTGTTTACACGGGGGACTTGCTCTGGTTTTGCCACTGGCGTATCAGAGAAAACCTCTAGCACAGATGGGCAAAGCCACGATTTGCACCCTTGGGTTTAGCCAGGGGTGAACTGAACTGGTACGACATGCAGCCCCGAGCAGCTCTGTGGCCGGGATCCCTCGTTTAGAGAAGGCCAGAGACAGGCAGAGAAGCTATGTTGCACAAGCAGGATTTGCTCAGCTGACGAAGTCTCACTTTGCATAAACTTTAGCCTCGCTTCTCTTTACCAGGTCTCAGCATGGGACGGATGCGCTGCCCACGGGTTTCGTTTGTTGAGCGGTGGGGTCAGAAATCCAGCTGCTCTGCTTTGGCAAAAGACAGCAGGCGGGGATCAAAAGTCTCACTTCCTAACAGCATCTATGCCCTGCCAGTGCAATCGAAATGGGAGTGCAGTGCTGCCTCGCACGGCCGAACCCAAACTGCACTCCGGCACGGCTGGGCCTCCCCCAGCCCCAGGAAAAGCCAGGCCCTGGAGGAGTTCGCAAGAGGGAAGAACTCACTTCAGGCGATGGCAGAATCAAGTTCTCTCTTCAGTCACCCTTGCTATTTGACATCAACTTCCGCCAGCTGAGGGATGCCAAGTGGTTTGTTCTGTGCCAGGGTGAGCGTGACGAGGGGGACCAGATGTCCCGATTTTATAGTCCTGATATTTGGGGCTTTTTCTTATCTAGGTGCCAATTACCCCCCAGCCCCGTCTGGTCACCGGAAGCGTGACAGGGTAGCTGCAGGGAGGCAGGAACCACGGAGAGCTCCCGTACAACCACTCTTCCAACGTTAATGATGCTGGACGGGGAGCCGCGCTGCCCTGCTGGCGCATCTTCCAGCTGAGACGCTCCAGGCCATTCCTCAAGCTCCAGAACACCGCCCCCGAGGCCCAGCGTGCCAGCCACTTCCCAAACACGGAGCAGGCGGCACGGCAAGGTGAAGGGACTGGCACAAGGCCACAACTCAGTGGAAAGTCAGAACTAGAACCCAGGAGTCCCGACTCCCTGCTCCCACCACTGGAGCCCACTCTCCTTCCAGGGCTGAGACAGAGAACCCAGGAGTCCTGCTTCCCAGCCCCTCCTGCTCTAACCGCTAGACACATTCCCTTATCGTTCAAACCTTTGGCCAGGGAACACCTGAGGTAACTCAGCCTTGTTCCATTACACAGGGTAGATGCTGGAAAGTGTAGTAGAAGAAAGCTGCAGACTTCCCCTACAGGGGGTCGGGACCCCTCAGGGGGTCACAAGGTTACTATGTGGGGGGTCGCGAGCTGTCAGCCTCCACCCCAAACCCCGCTTTGTCGCCAGCATTTCTAATGGCGTTACATATATTAAAGTGTTTTTCATGTGTAAGGGGGGTTGCTGCGTGAAAGGGGGCACCAGGACAGTCTGAGACCCACTGCCCTCCTTTTATAAAGGAAGAACACATGACCGAGCTGTCGAGAGCCAGAGAACCACCTTCAAAAATTAAAAAATAAAATAAAATTGGAGCGATACCAATCTCCTAGAACTGGAAGGGACCCTGGAAGGTCATTGAGTCCAGCCCCTGCCTTCACTAGCAGGACCAAGTACTGATTTTGCCCCAGATCCCTAAGTGGCCCCCTCAAGGATTGAACTCCCAGCCCTGGGTTTAGCAGGCCAATGCTCAAACCAGGGAGTTATCCCTCCCACCTCAGCGTCATGCGATCGCGCCTTTGAACGGAGCCAGAAGGGTGTCTATGGCCAGCCGCCCTCAAAGCGGATCACACTCTAGTATTTCAAACAAGCATTCCCCAAAGCTCCAGCGCACTTCAACTGACCCAAAAAACCCGCTAAACCACTCAAGCTTCGCTCGTGTAAACACTGCGGGGGGAAAGCTTTCTGGGTCTACCTTCACCTGCCTGGCCGAAGGGGCTGGAAGGACGCCAATCCATGGGTTTGACAAAGCCTCTTTGTTCAGGAAGCCTTTTTGCGGGGTGGGAGGAGACACAGAACAGAAGCACAGCACCACACCTGCTTTCCTACCCACCTACCTGCCAGGGGTGCCGCAGCTGCTGCCCCTCTGCACACGCCCCTAAGGCTGGGCAAGGGGCAGCAGGAGAAGGCGGGCGGGTTCCCTTGCTCACAAAGCAAGGTGCTGCTCAGGGGAGAGGAGCAGGCAAGCAGAGATGTTTGCAGCAACACAAAGATGAGGCTTAGCTTTGCTGTTTGGACGTCTGGCCCCAAACACAGACAGGGCTACGCCGGGGGATGCATCGGACACATCCCTGGGCCCAGCAGACACTATGGCTGGACAGCATTGGGGGGGGGGGGAATTACCCAGAAAACCCAGCATGCTGCAGCCCCTGCATCGAGGGCCTAGGGTGACTAGATGGCCTGATCTTGGGACCGTCCTGATATTAGGGGCTTTGTCTTATATAGGCAACTATACCCCCCTGCTCAAAAATAAAAAGTCCCGATTTTTCCCACTTGCTCTCTGGTCACCCTCCAGCTCCTCTGCAGCAGCCTGAGTTCTCTGCAGCTCTGCACCAGGGACCTGTTCCAAGCCCTCGCTGGCTCCCACACTCAGCTGCAGTATTTCAGGGGCTTTCCGGGCAGCGGAAGCGAAGATCCTTGCAGGCTGGCAGCTCTCACCCAGCACAGCGGATCAGTCTTAGAATTCCCGGAGGTTTCACGCTACATTGCGGGCGCACCTGGGAGCCCCCGTCACGGCCCAGGCCCCTACGGTGCTAGCCACGGTGCAAACCCAGAACAAAGAGAAAGCTCACGTACCCAAACGTTGCCAGTTTTCCCCCCACACACGCTCTGCAAAGCGCACTGCCCCATGGAGGGCTTCTCACATGCCACCCTGAGGTGGGTGGCCCCGCCTGGAGTCACGACAGCCCCTGGGAGCTGTCGTCAGGCACAGAAAGCCCCGCACAGGCAAGTGAAACACAGCGGCTACTACGGCACACGCTGGGCAACAGACCCCGTGCCCAGCCCTGAAGCCGAGCGATCACTGACACCGCCACAACTCGGCTGATTCAGGGAAGGGCTAATACGGAAATCGGGCCTGAGCCAGAGCCAGCCGATGGCAGGGCCTCATTGATTTCAATGGGGTTTGGATCAGACCCTCAGGGCCCAACTGAATTCCAGTGGAGTCTGGGAGCCTAACCCCTTTCGTCCCCTTGGAAAATTTCAGCCTAAGCAGGGGCCAAGGGCTTGCTACTGTCCTGCACCTTGCACAGTCCTTCCCCAGCGCACAGCAAATACAAACCGACCACGCCGACCTGGCAGCAGTTTGCAGCCATTGTGCCCCATGTGCTCTAGGAGAACGCGGCAAGTCTTCATCTGGGCTTTTCCTCCTCCCCCCGCCGCGGTGACTTGCCCTGAGCCCCAGGGGCCTTGCCCAGGGCAGGATCCGGCCCGCTGGTGTCTGTTCCATGTGCAGTCTGGGAAGCACTAACCCTAAGCAAACAACAGAAACGGCTGTTCGCTGCCGTTAGCAAACACGCGACTAGGGAGCTGCTGACAGACGCTCAGAAGTCAGGCAGTGGGGTGAGTAAATGGAGATTTCGCCCAACGCAGCAGGACCCGGTGCCAGCTTTCAATGCCCCCGAAGGCGTTTCCCCAACTGGCCTATTTGCTAAGGGTGCAGCCCTCAGAGGAAACCATCCAGGTCCCAGCCGGTCTGTTGTTTACAGGCAGTGCAAGGAACCTGTTCCTGAGCCCCCCAGAGATGGGTTAACAACACTGGACTCTCCTTTCTGAAGGGGAGGCAGAGGAAAGATTCCATTCACCAGGGTGACAAGACACCCAGCGAGCAGCTTATGACCAGAGGAGACAGCTGCCCCCAACCTCACCTGACTCAGAACTGCTCCCTGGCCATGCTGCAAGGAGGAGGGAACAGGCATTATTTCATCTAGTAACCAGAGAGGGCTCTGCACTACAGCCGAGGAGAGGCTGGGCTTCAGAGCGGGTGCTGTGCAAAGCTCCTTTGCTAGCTTTGTTGGCAAACAGGCTCCTTGTCGCCGTGCAATCAGCCCAGGCTCTGGGAAAGTTTAACTCTCCCGGTCAGTGCTGAAGGCAGCTGCATTCAGTGCAAACAGGGAGTTCACTGAAAGTCTCCATTTTGGGGCACTATATTTTCCAATTTTACATCATGCTGAACAACCACATCTGTTTAGCCTAGAAATCCTGGCGTCTCAGGGAGGAAACTGGAGACAATGCTGCCATGCCTGCAGCTGCTGTTACCGAGTGGAGGGAGTCGTTTCCAGAGCAGCGCTATCGCAAGATCAAACATGACTGTGAGCTCGGGAACGTCCCACAGGCCCGAGGCCCCGGTTAGTCGCTCTCAGGTGCTCAAAGCCAGCAGTCACTGTCTTCACTTCTGGCAGAGCGGCCTGGGAACCTCCCTTCTCTTCCTGGCACACCCCACCCTGGACGCTGGGTGGGTGGGTCCCTCACTGCCCTCCAAGGCTGCGGGGAGGGGGAGAGGTGCCAGCTTGCAGTCCAATAACCAAACTGAAGCCCTGAGGCCAGTGACAGAGGACAGGCACCACGCCAGGGAGCTGCCGGCAGGGACAAGGCCTAATGCAGGTCCCAAGTGACCGGAGATGCCCATGGTGGCTGGGAGCAGGTGCTAGGGCGGTGGGGAGATAACACACACACACAGCTGCTGGATCACAGGTGAGCAGGGGTGTGACTGCACCCAGGAGCCCGCTGGCTTCCCAGCAAAGGGGGCATTCACACACGGGAGCCGAGGGTGAGGTGCGAAGGCGCAGCCAGGCGCTGGCCGGGCTCCCAGGAAGCGAGACGGGGAGCAGGGCCCCCAGCAGAGGCACCCTGAGATGGGTTCACTTCGGGGACGTCTGCGCTGCAGCCAGGGGTGCGATTGGCAGCTCGTGTAGACAGACCTGCACTACTTACCTCTGAGGCTGCGGCATGGGCTGCACATGCCAGCCTGAGCCCGCCCCGGCACCCACCCCGCATGCTAGCTAGTGCCCAGCTCGCGCTGCCAGTCACCCCCCGGCTGGGCCATGACTCCTACGCGCCCTGCCAGCTCTCTGGGAAGATGGCTGCTGGCAAGCCCCCAGTCCCCCCCGCAGGGACCGGGGCTGCACGCAGGAAGGGGACACAGCATTATGGTGGTGTTGCCAACCTCAAAATGTTCACAGGGAGTCAGGCCCTAAAATCCTGACCGACAACAAGGATCTATACCTGGGGGGTTCTTGTGATTTGCCTCCTGGCTTTTAGCCTGCAGCGGTCCCCTTTGCATTCTTTTCACCCCACCCAGGAGGGCTAGAAACTTACTTTTCCTTGAAACGCAAGCTGAGATTCTCACGTTCATATGACTCCAGGAGCTGGGGCTTTAAGGTAGACACCCAGCGTGGGTGGTTCTCTGTAGCTGTGGGGGGGGGTGGACGGGGTCCCAGGCGCCCAGACACATTCCCCCCCGTGCCATGGATGCCTCGAGACTAGGACTAAAATCATAAGAGGTGGGACGCTGTTAGAAATGCCCCCAGCTGGCCGGGGCCTGACTCCCCACTGGCCGTACTCGGTGCAGTCACTCAGAGCAGCACGCTGATGATTCACACTTGATTATGGTGCAGGGCCAAGTTCACGTAGCACTTGCCAGCTTCAGAGCACTGTGCAGCATGAACTGACCGTCAGCCCCGAGGGGAAGTCGCTTGATGATCCCAGGTTTGCGACGGGCTAGGGACAGAACACGGCAGCTAGTTCTGCCTCCTGGCATCTGCACAGACTTCAGATTCCCGGGTCCCGTTCCGCTGCCCTGCCCCGTCCAGCTACACCCCCCCCAGCAGGACGTAACACGCCCCAGACAGGGCCTGTCTGCCCCTGGCACTCATGCGCATGGCTGCACGACTATGGATCCTAAGGGCTGAGCCATTGGCAGTACCCAACCCCCAAAGCCAGCACACACCACTTGGGGGTGGGGGCGAGGCCGTCCAGCCGGCCCCAGGTATACAGGCAGCGCGCTGCCCCTGCCCACCCCGCACGCCCGGCCTGATGCTGGGGCTCGGGAGTCTCTCTCCTGCCCAGGGAGATGGGAGGGGCCATGGTGCATCGCTTTGCAGACTGCGCATGCCAGCTGCTCCTGGCTCACCCAGCACCCTGCACGCCCCGTCCTCTGGGCTGGCCCTGCCAGGGCGACTGCCTGCAACTCCCACGGACTTCAGGGGGTGCCAAGGTGCTCAGCATCTCCCTGGCTCACACCCACTGCCCGACGGCCTCTTTCTGCCCCACGCAGGGCATGTGCAGTGCCACAGCGGGCACAGACGGGTGCAAGGCCTAAGGCCCGTCTTGCACCCTCCTTCTTTGCCACTGTCCATCCCTCCCCCTCCCCCACACACCCCCTGCCACTTTGCATGCCCACTGGAAAGCAGACTGTGCGCCTTCCCGCACCGTGAACAGGAATCTGAACCCAAGCAGAGCCGACAAATAGCTGACATCCAGCCCGGGTTGGGCACCATCAGGCACCACCAGCTGCTATTCAGCAAACAGGCAGCTTCCCCGCAGCACAGCGCCGCCCACCCCAGTGCTCCGTTCCCAGGACCAGCCGGGTCAGTGGGGAGCTGCAGGTCTCCCAATGAGCAGAGGTCTGCGGGAGGGAGCCCCTTAAAAGCACACCGCCAACCTAACGGAAGGGGCCCGATGCAGAGATGGACCCAGCCACCCACCCTGCTGGGCCCGGGCCTTGCCTACACTAGGCTAAGAGGGGTTGGCTGGTATGTTTACACTAGACTTTCAGAGCTGTGCTGGCTAACGTGTTCCAGCCACACCCTGCATCCCAATCTAGGCAAGGCCCAGCTGCCACGGAAAAGCCCTGCTGACTGGCCAGCTGGTGCCTGCAGAGCAGAAGCCTGCTCTTGTTTGCACCACTAAGAAATCCTCCAAGGTCAATGAACACATCCCAGAGCGCACCACTCTGAAATCACAGAGCAGAGCACGGGGCTGGAACTGGGGTGCATCTCTGGCCTTCACACAAAGATTGCTCAGGTTTAACTAAAGCTGGGGGTCTGTGTCCTGCGTGGGCTCTCTGCTCTATTTAACCCTGACTTCCAGCTATTCAACCTACATCTGCAAGGAACTGACAACCAGGCATAAAGTGACTGACGAGTGTCTGCACAAGGCTTGCACCAGTTTAAATCCATTTTCAAACAACACCTTTCGTTAAACTGGTGCAACTGGGGGTAGACTAGGCCTCGCTGGGCGAATCAGAGTGTAGCAAGGCAAGACAGACAGACATTTACATCTATCTATATCAGGGGTAGGCAACCTATGGCTCGGGTGCCGAAGGCGGCACGCGAGCTGATTTTCAGTAGCACTCACACTGCCTGGGTCCTGGCCACCGGTCCGGGGGGCTCTGCATTTTAATTTAATTTTAAATGAAGCTTCTTAAACATTTTAAAAGCCTTATTTACTTTACATACAACAATAGTTTAGTTCTATATTATAGACTTATAGAAAGAGACCTTCTAAAAATGTTAAAACGTATGACTGGCACGCGGAAGCTTAAATCAGAGTGAACAAATGAAGATTCGGCCCAGCACCTCTGAAAGGTGCCGATCCCTGATCTATATCTTGGCCCCAGATTTTTCTGAGCTCTTTTAAATTTAAACGGGGATTGCTCATCTCTCGTTTTTTATTGAATGCAGTTAGAGCTCTGGGATTCTTCCTGCTGGGATCAGTGCAGACAAACAAGCAAACATGGAAAAAGCCAAGAGCAAAATTAACCCCAAACAACCATGTTTTATAAAGAAAACCCTTAAAACATGGATTGCCAGGCTCTTAATCCTCCATCTATTATCTGCTCCACATGGCCTCAGGCCTTTCTGATTCCAGACGCCTTCCCATGCAGCCGGGCTGCACCACCACTCACGTTACCTCTAGGAGATTACATAGGACGCAGCAGCATGAACCTCCATCCAAACTTGTTCCATCTGACGCCCCAGGAGCCGTCCTTCAGGATTATGAAAACACAGGGAGAAAAAATTGAGAGCAGCAGCAGGAATGCTGCTGCCATGAGCTCACTAGCAATCCTTTGCAAGCGAGCCTACTGAACAATTCTGTGTGACATATTCTCAGCAGCCACTGCATTGCATTTGCATGCCACATCCTCAGTGCTTGAGTCACAGCTGTAGGGAACTTCTGACAACTTCTGAAAAGCAGCAACACAGAGACCCAACAATGAGACAATCAGATCCCTTGTAAGGGGAAGCTCAACAGAAAACAAGAAATGGTTCAATTCCCTGCTCTGCCACAGACGCCCTGGACTAGTGTTTCTGTGCTTCATTTCCCCTCTCTGACAGCCCTGCACGCCCTCACCGGGGCGCTAGGAAGACGAACGTGGTAATGACTGTGCAGTGCTCAGCTGCTAGGGTCAGTGGCGCAACATAAAGTACCTAAGAGATGAGATCTAGGGTCGAAATCCAGATTTCAGAGTCAATGGAAGTTTTGCCACTGAAGTCAATGAGTCCAGGATTTCACCCAGTGAGTTCTAGGAGCCACCTGCCCCTAAAAAGCACAAACACCTTCTCCAGTCAGACCACGGTAGGGTGGACTATGCCCCTGGGGTTGTGGAGGGAGAGCAGTGCATCTACAGGCTAGGAAAGCAGCATCGGGACCGGGAGAAGGGAGACCGGGCTGGGTAAGGCAGAACGTCAGACGCCCAGCTGGAGAGAGCCCTGCCTTGCATTATTAATGGCCGGTGACCAATTCATCGAACACAAGCGGCGGAGCCTCCTTTAGGAAGCTGCAGACAGAAAAGGATTCTGGTGATTGACTGGCCATGGGCAGATCCTCAGTCCTAGCAGGAGAATAGCAGGATTAGGGATAAGGGAAAACTCAGCCATGCTTGAGCATTCCCTCGGGGAATCTCCCTTTCAACTGGCTGTTTGTTCCCAAGCAGTCACCCCGCGTTCAAGCTGGATGTTATCTGTTCTGTGCAGCCTTTATTAAATACTTCTGCACAATCACTGAAGTCAACTGACAGGTCCCCTGGAAACGTGCCAAAGAACCTCAAAGAAAGCAAGCAGCACCCTGGAAAATGATATTAACTGCAGGGATCTGAGACTGCAGAAGTGGGTGAAGTGTTACCGAGATAGTTAGAGATGACAACCTTCATGCAAAATCATCTAACACTGCTCTGCCCTATTTGCTACATCCTCAGTAAGGAAAACACAGTGTCAGATTGAATTTGGGACTCAAACTAATAGTCCCAGGAATTTGTGGCTCCTGATCATTAGAGGGCAAAGCAGTGATCCCATGGCCACGTACAAAGAGTCCCAAAGAACTGTCTCTAAAAACCAAGTGGAAAAGTTTGGAGCTTGCTGATAACGAATTCCATTCAAAACAAAAGCCTCCTGCAACTCCGCTGTGATGTGCACAGGCCACCTCCTGCCCCAGCGGGACGACTACGTCCCCCAGGGTAACTGAGGTGTGCATCACCTGCTCCAAAGTCATGAAAATGGAGCCAAGTGGTTCAGTGTCATTTGGAGGGGAGACTAGGTGCTTTCCAGACATACAGGAAGAGATGGCTCCTGCCTTGAGGAGCTCGGAGTCAAAGGGTGGGCAGAGGTCCCAGAAGGGGAACCACACACGGGATGGTCTATACGGATCCAGGCAGCGTGGCAGAAAGAGGTTAGAGAGAGACCTGAGCAGGAGAAGGAAGGCCTTGTGGAGGAGCTCGGGGTGCGCTGAGCTGAATGGTCCATCAGGACACAGCAAGCAGCCAGCTGACTGATTGGTAAGGGTGACCAACCTCTCCTTTGGCTAGCTCTGGTGCCGGCACACCCAGGCCTTCCAGACCTGAAGGCACAACGCCTTCCTCCTCCAGCAGCATCCAAGCCATCCTGCAGCACTACACGGCCGGCAGTAACTAACCAAACCCAGGCACCGTCTCCAGCTCAGAATCACTAAACCCTAACTGGATTATGGATCACTGTGGGTGAGTCTGGACATTTAACAGTTTAAATCAGAGCCCTACCTTTAGGGAAGGAAAATCCCATGTCCCATCTATGACACTACTGCCCCCTGTAATACAGCTGCGAGCTGCTCGGTGAACCTCCCGGCAGCTGGCAGGGAGCTGTGCTTTTCTCAGGAGCACTGGAAATCACTTCCAAGTACCCAAGCCAGGAAAAGCTGGGGGAAGGAAGCTAATTCTTGGGGCTGTTTGCAGCCAGGTGGTGGGAGTCCTGTCAGCTTGGCTGACATCCTTCGCAGCGACGGAAATTCAATACATGTCAATTTGCATCTCTGACCTTTGTGAAGGAGCACGTCAGAGAATGAATTTCCAATCACTAACAGGCTTCCCTCAGCAACCTGGGGGCTGGGAACAGCCCCTGATTTTACCACGGCTTCAGTGTTACCCGGGTGGCAGCACCCAGCAGCGTCCTCTCCTCAGTGGATCCATTTACTCAGCAAGGTCACAAATACACTCCAGGACCGGCAGAATTATGGCTCTCATGAGACAGGAGCACCCCCGGCTCTTTAAAATGCAACCTCAACCGCAGATGGGCAGGCCCAAGCCTTCTTGTGAACAAACCTAGGGGTCTCAGGTTAGACCCCCCTTCTTGGTTAGGCACAGATTCGCAGACCATAAAGCTGAGCCACAGGACTCCCTTGAGTTAATTCCTGTCTGAACTAGAGGAGAGCTTTTCGAAAAACACCTCGTCTTGATTTGAAAACTGGCCAGCTGTGGAGAATCCACCACACCCCTTGGGAAACTGTTCCACTGGTTAATTACCCTCCCTGTTAAAAACGTGTGCCCATTGCCTGTCTGAATTCTCTAGCTTCGATTTTCAGCCACTGGGTCTCATTAGACCTTCGTCTGCTAGACCAAAGAGCCCACATTTCTGTTCCCGGCATTGGTCCTCAGAGACTGGGATCTAGTCACACGCTTTGCTAAGCTAAACAGAGTGAGCTCCTGGGGTCTCGCGCGATACAGCAGGTGTTCTGAACCTTTACAATTTCTCCTCATCACTTGTGCTGAAGCCACCCCACTGGGAAGGGACCCAATTACTCAGAAGTGCTGTGCACGCAGCAGTTCCCGGAGTCGGCATCTCAGCCCGGCTCCTCACCTGGGTGTGAAAACGCTGACCGCTGTTCTCCTCTGTGTGATCCATGTGATGGATCAACACTGTTCTGGTCAAAAAAGTCACTGCAATCGCAAACTCTCCCTACAGTTCCAACATGTCTTTGTGCTGGTGTTCACTGTAGCTTTCATCTTCAGTGGAAGCTACAAGGAGTCAAACTGTACACTTAGAAAATTCATCTACCTTCCCCTCCTAACGCTAACTCTGTAATGACACCGGTTTCATAGGAGAGGGAGGTCCCAGCACTAAATTCAGTGAATGCTTTTTAACAAATGAACAAAAGATAGAGGAAGCGGATCACTCTATAGCCAAGGATGCAAATGCAGCCCTCACTCGGAAATTACCATATCCCACTGCAACCTTTCTCCAAAAGCATCAAACATCTAAGGCCGAGGTTTTACAACCTCTTCCGAACAGTTACCTCTTCCCATTTAGCAATATGAGAAGGGCACGTTGACAGCCGCACCATCCTGAGACCCTATGAGGCAAGAGATTTTTTTTTTTTTTTGTCACATGGGTACACGGGTGGGACGGTGAGAGGAGAAAAATGGAGCTAACTCACATCATTGTAAATTTCGGCAACACAGCAGTTTCCTGATTGGATTAGATTGGAGGCCCATCTAGCCCAGTGTCCTGTCTCAGACAGTGGCCAGAAACAGACGTTTCAGAGGAAGGTGTATGAACCTCACAGTAGCACCTGTGGGATAATCGGTCCCCCTACATTAGGTCTCAGCCTGATCTCTATTATCTAGAGATCAGCATAAGCCTGGAAGCAGGAAGTTAATATCCCTTCCAAATTTTGTTAACATTAACTAACTGTGACAAAGTAGGGGGGTTTCTTGGTTTTTCTGTGTTTTCCAGTGATTTGCATGCAGGGGGGTGGGACTCAGTGTCCCTGGGTGTCACTGGTGTAACGAGGGGAGGGGAGAGGGAGTTTGCTGGGACACAGGACTGGAGAGGGACTCGGGACCCCGGCCAAGGGCCTAGAGGATGGAGACCCCAGTGACCGGTGACCTGGGGACCCGGAGACCCAGCTCAGGAGTCACAGCCAGTTCTGGCCAGTGGGGGACAATGGGCTGCGGGGAGAGGACCCTGGTGACCTGACCAGCCGGTTCCAGCCAGAGGAGGCCGGAGAGGAGAGGAGACCCAGGCCACCCTGTTTATGACCCTGTGTCCCTGGAGAGAAGCCAATGGACAGAGGGGGCTTGGGGCCGGGGGTATCGGAGCCCAGCTGGGAAGCAGGGGGGCTCGGGTCTGGAAAGGGGGAGCAGGCAGAGCCCCCCTGGCTGCAGGGGGACTGGGATGTGCCAGGCTGAGGGAGGCCAGGCCTGAGGCCCTGAGAGTTTCCTGTGCTGGGTTCAACTCTCAATAAACCCTCCTGTGTTACGCTGGGTGAGAGTCGCTCCGGGCTAGAGAACAGGGGGCATCAATGTGAGGAGGCCCCGGGGGGCCCAGAGCGAGGGGACTCCCTGAGGGGGCCCACGGCAGACAGACGTGCTGCGGCTCAGAGAGGTGCGGCTCCGGGAGGTGGAGGGGCCTGACCCCGAGGGAGAGCGGCCCCCCGAGAGGGGCTGTCGCACTGAAAGGGGCACCCCCCATGGACTGCACGGGGCCACGAGTGGGCACGATCTGTGAGTCCGTGACACTAACAACTCTGGATAGTTTTGTTATGCATATAAATGTCCAATCCCTTTTGAATGGTGCTAAACCCTTGGCCTGAATGACTTCTTGTGGCAATGAGTTCCACAGTCTGGCTATACTTTGTGTGAAAAAGTATTTCTCTTGATCAGTTTGGAATTTGCCACCTTTCCCTTTGTCTTTTCCTTTCTTACCCTCTCTAGTAATATATGAATTCCTGGGGAAACACACACTTCTGCAGAAGCCGGAAAAGAAACTCCTCTGCAGCAATGGCCTACTCCCTCCCCCACACTGGCGCAGGCATCAGACGGCTAATAAAAAACCTGAGCAAGATGAGCGTGTGGTGCGACTCAGTTTGCGGTGCTGTGTACAGCCAGATGTAATGAAACAGACGGAACTGATCAGGCACAGCAGAAATGTCTCCGTATTGATGAGAGAGAATGGCACGGCAAGCTCGATTGTTCCTTGGTGTGCGGAAAAAAATACAATGGAATCATTAAAAGCAGCAAATGTGATGCACATGAGCTGACAGTCCAGCACTGCCCCTCCGGGCAGCCTAGCCACCGATGTGCTGGACCGCTCGCTGCAGTCAGTGCGCCCAGACCTTTGCAATTCTCATCCTGGCCCTCAGAGGTGCCCAGAAGGGGTAACACACTTCACATTTGCCTGGTCAGCCATGAGGCAGACCCTGCCCCCAGCTCACAGGTTGGCACCAAAGAGAAAACCACCACGCAAGAGGAAGAATTCGAACCTTCCTTCAAGACAGTCTTCTTAATTTTGTGGCATGTCTGCTCAAAATTTAGCCTCAGATTAACAACATTCTAGTCCTGGAGATCTGCACCATAACGGAGACCCAGCCAAGCCCCGCCTGCCAGCCAGCAGGGGCGAGATAAGGCAGCGTTGTTGGCTGAGCTGGTGAGTCGAGAGCTGATGTCCATGGCAGGAGGGTGGCAGCGGCTCAGCAATCAGTATTTTGGGGGGTGGGGGGGCTATGGGTGAGGGGATGAACAGAAGGGAAGGACACTTGTCTTACCTGCTGAGTGGCTTCTAAGCATTAGCTGCCCAGAGTGGGGCAGGCAGGGCTGAGTAATGATCCCCTTGAAGAGCGGGTGTAAAGTCACCCAGCACTGGGCTGCCTGATGCGACTCTGACACGGGGAGAAGATTTGGACAGTAGAGGGCTCTGTCCCAGTAGCCCTACCCAGGGCACAATGGCCCCTTCTGGCCTTAGAAACCATCACACAGACAGCATCAGAGGTGCAGCCTGTGGCGCTTCCCACGCACCTGTCCTGTCCCATGCGCCCGTGCTGTGCAGAACACCCAACCTGGATGAAAGCCTCAGCTGCCCTGCTGCCTCCCGCAGAGAGGGACTATTATCCCACAAGAAACGGGCTGGCAGGGCTTGGCCTGTGCAAAGATACTGCAGGAAGCCAGTGAGAGAGCGTGCACTGTCTAAACAGCTCAGGCACTGGATGTATGTACTTCCTCTGCTCTTTACAGACTTCCAAGAGAGGCCACAGAATCAGAGCCAGCCACTCCTGCAGAGAGCCCAGGGACTTGGGGACGAATTGCGCGTCTCTTTCAGAGATCCCCAGTGTCGGGGAGAAAGGGAGGGGCAGGGAGCAGAGGTGACTTGTCCAAGATTACCCGGCAGGCCAGCGAGAGAGCTTAGTTAGAAACTGCTACGCTGGGCACCTGCCACTTGAACACTCATGCAGCTGCCCTACTGCATTGCCCTGCTGGGCACACGGCTCCTAATTCTCTGTGCCTGGGCAGCCACTCCAGCAGCCTGCTGCTCGTTGGGGCGTTAACCATCGCTGGCACCCAAGTGAGACGACTACAGCTGGGAAGTGGAAGGAACACGTAGGTTCCAGATACAGGGCGGTTCAGCGTGGGGCAAATTCGCAGCAGCACGGACTCAAACAAAGCAGCAGTTGGTGCAGCCATCAGGCACGAAGCACAAGAAGTATCTGGGTGAACAGCAAACCGATAACGAGAGTCCCACGCTCCATGCAATGCTCACTGAACAGAGGGGTTGGGCCACTCAATTCCACACCCACAGATCTGGAGGCCAGACATTGCACTTTAAAGAGGCATCCAAAAAGTCTGCCAAAAATTCTTTTTTAAAGGCTGGCAAACTTCATCCATTATGCCCAGCAGCAGGTACACGGTCAAGTTTTAATTTCTCTGTATTTCTTCCATAGATTGTTTGAACTCCAATAAAAAGAAAGGGGGGGCCAGATTTCCAAAGCATCACAAAGCCAGGCGCTGGAGAGCTCATCTGACTCTCCTGAGATACAGGGCTGGGGAGATCTGCCACTCTGGGGATACAGGGCTGGGGAGATCTGCATGCATTATTACAGCATTTAATCATGAAACAGGACCACGGGGGGGGGGGCATTTTTAGGTATTTAAGGCCCCTGCATATTGCATCAGTAATACTTCCTATTCAGAAAGGCGCACAATCTAATTTGTGTTCTTATCTCTCTGGCAGCACTGAACCAGCTCACTTCTCTGATCACGCAGCCACCACATTCAAACGCGCTCCTGCCCAACAGAGGTCTGTACTCCACCTTAGCAGGGGACCAGAGTAAACTGCCCTCTGAACACAAGGCTCTAAGCAGGATTCTCAAGCACTGAGTGCAGTGCAGAATCTCCCCCCCATGCTGAAAGCAATGGGAGCTGCTGGGTGCTAAGCTCCTTTGAGTGTCTGGCCCACTGTCCCCTCTACCAGCTCGAAAGAGGTCGCTGCTTGCTCTGACAGGGACAGAAGGTCCTGGACACGAGTGGGATTTCGTGTCTATTGTCCCTTTGCCATGCGATCCATGCATGGCGCTTTGATCCATTCACGTGGGACTCAGACTGCCCGGTTAAATGGGGTGAACTCAGACTGGCTGGCCCGGCGTTTCCAAACACCAATGGTGCTCGGAACACTGCTTACGTCCCTTGAGGGGAACAAACGATTCATGAGCGTTTGAGCCGAGTGCCTAGTCTCAGACCGACGGAGTGACTTATTCACGCTAAACTGCTTCTCTTCCACGCAGCAATACACTCGAAGGAAGAGGAACACAGATCTGCACTGTGGAGGCAGCTGGATTCCCCGGTTACAGAGATGGGGAGTCTCCATTTAGCTCAGTACAGTCTCACCTCCCCCCAGCCTCCGGGCACTTTGACACGCAGCTGCAGAAGAGACGAGAGGGGAGACCTATATTAGACACTTAGGAGTTGGTCATTGGCGTTCCCCAGTACAAGTTCGCACAGCTTGGGCTCAGGGTGCTTTTACTTGTGCTCCTTCGTGTTGGCTTGAAGAACAGAAGAGCTGCCAGGCTGGGTCAGAGCATGTTCATCTCGCCCAGTAGCCTGTCTGCAACAGCTGCTGGGACCACAGACTTGGGGGGGGGGGTGTCCGTCCCCCCCCTCCCCTCAGAACAGGGCAATTATGAAGTAAGCCTACCTGTCTTCCACTCCTGGCTTCAGAGGTTTAGGGTCACTCCAAGCACGAGGTACTGTCCCTGACCATCTTGGCTAGTAGCCATTGACAGACCCATTCTCCCTGAACTTATCCAGTTCTTTTTTTAACCCAGTTATACTTGTGGCCATCATAACACGCCCTGGCAATGGGTTCCTGGCTAGCTGTGCTAAGAAGAACTTCCTCTTGTTTGTATTAAACCTGCTGCCTATTCATTTCATTGGATGACCCCTGGTTTTCTTATTTTGTGAAAAGATAACCACCACTTCTCTGGTCCCCTTTTCCACACACGTCAGGATTTTATAGACCTTTTTCTAGCAGGTCCAGGCCACCAGAAAGATGGAAATACCCACTGGCCATTAATTTGGCAAGAAGAGATCAGGACAAGCCCCTGGATCTAGTCAGGAGAAATAATTTTGACAGCGAGATTAGGGTGACCAGATGTCCCGATTTTACAGGGACAGTCCCGATTTTTGGATCTTTTTCTTATATAGACTCCCATTACACCCCACTCCGACCTGATTTTTCACATCTGCTGTCTAGTCACCCTAAGCGAGATATAGGTCTCCCCTCTTTTACAGCTCACAGGCTCTATGCTTCCCACCCAAGGGCACGCGGAAACACTGGTCAAGTCGTCATACATGTTTTGTTAACGGTTAATAACACAGGTTTTAATAAATGGTTGTGCAATTATTAGAGATTGTCTGAGTCCAACGAGGCAAGAGGTGCTTATAACCAACCAGAACCCCTTCTACTGTGGCACTTGTAATCATCTAGAACATGATACTCATGTCTGTGACAGGCTAATAATAGCATATAATCCTCTCTTAACCCTTTATTGATGGACTGGCGACCCCTCGATTCGAGGATGATCTCTATCACGGATTTACATATGGGTCCTGAGGTGATTCTGGAGTCCGATCTTGGAACCACAGATCCACCCACAGTAAGTACAGATATTTCCTGGCAGGTCAGCTGCCTGCTAGGAGAAAGTTCTTTCTTTTTCCTTCCTTCTCTCTCTCTTTTCAGCCTCAAGGGCAAGGCACTTCTCGAAGCAGACCACTGCCTGATGGAGGATATGGTGTCATTTGGGTCGGACGGTGGTTTGCTCCTCCCAGCTTGTGATGTCCACATCAATTTTCTTAAGATACGCTTTCAGTGCGTCTTTGTAGCGTTTCCTCTCGCCACCACGGGATCTCTGGCCATGGGTGAGCTGAGAGTAGAGGGCTTGTTTTGGGAGGCCAGAGTCTGGCATCCACACGCAATGTCCAGCCCAGAGAAGCTGGTGCATGAGGATCATTGCTTGGTGTCAGTGAGGATGCTGGCATTAGTGCGGCGATCTTGCCACTTGACGTGAAGGATCTTCCAGAGGCATCGCTTTTTAACCCTTTATAAGCCATGTATAAAATGGCTGATAAGTATAAAGTGAGACTGAAAAGCCACATTGACCTTTGATCTACCTTCATTTTTATGTACTCTGTAGCATGAAGGACTCTAAGCATTGTCATTTTTAAATTGTCAAATTAGAAGATTGGGCCAAAAGAAATCTGATGAGGTTGAACAAGGACAAGTGCAGAGCCCTGCACTTAGGACGGAAGAATCTCATGCACCGCTACAGACTAGGGACCGAGTGGCTGGGCAGTAGTTCTGCAGAGAAGGACCTAGGGGTTACAGTGGACGAAAAGCTGAATAGGAGTCAACAGTGTGCCCTTGTTGCCAAGAAGGCTAACGGCGTTTTGGGCTGTATAAGTAGGGGCATTGCCAGCAGATCGAGGGATGTGATCATTCCCCTCTATTCGGCACTGGTGAGGCCTCATCTGGATACTGTGTCCAGTTTTGGGCCCCACACTACAAGAAGGATGTGGAAAAATTGGAAAAAGAGTCCAGCGGAGGGCAACAAAAATGATTAGGGGGCTGGAGCACATGACTTCTGAGGAGAGGCTGAGGGAACTGGGATTGTTTAGTCTGCAGAAGAGAAGAGTGAGGGGGGATTTGATAGCTGCTTTCAACTACCTGAAAGGGGGTTCCAAAGAGGCTGGAGCTCAGCTGTTCTCAGTGGTACCAGATGACAGAACAAGGAGTAATGGTCTCAAGTTGCAGTGGGGGAGGTCTAGGTTGGATATTAGGAAACACTATTTCACTAGGAGGGTGGTGCAGCACTGGAATGGGTTCCCTAGGGAAGTGGTGGAATCTCCTTCCTTAGAGGTTTTTAAGGTCAGGCTTGACAAAGCCCTGGCTGGGATGATTTAGTTGGGGTTGGTCCTGCTCTGAGCAGGGGGTTGGACTAGATACCTCCTGAGGTCCCTGCCAACCCTGATATTATATGATTCGCTGAAGTGTACGTTATGGAGCCACTGGCTGGAATTCCCGCAGAGTCAGGGAGGTTTTTCTGAAGGAGGAAGAACTCAGAAGTGGATCTGGGAGTCCAACCCTCTGAAATATCCCTTAATCTGAACAGCCAGTTACCATGACAACATGGTGGCCTCATGGAAGCCTTCAGACTGGTGCAATCCGATGATTGAAATCCTGTATTATCTGGAAATGTAAGGGCTTTGATTAATCTACCCAAGTGTCTGCACAAAGCAAGGATTTATTCCAGCGCGCTGGGGAAGGGCTGCCAGAGTTTGCACTGAGATTGAACGGAGGTTCTCTCCTGGAGTCTGGGGCAGCTAATTCCAGCAGCATGTGGGATTGAGCCCCTTTTTCTAATGTTAATCCTGCCTTTCATACAACGAGATAGTGAGAAGGGCTCATGCCCAGCTTGTCTGACCTCAGGGAGTCTCGTTAGAAGCAGCGCACGGTGGTAGCAGCTCCTGAAGAGAGCACCGTCACCCCTGGGCAGGATGAAACGGGGGTTAGATGCTGGTCAAGCTGAAGGCAGAAATTCACACAAAGCTCTGCCCCAGCCTCACGGAGTCTGCGGGAGCCCCTGGCTACAGAGCACAAGCCAGATTGAAGAACATGGCGCAGAGCATACAGGGCAGCACAGTCCCTCCAGGTTCTCAGGCACGTGTTTAGTTAACCGCAATGACACCATATGGGCTGCACATTAAGCACGTGCTACTGGGGAAGGTTCTCAATGGAACAGATGGGAGTCAGGCACCCAACTCCCATGGGTTTGGGCTGGGATTTTCACATGTGCCTAAGGGCTTATCTTCCCTTCTGTTATAGCTTAAGCGTTCTCACTGACACCTGCCCCACACTAACTCCTCCCTCACGTGCAGTGGTTCTAGTAACAGGAGTTGGCCGGCATGGGAGGGGGCTACTCTCAGAAGCTGATGGGGAGGGTCAGGCCTAGGGGTCGGAGCCAGAACCAGACTCAGGAGTGCAGAGCAGGGCTGGAGCAGGCGAAGGCTTGTGGAGTGTCACCATGCTCGGGAGGGGACAATGGGCAGACTGGGAGGCTCAAAGACCAGCCCTGGGAGTCACCAGCCCAGCTCCTGGCCTGCGGATTGGCAGGAGCCCAGCACAGGAGTACTCGTCCCCACACGTGCCGCTAGTTGAGAGACGACACATCACCTTAGAGGTAGCGGCTAGTGCCCACTCTGGACACAGGTTAGCTCTGCGATAACACTGGAGGGCCACAGTCCTCCAATGCCTTCCCACAATTCCCCCCCCAGTGACTAAGTAGCAAGGCGCTTTGGGGAATCCCACCCTACGCTGCCTAGCTGCCCTTGGTGCCTTTGAAAAATCTCCCCCCTGCACTGGCAGGATCAGGGCCAGAGCTCCTGTCCCCGTATCTAAAGCAGGTACTTTGACATAGGAGCCAGGGCATACTGCCTACCGTGCTGCACCAAGCACACCTCTAGATGGGCGCGAAGTACTGCAGCTGTATTCACGCAGGCAACGCTGACACATGCGTAGGAGATTCAACACCCCAAGGGGCTCCAAGGCGTAGAGACAAGCTATTTAGATCAGTGGTTTTCAAGCTGCGGGTCGCGAGCCAGTACCAGGTCACGGAATGAAAGGCACTGGATCGTTACAGGCCATCACAAGTCCCATTCGCGGTGCTGCCCAGCTAAGGCAGGCTAGTCCCTACCTGTTCTGACACTGCGCTGTGCCCTGGAAGCGGCCAGCAGCAGGTCCGGCTCCTAGGCAGGGGGGTCCATGGGGCTCCGCACGCTGCCTCCACCTCAAGTACTTGCTCTGCACTCCTATTGGCCGGTTCCCAGCCAATGGGAGCTGGGGAGGCTGTGCCTGCGGGCAAGGGCTGCATGGAGCCACTTGTGCGCCTCCGCCTAGGAGCCAGACCTGCTGCTGGCCGCTTCCGGGGCGCAGCGCGGTCTGCAGTGCCAGGAGAGGCAGCCTCTGCACCCCTGCTGCACCGCTGACTGGCAGCCAACCGAAGTAAGCCCACACCCCAACCCCCTGCCCCAGCCCTGAGTCCCCCCCAAACCCAGAGCCCCTCATCCCCAGTCCCACCCCAGAGCCTGCACATCCCCCCTCCCTCACCCCAACACCCTGTCCCAGCCCAGAGCCCCCCCCACACCCTGAACCCCTCATTCCCAGCCCCACCCCGCAGCCCACACCCCAACCCTCTGCCCGTCCCACAGCCCAAACCCCTCAGCCCCAGCTCCGCTGGGTCGCAGGCAACAATTTTCTTCAACTGGGTTGCCAGAAAAAAAAAAGTTTGAAACCCACTGATTTAGATCCAGCCCCTCTTGCATACTGTACGTTCCCCATATCCTCGCCCCATGCTCCATTACCATGAACCTTCGAGCGGGAACCAGATCCTTTGTTTCCTGAGAGCCCATCTGTGCCTGCTGCTGCCCATTCCCCACCTGAAGTCAAAATCTCTCATTTGTCACCACACGAAGGTGATTAGCGTCAGTGCAGACAGATGATTAGGACCCTCAGTGGAGGGTGGAGCAGGATGTAGGGGCGGAGAGAGGGCATCTGGAGGTTAAGGGCTGAGCACTCAGTGCCTGCTGAATCCAATGGGAGCTGCGGTCCTTGCAGCATGGCAGGAAGCTGCGGACTGGTCCTCAACATTGGAGCTCTCAGGTGGAGTCAGTCTGGCATCTGATCTCCCCTTAATCCCTGGGATGACCCTCAGTTAAACTGAGGGCCCAGGCCCCTGCTGCTGCCCTGCGCCGTGTGCAGCAGGTGCCCAATGCGGCCGTTGCAATTATCACGTTTCACGTCCACTTTGCACAGGTGTACGTGACTGCACAAGGCAACAGGCGACAGAGCGTCGGGCCCGGGCAGCATCTCTTGCCTGGGGATACCAGGGCTATCCCAGAGCAATTCCACAGCTAGTCCAAGGGGCCTGCTTGCAGGAATGCAGCTAAACGAGGCACTGGATGGAGGGGACCGTGGTCTGTAGAAGGAATACAGAACAGCAGGCTGCTACTTCAAAAGCCCCAGTTAATGCAATAAGCCTCTTAGCCCATATCCACAACTGAACTTGCTCCAGTTTATTAAACTAGCTCACACAGGGGTGCACTCACTGATTTCGGGTTAAAAGCAGTTTAATTAGGTTCATCTTAAGTCTGTTCCTAACTGGCAAACAAAACTGAAACTAGCTTGACTTAAACTGTCCACACAATGTTTTGCACCAGTTTAACTGAATCGGTTTGAAGTCATCCCAGGTTAAAGTGGTGCAGCTCTGGATTGAGACCAGGCTGTCGATGAATTTTGGGAGCTGACTGCACTGTACTGTATTCCCTCAGCTTTCCCCCCCCCCCCCCCCCGTCTCTTTCGAGGCGTTTCTATGCCCTCATCGATGAGCCCGGTGCTGATTCACTCACCAGCCCAATGTCCTCGTCTCCTGACAAGGAAGAGGACGCAACAGGCCTCTGAAGCAATGGTCGATCTATGTCTTGTGGAGGAGAAAATGCCCAAGCGAGTTCTGGCTGGTCGGTACCAATCTCGTGCCGATGCCCCCGGAGAGCTCTCGCGGATAGCAAGCAAGAGGGTTGAGAGGAGGTCCCAGCTGGAGGAAGGATGTTCCAGCATCCAAAACACCACTGCTATGAGCTAGGGTCCCATGCTTGCCCAGGCCACTGTCCCTTAGAAGGAGGCCAGTGCTGAGGTTGCGGCATGGCCCATGGTGCCCAAGCCTCCGAAGAGGGTGGGGGCACATTCCTCGCCTTGGATGTGGTACAGAGGGGGCCTCAGAGTCCGAAGAAGAGTCCGACACTTCCAACGACGAAGGTGCAGAACCAGCTGGAGCGGGTGAGAAGTGGCCCAATCCCGGAAATGGAAGTACCGGGGAGACCATCAGAGGTTTGCCTCTCGACTGCACCAGCTTTTGTGGACGCTTGGGCAGTAATGGTACTGGGGGAGGCAGGCCGTGTGGCAATACAGTCCTGAGAGGTGAAGCAGGTCCCGTGTGGCTGTGTACGTCTCCAGGATGGCTGGGATCGGCACTGTCTAATAGGGCTGCAAAGATCTTTCGGGGGACCCAGCACAGGTTCCAGAGGCTGCAATCACCTCTTCCTACACGAGTGCTCCAGGGAGAGCCCTTCCCCCAAATATTTTGCAGCCTCTCCGTCTCTGCTGGATTTCGGTACTGACCCCGAGGAACGCCCGAGTCTACTCTTCAGTGCCGGCGAACGGCAGCCGTCTCCAGGGGACGCCCCACACCAAAGCAGCTGTACAGAGGGCACTTCCCCCGTGTGACAGTTCTCAGGGAGGGCCAAGTGCTGCCTCCACTTGAGCCCCATCACTTTATCCCTGTGAGAGGGGCCTGAATCCCTCGTCAGTAACGTGGGGTGCTCCCAAACACTCCGAGCGGCCTGGGTGTGGGTCGCTGAGCGGCACAGGCCTAGCACACACCCTGCGAGCGGAGCATCGTACTGGTGCTGATCCTGGTACTGAACGAGAGAGTGGCCAAAAGAGACCCAAACCAAAACCCTACCACTAAAATCTAGCTACACTAAACCCAATAGCCAGATATGTACATAAAGCAGGGAGGGAAGCACTTGTCACAAGTCTGCAATCGCTCCAACAACTCTCACTGGTGGCAAGAAGGAATTAAGGCACCCGCCACCCTCTCCTACCAGCACATGGCCACAGAGGACACTTGCGCCACCCCATCAGGTACTGCTGAGGGAAAAAATCCTCCGACAAGCGTGCACGAGGCAAGCACACACTGACAGCGGAATGGACACGGGCAGCCACTCCAAGAATGTAAGGGAATAATTCTCTCCCAAATTGGGCTTGTAGGTGGGCGCGCACACGCGCACACACACACACACACACACACACACACGCTGCTGCCAGGCTCCTATGGAAAATTCGTCACAGGAGAGGGACTCAAAAGCGGATCTGTTTCTTGATTAGTTTTGGACCTAAGTATTATTACACAGCCTCAAAAATCTGACTCCCCAGCCCCCTACGCAAGACGAGACACTGCAGAAAAGCCAGTCAACCCACTTTGCAGCACTAGGGGCTCTCCAACCTATCAATTCTCTGGCTGTCTCTGTAGGGAAGATGCCTGTTCCCATCCCACTGCTCGGCTCTGATCGGTCAGATGGAGATACAATCCTTCCTCCCCACCCACTTTACTCTGTCTTGTCTGGGTCATAAATTCTTCAGGGCAGGGTCTGTACCACACTCCCAGCTGCTGCATGTCCATACTGTGCCCCCGCACAGCAAGGCCCCACAGCCCAAGGCCCGCTAGACACTCCTATAACCCAATAAAATAAGCTTCGAATACTTCATTCTCTGGGCCACCAGGATGGGCTCCTGGGACCACAATTTGAGACCTAGGTCCCTATGCTATCTGGGACCAGGGCACCAGGCACACCTGTCCTTGGGAGCTGTGGTGGTGAGTCAGACAGCTCAGTCCTGCACTACCTGAGAACCCCGGGTTGCGTAGGGAATGCCCCGCTCTCCAGGAGGCGAGCAGGACACAATACAACACTGCGAGTGTCGTATCAGAGGAGCACTTAGCTACTCAGAACATTAAAGGCAGGAACTCATGCTGCATTCGAATCCATTCCTCCATCAGTGAGGTTACAAGGCTGCTAATCCCTTTGAGGAAGAACCTCCAATGCTCCCTGAAAGGATTCAGTCTCCTTTCACAGCACAGCCCTTTACACAGCCCTGTCCAGGAAAAGCCAGCTATCCCTACCCAGCAGGCTTACTCCGAAAGACCTGCTGCTAACAAACAGAGCTGGCAGTCCCCGTCCTGTGCGCTAGGAATGCAGAAGCTAATCTCCAATCCAAGTGGCACAGGAAACAGCAATTTCTCTTATCTGCTACTACAAGGAGGCTGCGAGGGAAGAATTTAGGAAGGATCCTTTCCTGAAAGTCAAGAGATAGACACTGCTTTGGAAAGGGCAGGCCTTGCCCGTTTCAGTCTCCTGGACACAGAACCAGCTGCCACACTCTCCTGCCAATGATGAACCGACATGACCCGACATGGCAAACACCTTACAGAACTCTGAGAATCTCTGGGACTGTCCTTGGCCTATCGTCACCGAGTCTGGTTCTCTCACCGCCCTGGGGAGCCTGCTCGCAGAGACGGTCACACGCTTTCCAGTGTCTCTGTGACAAGGACTGTAGAGAAAAGAGTCAAAACTTTTGGTCTTTGCTCCTTCCAGGCTCTTATCCACAAACGGGACATTATTTAGATTTACTTTTCATGCTGGCCAGGGGACCCACAGATCAAACACAGCTGCCCATCACACAAGTACCATGCAATTACTGAGGTACAGGTCACTGCATGCTGGGGAATATACACAGTTGGCAGAATTATATTTTTTATAATTTCGGTGGATAACTGATTTTTAAAGCATTTTTTTGATTATCGACAAATTCACAATTGCACAAAAATATGGGGTTTAGCCTTTATTTCAATTTGTATTGATTTAATTGTTCACAGTTGCAGGAAATTAAGGCTGATCAGACAATCGGGGATTAGATAATTATTTTGTTATAGTAGATATTGAGATTTAAAACGTTAAAGCTTTATTATGACCAATAAAACACAAATTGTCACCATATGTAAAAATGTACAAAGTATTCTTAAATCAAACTCTAAGTTCTCAAAGAGCAGTTTTCTTAATCCCCCTATCTGTAAATTTCAATTACTACCGATGGAAATCTTTTTTCATTGGTTTGTGTGTATGGTGAAATCAACGTTTATCAACATTTACCATTTAAAAAAATCAATTCCTTCCCAGCCTACGTAGACACTGCTACGCCAAGTTAAGACTCGCGACTTGGGCTGACGGTCATTTAAGAGGCCTATGAGGTTTTAGGGACTTGATATCTGCATATCAAGGATTTCCTGCTGAATTCACCAGGCTCAGAATGTATGTCCTGAATACGTTGGCCTCACAGTAAATACATCAGGGAATTTCAGACTGGCTATAACAAGAAAAAGATTTGCAGATTTTCTATATCATTAAAAAAAAAAATCCATTCCTTTTCATTCCTGCCCACTCCCAACAAAACTCCCGCTAAGCTATTCAACAGCATAGTTCAACCCATTTAACTCTTCCTTGGCCTCTTGTCCCACCCAGTAAACTCCCAGCACAGAAAATCTCCTGAACATTGGGTACGATGGTGGCAACACCAACATGATTGATTGAAATATAATATATATATACACAATACCAGAAACAGATTCTATTCATACACCTATGCACTATCCCTCAATGCTGGTACCATCCCAATTAAAACAGGCATTTCCCCTAACGTTAAACAGAAGACCAGAAATAAAGGTGCTAGACGTACATTGCTTCTACCGAGACTCACTCCTAGCTCTCCACAACCCTGACGAGGAGCTCTGTGGAAGTGGCAAGGCGTCTCTCTCACCAACAGAAGCTGGTCCAATAAAAGATAACACTTCACCCACCTGGCCTGTCTAGCAACACTAACAAGGCACAAGTGGCCCTAAACAACCCTTAAGCCACTAGACAGAGCTCTGAGGAGGCAGCATGGTGCTCCGGGAAGAAGAGATTTAACATAAGACCACACCAGGAAGAGAAACTTGCACAGAAACCAGTCTCACAGACAATCACACTCCTGTGAAACACACACAGGGAGGGACTGTGTAAAACAGAGTAAGTGACTTCGGAGCACAATGCTCAGTTAATTAGATGCTTTTGGAATTAACACAGAGCAGTTTTCCTCAAACTTAAATCAAAGGCACAATGGAAAGCCAAGAAGCAGCAGCTTTGTCATCACTGGGAAAGGTGAGGCGGACGAAACCCACTAAGCTAGGGGCAACCTATCCCAGCCTAACAGACACTACCTGCACACTGTCACACCAATAATTACTCAGTCGAAAACCCTAAGCAACAGGTTTTCCTATAGTGCAGCCGTGTCAGATGCATGAAATCAGCCAGCCAGGTTCCCAAGAGAAACCATTGTTGTTCAGCATGTAATCAAGGGAGAAGAAAAGTGTTTTCCAAGCCCCCAGCCGGCACTGTCACTGTCCCCTTGACCAGATGGCTATCGGAGCAAAGGGCAGGCTGTTTGGTCAGATGGGAGCCAGATGAGCATCAGACACTAACACAGTTAAAGCAGGCTGGAGGGCTCTTCAACATGACAACTCACGGAGCGGTAGGACCAATAGAGAAATACATAAAGAAAAGGGCAGGGCCGGCTCCAGGCACCAGCCCAGCAAGCAGGTGCTTGGGGTGGCCAACGGAGAGGGGCGGCACCTCCGGCTCTTCAGTGGCGAGTCCCTCACTCCTCCTGGGAGCGAAGGACCAGCCGCCAAATTGCTGCCGAAGACTGAACCGGCGGCGGTAGTGCCGCAGATCGCTACCTTTTTTTTTTTTTTTTTGCGCGCTTTTTGCTGCTTGGGGCGGAAAAAATCCTGGAGCTGGCCCTGGAAAAGGGAGCCCAATTCTGGTCTCATACCAGCTTTACAGCAAAGCAAGTGACTCGGCAACCCCCATTAGCATCAGGTCCAGGCTTTAGAAAGGGGGATTTCAAAAGCGCCTAAAGAAATCAGGAGCACAAGCCGCCCTGACTTTCCCCGGGACTTGTGCTCCTAACTCTCCTAAGTGAAAATCTCACCCCACTTTTTTTATGAAAGAGTTATGGCAGATCTAGAGTCAGATTTCTCTCACTGCTTTACTGTACTCAGAGGAGCCACTGGCCATCCAGACACATGCAACCCCTACTGGCCAAGGATTTAAGACACAGTAGGTTTATGGCCAAGAAGAACTTTCAGAGGCGTTTGCTGATACTGTCGGCAGTTCCATCGTTAACAGCAGTGAGAACAAACAGGCAGAGCACCCGAATGAGATGAGACGTTCCCCTAGGTAACAGATTCTTGCACTTAGGTACATCAGATAGAAGCTGCCCACGGACGCCAGAAACCCTGAAATTGATCACAAAGACGAATGTCTGCCACATAAGGCAATCAGAGACGCATTCTGACTTCTCCATCATCATGCGCTCATTAAGTCTGAAGTGTGGGACAATATTGCTGTCTTCTGCTCCTGTGAAAGTCTGACCCACCCCCAGTTAAACAAAAGCTACGTTTTGCTGCAGGGGTCACGGGACATGCAACTCACCTCCTTCTGCCACAGTTCAGGGAAAACAAACAGAGACTGTGTTTTAATTGGCCGCCAGCCGTAATAATTTACAGATTCACAATTTACAACTGTGACTGAGTGGAGTACTGAGGCCAACAACAGAAATCAGCCAGGAAGCTAACAGAAGTCCAAAGAAATGCTTCCTAAACACAAGCAAGGAAGAAGCAGCTCCCGAGATAGCTAGCTTTCACGTACGATTGGATTCCGAGGGGGCACACACACCGGGAATCGTTGAGCAGTGCTCAATTTCATTACAGCCGCTTTCCTTAGATTTAGTACTAAAAGAAACTGTCAACTCTGCGTTTGCGTAAACCGAGCAGCATTTCCGCTCAGAGAAAACCCATACAGAAGGCTTTGATTCCAATGTTAAAAATATACATGCACATACACGTACAGACATACTTGTTGAAGAAAGCGGAGAAAAGTGAGTGCTTGAAAGATTGACTTCATTTTTTCTGGATAAAAGGGATGTTTACAGTGGAATAATTACACTGAATAAGAGCCATTCAGTCAGTCAATAAAAAGCGAGCAACAGATGGCTTGGCAGATATTAGCATAAATTATGCATACTATTGATATAGGTGATGCTCTTTGGGGCTGCCAAGCCAACACGGGTGGGAGAGGATGGCAACGGAAGTAAATATTATGAGGAAAGGTATTAGGTATTCTGCCTTCTGCAACACGATCAAAGCTGCACAAACAGCTGGTGTGTGATTTTAGAATTCAAGTGACTGCTCGAATCTAATTAATTCCCAGTATAATTTTAAGAGGTTTTTAAAATAACAATAAATCGGGCCCGTCTCCCATTCTGAACTGTGCAGTAACTTGCAGAGGGGAGGAGAACTGCTCCGGTCTGACAGGGCTCAGACGATTTCATTACCTGTAACGGATCATTTTAAGTGTAAGCACAAAAGCACCAATGTATCACCAGGGAAACCCTCTCTGCCTCTTGACACCTTCTCTTTGGAGGAAGCCCCTGGCGCTGTACAGAGGATACCCTCTGTGTGTGTCTCTATTACTGCAGTGCCCACAGGCCTCCACCGCCAGGAGGGCCCTGCTAGGCTAGGAGCTGCACAGAAGCCTGGAAAGCAAGTCCTCGACTCCAAGAGCTCACAATTTGAGGCCCCAATCCTGCAAACAATTATGCACGTGCTTAACTACTAGGGAGTGTCACTGATCTGAAATCCATTGACATGGGAATTGGAGCTTAAACAGGCAAGACAAGGAGTGGGAGAAGAAAGGCCGCACCCCGTGTTACAGCTGGGGAAGTGACCCCTGCGCAGAGCAAAGGTCACACAGCGAGTCTGTGGCAGAGCCGGAACCAAACCCAGACCTCCCAAGTCCAGTCCAGAGTGTGAACCACCTTAGCCTACAAGGTGCCACAGGACTCTGTCGCTTTTCACAGATCCAGACTAACACGGCGGCCCCTCTGAGCCTTGAGCCACAAGAGCTTCTTTAACTGATACCGATAAAGTAGCCATTAGTCAGGACACACGGACACCCTATCCCTCCACTTCCCCAGGGCGGCGCTCCCTTCAGCTCAACACTTCCAGCTTTCTAACGGGCACGTAGCAGTGACCCTTTGCAATACAAATACACCTCACCCCGCTAGAAGGCGGATTCGGCTATAACGCGGTAACGCAGCGCTCTGGGGGACGGGGCTGCGCACTCCGGCAGATCAAAGCAAGTTCGATATAACTTTCACCTGTAACGCGGTAAGATTTTTTGGACTCCCGAGGACAGCGTTATATCGGGGTAGAGGTGTATTTTCAAAGCCTGAGTAGAGAGAGGGCCAAATCCATCCCAACAGAACTACACACGTTTAAACCAGCAAAGCAGCCACAAAGGTAAACTAACAATCTGAAGGTTCAAACTGTCACAGTCAAAGCTACCTGCTTTTAAATATAGACTTCAGCTATTCAAAGCAATTACCAGAAAGTCATCCTGTCCCTGCGCCAAATGATTCACAGACCAAGCATCTAAACGTTAATTTCATTTGGAGGATTTGTAGCAGAAAGCACCTCCTCTGATTTATTCAAATGTATTTCACAATCCATGGATAATTAATTCCATGCACATTCCACACAGCGTTATGTAGCGACATGCTTAAGCATTTCAAAGGGACACAAATATTTCTTTTCCATTCCGATAGACTGTTCAACCAAGAAAACAATTCTGCAGAGGCAAAGGTGGCAGGCTCCAGGGCTCCAGGCTGATTTACAAACCCACTGCTCACCACCTGCATCTTCAGACTCTCCTACCCCCTCCCCTTAGCTCTTTCAAGTCATGTATTGCACCAATCAATTCAATGCCTTGGATCCCAGGAGTAAAGCTGCTCACATGCCTATTGGAGCCCAGTACAAAATGGGTATCGAGTTCCAAAATCTAATCTGCAGTTTGGTAACTGTCACTAAAGCAGAACAAAATCAAACCACAGCGGAAGCAAGTAATCCAAGATGCAACCCGCTGTCTGATCCCACCGGAGCACACTGCATGAACAAGCTCCAGAGGGTTACATTCCAAAGGAGTTCCTCATCCGCGTGCCATCCCGCTCTGGCCTTTCAGAGGAAAGCCTTGGTAGGAGTCCATTCAAAGCAAAACAAAACACTTGTATAATCTATATTTACCTCGAGGAATTGCAATGTCAATTGGAAGCATCTCCAGGAAGCACCGGAATAAACCTTTATCCCTCCCAGGAGCCCTCTTAGAGACAGAAGTAAACAATGCACCTGGAGATAAACAGGTGGCTTTTCTTCTTTTACTGCCACATTCCCAATAGGGACATTCTCCAGCCTTGAGGTTTGTGCGTCTAGGGCCAGCAGTTAATCCAACTGAAGTATGCAGGTCCCGATTCCTGGGCCGAATTCACCCAACATCAGTGGGATGAGCTTGACTCCTGAACTCTTGACTAAGCTGTGACTCCTGCTGAAGAAGAAAGGCCCAGATTTCCTCTGACTAATCTTTTCCCCTCCCATCTCCATGTTAACATGTCTTCTAGGCACTGAAGTCGCAGAGCGAAGGAAACTCGCAGCATGTCATTTCTCAGTTACTCACAATTCTCTCTGCAACGCATTTCCTCCAGGAAATGAGAAATCATCAGTAAGAGCGAGAGCGCTGGACAGCCCAGACGGTCACAACTAGCTGAGTGATGATGCGGTGTCCCCTAAGTAACATTCCTAAACAATGAGCCTCTGAAGATAACAGAGGTCAGCAGATTCTGCTCAGTTTCTCCACCAGGGAATACACTGAACATCTCTACATTGACTAGTTCTTTGTAACAGCTGTTCTTGGAATAATGCAGCCGGCATATGACCAAGGGTTACCAAAGAATTATTCATTGCCGACTACCTCCGGTGCAGTTCTTAAGGTCAATCATCTCTCTCCTACACATCCCTCAAGCCCTCATTCCTATTGTGGGAGGAGAGGCCTTTCCCTTCAATCTCCAGCACAAAGGAAAACACTGTGGCCAACATTCCCAAAGCCAGGCGTCCAAGGTCATTTTGGGGCACCATAATCGTCAGTGGAGGCTGAAATCAATGGGCCCCAATGAGTGCCCAACACATTCACAAAAAGCCAAGCCATTTATTTAGGTGTCTAAATGCAGATTTAGGAACCTAATGGTGGCCTGCCAGCTATAGAGGTGGGTTTTCCAAGGTGCAAATGGCAGTTCAGTGCCTGACTCCCAATGAACATCATTAAGCGTTCGGTGTCTGGGTGCACCTTAGAAAGACTTCCCCAAAGTCAAATCTTCCTACTCTACGGGTGGTTATAAAGTGGAGATCCCCACACTTGAAACAACGATGGCAGGCAGCCTAGTGCTGAAATACAAAGCTACGTGCATGAGCAGACGAGCACTGGGAGAAACCGTGAAACAGGAGTTCACAGACGCTTCTTCAAATGCAAGTTTCAGTCTCTTTCCAGCTAAGCAAACTCAGAGTAGCCACCTGTATGTGCCCTGACGATTAGCAGGAGCAAAGTCAATATTTGGCCATTATGAACGATAAGCCAGTTAAAATTTTGCTTTTTTTCACATAAAATCATCCCCCAGAGGCAGGTGGGAAGTTGCAGGTGTCTCCCCCAACAGCTGCATAATTACAAAGCCAGACACAGAATCAGGGAACCAGAGGCTTAGAAGGGACCACAAAGGCCAGCTAGTCTGAGCCCTGCCCAGAGGGAGGATTTGTTGTGTCTAAACCCTCCAAGGTAGATGGCTCCAGCCTCCTTTTGAAAACCTCCAGTGACTTATCCAAGGAAGGCCAGCAAAGGAGCGTCTCTAGGCAATGGAAGGCAACCGGTATATAAGGAACACACCACACTCAGGGGCACAGTGAGGAGTGGGGGCCAGGCCCAACTCTGGCTACGCAGTCTGGGCAGTTCTCTTCCAAACATGAGCTTCCAGGCCAGCTCCGCCCAGCGGGCCCATCTCCAAGAGTGGCCAGTACCGCTGCGTTGGAGGAAGGTGCAGGAAGCCCTGCAATGGGCACTGACCCAGATTAGCCCAGGGAATGGACACCGACTAGCCACGGCCATGGGCAAAGCCCACCCTGCTTGCCCTTTACCGGGGAGGAAAATGGGCTGGGAATCTCCAGCTGGGGGTTGTCATGGGACCCTTCACATCAGTCACTGGCTCAGAGACACCTAAGGATCCAGAAGTCTCCCCTCCTCCTGCGTCAGCTGGAAGATGGGAACGGGCACAGGTCTGCTCCAGGCTCCCGCTCCCTGCCCACGGACCCCGCTGGAGCCGCAGGACTCTGGCTGCACAAGAAGCTGCAGTGCACGGACCGCTCCTTTCACAGCTGCTGGCCAGAGAGCTGGTGTTGTGGCTCTTTGATCTTGCCTGGGATGTGGGACAGGTCACCTGCTGAGCACCCACGCATGCCCCAGGGCCAGGCAGCACAGGATATTTGTAGCTGGATTGGAGGCCAGAGTTACACAGCCACCAGTGGTGTCAACAGACACTTCAAGCCTTTGAAGAGGCGGAGAAAGGTACAAGCATGCCAAGGCAGTAATTGTTCCCCATTGCTACCCCACTTGCCATGTCAGGGCAGAGCAGCATCACCGGACACAGCAAGACAAGAGCTAACCTGGTCACAGAGGGCCAGGGCTCCAGGCAGGCCACTGCCCAGCGAGCTGCTCTCCCTGGGGGGAGGGGGCAGGTTTTACTCCTATCACTGCTGTGCGATTTCTAAGGGACCATCTCCCTGCAGCCCCCAGGACGGGCTCCGATTCCTGACTGTGGGCCTCTGAGTGCCACGGCGATACAAGCAAACAACCACTCCGCTGCATTGCCAGGGCAGTAGTTCCATTCCTAAAAGTGGGCCGAGACCTTATCTTGTACCAGTTCACAGGCCCCAATCCTACCAGCAGGGTATGCAGGTCCTTGAGTACCAGAGATAAACCCATCAGTGCTTTTATAAAGCTGGCCCGCCAGGACCAATCAGAGCCTCACCCAAACTAAGAATTGCTCTTCACTCGGACACAAGCCATTGGGGGGAGTAATTCTGGCCATTGCAGGAATCCCTGGGTGCATTTCCATGTCTCTGGCCTGTGCTATCCAGGAGCCAGGCTAAATGGTCAGAGAGGTCCCTTCTGCCCTTAAAACGTATGCAGTGAGTGCCTAACTCCTTTGGAAAATCCCAACTAAGCAGCATAAAGGAGGGAGGCTGGGGATACGGCAGAGACAGCCCTGGCAACGAACTCTCGCCGAGGTGCTGTGCCACTGCCCAGGGGAGTAAGGCTACGATTCTGTAATACATTTACCTGCACACGAAGCATCCTGGGAGCAAATCTGTAAAATCCCATCAGCACCCAGGCAACAGGCCTCTGATTCAGCTGCTTGGTTTGTTACAGGGCATGTTACCGGGAGGTTCATAACATTTTCTCTCCCTCCTCCATTTTAGAGTCTCGGATCCATTCGTTTGTCTCCAGACCAACCTATCTACCTAAAAGACCAAGCCAAACCCGCTGTGGCTTTGGAGGCCGATTCAGAAGAGCAGCTGCTGCAGCTCCCTGCTCCAGTTCACATGGACGAGAAACCCTTGCCAACATGTTTTTTTTAAACAGTCAAGGCAAGAGATGGAAACAGCAGTTTCCTTTAGTCCGGAGAGGCAGAGCTCCTTACACAGCTGCTGAAGTCTGGATTAACTGCCCGGTCCAGGAAATTGTAGCGATAATGCTGGATTAAAACAGTGCTACGGAAATGGGAAGATGAGCGAGTGCAGTGAAATGGGAGCCGATTCTGACTCCTGGTACTGGTCACTCAGCTCGGCTCTCTCAGAACTACTAGGGATCAGCCATTAAACCCTGTAAAAGGGGAGAAATTGGCATGCAAACCCTTCCAAGGCCCAGTAGCATCAAACCTCAGCATCTGCAAACTGTGTACATACAGTGCCTAGCACAATGGGGCTCGAGCCTCTGGATGTTACTGTAACACAAATATTAAATTATGGTTATACTAAGGTTAGGGGGAAAAGAGAATGTCCTTTGATTAACCCAACAAACCCACCTGCTTTGTGCAATACACGTCTCCTGATTTCACAGAGAACACTAACACAGCCCAACACTATCACTTAATGTTCTCTGTCCCCTTGGGAAAGTCACTGGCTCTGTGTGCTCGCCGCCCCTCTACGACATGGGGACAGTTACCCTTCGTCGGGCTCGCCTGTTTCGATTGTGTGCTCTTCAAGCAGGCGCTGTCTCTCACCATGTGTCTGTTCAGTGCCTGGCAGAATGGGGCTCCGACCTGGGGTGGGGCCTCCAGTGCTACTCTAATACAAATACATGTTGACTCACTAAAAAAGGGCATTGAGAGGAAAGACTTTGGTCCTGCTCAGTAATGCCACATTCGACTGGCTTTCCGCTAGTCACACCTGCACTACAAAATTCACACACCAACAGCCCACCAGCCTGGAGTGCAACTGAGCCAGAAATTCAGGGCTTGGCTACACTTACAAATTTGCAGCGCTGCAGCAGGGTGTGAAAACACACCCTCTGCAGCGCTGCAAATTGCGGCGCTACAAAGCGCCAGTGTGGTCAAAGCCCCAGCGCTGGGAGCGCGGCTCCCAGCGCTGTCCGTTATTCCCCACAGGGAGGTGGAGTACGGACAGCGCTGGGAGAGTTTTCTCCCAGCGCTGGTGCTTTGACTACACTTAGCGCTTCAAAGTGCTGCCGCGGCAGCGCTTTGAAGTTTAAGTGTAGCCATAGCCTCAGAGCTGGGCCTGAAACATCGCCCATTTGTGTAGAGACTGCAGCACAAGAAGTACAGGTCATTCGCCGCTAGACGAAGTCCTCCCAGGGAAAGGGAGGAGGCAGAGTTTGGCTTAAACCGGAAGAGCTGGAAAACGAACACATTTGAAATGTAAGCGGCAACCCCTTTGCTGAACTGTATGCAGCTTAACACAAAGGTAAAGAAAGCAACTTACAACAAGGACAAAACTGAAACAAGGCAGATGCCTGTAGTAACGTGGCTGGCTCTTGCCAGCTAAAATTCAAAACACCTACTTTGCTACCCGTTGTGAAAGGTCAGCGAACATGTTCCGGGCAGGTCGGATTCCCAAGCCATCCCCCTGCACTCCCTTGTGGGCAGCGCAGTGCGGGAGCCAGGGCGGTCAGGAATGGCGTTCCCTCACAATTCCCACATTGTGAGCCAAAAGCACAATGCTGGGCTACTGCTGAAAACAGCCAGACAATACACACAGAAGAGCCCCGTTTGTCACTGACCAGCGGGGCGCTTCTGAACGCAGCAAAACAAGGACACCGGTCAACTCAATGAACAAAACCAAATCAAAACCAAATTAAAGGCTCACAGAGAAACCTTACCAATTAGACACAAAGGCAAGGCTGCTGCCTGGAGACAGCATGCTTGGCACACTGCATCTCTGTCGGGCCTGGAGTGCAGATGTTCTGGTGCTGAGTTCTCGGCTCTTCACGTGCGGATTTCAGGGCAGAATAACTTAGCTATAACTAAAACCTACGCTCGCTGGGATTTTAACCACACTGGTTAATGTCACTTTTCTGTCTACCACAGAATGCTCCTGCAGTGCTGCTGCACGACCACCGACATCAGCTGGAGATGCGGGATAATTGCCACTTCTGAAAAAATTCAAAGCCAAGGTATCAAGTTGGGGTCCCAAAAAAATCACAGGCCCCTGAAAATATGGGTCCAAGTAGCTGGCCCAAGTTCCTGAAGTGGGTCAGCAAAATAGCCAGCAACGGAAGCCAGGAGTTTCCAGCACTCTGGTCTATGCTGCCTCCTTAGACTTGGAGCCAAGTATAAGCACAGACTGAATTTATCATCACCATCTTTTAACATCTCCCAATTTTACTCCTGTTTCTTTGAACAGCAGTTAAAACTCCAGAGGGAAATATTAACTCGTACTGGGCTATGACCAACCTGTCGGTTACTAACAAAGTTAGTTAAAAATGATCACAGTAGCTTCATGTTGAAATATTTTGGTATGAAGCTTTACATTTCTCCTCACTGTAAGACAGACTCATTTGTATTAACCCCCTAAAGCCTTAAGCTGCAAGCTAAACAAAACATCTCCCCTCAACAGAGCCAGAGCGGCAGGGGCTGGAATCCCTCAGGTGTTTGAGGGAAGAGAGGGGCCCACACCCGTAGTTCAGGCTAGGAGACCATGGAAGCATTACATAAACTTGCTCAAAACTTAAGATGCAACTGTTACCTCAACTATGTTACATGATAATCCTCCATAATTAGGCCTTTCACTACATGCAGCTGAAAGGACCTGCGTTCCATTCTTTAATCTCATGTGATGCAGAAGGGTGGAGATTTTACCTCTGCAGATACACCTCTACCCTGATACAACGCTGTCCTCGGGAGCCAAATAATTTTACCGCGTTCTAGGTGAAACCGCATTATATCGAACTTGCTTTGATCTGCCGGAGTGTGCAGCCCCGCCCCCCGGAGCACTGCGTTACCGCGTTATATCCGAATTCGCGTTACAGCGGGGCAGGGGTGTACTAGAGTTTACACCATAATGCTGACAGAAAGGGCTTAGCAGGTACATACAATATATGGCTTGCTGTAGCATGTTGTTCCCACCGGCCTCAGGAGCACGATCTCCGACACTCAGGCTATCTGAGGAGAAGATGAGCCGTGGCAAGCTTCTGAAAGAGAAAGATGGATTGTGTGTAAACTAGAGGCTAAAAGATTTAGAACCTGATCTTGCACAACGCTCTGACGCCCTTCAGAGCATCGGGCTGTGAACGCCTACCCTGGAGCTACTATCTGAAGTAGCCTCATTGTTTGTAAACTGCATGAGCAAGTTACCCAAGGAAGCAGATCCCGGGCTTCGCTCCCTACGGCCTCACTGCTAACAGGAGAATTCCAAACGTCACGACAAGCACAGACATCCACAAATACACCCGTTAGTCTTTAACGTGCCATCGGACTCCTTGTTGTTTTTGTGGATACAGAATAATACGGCCACCTCTCTGATACACAGAGCTATCACTTTGCTCTCTGCTGGTCACCGCCAGCCCGTCATGCTGAGCCATTCAAGTCTCCACGTCGCAACGCGAGTGACCCAGCGTCCCCCTGGAGCGCAGGTGCTAGGACGTAGGGCATGGAGGCCCAGCCAACTCAAACAGCCGCCGAGGCTGTGTACACAAGGATGGAGTGTGCAGGAACCTGACTGAAAGGAATGTGCACTGCAGTTTGTAGCTAATCCTTTCAGCAAGGAGCTTCTGAACACCCTCCCCTCCTGTGCCAGACACCCAGCGAAGACCTGCTTTCAGTCGAAAGAAACAAGACAAATGGCATTGTAAAGAGAGGCGTTAAAGTGAGCTACTTTTGCTGTTTTAAAGAATTGACAAGGATTCCCATCAGAGATAGTAAAGCTATTTCAAGGTAATGTACTTAAACACAGCCTGAAATGTGTTTCACAGCCTTAGGGTGAGGCCTGAAGATCTATTAATGATTATGTATAAACAGGTCCAAATCTCAACTCTAATTCCTCATAATTACTGACTCCCACATCTTAGTTCACACACCTAGGAGGAAAGGTTAGTGCTAATATTCCAAGATGATAAACACACACTCCTGTATATACAGCTACAAGATCAGCTGGAATCAACTAGCTCTGGGGCCGAACCCCCTGGACTGCAAACAGCAGCATTCCTGGAAATAAGAACTGCAACTGCTTCCTATGTTTAAATGTCTCAGGAGTACAGTATCATTTTTACATATGCCATATTTTTAACCCTTTTTAGTTAAAAACTGACTTGCCATCTGAAAAAGTGATTTTTTTTTAAGAAGGCTTACTAATTTAAGAACTACATCACATACCAACCCAGAAGCACCTTAGGAAATAAAACCATGCAGAGATTTATAATGCCAGGTACCTTTTCGAAGAAATATTCAAGACCAGAAATGGAAGACTTTAATCTTACTGCACCTTTAACACAGTCACAGTTGCCACCAAAGGCTCCATAACCACAATCTGGATTGTGAAACAAACTTCTTTAATGGCTATATTTCTTCTAAAAAGGCATCTGAATGTTAAAGCAACACTGGTGCAAGTGTGTGAAATGCACAGCCAATTTCAGACACTAAATTGTTTTGTTCTTTCTGAGAATGCTCATTTAGATTGTCAGAATATAGTGTATCCTGTGCAAACCTTTCAGAGAGCCAGGAGTCAGGAATTCTGTCTTGAATAGAAATGAAACCATAACAACATAAGAACATAAGAAAGGCCGTACTGGGTCAGACCAAAGGTCCATCTAGCCCGGTATCTGTCTACTGACAATGGCCAATGCCAGGTGCCCCAGAGGGAGTGAACCTAACAGGCAATGGTCAAGTGATCTCTCTCCTGCCATCCATCTCCATCCTCTGACAAACAGAGGCTAAGGACACCATTCTTTACCCATCCTGGCTAATAGCCATTTATGGACTTAGCCCTATGAATTTATCCAGTTCCCTTTTAAACACTGTTATAGTCCTAGCCTTCACAACCTCCTCAGGTAAGGAGTTCCACAAGTTGACTGTGCGCTGCGTGAAGAAGAACTTCCTTTTATTTGTTTTAAACCTGCTGCCTATTAATTTCATTTGGTGACCCCTAGTTCTTGTATTATGGGAATAAGTAAATAACTTTTCCTTATCCACTTTCTCAACATCACTCATGATTTTATAGACCTCTATCATATCCCCTCTTAGTCTCCTCTTTTCCAAGCTGAAGAGTCCTAGCCTCTTTAATCTTTCCTCATATGGGACCCTCTCTAAACCCCTGATCATTTTAGTTGCCCTTTTCTGAACCTTTTCTAGTGCTAGAATCTCTTTTTTGAGGTGAGGAGACCACATCTCTACACAGTATTCGAGATGTGGGCGTACCATGGATTTATATAAGGGCAATAATATATTCTCAGTCTTATTCTCTATCCCCTTTTTAATGATTCCTAACATCCTGTTTGCTTTTTCGACCACCTCTGCACACTGCGTGGACATCTTCAGAGAACTATCCACGATGACTCCAAGATCTTTTTCCTGAACCAAACAATTCTGTTTACCCAGATTTCATGCTTCAAATGAAACATGAACGGTGGGGGGATACTTTGGAGAACCTCACCAACCTGGTGTTCCAACACAGTTTAGTTTCCATCATGTAGAAAAAAAATACCTGTTAGTCAAAAAATCAATAACTTACAAGAATAACTGCTGCAAAGGGACAAATGAACAGAAGAGAACTAACCCAGCAAAGCGGGGAAAACCCGATCAGCCTCTCTGTACTGAACCTGGAACACCTGAGTGAGATTCTGCAGGGCACTCAACCAGCCAGCAGAACAGCAGCAGATGAAATCTAGCATTGGCAACATCTTTATTTCAAAACCGCTCTATTAGCTAAGTGCATCCCTTCGATCAAACCTAAAATTCATCCGAACATTTGTTTCTTTTCTTCGCCTCTAAACTTTTATCGTGCCTTATGCTTCCAGAACGACAGACATTGATTGATAAATAGCAAATGTCTGACCACATAAGTGGAGGAAAACATGCAATCAAAATATTTTCTCATTACAGACAGAAAAAGGTGACCACTCGTTTCACCCGAGAGCCGTTAGATAGACTAGGTGAGTTCCTGCACCACCAAATCTTCTCCCAGACCTACTTCCTAGAGATCTTTCTGCACATACTCGAGAGTAGAGCCCTGCAAGGGACTGTTCTTTAATCCTGCTCCCGCTATGATGGCAGCAGGCCCCGCAGGACCCATATAGACATGATCTGTGGACACGGAGCAACTGTTCACCATGACCAGTGGCATCCATCGGAGAGGAACAAATTAAGTAAAGCAACTCTACCAGCCCTGTGAGATGTTGCAGGCAAGTCCGATGCACTTCCTGGCTCTGTCAAAGGGCTTTTGGGTAAAAACCAGTTCTTAACCTAAGATCTTTTCTTCCATAGCCTTCCCATGTGAACTTGGGAAAGCCTCTTCAGCTCTGTGCAAAACGGGAACAGCCCTGTCCGAGCTCCCTCTCCGGAGTCGAGACCCTATGTCAGGATGCTCTCTCTGTCAGATTATTAATACATATTGTACAAAGTATGTTTAAGTAGTGTTACAACTGTGATAAAGCAAACAAAACCAAATAGATAATAAAGGCTGGAATGCTGGCCATGCCCTGTGCCGTGTTTGCCTATTTGTCAAGTTGAAGATACACAGTAGATTAATGTTCTGCCTAATTGTAATGGTCTCTTATTACTTTAGAAAACCAGGAAGTTGTTCTACTAGAGCTAACAGAAGTGCTAAACTTGTCAAAAATACCTAGTGTTAAAAGTCTATGATGAAAACGCACAAGTTTGCTGCCTTTTTTTTGTTTTAAGCCTATAATACAGCGGCAAGATTAACTTGGAAACTATTTAATGTAGTGCATTACCTGAATTGACCATGTTTAATTCAAATTTCATTCCCTGTTTATTCAGAGCCAAGATTCTTGTTTTATCACTTATGAGTTGCGACTCAGTAGCCTGTGGAACAATTAACCTGGTTACCAAGAGATACATGCAAAGTATCACGGCTTCCCTTCGATTTGATTTTCAAGAGACTTCTCGATACTTTTAAAAATATCTCCTTGCTGAGCAGTATGATATTTTTCAAGCCTTCTCTTCCAAGCTCTATGTTACAGGTCACACACCTCTTCCCTGAGTGCATATTCAGGAAACAAAACATTTGTATCCCAAAATGAATTGTTTATCAGGTGAAAACCGAAAGCTGGCTTCTGAAAGGCCTCCCTTGAATCAATAGGACAAGCTCACCAGCCTGTCTCTGGAAAGACCCTTTTTCCTACAAAGATAGTTATGTTTGTCCACCTACCGCAACAAGAGCACCAAGGACAGGTGTTCCTTTCAGCACCAAGCCTCAGATTCTATTGCGGCCAAACTCCAACCTGGAGGTGGGTGTGTACCTCCCTACATGTGTAAATAAAGCCACACACACACAAATCCCTCCCATCACAATTCCACCTTCAGAAAACAACAGCATGTCTGAGATGCTGCTCCACTGAAGGTAATTACAGCTGCAGTTGGAATACAGTAGAACCTCTATCACTAAAGACAATTATCCCACTGCCAGAGACGCGCACACAAGGCGGTTAGAGGCCTGTATCCTTAGTAAAACATGAAGTGGCCATTAAGGGGCTTAGAACACACAGACCCAAACAACCAACCTGCCCTTGTGCTGCCTGTTTTAACCCTCCCTTTCTCCCAATCCCCAGATCCTCCCCACGGTTTAACGCTGCTAAATTTGATATAAACTCGTAGCGTAGACCAGGCCAAGCTCATCTACACTCAGTCCCTGACAAGGTAAACAGGGAACCTCCAGCCGAACATGTTAATATTTCTAACGTGTCCCTCCCTCCACCCCCATCACCCTAACCCGCACCAAAACTCACTATCCGCCTGCCTGCATCACGACTGGTGAGATGGAAGGAGCCTTTTCCAGCAGTCCTGTCAACTCTTTTGCCTTGGCTTCAAGAGAACTCAGGAGTCTGGCTTGGCAAGGACACCACTCCCGGCCTCATTCCCAGCCAGATGACTTTATTACAAGCAAGAACACTCCCTACACATTTAATGAACAGCGGCAGAAAAACCCAGAGCAGCTTTAAACACTCTCCCACAGACACTCCTAGGTAAACTGGAGCGAGCATAAAAGATTTACAGCAGCATTAATTATTTATTTGGTAGTGAAACATTCGTACGTGTGCTGGAGAAGCCGGAAAAACCTCTCGGGAATTCGGCGGGTATCTGAATAGCGGCCTCGCCATGACGTGTCCATGTGAAACAACAGCATCTATGCTCCCCGCCTGTATTTGCACAATAGGCCAAATTCTGCAGTCAATGGGACTGGCAGAGGGATTCAAATCAGTGCAGAAATTAGCTCAGAACCAGCCACCTCGTTGTCCCACGCCAGACAGTAAGCCATAGCATACCTAATGAAGTCTTGTCCAGTACTGGTTTTTTTAAGTATCCATTAGAGGCAGTACAATCCAGTAGATAGGATACTGGGCTTCTGTTCCCAGCTCTGCCACTGGCTTGCTGTGTGACCTTGGGCAAGTCACATCATTGCTCTGTGCCTCAGTTTCCCTTCCCCACTCTTCCATCTGATCTAGAACTCATGAAAGCACTTTTGGGCATGGTTTATATGAATATGTGCAGAGCCTAGCACAATGGGGTCCCAATCCTGGTTGGAGGTCCAGGTGCTACTTTAACAAACTATTAACAACAGATTCCTTAAGCATATCAGGTACTTACAAAGATGTTTCTGCCAGGAGCCATGTACTTAGCCAATGTGAAATCCATTTCATAAGCTTCTGAAATTGTTTAAAGTCATCAGCTGGAGGAGGTGGGGGTGGCATCATAGCCTCATCCGGTGAGGCTGAGGAGATGAGGTTTTGTGGTGTCACCCCCTTGTCAGCGCTCACCTTATGCGCCTCAAAAAAAAAAAAAAAAAAAAAAAAGACTCCTCCTGAGGTTGAGCAGGGAGGAGGAAGGAGTCTGTCTCGCATGATAGTCCCTGGGTCCTGGTATGGTTGCTGAGAGGGGCCATAAGGTAGAGGAGGGGGCACCCAGCACTAGAATCTCTGGCATTAACAGCCTCTCTCTCAGTGAAGGTGTCAGGAGAGATGTCTCTAGGCTGGGAAGCAGGAAATCCCAACACAGATAGTTGGGAATCTGAGGAGGTGTCTGCAGCACTGTCCCAAGGCAGGAGCAGAGTGCGGAGGTGATGCCATTTGTCTGTCTCACCCTGAAGGTCCTGGAGAAGTAGAGGTACCAGGGAAGGTCTCGGTGACCAAGTGGATCTTGGTACTGGCAGTTGTTCATTACAGTAACAATGGACCCTCTGGAGCACCTGAGACAAACAAATCTTCAGAGAATCTAAATTCCTGCAGTACCAGATCGATCTGCACCCAAACTCGACAAACCTCCGCAAGAGGACCACGTCCATGGTACAGATTTCTTCAACACAGCTTGTTTAGAGTCTCTGCTGGTGTGATCATGCTTAGACTTCTTCAGTTCCAAGGCATGCTTGGTACCATGATTCTTCAAGGAGGTTAGTCTTCTACAAAGAGCTGCAAGGAAGACTGGGGCCTCAGAGGTACCCTTTCGGGAACATGAAGGCTCCAAAATAATCAGTTTCTCTGGTGACTGAGGCTTTTCTGAGGCAGATTTTCTCTGAGAATAACAGAACTCCTCTGTGTGGAGGCACTGCTGGTATCCTCCATGTTTTTATCCCACAAAGATCTAAGCAAGCAGGGTACAGAGGTGGACGGGCCAGTATGCTCACTTGGAGACCGATGAGGGGGGTATATGGGCCTGGATCTGAGGCTGGCTGAAGGGAGCGCTCCATCATGAGGAGCTACGTTTAATCAGTATATTCTCTAGATCTGCTCTTGAAGGATGAGCAGGTCTTGCACTGCGATAGTACGTGTGTGTCTCCCAGACAGCAGATACACTGGGAATGCCCGTTGCTGCCCGGGAGAGATTCCACACAGGCGAGGCACCACTTGAATTGCAGGGATCCCAGCACACCACGGAGACAACAATCCCTGAGTGAGAACCCCTCAAACAGGGGGAGGGAAGGAGAGTAATGGGAAAAATTACCCTTACACTAGGGGGGAGGACTTATAAAAACTGTAAACTAAAGGAAAAAACTAAAGTAGACTAAGGTCAAATGAAGGACCCCTCAGGGCGAGAAGCGGGCACACTACCAGAAGTTCCATCGCAGGCTGAGAAGGCACTGCTGCAGTTTGCTCGTACAGCACTCTAAATCCTGGGGCCTGGAGAACAGAGTGCTCTAGACGCATGCACAGGCCCATCGGGCACCACTCCTGAAAATCTGCAATGGTGGTGCACGTACACCTGATATGGAGCACCCACAGGGATGCTATTCGAAGCAGCAGCAAACTTTGGAGTTGATTTTAACCCACAAAGGAGAGCTATCAAATAAAGCTGCCCACTGCTTGTCCATTTCAAATAGCTTCAAAATGCAGCTCAGAAACCTCCCCAGATCCCCTCAACCACACCTGAATTGTCATGTTTCTGCCAAGAGGAGCCTGAAGCAACTTTGCAGTCAGTACCGGCTCTCCCAGCCTACAGTCCCGGAGCAAGGAAATCCTAGTGTGTGCTGCTGGGGGAAGGAGATTCGTGTTAACCACACACTGAACAAAGCAAGCTCAGATGTGAGGTGGCATTAAAAAACAAGCGAGTATTTAGCGGTTGTTGCCTTTAGGCTGACCCTGATGGAGCTGGAGGCTCATTAGGCACAGGCAGCGCTGTGGTCAGTTTCCCCCCCTCTCTGGAAGGATGTTGGGGAGAGTGCTGCAAGGGATCAAGGAAGGACTGGGGTAGAGCAAAAGGAGAGGGGGAAACAGCTCGGGAGTTTTAGCAAAGCAATGGATGATTCGATGACACAGCAGCCATGCTGGCTCCCACTGGCTTGGGCTCCTCTACCCACACAGCTGCATTGGTTCACAGTTACTCTGGTGCAGGAGGCTGAGTAGACACACTCATTTCAGTTTAAACCAGGCTTGGTTTGGTTTAGCTGAAATTAATTCAGAATAAAGTTAGACTAAACCAAAATAAGCTGCTCTTAACTGCAATCAGTGTGTCCAGACGGGGCTTTGCACAGGTGTCGGTTTGCGTATAGACAAGATGCTGGGCGCTAACCTACTAGTAGCAACTCTTTAGAAGCCAGTGGGCCTGCTTCTCCTTTGCCTTGCACCTCGGTGCGAAGTGTGGCATTCCGACGTGACAGCTTATTACTCCTACTCCGTGCTGGGCAAATGGCAGCAGAGTCAGGCCCGCTGTTTACCGAGGACATTTGATTGGGCCACAGGCATTATTTACAATGAGATGTTAACAAGGCTTGTCTGCTCAAGGGTTGTTCTGCGCAGCAATAGCTAGGCTGGTGCATTTAGATGTGCTGCATCAGTGTAAAAAATGATTTGTGTTGGTGCTGCTGGCACCCCCTGCAGTGATGTTTGGACAAGCACACAAAGAGAGACGCATAACCACTCTCCCGGCCCACCCCTGCATTTTAACCCACACCTCTTTAACACTCTGATCACCCCCTGGAATATACTGACCTATTAGAACCACCATATGAGTTTGCAGGTTGCATTAACACACGGGGCACAAAAAGAAAGTGGAGTTTTCATTTCATACAAAATGCACAGTGGAGAGTGTTTTCCCTTAGGTCTGTGGAAAGCTTGATTCAATCGTTTTAAAGAGCTCAAAATGAAACTAAGACGTAGAGATTCATTGTGATTATGAATCCCACTCAGCGCAGAACCAGCCTGCTCTAGGAAGCTCTGAAAGACCCCAGGCTTCAAAACCTACCAGATTAGTTCTCCCAGAACTTAAGATCTCCTCAGTGAGGTCACCGTCTCTGAAAAGGCTGTTTATTAAACTGTATTTGTTTATCTGCTTAAGGAAGTTGTCAGCCACGGCACTCCTCTCCTTTCAGCACATAACTAGGAGTAAACCCCACCCAATTTTCCGTCTCCAACACTCACGCATGTGTGTATTCCAATTTCTCACTAGGAAGCATGTTAAAATGGACCTGTGTCCCCTATTGTGCGTTACACAGATAGGATTCCCAGTAAGGTTAAGTGGAGAAAATAAAGAACGTAGTCCATGAGAAATTTCTCCGGAGTTGGTGGCAGCTGCAACTTCAAATCTGAAATCAGAATTGAGCCCTTTCTAGGTAAAGTACCAACTAAAAATGCACTAAGTTAAATTGAGAAAAAGCCTTGGGCAGGGGGATGGAATATTCTGAGTGCAACAGCAAGCAGAGAGAGCAGCTATTTCTGCAAGATACCCAGGCACCGAAATGTGCACTTCAAAAACTATTCTAGTTTGGGGGAAAACATTTTAATTATTAACCACAGACCTTTTGATAAACAGCACTAGAATTTTTGATGCCTCAAACAGAAAGCTCAATGGAGTGCATGCAGAATATATTTTTAACCTTCCATTAGCCCTCAGTGGAAAAGTGCTTGTAGCCCAAACTGAAGGAAAACTAGAGTCAAGCCTTCTTCCTTTTTAAAACTAAAAAGGGGAAAGGAGTAAACCCTTATCTAGGAATGAAACAAATTTACTGTTCCTTTTTTGTGACAAATTATCTCGATGAAAAGAAAAACCAGTATGAGTGTGGATCAAAGTGATCCAGTCTCACAAAGAATGGCTTTTAGCAAACATGAATTGTAAAAATCAGTGTTGTAGAAAGAAAACACAGCCCTGTTTGAAGTATCAGTCATGTGGAAAAGCTAATCTGGCCACAGAAGGCTAAACCCCATCAACAGTACATTCAGATTATTACAGACTCTGCTGCATCTCAGTTTAACAATTCATTCAGCCCTATAGGGATTCACTCAACTGTCACTAGCCTCCAGGATGCCTTCCTTATGATAGAGAGAGAGGGACTCCTTGGGATTAGCCTCAGCATCCCATGGAAATATATCCTGGAGGTTTGTTTCCATGCCCTGTGTAAAGTAAGCTGCAGCTAGGCTAGCTGGGGGGAAAGAGAGCACAGATATGAACCACGTACCCTTCTGAATATTTAAAGAGCATTTACAGGGACAACGTCAGGGCTAGCGAGGTTAAAATTAGACCTGCCAACTTCATGTATACCCCAGAGGTGCCTGTAACCCATTGCTCTGATCAGAAGGCTCCCTTCTGAGCAACCAGGCGATTGAAATTCCCAAGAGTCCTGTCTGCAGACAGCAAAGTGGGATCAATTTTGCTATGAGAGGCAGGAGAGAGGGCTCAAGACCCACCCCTTGTGGCGGGGGGAGTGGGAGAAGAGGTTGCTGGCATTTTACTGCTGCAGCCTTGGCTTGGGAAGAGGAGAGATTTCATTCTTTAAGGTGACAGGTTACACATGGAGATTCTCAGTACCCACAGCATCCCATCTAGGGCGAGATCCTTAGGTGAGGGAAATGGGCCCTGCTTCATTGACTTAAGCTGTGCCCATGTGCACCAGGTGAGGCTCTGACCTGGGCCCCTCAAATCTATTGCTTGTGAACTACCAAACAATCCGAAGGCCGTGCCAGAGCCCGCTAGAGCCCAAGACGTCTAGTTCCACAAGGCAGACAGCTGCAGACAAATTACAACTGTCCTGTTTAACTCCCAAGGAAAAGCAAGAGGCGCCTCTGTTCAGCACACTTGCAAAGATAAGCCCTCAAATATCACGTATGGAAAGAACACAGTTGGTTGTAAAGACAAGGCCCAGGCTGTGATAATTGCTTCTTCTAGGATGAAATTATTCCACAGCAGAAACTCAACAAAGGAGAACAGCTGTTCTGCAAGGGGAAGGGTTTCTAATTTCACTAAGACCCAAATTCTGAACACATTATTGCAAAAAGCCTTATAAAACATGTGTGTCATGTTTACAGGAAAGCTGAGCAGGTCTCTCCTGCACCTTCAGCTTTGCTTTGAAGTTCTCTGCCTAGGAACATCTACAAGATATTCCCAGCCTGTTCATCTTAGTATTACGGTACTGTGGCCATAGACACAACTGAGTGCCGCATATACTGTAATATATTTATCCTCACACTCACATCAGGCAGGGGAGTGCTATTGTAGCCCCATTGTACAGACGGGGGACCGAGACACAGGGAGGCAAGGTGAGCTGCCCACCGTCAGAAAGTGAGTCAGTGGCGGTGCAGGGGATTCGAACCCAGGTCTCAAGTCCCAGGCTAGTGCTCTAACCACTGTGCCATCCTTCCTGTTAATCAGGGCACCTTGAATTCTATGGCACTTTGAGGCTAGGTTGCAATAAGCTTGTAAGTCGTAGTGGCAGCCTAAAGACAGTCACTAGTGCCAATCTAGTGAATTCACACACAGCCCTTATTCTAAATCAAACCATCATTTCCCTCCTTTTAGCCAGGTCCAATGAACCAATCTCTAAAATATATTTACAGCATGAGTGTGACCTTGAACGCACCAAAAAGTCTGCTGTGCTTTCATGCCAGTGGCAAAGCAAGCAAAACACACTAGCAAATCAGAAGGCGGGGCTTTGTAACAGGGAAAGTGACTCATACAAAGCGCAGGACAAGAGAGAATCAGGCCCACGGCAGAGGGCAAAGGTCTTTCGGCAGGTTTGAACTGCCACTAGCAAACAATCACATGCCAACTTTGCAAACACCCCTGACCTTTCTGTCCTTCCTGTTTCCAAAGAGCATTTATGCAAAGCATCAACATAAGTGAAGAGCTAGTTAATTAATAAGCATTCCCCCTACTCTGTGCTCTTCTCTCACTCTGAGGTTTAAATACATTGCCTGGCACTAAAGACCTTAGAGACAAGATAATTCTGTTCTAGATCTGTACAATTAGAGCAAAAAATATAAAAACTGTAGTGATTGAGGCAAATCCAGCCAACAACCCCCCAGGTACCGCAGCAGGAGCTACACTTCGGACAGCTTTCACCCTAGGCACACGGTTTACTTCAGTTCCCGCTTGAAGCAGCCTTTTTAAAGAGGGCTCTCTCACGCTTTAGGGGTTTGTTTAAAGAGAAATAAGTGACTTTGGTAAGTTGTTGCAGTTCATGAATCCATGCAATGACATGGCTACACCATTTTCAGAAGCAGATCCAAGACCAAAGCTCTACAGATGCACTCCTCACCTGGAGACTGACATCAAGGGTTTGTCACTCGCATCTGGCTATTCCTGCTGCTGTTGCTAATTCAACACTGTATAAAGTAATAAAAAAGGGGAAGGGTGGAATGGAATATGTTCACAACCTTCCATTTCACAATGCTTCAGTACAATGGGCCCCCCTGCCCATCTAGCTGGGAGCCTCATTTCTTCTATCCAGATGGGATGGGCAAGGCGGTCTGTGTCCCCCCCAGCTCTAATAGAAGTCAGAGTACACCAGCTAGGGCACTGCAAGGTCTCATCTGCACAAGCACCAGTGCAGCATTGGTGAAGACGGAACACTGTTAGCCACTTGTGTCGTACACCATGTCATCCAGACCTGTTCTGGCAGGTCCAGCCAGCACAGCCGCTGCAGCACCCGGAGCCTGCTCTGCGCTAGTGCTCCCATCGGCACGTATGCAGTGGTGGGAAAGTAAAGAGAAAAATGCACAGTCCGGGAGATTTTGTTGACATGGTAGATGCCACGAAACACTCCTCTCTCCGCCAGCAGAGAATGTGCATGCATCTCTGCCCCTGCCTGCCAAAGGAGCAGTTGGCCAGAGTTCGGGGATTGTCATGGCATCAGGGTACACATCAAACTAGTCTATCATGCAGCTGTGATGAGAAGGCATCTGTACTGCAAGCCATGCCAACGCTGTCCAGAATAGCAGCAGGTTCAGACTGTGGCAGCAAGAGAAAGTGAGTGTGTGTGTGTACGGGAGACAGGAGAAAGTTACACATGCCTGAACCAGGGTCTCCTCAATTCCGGTAAGTTGGGCCTAAAACTAATACAAGTATTCAGTTTGGTTAAAAAGAGGAGGGTTTTTAGCTTGGGGGGGGGAGGGGAGAGAGAATTTGTTTTTTTTAAGGGTTGGCTCCGATTCTCCATCTCCCTGCGCCTTGTGCACTCATTTTCACCTGTGCAAAATGGATGTAAACACTGGCATTCTGATTTAGTCGTGTTTCACACTCAATTTGCATGGGGTTAAACATATGCACAAGGTGCAGGATGACAAAGAATCCGACACTTTGCGCTTCATTCTGTTGTAATTCTAGTGAAAGCCGTTTGTTTTAATTGAACCGTATCCTTTGTAGCCTTTGCAACCCGGACAGTGCTGGGTCATGAGAACCGGAACGCTGTGACCCGGTTCGCACTGCCCAAGGCACGTGAAGTGCAGTAAGTAAAGTGAGTATGAATGGGGAAAAGAAAACTCAATTGTTTCAATTCTAAGACCTTTTAACAATCTCGGGTGTTCTTAGGAACAGCTCATCCCAGATTACAAAGAAATGCCCTCCTTTTCCATCCACAGAACATCTCTGGAATTGATTTGCACAACTGGAATCCAGGACAAATTGCAATGTGAGTGGGCAACATGGAAGTGACAAGTTTCATCTGCGTCCCCTGGGGAGCTCATGCCCATTTACTGCAAGGTTACCACACAGACGCACAGCAGCAGACTTCCCAAATACGTGCTCCGTGTCAAACCTGATAAATATTTGCATGATGGGCGGGTGGCAACATTTCCGGGGCACAGGGTCCACCTTAAAGACATGCCATACACATCTTGATAACAGCAACCAACCCCTGGTGCCTGATAATACCAAATTCATGTGTGCAGGTATACACACGTTTCAAACTACACAAAAGACAAATCAGATCATCTAGGAAATTCTCGCTGAAAACGCACTGCCTTTGGAGTAAACACCGGGGCAGTTTTTACAGTAAAAACTGATATGTACAGCATCTGTCTTTAGGAAAAGCAGCCCCCACGCTCACTTTGGAAATCTATGATAGATAAGCCTCTGCTATCCAGCAGAAATCAGATTACAAAAAAATCACTGAAATTTGGCAACTGTTTTGCCCTTTATTTTTCAGCTAGTAGGACTCACTTTTTATTTTTTAACCACAACATTGGCATAATAAGCCATTTTGTTTCTTTCGTCTTTAAGAAGTTTGCTCCCATACTGAGGCTTCATAATCATCAGCCTGTGCCCAGAGAAATATTTTAAACCTGCGATAAAGCCATGTGTCAAGGTAATGGTAAGAGAGCACCTCACACAATCTTAGCACAACAAACCTATTCCCAGCTACTCTAAAGGACTAGCCCCTGGCCGGATAACATTATGCAATTTCTTCCTACATCAAGGGTGGATGTTTCAAAACAGTTTGACCAATTGCCCTTCGCATCTCTCCCCGGCCCTTGTCACAAGAGCTCTTACTTTAATTTTGGTTTAAAGGCTCAGTTAACTTGCAGCGTAGGAATGTCTGTACCACTCCTCTCCTATTAAAGGCTTAGTGTTCATAGTGGCATATTGAACGGAAGCGCTTAACCTCTGCTCTGGATACAGGGATGAATAGGCTCTTTATACATCCTCACAAGCCCAAGATGAGAGCAAGCACATTTCATGTTTATCCCACAAGCCCTTGGTTCATTTATTTCTCACTATTGTCTTTCCCCAGAAAGCACCTTCATGTGCAGTTTATACAGGGAGAATGGGAATTCCTATACCCCGTGCTAATAGGCACTGTTTACTGCATTTCATAGGGGGAAAGAGAGTTTCTGCATTCCAAGTTGTTGCTGCAAATAGTATCCTCGATGCAAACAGGGTGGGGAGGCCAGGAGAAGAGGAGTTCATAGTCTAAAGTCTTATCCTTCCTGAGTGTAAAGATTATTTACGATATTGATGTGCCAGCTAGGGATGTAAATACCATTTAAAAGATTAAAAATATTTCGTTTAAATGGTTAACTGATTAAGCGGCTGGGGCCGATCCCAGCGGCCAGCACGGCTTGGGATGGGCCCGGGCCCGCTCGGGCTGGCGGCGCTGCTCCAGCTGGGCAACACAGCTGGGTCTGCTCCGGCCAGGCGGCGTGGGGCCACTGGGCCTGGGGGTTAATGGTTAAGGCGGGCTAATCAGTAAGACGAATGCTTACCGGTTAACATTTTACATCCCTAGTGCCAGCTTCCTCCCAACTCAAGGTAACAGCTTCCTGATTGGAAGGAAGGGGTTCTTGTTGGACTGGGAAAGGAAAGCACAGTTCCTCATTCCGTCACACCACACTGCAAATCTACAACGTGCTTCTCTTGGAACACTGTCTCCAGGGAAGGAAAGAGATGCCATGAAACGGTCACAGGGTCAGCAGATCCACCCATAGAGACTCTAATGCTGATAATTTTACATCTAATCTGATTGCAGCCTCTATTTCAGAAAACTCAAGAGAGCTGGGTTTTGGCATAATAAAGAGCAATACTTATCTAGCTCGCTGCTCTCAGGACTTGATTGAGTTTAGAGGAAAGCACCTAATTGTGTTTGTGAGCACAGCCACTTCATTTGCGGCCAAGAGGTCAGAGACACTTGGCTCTGCTTTGAATCCCAGACAGATATGCATAGCTAGCTACAGCATGGCACATTTTCTTAAGCAAACAGATTTTCAGGTCCACATCACACAGGATCCTAAAGCACTAGTCAATAGTATGTCCCAATACCCTAAAAATAAATCAAGAAATCAAGCAGGAGGTGGGAATCTTCACTTACAGTAATATTAAGAGATCTGGGTTCAATTCCCAGCTCCACCACAGACTGTCACACTGGGTAAGTAACTGCCTCTCTCTAGGCCTCAGTTTCCCTTCTGTAAAATGGGGGTAATGACCCTTACTTTCTCCCACTGCTGTTCTGTTATTTAGATTGCACGCTCCTGGGGCAGGGACCATCTCTTAGTCTGTGTCTGTGCAGCCCCGGCACAACATGGCCCCAATCGCCCATCGCGGTCTCTCTGTGCTACCGGAATACAAATAATTTCTCCCTGGTTTTCAGGAACCACTACCTCATTTTCATTCAAGATCGAATATCACAAAACTATTAACTGTTGCCACAAGTCCCTAAGTAGCAGCCAACCTCTCCAACAGTCTAGTCCAGTCGCTGACCAGAAAGACACTTCTGCCATCAATGTGACAATGCAGTGGCTGGGTATTTCTATGCAGATAAAATAAGCCGCCTTAGACTCCTCTGAGTCACACCCGGCTAGCTCTGGACAGCTCTGGGGAGAGTCTGAAGAGTGCTGCCAGCCTGAAGATTGCCTAGCAGGAGAACTGTGCTAATGGAGCTGCAAAGCATCCAATGCTGCTGTGCCACAAGACAGGCTGAGTCAAATGGTCTGTCCTAAGCCTTGTCAATTCCTTGGTCCTCTCCTCCCAAAGACGGAATCAGAAGACCAATCCTGACCACCACATTTCATCCGGCTCCAAAAGTGGAAGAGATCCCCAGTTATTCATGGCTTCCCCCATTTGTGGGCTACCGCTCACGCCCTGCGTAAAGGTTACTTCAAAACCATTACATATCATTACACAAAAGACAACATATTCTCTCTCTCTCTTACACACAACCTCTCTGGAGACCAGTTTACAAATCTAACACCCTGACACATGTGATTCAGGCTTAGTTGTCATGAGAGCAAATGGGAAACGAAAAGGCCAACGGCAACACCTGTTTTAATTTAGGCAAGAATAAGAACAACATGCAATGAACGACGAAGGCCAGCAAATGTTAAGTGGATGCCATGAACAGAATACCATGTTTGCTGCGCGCACATAGTAGATTTCCTTAGCGAAGCCCCAAAAGTCTCAGTGAGAAAGAAAGGTCCCACCGGAGGCTTTAGAAAGGAAGAGGGGTCATGCAATGGGAAGACAAACACTGTCCACACATCAGTGGCAGAGCCAGAAACAGAACCAAGGTGCCCTGACTCCTCCAGTCCAATGCTTTAATCACTGAATCATGCTGGCGTGGGACGCGATTCACCAGTGACCTTGTCCGCTGCCCTCTCCTGCACCACAGCACATCACGTGATTAAAGCACACACTACCCGGCTAAATGGCATCACCTTAAAAGTGCCCCATATGCTCTTCAAAGTAAGGGGAGTCCCCCCATAGGATTACCCAGGGGAATGATGAAATGTGGCACACAGGAAACAGACTCTGTCAGATTGGCTGGGTTGCTAGAGACAGCTGCCGAGGAAGGCCCCCATCCCACAGTGATGTCCATTCAGGCAAAGGCGGAGGACGTTGCAGGATCAAGAGTTAAAGAGCTACATCATTTGCTACCTTTCCTAGCAAACACTTGCTGAAACTTAGAGTCCAGTCTAAAGCATTTGCAAAAGCACCTCGGATATTTTCCTGAAGGAGGGTGCCTCTAACTGGCTGGCTCGCAAGATAGAAACCTACCTGCATTTTCAGGAGATGGAAGCCCATGATGAGACAGCCTAGTACATGGTTTGATTTTCTGCCTCACTCTGCGTTTCCTCCTACAACGTTTGCTAGCCCAGTGGCTCCTTTACACAGCTTTGGCATAAAGGCCAAGCATTTAAAAATATAGATCTTACCCCTAATTCCCCATTACTTGGCAAAGCAAGGAAGCCTCCCAATTGCTGTAAATAAGCACGAGGCGACTGCAGTAGGAGTTTGGGTTAATCATCATCTAGTGGGGCCCAGTAGCTGTACATTCACATTGCTACGATCATCGTACTGAAGAGGAAGCACCTCACATTTTTGACATGTGAAATTCTTATTTCTGGCAGGTCTGCACGAAAGGACCCACAAGGAGGCTGATGGCAGTGGGAGGTCTGTGCCTGGAAGAGGAGGGTTATTTTGGGGGCTGAGAGACACTCACTCAGTGCTGATGGACATTCTGAATCAAAGCGAGAGATGGGACTGCTGGAACGTTCTACCCGGCGCCATGCAGATACCACACCTGGGCAGAATGCTGCACAGAGCTGCACGTCGGGACCACATTAGACAAGTGCTCTGAGACAGAAGCTTACTGGAAGCCAATGCCTAAGTGGAATGAAAGGCGCTGGTTTCAGCCCTAAAGAATGGTTACCAACCTTACCATAAGCATGGCTCTTCAAACGGTGTTTCTATTCATATTCCACTCTCGCTGCCTGTGAACCCAGGCGCTCATGACTGGAACGGGGCTGCACCTACACCTCCCTCGCGCCTCCCCTCCCTGAGTACAAAGGGTGAAGCAGGCTCAATCGCCCCTCAGTTCCTTCGCTGACACAGAATCCAGGTGTTATCAGAGGCCACAGTAGCAGGGAAGGAAGGTGGGTCCACTCTTAGCGACTCAAACAGTAACCTGACAGGACTGAGGTGAGCACACAGGCAAATCGGACAGTGATCGGAAGGCAGCTCTGCACAAACAGACATCAGGCCTAGAGGCCTCTCTGAGGGAAGAGTATTTTGTAAGGGTGTGTACCAATCCCCAGGCAGCCGCCCTACAAACGTCAGAGATGGCCACGCTGCTGTTGCCTGGGCTCTAGCTGAACGAGCTGCGGGCCTGCCTGGGGGGCTAGACAAGCTAGCTGACGTGCAGTCAGTCAGAGGCCCGTCTGGGAAGCCGTGGGAATGAAAAGTTTGACTCCTGACCTTGACCGCGAACCAATAAACAATCTAGCAGAGACCCTGAATGGTTTGGTGCTACCAAGGTAAAGAGAGAGCTCCGAGTGCACCTACGGTCTGCAGCCTCACTCCCCTTGACTGGCGTGTGGCTTACGGAAGAACACTGGTAAATGTTCCATCTCTTCTAGATGGAAGTCAAAGATCCCATTAGGTAAAATATTGGATGGGCTTGTATGGTAACTTTGTCCTATGGAAGACAAGCTATGGTGGGCCTGCCATGACATAACTGACACTGAAACAAACACAACCTATCAGAACTGCTGCTCCAGGAGTGGGGGAAGCCCTGGCTCTCAGACAAATGAAGGAAGAACTGGGCACTCCCCTCCTTTCTTTCCGGGGAATTAGAAAATGAGACTAAAAACCCCTTACCCCTGAATGGAGGCAGAAACTCTTCTGTCACCCCAAGAGACAGAAGCGAGTCCACTTCCTGTTACGATAGGGGCCTTGCAGGACAGGGAAGAGAGTTGGGGGACTCTGGAACTGGAGCCAATGTCCCACCTCCATGATTTCCAGCACCCAGTGGCCCAGACAATAAAACAATCGGTCTCCAAATGAGGTAGAAAAGGGGTGGACTCAGAAGTGAGTCAACCACACTGTCCAAACGTCTCTGCTGTCTACCCAGTCTTCTTCCAGGCTGTGGAGTCTAAATACCTAGAGAACTGAGAGAGGCCCAGGAGTCCTTCACGGAACACACCACCTCTGTTTTATTGCTGAACAGGTCAGCACCACCAGTTGCGTTCTGCACCTCCCCGGGGATTCCCAAAGATTGCAGACACGGTGACCTTTCTCATTACAACAGAAGTTGTCACAGATCTTACAGCGATATCAGAGGCATCAATTGCTGCCTGGAGGGAGGTTCGTGCCACTAGCTGCTCCTAGGCATTTATGCTCATCTCTAGATTCCTGATGGTGCTTGTTCGCAAACTTGCTCACCTTATGCCAGTGAAGATAGTCATACCTAGACAATAATGCTGGTAGCGGGCAATTCTGAGCTGGAGTCTGGCAGGAGTAATCCTTTCTCCCAAACAAGTCCAGACATTTCAGTTCTCTCTCCATAGGCACTGTCTTGGCTCCCCGTTGTCTAGATCAGGGGTAGGCAACCTATGGCACGCATGCCAAAGGCGGCACGCGAGCTGATTTTCAGTGGCACTCACACTGCCCTGGTCCTGGCCACCGGTCCAGAGGACTCTGCATTTTAATTTAATTTTAAATGAAACTTCTTAAACATTTTAAAAACCTTATTTACTTTACATACAACAATAGTTTAGTTATATATTAAAGACTTATAGAAAGAGACCTTCTAAAAAATGTTAACATGTATCACTGGCACGGGAAGCCTTAAATTTAGAGTGAATAAGTGAAGACTCGGCACAGCACTTCTGAAACGCCGCCGACCCCTGGTCTAGATCCTACTTGTGTAGCTGCTGCAACCGGCGAATCAAGCACTGGACATGTGTAAAAACATTCAAAACTAGATGAAGGCACCTGATACCATTTGTCAGCTTTCCTGAATGTACAAGGAGCTGATGCTGGCATCTGCCACAGATGTTGTGCTTGGCCAGCAGAAGCTTGTTGATTGGCATTGCCAACCTCTCTGGCATCAAGGAGTGGAGAATAGCTAGAAGCATGGGGGATTTCAACAGGGATTTCCAGAGCCTCTGCCAGCCTTCGAGGCAAGCCTTAAAGAGTTTTCTATTTATCAGAAGGAGATGGAGTAGCAGGAGCCATGACTTCACTGGGCCATGAAGGAGAGAGAGCAGCTGGAATGAGTTCTGCCAGCTGATGGTGGCAGTTGCTCAGACTTGGCACAAGGCCTTTGGGGCTTATTGGAGTTACTCTAGAAGGAGCCGTGGAGGAGGGTCTCTGTCAGGTATAACGCCAGGTGTACAAGATCCAATCTGGCCAGGGTTGAGAGCCCTAGGAGACAGGAGCAGGGTGCCACTGTAGGGTACCAAAGGGATTGTCTCTCTCAACACCCTTTCCCTGCAAGAGTAGAAGGACCTAGAAAGCCCTCTGAGATGAGATGGAGCCATGAGCAGAATGGGATCCGGGACAGTATCCAGGAGCAGCTCTCATACTACCCTCAGAAGTGGAGTTGAAAACGTAATCTTTGCGTTTCTGTAGGGGTAGCTGGATGTGTAATAGGGAGCTCCCTTATCTGTGCCTCAGAACCACTCAGCACCCGTGTCTGGCCAGCAGCTGCTATCAAAGGGCAAACCTTCACTGTAGATGTTAGTAGCGGCCACTCAGGAAGCGCCAACACCTTGAAGGCACTCGGTACCAAGAAGGTCATTACTACGAATGGCCTGTGTGATGGGACGCCTGCTCCACACTAGGCTCTCTGGGGTTAATAAAGCCCTTGGGAAGCTGCGTGGGAGGCAGCCAATCAGAGAGGGGTTGCAAGGAGCAGCCGTCACTCCCTGGAGCTTAAGGATGGAGGAGGACTGGTTGTCTTGTAGACTGAAGACAGCAAGCTCCCTGGACAGAACAGTGTCCCAGGCAGAGAGACCCAGGGAGCTAAAGGCAGCTCCTGGCGGGCTGCAGTGATCTGCAGGCTGAGGCCCTGAGACAAGGGCAAAGAGGGTGCTGGGGCTGCAGGAAATTGGCCCAGGGAGATCTACAGAGGAGTCGGAGGGGATGCAGCAGGTAGTGGCCACCTACAAGGTCCCTGAGCCGGGATCCGGAGTAGTGGGTGGGCCCGGGTCCTCCCCTCCCAAGTCACCACTGTGGAAGTAGCTGGACAGATATTGCAGAGCCCCCGGAAGCAGGGAACCCAGAGCGTAACATGGCTGAAGGGCTGTCACTGAAGAGGTCCTGGGAGTGACATGGGTCCCAGAGCAGAAGTGATGGCAGCAAGGCACCACCAGAAGAGGGTGCACTGGTGAGAAAAGCTAATCCCTGTGACAGCCAAGCAGGAGGTGCCAGAGGGGTGAGTCGCATCCCGTCACAGCCTGTTGGAAACAGACAGCACCAGAGTAAGAGGCGCCGAAGGTGTAGGTATCGAGGTCAGTGCCAGCACTAGGAACCCCGCTGACAGTACCGCAGTTCCTGATACAGACACAGCTTGAAGCTGCTCCTTAGCTGGCACCGAAGCTCAGCGACCAGAGCCCTTCGGGTCTTTTTGTATTCTGGGGTATTTCAGCCCTGGGATGAGCACTCAGCAGATAGGGTGGATGCTTATAATTATATTTCAGAGTCCATAAAAACAGAGCAAATTCGCAGCGGATAGTAAAGATTATTATAATATCCATGAAGCACCAAGGGGCAGCTTCTTATAGGATCTTTTGGAACTGCTAAATCCAAGGAAGTCAGATGTGCCCGTCAGATTTAAAAGGCACAGATTTACTCCTGCATTAAATACTATTGTAAAGACTTTATAGGAACATAAAGACTTTTCATCCTTGAATCTCAAAGTGCTTCTCAATGAAGCTACACAACCGATTCCGACATGTTTCTATCCTCATTTTAAAAGGGGAGTGAAGAGACTAAGAACTCAGGTGGCCTGAATCCCAGTCCTCTTTTGTCTGCAGTAGAGCTCCCATTCCATCCCTCGCCAGCTCAACCGTGTCCTCGGTTTACCCAGAGCTGGAGTACCTGGGGCAGTGCAGACCAGACATGCCAAGGAGGAAATTTGCCTGACAAAGCTCTTTATATGCCTTTAATTTTTCTGGGTATGAATACTGTTGCCTGGAGTCTGACCTGAGCTTTGCCTACAGACACAAGGGGAGGGAGGGGGGAGGCGCACCAGCTGGCAAAAGTCAGATGCAGGTAAAAGCCAACCCAGAATAAAAACCACAGTCAACAGCTAATACTGCAGCCTCCAAACAGAGAATTAGCAAGGTAATTAAACTAAAAGGTTCACGATGTTGTGATTAATTAGGGTTGGTTAAGGCCAAATAATCCCCATTGCTGAGCAATCAGGATGCCATTAATTTTCTTCTTGTAAAAGAAAATACATCAAACAGATGGTTAAACATCAGAGCTACAACATGGAAGAAAACGATCATTCAGGCCCACCACAAGAACACTGGAAAAGGACATCGCACCCACTCAGCGGAGAGGCACGACACAGCCTAGATGCTATTCATTCATATTTATTCTCCAAACTGAGCCTGGGATTAGAAAACTAGACCTCCACCTATTTATCTGATGGAGACGGTGTAATTGGAGATAACCCAGCATTCATGCTGGGTGTCAAACTAAATTAACAACAACATATATCAACTGGTTTGTAACTGTGGGCAGATTCAGACTTGTCCAATTCTGGAGGCCCATCAGCTGGAATATCCAATGACTGTAATTGTTAAGACTCCTTGAACAGCAGCTCTGGGTGCTGGAGGAGGAAACGCAGCAGCTCATCTAGATGCCCCACAGGCTTTAGCCTGAGTTGCATAGATTTTCAAAGCCAAAAGGGACCATTCTGACCACCTACCCCAGCCTCCTGCATAACCCAGGCCAGAGACCTACACTCACTGAGTCTTTCAACCTGCCCATATGCTGAAGGCGAGCTAGAGCAGGTATTTTAGAAAGATGAAGTCCAGTGGGAGTTAGGCCCCTCAGCCATGCTGTTTCGGAGGTGCGAGGGGGTACACTGACCTTGCCTTGTTAAAGCCGGGGGAAACCTTCCCCGAGATATTTTTCTCTTATTGCAGTCAACTGATGATGTCAGAAGACAGAAGCAGAGGAGGAAATGTCTGCTATTAAATAACCTTGTTCTTCTAGTTCGCCATTTAATTAAAATCTGTCCATCTCCAGGATAAGAAATATTGCCTATTAAATTGTCAGGGAACTCTGAGCCGTGGGCTGCCTGCTAATGCCTACACTCCTGAGTGTACTTCCACTAACAGAATACCGATTGAGAGAGGGAGAGCGAGAGAGAGCGGCTGATACCAACTTCCTCCGCCACACACAACACATACACGTAGGAAAAAAGACTCTCAGCCAACCTCATTGGTCTACATTAAACTGAACACCCTGGAAGGTAGAGTGCAGGCAGTGCTATTTCATCGAGGTATCGCAGGAGTTTCAAGAAAGCAAGGAGCGTCTCTGGCTCAGCAAACAGCGTGAGCTGCAGCGCACAATGGGACTAGTGAAGGATGCAGTGCAAGGTTCTGTTGATTTAAGGGGATGTTTATTACAGCTTCCTCATACTCTTCAGTTCCTAGGAGCTCTCCCACGTGACGGAATTGCCAATCTGGTCTCACAGAGGCAAGCAGGCACAGAAGGCAGCAGTGGATGAACGGAACAGGCACATACAAGCGAGTGGGAGCCTGTTCCAATCTCTTATGACTTGTATTAAAGTACCACCTACAGGCCCCAGCTGGGATCGGGCCCCATTATGCCCAGCATGATGTGTATCCGAGGTAGGCGAGTCCCGGCCTCAGAAAGCTTACAGTCTAAACAGACAAGTCACAGGAAGAACGGTTACCCTCATTTTACAGATGGAGAGCTGAGACTCAGCATGGCTAGGGGCCATGCCCAAGGGCACTTCATGGATCAGTTAGCAGAGCTGGGAATAGAACCCAGGTCTCCAGACTCCCAGTGCCCTGCCTACTAGACCGCACTGCCTGTCACGCATCCTGTGCTTACAGAAGGCAAGCTCTTCAGAGCAGGGACCAATCACGTTTGAGACTTCACCTCCTGTATACCAAGCCACTCTATAAATATACTGCGACGGCTGTTGATATAGCAGGTATGTGGTGTTAGAGGCTGATAAAACTAGCTGATCCATTATCCTAACACATTCTTATTGTGCAATAGGTACATTAAGGAAAACAGCAGCTGTTTGAACTGCAGCTTCCTCACAAAGCAAACTAGCGAGGTTTCATTTTTATATTTTAGAAAGAAGCCTGTACGACAGAGTCAGTCTGAAAAAACTTCAAAGGAACAAGCAGCTATACGCTCCCAAGTATATGAGAAACAAGTGTGTTTGCTACACAGGCAGCGCAGCACCTGGCAGCACCAGCCTCAACAGGGTATCTGTTAACAGGTGAGCTCTCTGGATGAACGAACGATATACAGTATGTCTGTTACCAATTCCAATCAACAGAACACAGAGGGAACCCCAAAGACAGGTTTCAAAAGGCAGCTATTTCCAAAGGAACAGTGTCAAGAGCTGGATTATAATCCCAAATAACAGTTCCTGCTGAGTGTGTGACTATCCGGCAGGGATCAGCGTCTGAAAGTCTGAACAGGCAGAACATTTCAGAGAAGAGCTTAAAAGGCAACAATGGCTTTTTCCTGGTAGGTGTGCTGGGATCTCACACGTCACACTGGTGGTAACAGCACGGCCTGGAAACTAAACCAGAGAATGCCAGCAGAGAGAACCTCTCACCTCCGCATTACCAAGGGTCCAAGTCCGAAGTGCTGGGAATGCACTTTCTTCAGTGGAACTGGCTACCTACACACCCAGGTTTTCCCCTGTAGCGCAGTAATTGGCAAGGTTCTGGCCAGACTCTGATCTCCAGCAAAGAGCAAGGATTTCTAAATCCAGCTTACACTTGGTAAGAAGCTATTTAGACTCCTTATTCAGTTGATGGGAGTTTTACTGCATCAGACAGCTGACAAAAGGGGTTTCCTAAAACGCTCACTAAACGAATATATGATAGGTACAGGAGAGCCATCGTCTGCTGGGTCAAAACTTGAGGGAACTCTGCATTCAAAGAAAAATAAAAACAAAACTTAAGCTCATGGCGATGGGAAAAGATACGGGCCAGTTAATTTTAGTATAACAACACTGACGAAGTGGGTATTTACCCATGAAAGCTCATGCTCCAATACATCTATTAGTCTATATGGTGCCACAGGACTCTTTGTTGCTTTCAACACTAAAAGGGGTGCTGGAAATATCAGAGTGTTTGGGAATGGTTAAGTAGCCCCATCCAGCCAACATGCAACAGCGTCAACCATCCAAGGACTCCAAAGCACTGCATACAGAAAGAGTTTGGCCTTCCAACACGCCCCAAGCACAGCAGGCAGGCTGCCTTCGGCAGCGCGCCTGCGGGAGGTCCCCGGTCTCGCGAATTCGGCAGCAGCCTGCGGGAGGTCCGCCAAAGCCGCGGGACCAGCGGACCCTCCACAGGCATGCCGCTGAAGGCAGCCTGCCTGCCGCCCTCGCAGCGACCAGCAGAGCGCCCCCCACGGCTTGCCGCCCCAAGCATGTGCTTGGCGTGCTGGTGCCTGGAGCCGCCCCTGCCAACAACTGCCCGTGGTGGGTCCTGCTCCTCATGTAACAGGCAGGAAAACTGAGGGTACATCTACAGCGCAAAAAAACACACAACAACAAACACCCTATAGCAGCAAATCTCAGAACCAGGTCAACGGACTCGGGCTTGCTCAACAAGGCTAAAGATAGTAGTGTAGACGTTCCCACCCAAGCTGGAGCCTGGGCTCTGGAACCCAGCAGAGGGGGCGGGATGCTGAGCCTGGGCTCCAGCTTGAGCACGAATGTTCACACTGCTATTTTTAGCCCCACAGGACAAGCCCTGCAAGCCCCAGTCATTTGACCCAGGCTCCGAGACACGCTGCCTCAGAGCTTTTTTGCAGTGTACCCATACCCTGAGGCACAAAGAAGGGAAGGGCGTGAAAAACCCACCCTGAGTGACATAGTTACGCCAACATAACCACTTGTGTAGACAGCGCTATGTCAATGAGACAGCTTCTCCCGCTGACACAGTGACCATCTCTCAGGGAGGTGGATTAACTACACTGACAGGAGCTATGGGGGGCATTGCCCCCCCAAACTGGCTACATCACAGAGATTTCTCCCTTCTATTTGGCCCTGCTTCCTACCTGCAGAGAAATGTTCAGGAGAGTGAGCAGCAACGCCAGCCACTGTGTCCCCCGATCAGTTTCCCCACATGGGCTGCCTAAGGGGAGGGCAGGAGAGCAGCACCGGACCCTCACAGCAGAGCTCCAGCTTGGGGTCATTTCAATTTTACTAGCCTATAAAATAAGAGACTTGCCCCAGAAACACAGTTGTGTAGACATAGAGGCCACGCTCTAATTAACACCGGTAACATTGTAGCAAGTGAGTATAACCTCTGAGGTGTGTCCCAAGCACCTGTGCAGGGCACAGCAGTGACTGGGTGACCAGGGAAGGTTGAATGGGAGTGGAGCGCACTTAGGCACATGGGCAAAGGGGACAGGTTTTAGCGATGGATTTGTCTGGTGTGTGCATCGCAAGTTTGTGCATCTCGAAAACCAGGGAGGCGTGATTCATAGTTACATGGAAGCGCTCAGTTCTGTTTATTCAAGAATTTGTTTTTATGCTAGTGTTGATTTTTAAATGGTAGCTGGTAAACATGGCAAATAATTAAGTTAAAACAAAAACTAAGGTGATTAAATAATGAACAAACTGTATTTGTGATTTCAAGTACGCTGTAATTTAAGTACCACTAACAATCAGTAAATCCAGAAGTTAGAGCTATACCTATTATAAATGCTAACTCCCACCCCCCCCCAACAGAGAAGTCAAACTACACCCACGAACACAGTTCTAGCCATACAAAAGTGCTGATACCAGAATAGTTTATTCTCTGATGGGAAAGGGAATAAGCTACAGCAGCATAAGGTACCTGTATCCTGCAGAACTGCACCCACACTGTGGGATGTACCAGTGTAACTACGTTGGTAAAGAAAGCCACTCCCTAACCAAAATAGCTATACCAGTTCAAAATGTGGGTGCAGAGCAGGCCTGGGTGTGTGTACTGTGCCTCACACACCAGGACTCTGATCAAGGCACAGAAAAAATTAAGACTAGTGGAAAGTATAGACTAATGATAACGTCTATGCTGCCAGGGTAAAGGCAGAACTGGGATCCTCCACAGATCCATGAAGTCAACAGGGGCTGCAGGCGTATAACTGATGGCAGAGTGACAACCAACTTCCATCAGCATTTCAGTAAGACAGAGGCGGAAGTCATTCAAATGGCTCGGATTTCTTTTCCCCTTTCGTATAACTGTAACAAAGATAGGAGCCTTTTTCCTTGCCAAGAACAAAACCCCTCAGCACATTCTCAGCCACCACCATCTGTAACAATATTAGTTAGTAAACAGCCGTGCTCAGTGTTGGGATTCTTTTGGTGCCTGCACAAATAGGTCAGTGGATGAGGCAAGTGTTGTGGTGCAGACTTGTTTTCAATTCCATAACAACAGTGCACCTCTGGAAGGGTTTCTGATGCAGCCTGTTGAAACAGAGCCCTGCAGAGAAAAGGGGATAAGGCAGGAGGGCTGAATGGCATGTGTGAAAACAAGTATCAGCCCAATGTTCAAAATTGGGAGACAAGTGCGAAACCTGTCAGGACTAACCAAACAGTGCCACAGCACATTAGCTGCCGCAGGTCAGATTACTTCAAAACACTGCTAGGAGCATGGCACCAGCTGAACCATTATTATTTCAACTCAGTTGGATTCGCAAGGGGACATTTAGACTCCAGCATTAAGCTCACGTTCTGCAGGATTCTAAAATGTAAAGAAGTACATATAGCCTTTTCCAAAAGTGTAATATTAAAGCAATTAGCTCATTACCAAAACAGGCTGTTGAGCACCGCCGCACAGTCTCCAGGTCACTGATTCAGATCCAGCCAAGCAGAATTAACAAGCAGAAGTCATTCATCATCCGATGGCTGTGCGAAACGAGTTGGGGGAGGTCCTAACCCAATTCCTAGCAGGTTTGTGTCCATGTCACCAAAACCACCGTGCAATGCTGGTCAGACTCAGCACGGCATAAGACACCAATACGATTTGCCCTTTCATCCCAAGGGATGGCTCTTCCAGCCAGAATGAGGCACAAGCATGCTAGCACGAGAGCAGCACGGTTCAAAACATCAGCCTGGCTCTGCCTACATGGTACCTGTTCTATGGAGAGAGAGGATTCACACACGAGCCGGGCACTTTTCCACTAGAGCCAAGTTCAGTGTAAAGATACCTTTGTTAGTGGAAGTGCGACTGCATACAAGGAGAATGTATTTCCAGAAACTGTTTTTGTCAAGTGGTTTTATGTTACCCCAGAATAAATCCTTAGAGGCAGCCATATTTCACTGAAAGGGACACACTTTCCTACCTAAATTGCTCCCACTTCTCTAGATGACTAGAATACAAAGATTAAGTTCTATTTACTGATTGTTTTGGACAATAAAAAACAAAGATGCAGGTTTCGCTTTGAAGCGCTCAGGATGCAATGTTTGGTCTGCAAACACTGCAGGGGAAGGGATGTTTGTTTGAAAACAACTGGTGGAAGCACTGGGCAGATTTTTTAAAATATGATGCATAACATTTCCATTGGTCTCTGGATTTTTCTGAAAGCTGATTTTTTTTAAAGGTAATTTGAAGGACGATCTGATTTGACAGGACACCTTTAGTACAATGAATAAAGGAGACATTGATTTACAGCTGTTCCCATTAACGTTAATAAGAATTGCATATGTAAATCCACCAGCCATCAGCTGGGAATAGACTGCTCCCATTTTGGAACTCAGAAATGCCAGACATAATTCCAGTTCCTGGCTATCCTCTATAGCCCTTTTATTTTCATGTATAGATCTGAACAATCATTTTCTGGGAAAACAACACTGCTGCCTCTCTAGCATTACCTGCACTTCTGAAACCTTCACTGCTAGTGTTTAGAAGAACCACGCAGGTGTTTGAGTATCAGGTTGGGTAAGATTTAAAGTTTCCAACACAAAGGAAGTGAAATCCACCGTCTGATGTTCAGATGGGTTCCTCTTAGGGGAGGGATGGCTTCTGCTATACATTCTGTTTGCAGAAACAGAGAAACTTTGTATTACTTAGGCATAAAGGATCTGATCTTGATACAGTGAAAGTATTTCCATTGATATCAATGGAAGCCAGTTCAGATCCTGACATACTAAGCTGACAACACATGTACAAGCTTTGATTTCTGCTGCAAGAAGTTGCAAAGTAGGGGCCCAATCATGAGGACACTTACTGGGCATGCGGCTTCCTACTTCAAGTCTATAAAGACTGGACAGCAATTTCATCCCTGGTACTCTTTGATCTATATAGTTTCCATAAACACATGAATGTCTTTCAGGACCTCTGTCTTGCATGGCTGCAAGCAGCATTCTATCAGTGCAGTTCCGGGGAACTGCAGGCCACCTTCCTATCTCATTTAATCCCCAGCTCCATGCTATCACAGCACTGGGAGAGCCACTTAACTCCCCCATGTGAGAGTCTGGAGGGCACGGACATGTCTGTAAAAACAAAAGGGTGATATTAAGCCTGCATCTGACAGCTCCCTGCCCCTAATACCATAAATCCTGCTGCTGGCTTATGCTGTCTGATCCCCCTCCCCGCTTTTATTCATATTGCAGCTGTTACTTATACAGTATAATGGAGCCAATACCTCAGGCAAAGCTAGCAAGTTTAACATCTTCCTATTTAATGTCATTTTGTCTGTTCTGCTTCCATTTAGCTGATTCAGCTTCTCTTACAACACTGGCCCTTTGATTCCTGTCACACGTGAAAAAAGATTTCAGTTGCACAGGCAGAGCTATTTTTAAAAGAATGTCTAGCAAGACCAATTACACCCCCCATCCCCAGAAAGTCAGGAGATGAAACTCTAACATCATCTGGAAGGTAAGCATCTAATATGCACACTCATTCAGACAGGGCTGAATAAAGCACTTGTGGATGTGAAATACATTTATGGTACCTTGGTCCACTTATATTATACCCCACTGACTTCTTTGAGCCATTCAGTGTTACTCACATCACAGGGTTAAGCTACCACCAGCTCTTTCAAGCTTTAACCTGAGCTGTACACAGCAAGGCTCAGGCAAAACTGACGTGAAATAGGAAAGCACTTTAATTCCAGGGGAGAAGTTAATTCAAATAACGTGCCATAGCCTGGAAGCAGAGCCAACTCCTAGGAAGTCTATATCGTGGCTAACCATTTGTGTGTCTGCCTCCCCACTCTGCATGCCCGTAAGACACTTCTCCACAACACAGGAGCGCAACTACCCTTTGCATTTAGATTTGCATCGTGCAAGGTGTAGCATTCTGCACCCCAGTCTTTCTCCAGCAGCTTTTTAAGTCATTCCCCTCCGACATCAGGGCTGGGTTTAAAAAGCACAAACCACCAAAGACATGACTCTCTATTTTCACAGGCAACATCCCCACTAGCGGAATAGTCGGTTGTCTCCACAATTCTGAGTTAGGTCCCAGGACTCCTGCAGAGGCTACTAATGAATTGTGCAAACCCTGCAGCTGGAGAGATGGTGGGGGCTGTGTCACAGTCTGACTGCTTTACTCGGGCCACCTTTGAAACGGTCAAACCCGAGAGATGAACCTGCCAGCTCAGCAGGGCCCAACGAGGAGGGGGCTGCCTGGGAGACCCAGGGCAGCTCCCTGCTGGGCCACAGGCTCTGTCAGTGTGACGGGCAAATGCTGCGCTGCCCTGTGCTCAGCTCCCCATCTGCAACCCAGGGACGTGAGCTGTGTGCCCCAGGCCCCCAAAGGCTCCTCAAGCAGTGTGCAATGACCCCCCCCCCCACGGGGCAGCCGGAGCCCCCCCCGCCCCCAAAGGCTCCTCAAGCAGTGTGCAATGAGCCCCCCACTCCCACGGGGCAGCCGGAGCCCCCTCCCGCCCCGGACCCCTCCAAAGGCTCCTCAAGCAGTGTGCAATGAGCCCCCTCCCCCACGGGGCAGCCGGAGCCCCGCCCGGACCCCTCAAAGGCTCCTCAAGCAGTGTGCAATGACCCCACTCCCACAGGGCAGCCGGAGCCCCTCCCGCCCCGGACCCCTCCAAAGACTCCTCAAGCAGTGTGCAATGAGCCCCCCCCAAAGGCTCCTCAAGCAGTGTGCAATGACCCCCCCACACTCCCACGGGGCAGCCGGAGCCCCGTGTGCAAATGAGCCCCCCCCCGGGGGGCAGCGAGCCCCCTCCCGCCCCAGGCCCCCAAAGGCTCCTCAAGCAGTGTGCAATGACCCCCCGCCCAGGGGAGCCACAGCCCCCCACAGCCTTGGGCAGCCGAAGCCCCCGCCGCCCCCGCCCGGGGCAGCCAGAACCCCTTTCGCATGGGACAGCCGGAGCCCCCCGCACGACCCCTCCCGCGGGGCAGCCGCTGGCCGCGCGGGGGCTGCTGGGAGCTGTAGTCCGCTCGGCCGTCCAGCCCCGCTTTGCGCTACGGCTGCCCGAGCGCCCGGAGACTACAGCTCCCAGCAGCCCCGCGCCTCCGCAGCTGCCCGCGGGGTTCAGGAAGCGGCTCGGAGCAGCGCCCGGTGCTGGGGGTGGTGAGGGCCCCCCCCCCGCGATGGACACACGGGCCGCCCCCCTACCCCGCACCGGGGGCGGCGCCCCCTCCCTCAGGCGCCGGCCCCGCGGGGAAGCGAAGCCCAACGGCCGCGGCGCGCGGGCACTCACCGGTCAGCAGCGGCGCGCGGCCAGGGGCCAATGGGAGCGGGGCAGCGGCGCGCGGACACCCGGGACCTGAGCCGGCCGGGCGCGAGGACACTGCCGGGGGCGGGGCACAGCCGGCGGAGGAGGTGCTCTCACACGCCGCGTGGGCGGGGCCTGACGGGAGTGGGCGGGGCCGGAGGGTGGGACCAGCTCCGTCCCCCCCCCAGCGCCTCCTGCCGCTAGAGGGAGCTGCCCGACAGGAGGGAGCTGGCCCCGCCCCCCTCAGGCCTTAAAGGGCCACGCACCCCATTGTGTATGTGGGGCAAGCAGGGGAGGGGTTAACCCCCATTAGATACATGGGGCGAGTGGGGGAGGGGTTATCCCCCATTGTGTATGTGGGGCAAGCTGGGGAGGGGTTAACCCCCATTCGATACATGGGGCGAGTGGGGAGGTTATCATTAGATGGTGGGGGGGGGGGGGGAGGTTTCCCCCCATGGGTATGTGGGGCGAGTGGGGGAGGGGTTAACCCCCATTAGATACATGGGGAGAGCGGGGGAGGGGTTAATCCCCATTGTGTATGTGGGGCGAGCGGGGGAGGGGTTAACCCCCATTAGATACATGGGGCGAGCGGGGGAGGGGTTATCCCCCATTGTGTATGTGGGGCAAGCAGGGGAGGGGTTAACCCCCATTAGATACATGCGGCGAGCGGGGGAGGGGTTATCCCCCATTGGGTATGTGGGGCGAGCGGGGGAGGGGTTAACCCCCATTAGATACATGGGGTGAGCGGGGGAGGGGTTATCCCCCATTGTGTCTGTGGGCGGCGGGGAGGTTAACCCCCATTAGATACATGGCGCGAGCGGGGGAGGGGTTATCCCCCACTGTGTATGTGGGGCAAGCAGGAGGGTTAACCCCATTAGATACATGGGGCGAGGGGGGGAGGGGTTAATCCCCATTGTGTATGTGAGGCGAGCGGGGGAGGGGTTAACCCCCATTAGATACATGGGGCGAGCGGGGGAGGGGTTAATCCCCATTGTGTATGTGGGGCAAGCAGGGGAGGGGTTAACCCCCATTAGATACATGGGGCGAGCGGGGGAGGGGTTAATCCCCATTGTGTATGTGGGGCAAGCAGGGGAGGGGTTAACCCCCATTAGATACATGGGGCGAGTGGGGGAGGGGTTATCCCCCACTGTGTATGTGAGGTGAGTGGGGGAGGGGTTAACCCCCCTTAAATACATGGGGCGAGCTGGAGAGGGGTTATCCCCCACTGTGTATGTGAGGTGAGTGGGGGAGGGGTTAACCCCCATTAAATACATGGGGCGAGCGGGGGAGGGGTTATCCCCCTGTTGTTTCGTGGGGCAAGCGGGGGAGGGTTTAACACACACCTGCGCACACACCAGTGCAAAGCGGGCAGGAAATGGGCTGTTCTGATCCAGTTCTAGGGGGACCCGTGGTGACCGAATACCGACCGAGCCATCGCTGTGGATCCACCGGCCAAGTACCTCGACTGAGAACCAGTTCCTGGGTGAGCCGGACCCTGGCTGCCTTGTCAGCAGCTCCCAGAAAAGCAGCAGCTGCAGCTGCTGGCAAAGCAGAGCCGGGCAACACTTTTTTGGCGAATAATAAATTGTGGAAATTGTATTTTTGTCTCTCTGAAACTATTAACAAATTTGAGCTGAATTTGGCAAATAGTGTGAAATGAAAAATCTGAGAGAAAAATTCTAAAAAGTCAAAATGCTTCAGTTCAGCCATTTTGCAAAGAAATGTCCCGACTTTTCGACAGCTTTTCACTTTGAAATTCAGCTGTAAAAAAATTTTAAAAAAATTAAAAACACCCGAAGCCGACCCAAAATGAAAAAATTACAGGTTGAACAAAACGTTTGGTTTAACCCAACAGACTTTTCTTGGTTCTGGTGAGAAAACCCGACCCATTGAGTTCTGCTTAGAACCGTGGTTTGGTTTTCTGGGTTCAGGCCGAGCTGCTCAGCCCTCCACTCCCTGCCGCTCTCCTTCAGCAGCAGGAAAGCACTTGCGGAACCCGTCCAATGGGCTTTACTGTAGACAGGAGCCAGGCGTCCAGGCTGCGGTTTGAACCTGGCAAAGGCAGGCAGGGACACTGCAGCCTAGGAAGGGATCTTGCGGTGTGGGGTTCCGCTGACTCCCCGCTGGGTTGGCTGGGATGATTTAGTTGGGGTTGGTCCTGCTCTGAGCAGGGGGTTGGACTAGACACCTCCTGAGGTGCCTTCCAACCCTGAGATTCTATGATTCTATGACCTCAGGCACAGGGACTGACACAAGGCCCAGGGTACCTCTTGAGTCCTGCTGCAGCCCACAGGGGTTAGCAATGGTGGTATTACTGGGACTCCCATCGTGCCAGGTGCTGCACAGACCCTGACTGAGATCAGGCCCCGTCGGGCCGGGCGCTGCCCAGACCCTGACCAAGATCAGGGCCCCGTTGTGAAGGCACTGCACAGACACAGAGCGAGAAGCAGTCCCTGCCCTGAAGAACTCACAGCCGGAACGGACAAAGGGGAAACTGAGGCCCAGAGAGAGACGGGGACTTGCCCAAAGTTACACAGGGACAGTGGCAGAGGCAGGAATAGACTCCAGGTGTCCCGAGTCCCAGTGCCCTATCAATGAGACCATGCCGCCTCCCCAAGCCGAGAGGACGTGTTGTCCAAGGAGCAGGCTGCTGCTAGAAGGAATGATTCCACTACCAGGGCAGGGGCTACAGTAAAAACACCTGCATTTCGGCTGAGCAAAGCCGTTCGTCTCTGTGCGTCTCTGGTTCGTCTCAATATCCGCCCCCCCTTAAACTGGGGCACCAGTTTGGTGTCTGGATTCCCTACAAAACTGGTGTCTCAGGGCCCTGCCCCCGTTTCCCCCCAGCACGCCCCCTTGGCTTGCCGCTCCTGCAACTCCAACCCGTGCTTCCGCTGTTCTGCATGGTCCACCAGCCTCTGCTCCTCCAGCTCCAGCTCCTTCGCTTTCAGCTCCAGCTCCAGCCTTCACAGCTCCTCCAGGGAGAAACCTGACTAGGGGGTCGGGTCTGATACACTCCCGCCTGCTACACGGACTGTCCCCACGGCTACTCCCCAGCTCTCCGGGCACCCCGGGAGCCCCCCTGGGGTCTGGAGCCTGTTCCTCAGACTGGGTCATTCTCTACAAGCTGAGCAATCAGCCACTCCTTAGTGAGCCCCCAATGCTCAGCCCCCTCTCCCTGCACAGACCTGCCAGGTCGCTCTTACGGAGCCGGTTCTAGGCCATTGCCAGGCTGGTTCCGTTCAATCCCCTCGTTCTATCGCTGGCAGCCACTCACTGCCAAGCGCCCGCGCCCGCAGCCACACGTCTACAGGGGGCATCCGCCAGCCATCCTCTGCGGCCACGTTGTCACGGACTCCCAGTCGTGCCCACTCGTGGCCCTGTGAGGTCCCTGGGGGAGCCCCTTCAGTGCGACAGCCCCTCTCGGGGGGCCGCTCTCCCTCGGGGTCAGGCCCCTCCACCTCCTGCAGCCGCACCTCTCTGAGCCTCAGCACGTCTGTCTGCCGTGGGGCCCTCAGGGAGTCCCCTCGCTCTGGACCCCCCGGGCCTCCTCACCCCCCGAAGGGGACGATGCCCCCCGCCCCCCCGCGCCCTGCTCTCTAGCCCGGAGCGACTCTCCCCCAGCGTAACACAGGAGGTTTATTGAGAGTTGAACCCAGCACAGGAAACTCTCAGGGCCTCAGGCCTGGCCTCCCTCAGCCCGGCACATCCCAGTCCCCCTGCAGCCAGGGGGGCTCTGTCTGCTCCCCCTCTCCAGCCCCGAGCCCCCCTGCTTCCCAGCTGGGCCTCCCATATCCCCGGCCCCAAGCCCCTTCGTCCATTGGCTTCTCTCCAGGGACAAAGGGTCACCTGGGCCCCCTCTCCCCTCTTCTGTCCTGTGGCTGGAACCGGCTGGTCAGGTCGTGGGGTCCTCTCCCCGCAGCCCATTGTCCCCCACTGGGCAGACCCGGCTGTGACTCCTGAGCTGGGTCTCCGGGTCACCAGGTCACCAGTCGCTGGGGTCTCCGTTCTCCAGGCCATTGGCTGGGGTCCCAAGTTCCCTCTCCAGTCCTGTGTCCCAACAAACTCCCTCTCCCCTCCCCTCGTTAAACCAGTAACACCCGGGGACACTGAGTCTCACCCCCTCTGCCTGCAACCCACTGGGAAAACCAAGAAACCCCCCACTTCATCACACCCTGATCTGCCCTGGTTCCTGGGAGCAGGGCTGCCGGCTGGCCAGGTTTTCCTAGGATTGCTCCGATGTGGAGGCAGCTGCCCTGGGACCCTGTTGGGGTGCCCCGTGCACACTGCTAGCTGCCAGGTGGGTGCACTCAATGCTCACCCCAGGTTTTTGTACCTCAGAGGTGGTGACAGGTCCCACATCCAGGGAGTCTCCAGTGGACGGTCCAGGCCACTTCATGCTTTCTGAGCCGCATGGCTAGTGCCTCCCTTGGGGCTAATAACATCGCCAGCGTCCCCTGGATTTTCCTGCACCTCACTTAATGCCAAGGGAAGAGTTTACCCATAACCAGCTGTCCCTGGCCACAGCCTCCTACTCAACTGCTTAACTGTCACCACCCACGTCATTTGGTTTGAAAATTGTCCCTTGCCCTCTCTGGTGTCCCTCAAAAAATACCCCTGGGGTGAGACACCAGCGAGCAATTGGCCAGGGAGAAATGTTGGCAAAATCATGCGGAAAGAGGAGGTTTTATGCACCTCAGGTGAATGTGGCCAGGCCTGAAAGACCCTGGGATGCAGTTCATAGCCGGCTGTCACAAATGAGTGGATCGTTGTGACCCAGCGAATCTTTGGTAATCCTCCCGGGGCTTCCTAGCAGAAATGGAGATGAAGAATTAATCTCTCAGCTGCTTGTAGCTGCAGGGCGACTGCCCGCCCCTCGCTAGGGACCGATAACAAATCCGACTGCAGACGAACGGTTCCCCAAATATGGGAGGGGGCTGTCCTGGAAAAATGAGCGCCCCGGTGACATACCCAGCAAAGCAGACAGGGGACAGATACTTAGAGATTTGGTTACCATTAATTCAGTACCCAAAACACACTCACCTGCAACAAACCCAGCTCCCCTGTAGGTGTCTCGACACACCTGGCTTGTTAAATGGGTGAGCAGCGATTTCACGCAGTCTAATAAAACCAGTAGAAATGCTCAGTCCTGGGGCAGGTAAAGATGCTCACTCTGTGACCTGGCGACAGCCTGCTAAGCAGAGATCCCGCGAGGACACCCCTGCAAAAACGGTCCTGTCACCTGTTCACACCCCCTACAGAAAGACATGGTTTAAAACCTCTCTGTGCATCCTCTGGAGGAGGGGGGAGCCTGGGAAGGGGTTTGAGGCTCCTGCGTCAGCTGCCCTGGTTCTGCTCTTGGGACGAGCCGGAAGACGCGCAGCAGCGTTCACACGAGCTTGGGAAGGGGGCAGGGGATTGCCGGCTTTGAAAGCAGGTTGAAGATAAATGATGAATTTGCGAGCCCTTTGGTGCCAGGCCTGCGTCTGGGCGGCCCCCAGCACAGTGAGGGCCCAGATCCTGGTCAGGGTCTGTGCAGCGCCGGGCACAATGCGGGTCCTGATCTTGGGGGCAGGGGTGTCTGGCAGTCCTACTGGATTCATATGTAAATTAACACAAGGTTTCAGCAAAAATGCTCTGTCCCCATCCCCCGAGTGCAAAAAGCCCATTCGTCAAATGAAGTGTCCAAGTGGCTGAAGGGGACGATGCACCCAAAGCCCATGGACCATCCTCAGCACCTAACTCCCTTTGGCTGCTCGGGAAGCGTTTGTCCAGCACTTTGCAGCCACGCAGCCCGTTATTGACCCATTGTGCAACCCTGGGGCCAGGGCCCGAGCGTCACCAGCCAGGTTTGTGCCGGTGCCCAGCCCCCAGCGGGGTCTCAGCTCCGGCGCTGAGAAGCTGATGGATCCCCCCCCCCCCCCGTTAAAGGGTTGCAGAGGGGAGTCTGTGCTGTTGGTAATCGGCATGAGCCGGTTAATCCGGGTCTGGCTCATCTGGGGCATGCAGCACAGGCCTGAGCAGCGTGGGGTGCCCTGCTCCCGCTCCCCGTGGTGCCGGAGGCCGAGGGGGGGAAGTTGGGGGGGAGTCTGGCTGCTCTGACCCGATCCAGCCTAAGGAGAGATTTTGGTGCTACCCCCCCCCACACACACACACTAACAGAGACAAACAGCTCAGTCCTGCCCGCCCTCCCTTCCCGCTCATGCCTTTACCCGGAGCCTAATCAGTAATTAGACTAAGGAAGGAGCCATCTGGGGGCTGCCCAGCAGTAATCGACCCACTAGAAGAAAAATCCCTAATTTACCCCAAAGTGTGTGGGGGGGAACCCCTGGGAGGCCAAACAGGGTGGCGCAGGACGGCCCCGTGTCCGGCTCTGCTGTCTGATGGCACGCTGCACGAGCGGGCAGGCGTGGCATGGAGCCAGTGCCTGGGGGGGTGACGATGAGGTTCTGGCGGGACCCAGCTGAGAGTGCCAAATCAGGACCAATTGCTCAAACAGGGCAGTCACAGCCCTAGGCTGGGGTTTTTCCACCTCTAAGGCAAACCAAACCAGCCAGACAAAAGTGACTTCGGTTTCACCCCACTGGCTAACCACAAATCACACAAGCAATTTCCTTAGACACTCCAGTTTCCCAGTATCACCACCAGTGCCACCTGTTCTGGGGATGAATGGTTATGAAAACCAACACCCCAATAAAAGAAAACGGTTCTCTCGATCCCAAAGAATCAAGCCCCAGCCCCAGGTCAATATACACATCAGATCTTACCCACAAATCACGCTGTTGCCAATCCTTTAGAATCTAAAATCTAAAGGTTTATTCATAAAGGGAAAAAGATAGAGCTGAGAGCTAGAATTGGTTAAATGGAATCAATTCCATACAGTGATGGCAAAGTTCTTAGTTCAGGCTTGCAGCAGTGATGGAATAAACTGCAGGTTCAAATCAAGTCTCTGGAACATCCCCCTCTGGGATGGGTCATTCAGTCCTTTGTGCAGCGCTTCAGTTTGTAGCAAAGTCCCTCCAGAGGTAAGAAGCAGGACTGAAGACAAGATGGAGATGAGGCATCAGCCTTATATAGGCTTTTCCAGGTGTAAGAACCTCTTTGTTCTTACTGTGGAAAATTACAGCAAAATGGAGTCTGGAGTCACATGGGCCAGTCCCTGCATACTTTGCTGAGTCACAAGGCGTGTCTGCCTTCTCTCCATGGGTCAATTGTGTAGCTGATGGTCCTTAATGGGCCCTCAAGCAGGCTAGGCAGAGCTGACACCAACTTGTCTGGGGTGTCTCCCAGAAGCACAGCACAAATTTGAAATACAGACAGGACAGAGCCAATACTCATAACTTCAACTACAAAATGACACATGCAGCCAGACAGCATCATCCTAACCAGCCACCCAGAACCTGGTCTTAGACACCTTATATGACCCACTTTACATAAGATTTGGTGCCACTACAGGACCTTGGTTGCAACCATGTTCTATATGGTCCCAGTTTATATCAATAACGTCACAGGGGGGATGCCAGAGCAGCGGGGAGACGAAGGGGGCTCCGGCACCTGACACTGGGTTCATTGCCTCCCTCTGCCTGTCCATGTTCACGCTTCCTTCCCCGCCTGCCCGATGCCCTCAAACCCAACAGCAGCTACTGGAGTGTTCAGGAAATGTCTCTATCCCCCAGCCCCCTCGCTGTTCTAACCACCAGCCCCCACTCCCCGCCCAGAGCTGGGAGAGAACCCAGGAGTCCTGGCTCCCAGCCCCCTCTGCTCTAACCACCAGCCCCCACTCCCCTCCCAGAGCTGGGAGAGAACCCAGGAGTCCTGGCTCCCAGCCCCCTCTGCTCTAACCACCAGCCCCCACTCCCCTCCCAGAGCTGGGAGAGAACCCAGGAGTCCTGGCTCCCAGCCCCCTCTGCTCTAACCACCAGACCCCACTCCCCTCCCAGAGCTGGGATAGAACCCAGGAGTCCTGGCCCCCAGCCCCCCCCTGCTCTAACCACCAGACCCCACTCCCCTCCCAGAGCTGGGATAGAACCCAGGAGTCCTGGCTCCTATCCCCCCTGCTCTAACCACCAGACCCCACTCCCCTCCCAGAGCTGGGATAGAACCCAGGAGTCCTGGCTCCTATCCCCCCTGCTCTAACCACTAGACCCCACTCACCTCTCAGAGCTGGGATAGAACCCAGGAGTCCTGGCCCCCAGCCTGCCCTGCTCTAACCCCCTACACCCCACTCCCCTCCCAGAGCTGGGATAGAACCCAGGAGTCCTGGCCCCCAGCCTGCCCTGCTCTAACCCCCTACACCCCACTCCCCTCTCAGAGCTGGGAGAGAACCCAGGAGTCCTGGCTCCCAGCCCCCCCTGCTCTAACCACCAGACCCCACTCCCCTCCCAGAGCTGGGATAGAACCCAGGAGTCCTGGCTCCCAGCCCCCACTCCCCTCCCAGAGCCGGGAGAGAGAACCCAGGAGTCCTGGCTCCCAGCCCCCCACCTCCCACAGGTGTAAATCATGGCTGTGTAAACTGTGACAGTGCAAATCACCGTGCCCTGGTGCAAACTGTGCCTATACTAGGGTTTGGCACCACTGCCAGTGCAAACCCCAGGGGAGGTAGGTCCTGGATTCCTGCCCCTGCAGCTACCCCAGGGGCCTGGCTGTGGGTGTGGAGGGGTGCAGTGCCCCCTGCTGTTAATCTGCCTTATCACAGGGTGGCTGAGCAGCCAGCGGTACCCACAGTGTGGCCAGGGAGATGCCCGGACAGGAGATGCCTGAGTGGTCAGCAAGCAGAGCTGTCTGGGAAGCAGAGGAGCGGGGTGGGGCAGGGCCTGAGACTTGCTGGGGGGGGGCCAGAGATGGGACGGGATTGGGAATTCGGGGCAAGAGCGAGATGTCAGCATCTGAACCCCCATCGATCCATCAGGCCAGGTATCCTGGGGGCGAGGGGCCAGCTACAGGACACGACCCCCGGTGCAGGGGGCAGCCCCAGGTCTAACAGAGGGGTGTGTGCAGGGCCAGGCTGGGCAGAGCATCACTGCCCGGTTCTCTGCTGCCCTGTCCCATGCAGGGCCATTTCCATCACCTCAGAGCGAGGTGGGAGAGCCCCAAGTGCCAGGAAATGAACCGGAGTCTCCGTCCTGGTGCTGGCAGGAACAGGGAGCTGCGGGGGTGGGGGGGGTGGGGGGTGGATAAACTATTGTACTTACACATAACTACAGTCATGATTAATAATTATTAATGGGTGTAGTATCTTGGTGCCTAGGAATCCCAGGCTCCCCACTGCGCCAGGCGCTGTACATTCCTGTTGCTATTAGGTGTATTACGGTAACACCACCTCAGCCCGGGGCCAGCCCCCCCGCACTGCCCAGGCCCTGGACAGACACACACCAGGAACCTGACAGTCTCCCCGTTGCCCAGTTAAGTGCTAATTAGCACCGGGTGATGGCTGCTATTGCATTACCCCACGATGCTGTTCACTGGTGTCTGGTGGGTGGGGGAGGGGAGAGGGACTATTTTCTCCTGTGGATGGACACGGCCACGGGCGCTTTGGCTGGAGCTGGGTGATGTCACAATGCTGCTGCTGGCGCGGGCAGGTAAAGCGGGTGCCCCCCGAACCAGGCTCCCCTCGCGCGGCCGCCCATGGCGCCCCGGGGGCCGCGGGGGTGGGACGAGGCCGCCCGCACAGCCGGGGTGCTGGGCTGCACTTCGGGAGCGAGGCCGGGCCCCCCCCCCCGCAGCAGGCGGGAAAGGGGGGCGCCAGGCAGGCAGCCCCAGGCACGCGGGAACCTGACCCCAAAGGTCACAAGCCGCTGACCCCCCTAGAGTGCGCTGTCCTCTCCTGCTGGGAGGGGCTTTCACCCCCCAAGCCGCACCCACAAAGAGCTCTGTGCGCCTGAGAGACCAGAATAAACGTCCCTCGCTGAGCGCGCCCAGGGACCCGCTGGCTCTGGGGGGCGGGGAATGGGGCATGGGCCTGTCCCCACTCTGGCACCCTGAACATGGAAGCTCTCTGGGCAGCACCTGCTCTCCAGCTAGAGAATCCAGCCCCTGGGACCCTCCCCTTCCCCCAGCAGGGAATTCGCTCCGGCGCCCAGGCTGCTCGGAACTGCTGCTTCTCGCCCGCGTGGGACAAGCCGCCAGACGCCAGCGCTGCGATGCCGGGAGCTGCCAGGATCGTCCCCGAATGGAAGAACTTGAAAGCTCAGATCTGCCAAAAGCTGCAGATGCCAAAGGTAACAGGGTGAGGCTGGGAGGAGCAGGGGCCCATTTACTGCTGCAAACTGCCACTTTCCTGTAGAGATGCACCCATAGAACCAGGCAGACACCCCAGGGGCCGGCCGATGTACAGACACCGACCCCTCCTTCCAGTGAGATTTGGGCCTTGGGTCCAGCGACGCTGCCTGGGTCTGCAGGGAGCCTGAGCCCGTCGCTGGGTGGGGGGAGCTGCCCCGAGTGTGAGTGACGCTGCCTGGGTCTGCAGGGAGCCTGAGCCCGTCGCTGGGTGGGGGGAGCTGCCCCGAGTGTGAGTGACGCTGCCTGGGTCTGCAGGGAGCCTGAGCCCGTCGCTGGGTGGGGGGAGCTGCCCCGAGTGTGAGTGACGCTGCCTGGGTCTGCAGGGAGCCTGAGCCCATCGCTGGGTGGGGGGAGCTGCCCCGAGTGTGAGTGACGCTGCCTGGGTCTGCAGGGAGCCTGAGCCCGTCACTCAGAGAAGGGGGAGCTGCCCTGAGCGTGACAAACGTTGCCGGAGTCTGCAGGAAGCTGGAGGGGGCAGGTGCTGCTCCACCCTCCTCTGGGGCTCCATCGCTGGCAATAACCTGCACCCTCAGCCCCCAAGGTGGCAGCCCCCTCTGGTCAGAGCCGGCAGCACCTGCAGTCACAGGCACCAGGGCAAATCGCCCTCACTGTCCCTCCTTCCTGTGCAGGAGCTGCCCGAGGCAGGGCCAGGGACGCCGGTGCTGCTGAGCGACAGACCCACCCTCGTGTACCGGGCCAGCCGCCACCCTCACCTCATGCCCCGCATTTGCTTCTACCCGACTGCCACCGCCAATGTCTTTGTCTGCTTCTCCTGGGGAGGCCCGGGGGTGAAACAGGACCAGGTGAGACCCCCACTCAGGGGCTTGGTGCCCCTCATGCCTCCACCACGCTCTGCCGCACGGGGGCCGCGTCCTCCACCTCTTCCTCTTGGCCCCGGAAAGCGGCTGGTGGAGCCTGAAATGCTCTGGGAGAGGCCCCCACGACTCCTCTCCCTGCCCCCAGCCAGGAGCAGAACCCAGGAGTCCTGACCCCCCTGCTCGGCCCACACTGGCAGTCAGACAACCTGCACTGACTGTCAGGCAGGCACTTCCCCTGTGCCTCAGTTTCCCCACCGGCCCTGTCCCCAGAGGAGCAGATGCATAGTTTGTCTCTCTCTTTCACTTCCCCGCCTCTGGCTCTGCGTTAGGGGAGCTGCTGGAGAAGCAGGGACAAGGATTTTGAACCAGGCACATTTTCCATCAAACCTTCGGCTGCCCTGCTCACCCCAAATCATTTTAGAACCGTTTCCTTCGCGGAACCCGCCCCCTCCAGCACGAACACGGTGGGGCGCACGACACAGAGACACCTGCGCTACTGACTGCGACAGGGGGAAAAGAAGTGCAGAAAACAGTGCAAAAATGGGAAAACGTCACCAATCCCGATCATTCCCCCCCACTCACCCCCAAGTTTCAGGTTTGGTTAAAAAACCTAAAACTTTGGGTGGAGAATTTCAAGCAGCTCCATCGATTATTGCTACGAAAGCACCAAGTCTTGGCTAGGAACTGGGCCACTCAACGAGCCTCGCGGCGCTCGCCAGCGATGGCGCCCAGCTGCCGTGGGCCAATGGCGCAGCGCTGAGAACTGATCAGCAGCAGCCACCTGCGACTGGCAATGGCTGGGCACCCGTCAGCCAGCACAGACGGCATTTCCGCAGCCCACGGGCCGGCTGGGGGTGCAGAGCCCCTCACTGATGCTGATGGTTGATGATCACGTATCGTGACAGCCGTGCTTGGGCCTCGGGGTGGGGTTGGGGCCCCTCCTCTGCGCACACACATACTCGGCCCCATCGTGCGAGGCCCTGTACACACATGTATACGCGCAGGGCCCCGTTGTGCGAGGCCCTGTACACACATGTACACGTGCAGGGCCCCCTCGTGCGAGGCCCTGTACACACATGTGCACGCGCAGGGCCCCCTCGTGCGAGGCCCTGTACACACATGTGCACGCGCAGGGCCCCGTCGCGCGAGGCGCTGTACACACATGTACACGCGCAGGGCCCTGTCGCGCGAGGCGCTGTAGGCACATGTGCACGTGCAGGGCCCCCTCGTGCGAGGCCCTGTACACACATGTGCACGTGCAGGGCCCCCTCGTGCGAGGCCCTGTACACACATGTATACACGCAGGGCCCCCTCGTGCGAGGCCCTGTACGCACGTGTGCACGTGCAGGGCCCCCTCGTGCAAGGCCCTGTACGCACATGTGCACGCGCAGGGCCCCCTCGTGCAAGGCCCTGTACGCACATGTACACGCGCAGGGCCCCGTCGTGCGAGGCCCTGTACACACATGTACACGCGCAGGGCCCCCTCGTGCGAGGCCCTGTACACACATGTGCACGCGCAGGGCCCCCTCGTGCGAGGCCCTGTACACACATGTGCACGCGCAGGGCCCCGTCGTGCGAGGCCCTGTACACACACACACGTGTGCACGCACACACGCCCTGCCCGCTCTGCTCCCCTGCCCTGACGAAGCATGCCCCTGCAGGCCCGGGTCTGGCTGCAGCACGTGGCGGATGAGAGCGTGGTGGTGGAGCAGGACGTCCCCATGGCCCAGCGGGTGAAGGTGCTGCAGCTGTCCTACGTGCCCAGCCTGCGCCTGCTGGCCACCTACTGCGACGACCTGCACCTGCGGCTCTTCGGCGACCACAGCCAGGGCCTGCGGCTCCTCACGGCCGTCCGCTGCCCGCACTCCGTCACCAGCATGTGCTACAGCCCGGAGACAGGTGAGCTGGTCACGGGGGCCATCGGCGCCATCAGCTTCTGGGCCTTCAGCCCGGGGCCCGCGCCAGGCCTGGGCATCGCGTGGGCAGTGAGCGTGGCCGGCGGAGAGTTCGTGCACTGCCTGAGCGTGGAGCGGGACGTGCGGGCGCTGGTGGCCCTGTGCGAGAACACCATCCGGCTCTACGACTGCCAGCGCCGGGCCGAGACCCAGGCCTTCCAGCTGAGCCCGGGCGTCTCCCTCACCTGCTGCTCCGCCCACGGGGCCCAGGGCCACCTCTACGTGGGCGACCTGGCCGGGCACGTCAAGCTGTGGAGCCTGGAGACGGGCCGCCAGGAGCAGCAGTTCAAGGCCCACCTGAGCGCCGTGACCAGCGTGGTTTGCCGCCCGGCCACGCACACCCTGCTGACGGCCTCGCTGGACGGGCTGCTCAAGGAGTGGGGCCTGGGCTCCGGCGAGCTGCTGCGCCGGCTGGACCTGGGCGAGCCAGTCTTCCAGCTGGGCTTCGTCACCGAGCGGCTGTTCTACTGCCGCTCGCAGCACAGCTTCTCGCTCCGCACCCTGCGCAGCTTCTCCCAGCTCTTCAGCGCCCCCGGCTCCGGCCTGCGCAGGCTGGCCCGGGTGCCCTGCGGCCCCGGCAGAGCCCGCATCCTGGCCACCACCGAGGACGGGGTGACCCGCTTCCTCTCGTCCGTCACCGGGGAGCTGCTCCTCCTGACCTGGCCCTTCCACAGGCTGGAGAAGGCCCTGGACTACGCCTACGACCCAGAGCGGGAGGAGCTGGTGGTGACCGTGGGGACGGCCGACGTCTACGTCCTGGACACCACCATCTGCCCCAGCCCGGCCAAGTACGTCGTGTGCACCACAGAGAACAGAGACGACAAGGTGCTGTGCTTGGCCTTCTGCCGCCTGGGCCTGGGCACCCAGCCTTCCGGCTTCGTGTTCAGCGGGCACCGGAGCGGGCACGTGCGCCTGGTCTCCCAGCACGCCCACAGCCTGGCGGAGCGGCAGATCCACAAAGGGGGGGTGGGCGCCCTGTGCAGCCTGTCGGCCTGCGGGGACCAGTCCTACCACTCCCCGGAGTCCAACTTCCTCTGCTCCTACGGCGCGGACGAGCGGATCGTGCTGTCCGACGTGGGTCTGACGGGCAGCGAACTGGAGCTCCGGCCCCTGGTCGTCATCCCCAGCACCGGCTGCCGGATCCAGAGCCTCCTGCTGGTGCCAGGCTACCTCTGCGCCCTGACCGAGCAGAACCGGCTCCGGCTCTGGAGACAGGCCGCCCTGGTGCCCAGGAAGATCAACCCGTACTGGCTGGAGACCTGCCCCCTGCACTCCTGCTCCGTCACCTCCCTGGACTACTGCCACCCGCTGCAGCTGCTGCTGACGGGGGGCGCGGATGGCTCGGTGAGGGTGTGGTCCCTGACGGGCGTCCTGCTGGTGGACTTCGACACCAGCCTGCAGGTCAGCCGGGTTTGCTTCGCCAGCCTCCGGGGCGACCTGCTGCTGGGCTGCGGCACCAACATCTACTTCATCTCCTGCCTCGAGTACCTGCCCCGCAGGCACCTCAGGGCGCTGGCTGCCTGGCAGGTGGAGGACGACGTGGTCGAGCACCCGCTGCCCTTCCTCCCCAACTTCCTCCTGTCCTTCGACACGGTCTTCGTGCCCAGGTACCTCTGGGCGGGCGAGAAGTCCAACTGCTACCAAGGCATGGAGGCCCTCACCAGCCACCGGGCGGTTATGCTGGTCAAGAGAGTGGCCAGGGTGGTGGCCAGTGCCAAGACAGAGACAGGCCCCTCTCCCGGCCCAGAGGCCCCCGCCGGGGTGCCAGAGCTCGCTGCAGATTTCCGGCCCGCTCGGACACTCACCAAGAGGCCCCTGAGCTCTCCTGTGGAGCCGCCAGGCGGTGAGGAGCCCCAGGCGCCCGGGGAGCTAGTGCCGCTGCTCCAGAAGCATCTCCTCCCAGGGGAGCCGTGGCTCATCGGGCCGGACGGCTACATTCCCAACTCCATCATCAGGGCCCAGCTCTGGCCGCTGGGCACGCCCCTGCACCTCCAGTGCTCCCTCACGGTGACCCCGCGCCGGCGGCTGCCGCCGCGGAAGCCAGCCCCGGTCCAGGAGCCGGCGGCGTCCCGGTGGTGGGAGGAGCCGGCAGAGAAGGGGAAGGCCAAGCGGAAGCTGCAGGACCAGCCCACGTCCTTCGTGGACCCAGAGCTGCCCCGGGACGTGCTGGCTGAGATCGTGGCCAAGAACTGGCTGAGGCACCGGCCCAGCGAGCTGACGCTGGAGTCCGTCCTGCGGGCCGTGCTGAGCCAGCTAGAAGACGGGCCGCTCTCCGCGTACAGCCTGTGCACCGCCGCCCTGGTGCAGATCTGCCAGGCCTACGTGCTGCCGCCCCAGCTGCAGGCCGAGGCCGCCGCCCGCCTCTACCAGGGCACCGCCAGCGAGAACGGCCGGACCCGGCAGGCGGCCTGGGAGACCCTGGGCGAGATGGCGCTACTGAGCCACAGGGACGTGGTGCCACTGGCCCGGGCCCTGCTGGACCCAGACTGGCAGGTGCGGGACCAGGCCCGCTCGCTCATCGCCTCCGTCGCCGGCATCACCAACAAGTTCGCCCTCCAGAAGGCAATCAGGAGGCAGGTCACGCCCGCCAAGGAGCAGCCGTGAGTGCCCCCCGCACCCAGTCCTCCCTCTCCGCCCCCCCGGTTCTCACTCACACTCAGGCCCCTCTGTGCCAAGCGCTGGCGGGACCGGCCCTGTGGGAATCCCCCTGCAGAGCAGCCTCCCCAGGCAGTGTGGGGCTGGCATGGGGGCCCTGCTCCCAGGGCCCAGCGGAGGGGGTGGGTCAGAGACGCAGCTGGAGCATGTTGCACTGTGGCTATTCCCTGTGTCGTCCCCCCCCCCCAGGCTCATAGGGGGCGGATCAGGGCCATAGGTGGGTCACACTGCACTGGGGCGAGTCTCTGCCCCCCCAAGACTGATGGGGTGAATGTGAGTTAGAGCAGCCCTGAGGCTGCTCTAAATGCCCACGGGGGCAGGACGGGGCCTGGAGGATGGGAAGCAGAAATGGAGCAGAAAGGCACCTTAAGCCCACGCGCAGGGTGAGGGGAGTCAATGGCTGCTGCTAAAGCGGCCAAGCGACTCCAGCGGCTTTCCTAGCCCAGCTCCTGCCGTCAGCGGCTGTGACTCCGCACTGACCCCCCGTCGAGTGACATCAGACGCCAGTGGGCGCTGTCTGCCCCCGCCGCGCCCCTCACCCGCTTTCTCCGCTCTGCCCGCCCTAGGAGTGTCACCATCAGCGGGACGTTTGTGCCGTACGGGCTGGGGCCAGCAGGGCCTGAGGCAGAGAAGCCAGGGTGGGCGCCAGCCCTGCTCGGCGTCACAGAACTGGAGATCCTCCTGGCACAAGTGGAGACCAGGCTGACGGAGAACCTGTACCTGGCGGAGGAGCACCCGGAGCCCAGGGCCAGGTGCTCGGGGACCCGCATCAAATGGCCCAAGGTCTCAGAGGTGCTGAGTGCGGAGGCGGCCGCGGCAGAGCCGACCCAGGGCCAGGCCAAGAGGCAGCAGCTCTTTGGACAGACCCAGCTGCCCAGGAGCTCTGGTACGTCCAGCTGGAGCCAGGGGGGCAATTCCCCTCTCTCCCCCCACTGGAGTCCCAGGGGGGCAAAGGGACACTCCCTCACACTCACCACCAGCCCAAGGGGGCAGGGGGGCACTGTTCCCCAGGGCAGGGCAGGTGTGCGGGCCAGGGCTGGCCCTGGGGGGGACACCCCCTGCCATGGGGGGGCTGAGTGTCAGGGTGCCCCCCCCCACTGCCAGCCTGACCCCATCTCTGCCCCACCCAGGTGCAGCCAAAGACACCCCTGGCACGAAGAAGAAGAGACGCCTGCGGGATAAGCTGCCCCAGATCCAGCCGGGGGCCCAGCACCTCACAGCCCCCATTATGGTGCCGAGCGGCGAGCGGCTGGGCCCCGGTTCCGAGGCGGAGAGACGGCTGGGCCCCGGCTCCGAGGCGGAGAGACGGCTGGGCCCCGGCTCCGAGGCGGAGATATGGCAGGGCCCCGGCTCCAAGGCGGAGATATGGAAGGGCCCCGGCTCTGAGGTGGAGAGACGGCAGGGCCCCGGCTCCAAGGCGGAGATATGGAAGGGCCCCGGCTCTGAGGCGGAGAGACGGCAGGGCCCCGGCTCCAAGGCGGAGATATGGAAGGGCCCCGGCTCTGAGGCGGAGAGACGGCAGGGCCCCGGCTCCAAGGCGGAGATATGGAAGGGCCCCAGCTCCGAGGCGGAGAGACGGCAGGGCCCAGCCGGCGCCCCAGGCAGCCTCTCCTCCGAGGTGCCCAAGGTGACGCTGCCCAAGGTGGGGCAGCCTCCCCTGGGCCCGCGCCAGGACCCACGCACCAAGCGCTACCAGGAGATGCTGAAGAGGCAGATGCTGAAGACAAGGCAGCCGGGCGAGTCCCTGTCCTGGCAGCCCAGCCAGCCCTCGGCCCAGGCCATCCGCCCCGAATCCTCCGACCCCTTCGTCATTGACCCCAGTCACCGGTACGGTGCCGACAGCGCCCGCTGGCGGGACGACCTCTGCAAGCTGCTCAACCTGCGCGTCGCCCCCTCGGCCGACGGCCGCAGCGCCCTGGAGGAGCTGGTGGCGTCCACCAGCCTGGCCCTGGGCCAGCGCAGCAGCTCCTGGAGCCTTGGCAAGTCCAGCAGCACCGTCGGCCGGGGCCTGGCCGAGAGAGACGCGGCTGCCGAGGAGCTGGTGCACCTGGCACAGGAGGCCTGGGCCAAAAGGGCAGAAGGGGGCCTGGCCGAGGGGGGCCCGGCTGAAGGGGGCCTGGCCGAGGGGGGCCCGGCCAAGGGGGTCCCGGCTGAAGGGGGCCTGGCCGAGGGGGGCCCGGCCGAGGGGGTCCCGGCTGAAGGGGGCCTGGCCGAGGGGGCAGAGCAGGTGCTGGGTGGCCGGGCGTCCAAGGCCCCTGCGGCACAGCCAGAAAAGCTGGCCCGGGGCAGTCCGGGGGCGGTCGCTGGGGGGGTCGAAGGGCAGGTCTGGCAGAGAATCCAGCCGCTGCTGGAGATCCTGGCCGACCCGGCCCGGCTGGAGAGCACCGACACCGCCGAGCTGCTGGGCCGGCTCCAAGCCCTCGGGCAGTGCCCCTCCGTGGAGCATAGGGTGGCGCTGGAGTCCACGCTGGCCATGGCGGCCCAGGTGCTGGGAGAGGAGGACGCCGGCCTGGGCAGGGCAGTGTCGCTCTGTGCCCTCCTGGCCAGCCCCGGGCAACAGCTGCCTGAGGCCACCGTGTCCACGGAGCTGCTCCAGGGCCAGCCCGGCCCCGAGCCCGGCCTGGCCAAGGAGCTGCTGGCGTCTGCCCAGGCCCGGCTGCAGGCCAGCGCCGAGAGGATGGGGCAGGAGTGGGCGTGGTGGGAGCAGGTGGCCCGGCCGGAGCAGTCCAGCCTGGAGCTGGCTGCGCCCAGGGAGGACGAGGTGGCCCGGCGGAAGACGCAGCCTCTGGCTTTCTGGCTGGGCAGGGCCCGGGCCCAGCCGCGGAGGCTCCAGCAGCGTGAGGCCGGGGCCGGCGGGCGCAGGGAGCAGGCGGGGGCGGTGCCCGTGGACAGCCAGCGGGAGAAGGTCGACTTGTACCTGCCGGACCGGCTGCCGACCGCCGGTGCCGGCTGGGCCGAGGTGGGAGCACGTCGACTGCCGGGCGAGGACACGTTCCTGGCGCTCTACCAGGTGCTGGTCACCCTCCAGCGGCGCCATGGGCCCTTCTCCCCGGCCTGGTGGGAGCAGTTCCACCGGCTCACCAAGCTCTACGGCCTCCGGCGGCCCCTGAGCCGCGCCTTGATCCAGCAGCTGGGGGCGGCCGACCGGCGCAGCAGCAAGTCCCTCCCAGGCCTGGCCCAGGAGCCGAGCGAGGCCAGCCTGGGCCAGCGGATCCTCTACCAGATCCTGCATCGGGCCCCCCAGAAGCCACCCGAGCCGCCCAGCTTCAGCAGCGTCATCCCCCTGAGCTACCAGAACAACGTGCACGTGCTGCAGCCGCGGGGGGAGGCTCGGTACGGGGCCGTGGGCCTGGCCTGGAGGACGGCGCAGCAGGACGGCCGGGGCCAGCAGCCCAAGCTGCACTTGGGGGTGGGATGAGGGGCAGAAGGGCACGGCTCTGCTGAGCTCCCGGCTCTCTCTTCAGCGTCAGCCCCGCGCTGCTCCCCCAGCGCCGCAGGGCCCAGGGGATGGCGCAAGGTGGCCCTGATCCCTGCCCGGAGGGCCAGCTCCAGCCGCCCCTCCCCTGCGTTCGGAGCCCAGGCTGTAATAAAGCTGGCCCAGTCACGGCCCCAGGAGACGCTGCTGCTGTTTGACTCTCCTGTTAGATACCTGCGGTGCCCGGCCCGAGTCCCGCAGCCAGGAACGGGGGCCGCCGGGGCATCACAGCACCCTTCTCTTCTGGGTACGGGTACCCCGGCCGCGAGGCTGGCAGTGCCCAGAGACAGGCAGAGCCCATGGCTGGAGCTGTCCAGGCTCTGGGGATGGACGGACACTGGCGCTGGGTGAGGATGGCTGGACTCTGGGGATGGATGGACACTGGCGCTGGGTGACGGGCTGGACTCTGGGGATGGACGGACACTGGCGCTGGGTGAGGGTGGCTGGACTCTGGGGATGGACGGACACTGGCGCTGGGTGACGGGCTGGACTCTGGGGATGGATGGACACTGGCGCTGGGTGACGGGCTGGACTCTGGGGATGGACGGACACTGGCGCTGGGGGAGGATGGCTGGACTCTGAGGATGGATGGGGACAGACACTGGCGCTGGGGGAGGATGGGGACGGATACTGGTGCTGGGGGAGGATGGGGACAGACACTGGCGCTGGGTGAGGGCGGCTGGACTCTGGGGATGGATGGGGACGGACACTGGCGCTGGGGGAGGATGGGGACGGACACTGGCGCTGGGGGAGGATGGGGATGGACACTGGCGCTGGGTGAGGGCGGCTGGACTCTGGGGATGGATGGGGACGGACACTGGCGCTGGGGGAGGATGGGGACGGATACTGGCACTGGGGGAGGATGGCTGGACTCTGGGGATGGATGGCGATGGACACTGGCGCTGGGGGAGGATGGGGACGGATACTGGCGCTGGGGGAGGATGGGGACGGACACTGACGCTGGGTGCGGATGGGGACGGACACTGGCGCTGGGGGAGGATGGGGACGGACACTGGCGCTGGGGGAGGATGGCTGGACTCTGAGGATGGATGGGGACGGACACTGGCGCTGGGGGAGGATGGGGACGGACACTGACGCTGGGGGAGGATGGCTGGACTCTGAGGATGGATGGGGACGGACACTGGCGCTGGGTGAGGATGGGGACGGACACTGGCGCTGGGGGAGGATGGGGACGGATACTGGCACTGGGGGAGGATGGGGATGGACACTGGCGCTGGGGGAGGATGGGGACGGATACTGGCGCTGGGTGAGGATGGGGACGGACACTGGCGCTGGGGGAGGATGGGGACGGACACTGCCGCTGCGGGAGGATGGGGACGGGCACTGGCGCTGGGTGAGGGCGGCTGGACTCTGAGGATGGATGGGGACGGACACTGGCGCTGGGGGAGGATGGGGACGGACACTGGCGCTGGGGGAGGATGGCTGGACTCTGAGGATGGATGGGGACGGATACTGGCGCTGGGGGAGGATGGGGACGGACACTGGCGCTGGGGGAGGATGGGGACGGACACTGGCGCTGGGGGAGGATGGGGACGGACACTGGCGCTGGGGGAGGATGGGGAGACAGACGAGTTTTCTCCCTGGACCCTTCTTTGACTATTGAGGTTGGATCGCTGGCTCTGGGCTGGTGGGTGCCTGTGGCTGTGACTGGCCCAGGGCCCCAACTCAGCATGGGTTCCCCCCACACACACCCCGCAAGGTGCCCTTGGCTCAGCACGGCCAGACCCCCATTCCCCCCGGGGGCAGCTGGAACCCAGGGGCGGGAAGCTGATTCCTTCCCTAGCCCCCCACATTCTGTGTGTCTGGGCCCCCCTCTGTCTGTCCCTCCAGCCCCGGACACCCCCAGTTGCTTCTGCCCTCACAGTGCCGCCGCTGGGAGCAGCCTCACCCCCACTGCCGGGTGCTGGGACCCAGCAGGCTGGAGCCAGCTGCCGGACCCGTCGGGCTGGTTTGCCATGGGCGGTGGCTGACAGGGAAACTGCGGGTGGGAGTGAGGGACAGCTCCACAGTCACACCTGCCTGCCGTGCACTCAGTGCCCCTGCAGTGACCTGTCTCAGGTGCTGGCGGCCCCAGGGGGCAGCCCTGGCGGAGGGGGCTCCCCCGGGACACCCTGGGTTGTGGTAGCCCCAGCTGGGATGTGCCAGGGGGCCCAGGGCCTGGCCCAAAGACCTGCCAGGTGGAATAAGGTGAGGCCTGGGACTCAGGATGCCTGGGTTCCATCCCTGCTTCTGCTACTGACGCCCCGCTCCAGTCCCCAACCCCCACTCTTTGCTGGGACCAGCCCCCGGATCTCCTGGGTTCCGGCCCAGTGCCCTGCCAGCCTCCCACACCGGCTGGGCTCAGCGAGCTGCCCCTCCCGAAGCCCAGGCCTCTCCCCGCCCCCCAACATCATCATCTGCATCTCTAGGCCGGGCTGGCTCTGGCCCAGGCAGGTTGCTGTGTGCTTCTCCCTGGGACTACGTTTCCCAGAGTGCCACGGGAGAGCCGGGGGTACCACTGGGGGGCTAGGGAGCCGGGACCAGAAGGCACTCTCCTCGGCTCTGTCGCATGTGGGTTGGGAACAGATTGGGGGTCAGGACGGCAGGACACGGGATGCCTGTCTGGTCTGTGCGCTTGTGGCTGCGGTAACCTCCGCCTGCTGAGAACACTAATCCTGTAATCAGCACGTTGCTCTGCCTCGTTGTTGCTAAGATGCCAGAAAATCTGCCGTGGACTCATGTTTCTCTAGTGCACGGGATACCGACACGCTGAGCTGTTCAGGGCAGGGACCATCTCTCACCCTGTGCACCAACCAGCCCTACGGGGGCGCCCCCCGCTCAGTCGGGACCTCTGGGTGCTACTGTCATGCCCATAAGTAGTAACAACTTTCAAGATTAAACAATACAGCACTTTTCTCAGCCACTGCAATGCAGCCACCTCTGGGGTGGAACGTGGCAGCTGCTCAGCGACAGGGCACAGGCAGCACTTACCTAGGGCTGAACTGCAGCTGCCTCTGAGTTGGCGTGTAGCAGCTGTTTAAACAGGGCTCACTTGCCCAGCATCAAGATGCAGCCACCTCTGGGGTGGGCCGGGACTGCTGTTTACTGGTGGTTTATTTGCAGCGCCGGTGCTGAGCCGAGCGAACCTCCACACCCAGATACACGCATGACGTAGCTTAGCGGCCGACGTCTGAGGAACCCGGCTGGGGCCGGGGGAGGCCAGCTGGGCGCAGCCCGGGCTGGGGGATTGCTCTCCAGTCACACCCTTGCCAGCTCACTCGCTCGCTCGCTTTTATCCCGACTCTCGTGACCTCGGCCCGTGGCAGGGGCCTTGCTGCCACCCTGCTGACCGGCACGAGGCGCCGGGGAAAAGGCTTCGACGCTGCGGGGAAGGCCCTGGCCTCAGCTGCGCCGCTGTGGCGTGGGGGCCGCTCCGCCGGCTGGGCGCTTGGCCGTCCCACCCCAGAGCAGGGCACGTTGCCCCACCTGGCCCAGCTTCTCCGCCCGCCGGCTGGGCCAGGAGGCGGCAGCGGGCACCGCCGGGCCTGGGCTCCCCCCACATCACCCCCCTGCCAGAGAACTACAAGTCCCAGCCTGCACCGGGGCGGCTCGCCGGGTCCCTGGACACCCCGAGACCAGCTGACAGCCCCGGCGGAGCCCGGGCACCATTAGAGGAGTCGGGGAGGGGCGCGGGGGGAGGCGCGGGAGATGCACTGAGGGGGGGCTGCGCCCCGCGGCCAGGACCCCCCCGCACCCCATCTCCAGCGGGGCGAGCGGCTGCTGCAAGCCCGGGGGGGAGGAGGCGGCGGCCGCTGCAGAACCAGCTGGGGGGGGGTGACCCCCGCCGCCCCCCGCCCCCGGTGCGGCAGAGGAAGGTGCCCGGGGCGGGCCCGGAGGTGGCAGCTCCCGGCGGCGGTGAGGCTGCGGGCACGACCGAGGCGAGCTGAGCTCTCCGTGGGGTGCCCCCTCCGCCTGCCAGCCGTGGGGTGCCGCGGGGCTGGATTCCCTTCAGAGACGCCGGGGCCGGGCGCAGAGACCCCCACGGGCCGGGGCCGGGCGCAGAGACCCCCACGGGCCGGGGCCGGGGCCGGGCGCAGAGGCCCCCACGGGCCGGGGCCGGGGGCGGGCGGAGAGACCCCCACGGGCCGGGGCCGGGCGCAGAGACCCCCTCGGGCCGGGGCCGGGGCAGGGCGCGGGCGCACCGGGCAGCGGTGCCAGCCGGGAACAGGTGAGGCGAACGCTCTGCCAGCTGCTGGGTGGCAGGAAGTGGATGTGTCCCAGCTGGCGCCGGGTCCCGCCCTGCCACCTCGCCGGCTGGAGCCCTCGTGCCCTGCACCCCGGGGCACCCATCGCAAGCGCCCGCGGGCTGGTGGGCACCTCTAGCCTCACAGAGCCAGACCCAAGCCTGGGAGAGACGAGGCTCCGATCTGGTCCCTGGTGCAGCCAGGGCAGCTGCGGTGGAGCCGCGGCTCCGGGCCCCGGGCCCTCGCTCCCCGTCCACGCGGGGCAGCTCCTCAGCTATTTACCTGTCCTCAAAGAAAGCATAAGGCCTCCTTTCTTCTGAGCGAATCAGCGCCACGGCCGGGCAGAGCCGGCACCCGGAGATGCAAAGGCTGGACGCGCCGGTCCCTCGCTTCAAAGGGAAGCAACGCAATTGAGAGGTGCAGGGGGGACCCAGCCAGGCTCCAGGGAAGGCCCCTGCTCTGACTGTGCCTTGTGCTGCAGGGGTTAGTCCACAGCGCCAGCCACCCACCTGCGGCCCACGCCTGCCGGGCTGCAGCCGAAGGCGACGCGCCGGGAGCTCTGGATGTTGCTGCCGTGGTGGGAGCGGGCACCGGGGGCCAATCCCTGGGGCAGCGAAGGCGGGCGGCTGTCCCCGCTCAGAGCACGGAAGCATGTCCCAGCAGCACGCAGCCACCTAGGCCGGCCGGCACGGCGGAGGGCCCAGGATGGAGGCTGGGCACAAGGCGCTGCCTGGCGAGGAGGCCGGGGATGGGCCGGAGGACGGCGACGGGGGGTGGAACCACAAAGCCAACCCCTTCTGGACGGCTGTCTTCGACTACGAGGCGGCGGCGGAAGAGGAGCTGACGCTGCGGCGCGGCGACCTGGTGGAGGTTCTCTCCCAGGACTCCACCGTGTCGGGAGACGAGGGCTGGTGGACGGGGAAAATCGAGGACAGGGTGGGTGTCTTCCCCTGTGACTACGTGGCCAGCAGCCCCCCGGGTGGTCCCTACCCTCTGCCGCTGGAGATCTCCTTCCAGGAGCTGCTGCTGGACGAGATCATCGGGGTGGGGGGCTTCGGGAAGGTCTACAAGGGCGTGTGGCGGGGGGAGGAGGTGGCGGTGAAGGCGGCGCGCCAGGACCCCGACGAGGACATCAGCACCACAGCCGAGAGCGTCCGGCAGGAGGCCCGGCTGTTCTGCATGCTGCACCATCCCAACATCATCGCCCTGAAGGCCGTGTGCCTCCAGCCCCCCAACCTGTGCCTGGTGATGGAGTACGCCCGGGGCGGCGCCCTCAACCGAGCACTGGCCGGCAGGAAGGTGCCACCCCACGTGCTGGTGAACTGGGCCGTGCAGATCGCCCGCGGCATGAACTACCTGCACAACGAGGCCGTGGTGCCCATCATCCACCGCGACCTGAAATCCATCAACGGTGAGTGCCGGGGCCAGGGGGGAGCAGGGGGGCAGCGCCGGGACAAAGGGCCAGACTGGTGGCCCCCCCACCCGAGGATTGACTCCCCCAGGCATGTGGGTGCCCCTGGGGTGCGAGTGGGGGCCACACCACGGGGAGGCACTGAGACCTGCCAAGCTCACTTCACACGTTGAACAGCTGCTGGCAGGAAAGCAGGTGTTCCAGGATGGGACTGGCATCCTAGAGGGCACAGGCCCCTACCCCATTCCCTGCCACACACCCCGAGCCAGCCAGGCCCTGCCCTGGGGTGGGATCGGAACCTGTGTCCCCTGAGGGGCCAGGCCCCCGCCCCATTCCCTGCAGCCAGCCAGGCCCTGCCCTGGGGCCGGATGGGAGCCGGCGCCTGCTAGAGGGGACAGGCCCCGTGCCCCATTACCTGCCACCCGCCCCCCCAAGCCAGCCAGTCCCTGCCCTGGGGCCGGATGGGAGCCAGCGCCCCCTAGCGGGGACAGGCCCCTGCCCCATAGCAGTCAGTCCCTCCCTGTAGCTCAGGTTCATGGGGCAGAGGAGGTGGCTGCGCCCCAGCACTGAGCCCCAGTTCTCTGCCCCCCACAGCCCATGGACACTGACTCCCCACTTCAGCCCCAGGCCTGAGCAGGGGCTGCATGGTCGCTATGGAGACGCATGAGCCCTGGTGCACCCCCGGCATCCTGTGGCCTGGGTCCCAGGAGGGGTGCTGCTGGGGGAAGGGGGGGCTGAGACCCCCTCCAGCCCCTGACCGGGCAAAGGGGGGGGCAGTCAAGGGACAGGGCAGCTTGGGGGGTACCCTGGGCCCCTCCCCTTGGGTGCCCCCTCACACCCCCTCACTCTCCTGCCCCCCAGTCCTGATCCTGGAGAAGATGGAGGCCGGGGAGCTGGGCGGCCGCACGCTGAAGATCACGGACTTCGGGCTGGCGCGCGAGTGGCACAAGACGACCAAGATGAGCGCGGCCGGCACCTACGCCTGGATGGCGCCCGAAGTCATCCGGCTCTCGCGCTTCTCCAAGAGCAGCGACGTCTGGAGGTGCCGGGGCCGGGCAGAGCGGGGGGCCCCCAGGGGAGGGGGCTGGATCCCAAGGGGCTGGGTAACCTTGGTGGGGGGGGTCACAGCATGGCGGGATGGGGGGGTCACCCTGACCCCCGGCTCCATGCTCAGCCCTCCCCCGCCAGCCCAGCCTGTCCCTGTGCTGCAGTTTCGGGGTGCTGCTGTGGGAGCTGCTGACCGGGGAGGTGCCGTACCGGGAGATCGACGCGCTGGCCGTGGCCTATGGCGTGGCCATGAACAAGCTGACGCTGCCCATTCCCTCCACCTGCCCCGAGCCCTTCGCCCGCCTGCTGGCAGGTGAGTGCCCGGGGGGGACGGGGTGTGGCTGGGGGGGCTCGCACCAGGAGGGGGGGCTCCAGGGGTGCCCCGGGGCCCGGCTGACTCTCTCTCCCGCCGCAGAGTGCTGGGACCCCGACCCCCACGCCCGGCCGCCCTTCGGGAGCATCCTGGGGCGGCTGGTGGCCATCGAGCACTCGGCCATGTTCTCCATGGCCCTGGACGCCTTCCACTCACTGCAGGACGACTGGAAGCTGGAGATCCAGCAGATGTTCTGTGAGCTGCGCGCGAAGGAAAAGGTGAGTGAGACACCCCCCCCCATTGCAGCCCCCCCTTGGGGGCCCCCCCAAGCCTCCCACAGGTCCCCCGGCCCCTGATCCCTCCTGGGACCCTCCATAGCATCCATGCATGGCACAGACCCCCCCCCTTGGCCTCCCACAGCCCCCGATCCCTCCTGGGACCCTCTGTACTGCCCATGCATAGCACAGCCCCCTGCCCGGGTGCAGGCCCGCGCCCCACGCTGTGCCCCTGTGCCCCAGGAGCTGCGGAGCCGGGAGGAGGAGCTGCTGCGGGCGGCGCAGGAGCAGAAGACACAGGAGGAGGAGCTGCGGCGGCGCGAGCAGGAGCTGGCCGCCCGCGAGATCGACATCGTCCAGCGCGAGCTGCACCTGCTCATGGACCAGCTGGGCCAGGAGCGGCCCCGGGTCAAGGGGCGCAAGGGCCACTTCAAACGCAGCCGCCTCAAGCTGCGCGACGGGAACCGCATCAGCCTGCCCTCAGGTACCCCCCTGCAGGCCCCCGCCGCCCCACAACTGCATCAACCTGCCCTCAGGTACCCCCTGCAGCCCCCGCCGGCCCCTGCGCCCCACAACTGCATCAACCTGCCCTCAGGTACCCCCCTGCAGGCCCCCCGCCGGCCCCCCTGCGTCCCACAACTGCATCAACCTGCCCTCAGGTACCCCCCTGCAGGCCCCCCGCCGGCCCCCCCCACCCACATCACCTGCCCTCAGGTACCCCCTGCAGGCCCCGCCGGCCTCCCTGCGCCCCACACCCACATCACCTACCCTCAGGTACCCCCCTGCAGGCCCCCTGCCCCCCACCCACATCAACCTGCCCTCAGGTACCCCTGCAGGCCCCGCCGCCCCCTGCGCCCCACCCACATCACCTGCCCTCAGGTACCCCTGCAGGCCCCGCCGGCCCCCTGCGCCCCACCCACATCACCTGCCCTCAGGTACCCCTGCAGGCCCCGCCGCCCCTGCGCCCCACCCACATCACCTGCCCTCAGGTACCCCTGCAGGCCCCCGCCGGCCCCCTGCACCCCACCCACATCACCTGCCCTCAGGTACCCCTGCAGGCCCCGCCGGCCCCTGCGCCCCACCCACATCACCTGCCCTCAGGTACCCCCTGCAGGCCCCCGCCGGCCCCCTGCTCCCCACCCACATCACCTGCCCTCAGGTACCCCTGCAGGCCCCCGCCGCCCCTGCGCCCCACAACTGCATCAACCTGCCCTCAGGTACCCCCTGCAGGCCCCGCCGCCCCCTGCGCCCCACAACTGCATCAACCTGCCTCAGGTACCCCTGCAGGCCCCCGCCGGCCCCCTGCGCCCCACAACCGCATCAACCTGCCCTCAGGTACCCCTGCAGGCCCCCGCCGGCCCCTGCGCCCCACCCACATCACCTGCCCTCAGGTACCCCTGCAGGCCCCGCCGCCTGTGCCCCACAACTGCATCAACCTGCCCTCAGGTATCCCCCTGCAGGCCCCCCGCCGGCCCCCCCCACCCACATCACCTGCCTTCAGGTACCCCCCTGCAGGCCCCCCGCCGGCCCCTGTGTCCCCACCCACATCAGCCTGACCTCAGGTACCCCTGCAGGCCCCCGCTGGCCCCTGCGCCCCACAACTGCATCAACCTGCCATCAGGTACCCCCTGCAGGCCCCCGCCAGCCCCTGCGCCCACACCCACGTCACCTGACCTCAGCTATCCCCTGCAGGCCCCGCCGGCCCCTGCGCCCCACAACCACATCAACCTGCCTCAGGTACCCCTGCAGGCCCCCGCCGCCCCCTGCGCCCCACAACTGCATCAACCTGCCCTCATGTACCCCTGCAGGCCCCGCCGCCCCTGCGCCCACAACCACATCAACCTGCCCTCAGGTATCCCCTGCAGGCCCCGCCGGCCCCCACCCACATCACCTGCCCTCAGGTACCCCTGCAGGCCCCTGCCGCCCCCTGTGTCCCCACCCACATCAGCCTGACCTCAGGTAGCCCCTGCAGGCCCCTGCCAGCCCCTGCGCCCACCCACATCACCTGCCCTCAGGTACCCCCTGCACCCCCCAGCCCGCAACACTTCCTGCCACCCCCCTGTGCCCCACATCCTCCCGCACCGCATAACCGCATCAGCCTGCCCTCAGGTACCCCGCACTGCCATGGGTTCAGGTCTGCAGGTTGGCACACTGTCACCCAATGGTGCTCCGCCCACTGTCACATCTGCTCCTGGACCCACATCACCCCAAGGACCTCGGCCTCCTCTGTCACAGCCCCCCAGCCCTGCCGTGAGCCACACTCCCCTTTCCCGGGGGCACGTGCTGCACCCCAGCTGTCCCGCCCCCTCCCCAGCTGTCCCGGATTGACCGGCTGTGCCGAGGGGGGGTGGGGAGAAGTGACACCTTCTGCCCCGGAGACTGGACAAAGACAGGAGGAGCTGGGGGGAGGGGGGAGAGAGCAGCTAGAGGAACTTTTTAGTTTCAGTTTGGCCTGGGGGGTGCAGTGCAGGGAACCCCAGGCTGGGGTCTAAGCTCCCTGAACCCCCAGAAGGACTCGATTGAGGGGTCCTGGTTGTAGCTACTTGCTCTGCTTGACTGGCCGGCTGAGAGTCACCGTGAATCCCAGGAAGAGGGGGGCGCGGGGCCCGGACTCCCTGACCCTCTGTGACACCGGCCACTTCCCCATGGCCCCAGCAGCCTCCTCGCCCTTCCTCAGCCTGCAAATCCCAGCAGCCAGGCAGGAGCTCGCCCAGCTCCCCCGGTCCCTGCTAGCAGCTCTGCTCCAGCCAGGATGCCACTGCCACTGCCACTGCCACTGCCACTGCCACTGCCACTGCCACTGCCACTGCCACTGCCACTGCCACTGCCACTGCCAGGCCTCCCTCCTACAGCACCAAAGAGTAACTGACCCTGCTCAGCCCTGCAGCTCTTTTTATATGGGCCTGCCGGGCCCTGATTGGCTGTTTCTCTCAGCCCCTCTCTAATTGGCTACCTCCTGCACCACCTCCCTAGGGCGCTATTAACCCCTTAGAGGCCAGGGTAGGGCCAGCGCCCCATCACAGTGCATGTCTCTTGCTGGGGGGTTAGTTCTCTCGTTCGGTTCCGAATCAGGGGCAAGAGAGATTGGAGCGGGGGTGGGGGACCAGCTCCTGTTGGTGAGAGACACAAGCTGGCGAGCTTGGCAGAGCTCTGCTCCTGACGTCTCCTCCCGCCTCGTCTCTCACATCCGGGGACCAGCCCAGCTACGCCCCTGGCACTGACGGCACCATCCTGACGCGGGGCGGGAGGAAGATGGGGCTCAGGATCCGGGGCAGCTCAGCCACTGGGGATGCTCTGGGCGGGCGGGTTGGCCATGCCAGTGTTGCTCTGGACCCATGTCACAGAGTCCCCGGGCGATGCTCTGGAGCTGCTCCCCACCAAGCCAGGCAGGACTCTGGGGAGCCTCCTCTCCCTCGGAGCAGCCTGTCTGCAGGGCAAGAAGCTCCCACGGCTTCACCTCCTGGGTCTCTCCTGGGAGCATTCAGCCTCCTCTGCCCCTCCGTGCGCTTCCCCCAGCGAGTCCGCCCAGGCGGGGTCCTGGGGGGCCACAGGGTCCTGCCCCCCCACTGCGCAGTCAGACGTGACTCTCAGCCAGCCAGTGACACAGAGGTTTATTCGATGACAGGAACAGGGTCTAACACAGAGCTTGTAGGTACAGAGAACGGGACCCCTCGGCCGGGTCCATTCTGGGGGGCAGTGAGCCAGACCCCCACGTCTGCACTTCACTCCTCGTCCCCAGCCAGCTCCAGACTGACACCCGCCCCAGCCCCTCCTCTCTGGGCTGTGTCTCTTTCCCGGGCCAGGAGCTCACCTGCTCTCTCTGTCTCCAACACCTTTAGCATCCCCTTGCAGGGGGAAGGGCCCGGCCATTAGTTGCCAGGAGACAGAGTGTCGGCCATTTATGCACACTGGAGACTTAAGAAATGCACAGGGGAAACTGAGGCACCCGCACGGTATTCAGAGGAAACATTAAGAACAGTCCCAGGACGCCGCCTGACTGGCATGGTCAGGTCCCCTCCTGCACAGGTCCTGCTCGGGCCAGGCCCTCGTCTCCCCACTCTCTTTGGGATCTCCCCTGAATCCCAGTGGGGCTCGGTGGGAGGACTGGGGGGCTGGTGTCGCAGCCACAACGCTCCCACCACAGCCGCCCCGAGAGCAGACGCTCTCGTGTTCTGCCCCAGCCCTCTGTCCTGGGCCCCAAACCAGCGACGGGTGGAACAATCCAGCCTCCTCCGTTTGTCCACCGGTTAGACCCAATTCCTGACCCACCCGTTTGGTCCCTTGTTTTCTGCGCCGCGGGTGCCCGGCACAAGCTTCGCCCGGCCTCGGGCGGAATCCGTCGCTCCCGGGCCGGCGCCTCCTCACCGCTTCGTTCGACCGTTTCACAGAACGGAGCAGCGGGAGCCTTCGCCAACCTTTGCCGGCTCTCCTCCAGCGGCGCTTCGGTTGGGTACATTCGTAGGCCTGGTTATCTCAGCAACTGACCCCCCGTACGCCCCATATCCCCCCGTATGCCTCATAACTCCCCCATACACCCCATATCCCCCCGTACGCCCCATCTCCCCCGTACACCCCATAACTCCCCTGTACGCCCCATATCTCCCCCTTATGCCCCATATCCCCCATACGCCCCGTAACGCCCACCCTGCCCCCACTGCATCATAGCAGCTGTGTCAGGCTGCCAGGCCGGGGAGATCTGCGGCAGTGCAGGGTGCCCGCGGCTGCCTTGAGGGGGTTCCGGGGGGCTGAGCTCCGGGGGGGGGCTGGGCTCGGGGGCTGATCCGGCCTCTCTCCCCCCAGGCTTCCAACACAAGATCACGGTGCAGGCGTCTCCCACCCTGGACAAGCGGAAAGGCCCAGGAGCCAACGGCACCAGCCCCCCCGTGAGCCCCATCATCATTCCCCGTCTGCGGGCCATCCGCTGTGAGTACCCTATAGCCCCCCACGGCCCTCGGAGCCCCCCAGAGCCCCCCTCACCCCCATCGCCCCCCAGCTCCGGCCTGCGGGGCATCCGCCGTGAGTACCCTATAGCCCCCCCAGGCCCTCGGAGCCCCCAGAGCCCCCTCACCCCCATAGCCCCCAGCTCCGGCCTGCGGGGCATCCGCCGTGAGTACCCTATAGCCCCCATGGCCTCGGAGCCCCCTCACCCCATAGCCCCCATAGCCCCCCAGCTCCGGCCTGCGGGCCATCTGCCGTGAGTACCCTATAGCCCCCATGGCCTCGGAGCCCCCTCACCCCCATAGCCCCATAGCCCCCAGCTCTGGCCTGCGGGCCATCCGCTGTGAGTACCCTATAGCCCCCATGGCCTCGGAGCCCCCTCACCCCCATAGCCCCCCAGCTCCTGCCTGCGGGCCATTCGCCGTGAGTACCCTATAGCCCCCCATGGCCCTCGGAGCCCCCCCGGGAGTACCCGAAAGCCCCCCAGCCCCCATCGCCCTCCCTCACCCCCATCGCCCCCCTCACCCCTCTAGGCCGCCTGTGTGAATTTGCCCCCCAGCTCTGCCATGATTCCTCCTTCCCTTGCTGGGTCTCTGCTGCCCAGTCTCAGGCCAGGCCAGGCCTCCTGTGGGGCTGCCCAGAGGCAGGCTCGGGGGGGCTGGGCCCTGCTGGGCCGGGGAATGGTTGTGGCTCCTGTCCCGGATCCAGGACCAGAACTGGCACATTATGAGCCAGTGTCCCCCGGCTGGGGAAATGCCCCCCCCCGTCCATCTCTCCCCCCCATCTGAGCCCAGAATTGTCCCGCCCCCCTGGCCTGCAATGTGGGCAGCTGGGCCAGGACGCAGGGGGTCCCGCTGACCCCCCTCCTTGCAGTGACGCCTGTGGCCGGCAGCCAGACGTGGGGCCGCAGCGCGGGGCTGAAGAAGGAGGAGCTGGCGGGGAACAAGAAGAAGGGGCGCACGTGGGGGCCCAGCTCCACGCTGCAGAAGGAGCGGCTCGGCGGGGAGGAGCGGTACGGGGCCAGGGGCGCCAGGCTGGGGGCCGGGGGGAGGGGTTCTGGGCCCAATTCGGGTAACTGCATGTCCACAGGCACTGGGCTGGGCTAGCAGGGGCTGCGGGTCGGGAGTGAGGGGCACCGGCAGAGCTGGCGGGGGGAGCAGGGGGCTGCGGGTCAGGAGTGAGGGGCACCGGCAGCGCTGGCGGGGGGAGCAGGGGGCTGCGGGTCGGGAGTGAGGGGCACCGGCAGAGCTGGCGGGGGAGCAGGGGGCTGGGGGTCAGGAGTGAGGGGCACCGGCAGAGCTGGCGGGGGGAGCTGGGGGCTGCGGGTCTGGAGTGAGGGGCACCGGCAGAGCTGGCAGGAGGAGCAGGGGCTGTGGGTCGGGAGTGAGGGGCACCGGCAGCGCTGGGGGGGAGCAGGGGCTGCGGGTCGGGAGTGAGGGGCACCAGCAGAGCTGGCAGGGGGGAGGGGGGGCGGGGTCAGGAGTGAGGTGCACGGCAGCGCTGGCGGGGAGCACGGGGCTGCAGGTCGGGAGTGAGGGGCACCGGCAGAGCTGGCAGGGGGAGCACGGGGCTGCAGGTCGGGAGTGAGGGGCACCGGCAGCGCTGGCGGGGAGCAGGGGCTGCAGGTCGGGAGTGAGGGGCAGCGGCCCCGGTGGCTGGGGGGAGCCGGGGTCTGCGGGTCGGGAGTGAGGGGCACCGGCAGCGCTGGCGGGGGGAGCAGGGGGCTGCGGGTCGGGAGTGAGGGGCACCAGCAGAGCTGGCAGGGGGAGCAGGGGGCTGCGGGTCGGGAGTGAGGGGCCCCAGCAGAGCTGGCATGGGGGAGCAGGGGCTGCGGGTCAGGAGTGAGGGGCACCGGCAGAGCTGGCAGGGGGAGCAAGGGGCTGCGGGTCAGGAGTGAGGGGCACCGGCAGAGCTGGCAGGGGGAGCAAGGGGCTGCGGGTCAGGAGTGAGGGGCACCGGCAGCGCTGGCGGGGGGGAGCCGGGGGCTGCGGGTCGGGAGTGAGGGGCACCAGCAGAGCTGGCATGGGGAGGGGCACCAGCAGAGCTGGCATGGGGAGGAGGGGGGTGCGGGTCAGGCGTGAGGTGCACCGGCAGCGCTGGCGGGGGGAGCACGGGGCTGCAGGTCGGGAGTGAGGGGCACCGGCAGCGCTGGCGGGGGGAGCACGGGGCTGCAGGTCGGGAGTGAGGGGCACCGGCAGCGCTGGCGGGGGGAGCAGGGGGCTGCAGGTCGGGAGTGAGGGGCACCGGCGGGGGGGTCTCACCGTCTCCCCCGCGCAGGCTGAAGGCTCTGGGCGAGGGCAGCAAGCAGTGGTCGTCCAGCGCCCCCAACCTCGGCAAGTCCCCGAAACGCGCCCCCATGACGGGGGGTTTCGCCAGCCTGACGGAGATGGGTACGTGCTGCTCCTGCCTGGGGGGGGCCAGGCCCCGGGGGGGGGCGGGGGCCTCGGTGTCTCCGGCAGGGGGGTGAGGGTCCGTGTTAGCCACCCCCAGCCCAGCACCCCGGACGCCGGGAGCTGGGGGGGGCGAGGCCTGGTGGGGGGGGCCTGAAGCAGGGAGCTGGGGCGAGGCCTGGTGGGGGCCCAGCAGGAGCTGGGGGCAGGGCCTGGCAGGGGGCCCAAGCAAGGAGCTGGGGGCAGGACCTGGCAGGAGGGGCCAGCAGGGAGCTGGGGCAGGGCCTGGCGGGGGCCGAAGCAGGGAGCTGGGGGGGGCAGGGCCTGGTGGGGGGGCCCCGAAGCAGGGAGCTGGGGGGCAAGGCCAGGCGGGGGGGCCCTGGGCAAGGGCTGGGGGTCGCTGTGCCCCCACCCTGACCCCGTCCCTCTGTCTCCCCCCAGAGGAGTACGCGGAGGCGGAGGGCAGCGCCCCCCAGTCCCCGGCTGAGCTGCCCCCCAGCACCGAGGGCCCGCGGGGGGCCGGGCCCCACAAGCGCAGCGCCGTGGCTCTCCTGGGCTGCGCCTCCGTCCTGGCTGCGGTGGCGCTGGGCAGCGACCTGCTGGAGCTGGGCCTGGGGCCGGCGGGGGCCGTGCCCGCGGGGGGGCCGCGCCCGGGGGCACCCGGGGCCCCCCAGCTCCGTCACGCTGCTGTCGCTCTCCTCCCTCTCCGACTGCAACTCCACCAAGTCCCTGCTGCCCTCGGACGAGGAGCCGCCCCCCGGACCCCCGGCCCTCGGCGCCCCCCCCGCCCACAACCCCTGCTGGACCTCCGGGCCGAGAGCTTCAAGAGGACCCGCGCCAGTCGCTGACGCCCACCCACGTGCCGGCCGCCCGGGCGCTGACCCGCGGGCACCGCGAACGCCCTCGGACGGGGCCCTGCGCCCGCCCGGCCAGCAGGGGCGCCCGGGCAGGTGAGTGGGGAACCGCACACCCCGCGCAGGATAACACCGGTGTGGTCCTGGCCCCTCCTCACCCCAGCCCCTGCCTGCGCCTCACCCCAGCCCCTGCCTGCGCCCACCCGACCCACCCGCCCCTCCCCACGGCCCCCAGCACCCCTCCTCACCCCTCAGCCCCTCCCTGCCCCCATTCCTGCATCTATCACACTCAATCCCCCAGCACAGCCCACTCACCTCACCAGCCTGTCGGAGACCCCACCTGCTACCTCCCAGGTGCTGGGGCTGTTGGGGGGTCCGTGGGCCCTCGTTTCTCATGCCCCCCCCAACCCCTAGGCCCCACTCCCCCTGCCGGAGCCAGGGCTCGACCCCAGGAGTCGGGGCTCCCCGCTCCCCCTAGAGGGCCTGGGGGGGGTGTCTGGGGAGTGGTGCGGGGGGGGGTGGCAGCTGTGTGAGAAGTTGGGGCTGTGAGGTGGAGGGAGGGGGGGCCCATAGTTCAGGGGAGCTTTGTGGGGGGGGCCTGGGGGGGGTTATGGGCTGCAGTCACCCAGGCCATCTAAGCTGGTTTGCTCCCCCCCTCCCCACAGGCTCCCAGGAGACCCTGGACCCCCCCGCGCTCTTCCCGCCCCCGTCGCGGCGCAGGCCCCCCGAGACGGAACCGGCCGTAGAGCGCCCCAAGACCCTGGAGTTCGCGCCCCGGCCACGCCCCTCGCCCGCCCGCTCCCACATCGACCCCTGGAAACTCGTCTCCTTCGGAAGGACTCACCACTCGTCCCCGGGCAGCGGGTGCGAGACGCAGGGGGAGCTGGACGGAGGCGGGGGGGAGCGGCCGGACCCCCCCAGCGCCCGCCAGACGCTGCTGGACATAGACATGGAGGGGCAGAGCCAGGACAGCACGGTGCCGCTCTGCGGGGGGGCACCGCACTCTGACAGCCTGGATGCCGACATGTCCCATTGACCCCCCAGAGTCCGGGGCACCTCCCATGAATGTACACCCCCCCACAGCCGGCGTGGGGCACCAGACCTACCTGTGGGGAGGCCCTCTTGGATGGACCAACCTCTTTACTGTGCGCCTGTACCACCATCCCCCATCCTGCTGCTGACCCCATTTCCCACCCTCAGCGGGCTGAGATCCCACCGCACCCACCAACGGCTCCAAAGGCTTTGCTGTGGGAGAAGCTGCTGCCTCCGAGGAGCGGGGTTGGGAAGGGAATTGTGGGGGAGGGGAGCATGTGTATTTATTGATGGGGGTTAAGGACCCCCACCCCTATTTAAATTCCATGTGGTGTTTGTTTAAAAAAAAAAAAAGAAAGGTTAAAAAAACCAAAGAACCGTTCTGAGCCAGCAGGGGGTGCTTGTCCCCCATGAACGCAGTTACTAAGGTGGCATTTCCACGCCAGCTGTGCATGCAGCTGAGCCCCCCCCCAACTGCTTACAGGGGCCCCTCCCTCACCGGGCACTGAGCTGCAGCCACCTCTGGGGTGGGACTTGAGTGCTGTTTATCCAGGGACACGCTCCCTCCACCCCTGAGCTGCAGCCACCTCTGGGGTGGGGCATGGGGACTGTTCAGACAGGGACCCAGCTGTCCCATTCTCCCCTTCTGTACCTGCTGGCCCCCAGCTCCTCCCAGCGCTGGGACTGGAACCCAGGAGTCCGGGGACGTTGGGGGGGGGAGGAGGGGTTATGGCCCCCTCAACTTTGCACGGGGTGCTCAGAGGCTGGTTCGCACACAGGTGTCTGCTGCTGCCCAGGGCGAAGCCGGTCCCGCACCCTGGTCCGGGTTTGTCGAGCTTCCCCCACAGGGGTCAGGCTGGGATGCAGGACACCTGGGTTCAGTGCCCAGCGCTGCCCCTGCACATCCTGCGCCAGCCCCCGTGCCACAGCCCTGCTCCTGCACAGCGCGGGGCCTGGCCAAACCCTGACGGCACCGGTGCTGGGCCAGGCCAGCCCAGCCGTGCCACATGGCCCCGTGGGATCGGCCAGGAGAGCAGCCCCCTCCCCGGGCGCTTGCTGCGGTGTCCTGACTCCCAAGGGATCACCCCCAGTCCTGCCCCCCGAGCCCAACAATTGCCAGCCTCTGCGCCTGCTGCAGTACTGCCCAGGGCCTCCAGGGGGCAGGCAGGGCCCTCGCCAGCCCCCCTGCCCGTGAGTCCTGGCTCCTACTCACCTCCCAGAGAACCCTGGTGTCCGGGTTCCCAGCCCCCCCCCCCAGCTCTAACCAATAGACCCCACTCCCCGCCCAGAGCCAGGGAGAGAACCCAGGCGTCCGGGTGCCCAGCCCCCGGCCCCCCCGTGCTTTAACCACTGGTCCCCACCCCTCCCAGCGCCAGGAAGAGAACCCAGGAGTCCTGGCTCCGCCCCCCCCCCCGGTCTAACCACTAGCCCCCACTCCCCACCCTGGGGGGCGCTTTAGATGCCATTGCAGCTGTGGTGCCATGGTTACCATAGATCGCTGCTGATTGGCTGGAGGCAGAACAGCTCCCCTCCCCCCAGGTCTCACCCCAGGCTGGGCCCTGCTGGGAAATGCAGCGTCTCCCCCTCTGCAGCCAGGGCCCGACCCCTCCCTTCTGTGGGGCGGCCGGGGGGCGGGAGGGGCCAGGAGCCAGGACACCTGGGTCCAACGCCCGTCTTGGCCCTGCTGCCCCTGGGCCGGCCTGGCTGGGCAGCGCCCAGCCCCCCAGGGGGCCCTGCGGCGGGTACGACTGGGAGCCGAATCCCCTGGCCCCGGGGTGGGGTCACCCCCCAGCTGGGCTGGAGCACCCCAGGGCTTCCCACCCCACACGCGGGGCTGGGCGAAGGAATCGCAGGCCTGAGATGTGACCCACACGCACCCTGCCCCCCAGGAGCCGCCCCCACCCCAAGCCACGTGGCCTGGCCCGGCCAGCTCAGGCAAACCCCAGCCCGGTTTGCGGCTCCACCTGCCCCCTGGGCGCAGCCGCCCCCCCCGCCCCCCGGCCCAGCAGGCTCTCAGCAGACTCAGGCAAACCCCAGCCCGGTTTGCGGCTCCACCTGCCCCCTGGGCGCAGCCCCCCCCCTCTGGCCCGGCCCAGCAGGCTCTCAGCAGACTCAGGCAAACCCCAGCCCGGTTTCCGGCTCCACCTGCCCCCTGGGGCCAAGGCCCCCGACACTTTAAGGAGAAGCCAAGATGCTGTGGGCCTGGGCAGGGGCATCTTCATCCCCCCCCGCAGCCCCAGCCGGGCAGCCCCCCACCCAGTGGCCCCCCACCCACCCCGTCCGCTGCAGGAGGCTTCCCCCCCACCAGAAATAAATGGACAGGAGAAAATCAACATGGTTTTTATAGCATCTACCTTGGGGGGCGGGGGGCAGGTAAAGAAACCTTCCACAAGAAAGCAGAGCAGCCCCCCTGGTGCCAGAGCCCAGGCTCCCCCCAGCCACAGGCCCCACCTCAGTGCCTCCCACCTGCAGGGCCCAGCTGGGGGTGGGGGTGTAGCCCCCCCCTCGGGCTGGGCCCTGGGATCCCACGCAGCCCGTGTTGGGGGCAGGCTGCAGCCCTGGCATGGAGGGCAGCGAGCCCAGGGCCCCCCCGACATGCTGTGAAATGGGGGGGTGCCCTCAGCCCCATGGAGGGGGGCAGCAGCTGGCCGCTCTGTGGGTTCTGCCCCCTGAATTGGGGGGCATGGGGGGTGACAGGAGGGGCTCCATGCCAGCCCCACCCCCATGGGTGCCTGGAGGTCTGGGGGGATGCTGAGCCCCAGGCCCCTTGGGGTTTACCGGGGCAGGGGGAGTTGGGCCCTGTGGGGGCCCTGGACCTGCAGACGCCCCCCCTCCCCTCACTCCTCCTGATGCCATGGTAACCCTGGGGGAAGGTGGGTCCCACCCCACCGAACTCCACTGTGGGGCTGGGGGCCAGGCAGGCTGCTTGTGTGTTCTGGGGGGCATCCCCCCATCCCACAGACATGCCCCCCCACACCATGGGGGACAGTTTGCCTGATGCTACGGGGTCAATTTATCCCTGCACCAGACTTGAGGGGGGGGTGAGAGAACCTGCCCCCCCTGCCGCTGGCTGGAGCAGCCCGCAGGCTGCTGCCATGGGCCTGGGGGGGTCACTCCAGCAGTGGGGTCAGGAAGCCCCCCCGCCCCCCATTGTGAGGGCTAGAACTGGGCGGGTCCGTGGGGGCCGGGGCGTTGGGCGTGTAGGACTCACCCCCCCCAGCCGCCACCGCCGAGGGGGAAGGAAACGGGCTGAAAGGAGAGAGCAGGGGACAGAGCATCTGCCCCGGGGGCTCGGTCCGGCCGGGGGGGGGGGCTGGGGGCCAGGGCCCCGTGTGGGGGAGCCCCGGCCCTACGCCATCAGCTCCTGGTAGCCGGCCCGCTGGGCCCCCCGCAGCATCTTCAGCTCCGTCAGCTGGATGTAGCGCAGCACGTTGGTGTCTGTGGAGAGAGGAGAGGGTGAAACCGGCCCCAAGCCCCCTGCCCCACAGTGCTCCCTTCTGCCCCGCCCCCTGCCAAGCCCTCGCCCCACAGCACCCCCTGCTGCCCCACCCCCTGACCCACAGCGCCCCTGCCACCCGCCCTGCCCCATGCTGCCCCACAGCGCCCCTGCCGAGCCCCTGCCCCACTCTCTGCCCCACAGCGCCCTGCCGAGCCCTCACCCCCAGTGCCCCCTGCCCCCAGCGCCCCTGCCGAGCCCCTGCCTGCCCCACCCTCTGCCCCCAGCGCCCCTGCTGAGCCCTCACCCCCAGCGCCCCTGCCCCCAGCGCCCCCTGCCAAGCCCCTGCCGCCCCACCCCTGCTGAGTCCCTGCCCCACAGCGCCCCCTGCCACCCCCGCCCTGCCCCACAGCGCCCCCTGCCGAGCCCCCGCCCCACCTGCTGCCCCCCCGCACCCTATGATGCCCCCGCCCCTGCCCCACAGCACCCCCTAGTGCCGAAGCAGGACATAGGCCATGCATGGCCCTTGCTCTGGCCCCTCGCGTGGGGCGAACTCGCGCTCTCACCTGCGGGCTCCCGGCTCTTGGCCTCCTGCAGGTAGAGGAGGGCGCGGGCGTAGTCCCCGAGGTGGTAGCAGGCGATGCCGGCCCGGTACGTGGCTTTGAAGTTGCTGCGCTGTTTCTCCAGCACTTTCAGGCAGTATTCGCGCACCCGCTCGTAATTCACCAGCTCCGACTGCAGCAGGCAGGCTGGGGGCAGAGGCAGTCAGTGGGGCTGGGGCGCGCGGCCCCCCATGTGGGCAGAAAGACGTGCTGCCTTCAGCGTCCATCCCCGCAGCACGGACCAGGCGCTGCCCAGACCTAGGCCAAGACCAGCCCAACCCCCAACCTGCAGCCCCCTTCTTCCCCCGCCCTGGGCTCCCCCCACAGCTCCGCCGGAGCCCCTCACTCCCGACCCGCAGCCCCTGCTAGCCCAGCCCCGCCGGTGCCCCTCCCTCCCGACCCGCAGCCCCTGCCAGCCCAGCCCCGCCGGTGCCCCTCACTCCCGACCCGCAGCCCCTGCTAGCCCAGCCCCGCCGGTGCCCCTCACTCCCGACCCGCAGCCCCTGCTAGCCCAGCCCCGCCGGTGCCCCTCACTCCCGACCCGCAGCCCCTGCTAGCCCAGCCCTGCCGGTGCCCCTCACTCCCGTCCCACAGCCCCTAGTGTCCCAGGTGAGGGGCTGGGCCAGAGAATGTGTCAATTAAAATATAGATATTTAAAGGAGTTGGAAAACAAAATAAAGTTTCCCAGGCAGCTGCCCCCCCCCCCCCGCCCATGGGTCCCAGCAGGGGCACAGGGCCCTGCTCTCTGGAGCTCGCGTCACCTCAGCCCCCTGCGTGGGGGCTGGAGGAGGCAGCTCCCCCAGCCATGGAAGGAGATGGGTCCCTGGGCCGAACCGGGGGCTCCCCCCTGTGGCCCAGCTCCGGGATAGGTGGGTGCACGTGGCCGGGGCCTCAGGAGCTGCAAACTGTGGGACCCCGGGTCTCCCATCCCCCTGGGCTGCCCTTGGCCTGTCTCACGGGGCTGCACACGTTGTGGGGGGCAGCAGAATCTGTGGCCCGGACCCCCCGGCAGCTGGCAGGGCACCGCAGGGGGCGCCCCACACGCCAGTGGAGAGACGCTAGAAGCCTGGAGCCTGGCTGCTCCCACCAGTGTTTTCTGGTGCAAAGCACAAGTGAAACCCTCGTGCGAAGTGCCAGACTGCACAGAGCAACAGTGTAAACAGCTGTGCATGGGGCAAGCCCCTGTGTCACATGGGTCCAATCCTCAACCCGGCTCCAGGGCCACCTCCAGACTGACCCCAGTGGGACAGCAGGCCCCCACCAGCCCCACTGAGCAGCCCCATCACAGGCAGGAGTGACTTCAGCGAGTGCGCGGGAGGGGAGGGAGCAGGATCAGAACCAGCCCTGACCCAGTGGGGAGGGAGGGAGCAGGATCAGAACCAGCCCTGACCCATCGCAGGCAGGAGTGACTCCGGAGTGACCTCAGCGAGTGGGGGGGAGGGAGGGAGCAGGATCAGAACCAGCCCTGACCCATCGCAAGCAGGAGTGACTCCGGATTGACCTCAGAGGGGGGGACAGGGCTGGGATCCGAATCCGGCCCCATGTCTGCCTGGCAGTGGGGGGTGTCCCCCCACCGGATGGCGTCTCCACCAAGTGCCAGGCGAGGAAATGAGGTGCGTCCCCCCCCCAGCCCCTTGGCCGGCACTTACCCGTCAAGCTGTCGTAACACTCCACCTCGGTGCTCTCCACCAGCCGCAGCTGCTCCTCGGTGAGTGGGCAGCGCGGCGGGTCCAGCGGGCTCTGCTCCGGGCTGGCCGCCCCGGCCCGGCCCTGCACCCCCTTGAGCTGCAGCAGGGCCCGGTGGTATTTCCCGATGGCCTCCCGGAACTTCTTCTCCTTGTAGCACCGGTTCCCGTCCACCTTGAACTCCACGGCCTTCTGGATCTCGCTCTCGGTGGCGCCCCCCTGGGCGCGGGCCCGGTGCCCCCCGCCAGCCCCCAGGCAACCCTGGCCCCGCTCCTGCTCTGCCATGGCCCTGCTCAGGGGCAGCGAGCCATGCGGGGCGCTGGGGGGGCCCTGGCCGGCCGCCACTCGGGCAGGGGTGGGGGAGCAGCGAGGATGCGCTGCCTGGCTCTGCAGCAACAGCACCAGGAAAGCTTCCCCCGATGCATTGTGGGAATATCCCGCCGCATCACAGCAGCACTGACCTGAGATGGCTCCGTGTTAAAAAGCCAGGAGTCCCTTTTTTTGGTGGTGGGGGGGAGTGATCAGGGAATTAATCTGGGGACCCCCCCTTTGCAAACCCTCCCCCACCAGGAATTGTTCCCGGGACACCTGAGTCACAGGCTGCAGCCTCTCTGGGCTCCCCCAAAGCACCACCAGGGCTGGGGGGGGGGGGAAGGCAGACAGCAGAGAGAGCATGTGGGGCGGGGGGGAGGACACCTTGCACAATGGGGCCCTGTGTGCATGTGCATCCACCCCCCCACTTCACCACCAGCCCAGCCCTGGGCTCCCCCCAGCTCTGCCAGTGCCTCTCACTCCCGACCCGCAGCCCCTGCTAGTCCTGTCCTGCTCCCCCCAGCTCTGCCGGTGCCCCTCACTCCCGACCCGCAGCCCCTGCTCCCCCCCAGCTCTGCCGGTGCCCCACCCTCCTGACCAGCAGCACGTCCTGCTCCCCCCCAGCTCTGCCGGTGCCCCTCACTCCCGACCCGCAGCCCCTGCTCCCCCCCAGCTCTGCCAGTGCCCCTCACTCCCGACCCGCAGCCCCTGCTAGTCCAGTCCTGCTCCCCCCCAGCTCTGCCGGTGCCCCTCACTCCCGACCCGCAGCCCCTGCTCCCCCCCAGCTCTGCCGGTGCCGCTCCCTCCTGACCTGCAGCACCTGGCACCCCAGGACCTCAGGCCGGACCCCCACCATGGTCTGAGCCCCGCCAGCGATGACCCAACCATTCCCTGGGGGGCAGAGTCCCCCCACCTGGGGAAACCACCAGAAACCTGCCCCCTGCTGGTGGCCTGGGCCAAGGGCTGAGCAGCTAGAGCTGGGGGGGGGCCTCCAGGGCATCCCCCCCCCCAGTCACCCCACGAGCAGCCGGCTCCAGGGTGATTAAAACACTTTATTGGACACACGTGCACGGCCTGGTTCTGATCACACCAGCTTCTTTTTTTTGTTTGTTTGTTTGTTTGTTTTTTTTTAAGGCCTGTGCGGGGGGGCCAGGCGTCCCCCCCCAATCCCAGCCCTTCAGGGCCGCCGCAGGCCCATGGCCCAGGCCTCTGCACCCAGAGCCGAGTGGGGAGCAACAGGCTTAGAGAAAACTGGCATCCCCCTGCGCCCCCCTCTCCCCATCCCTGTCCATCTGCCCCCCAGCTGCCCGACCCCCTTCCCTAGCCGGGGGGGGACACAGCGCCCCCCCGAGCAGGGCTGCCGTGGAGACGCCCAGGCCCGTCCCCGCCGGGCTCAGGGCGCCGGGCTCCGGCAGCGGGCGAGGTAGTCGGAGCCGGCGATGGCCGGACTGGTGCTGGCCCCCAGCTTCTGGGGCCGCGAGTATTTCAGGAAAACAGCCTGGAGGGTGGAGCCGCCGGCCCGGAGCGCGGCCCTGGCCATGGGGCGATGTACAGCACCTAGCGCCTCTTCGCTGCAACGAGAGCGGGGGCAGGGCGTCACCGGCGCGGGGACCCCCCACTACCGGGTGACCCCCGTACTCCCCAATGCCCAGCGTGGGAACCCCCCACTACCGGGTGACCCCCGTACTCCCCAATGCCCAGCGTGGGAACCCCCCAACCACCCAGTGACTCCCCTACTCCCCACTGCCCGGCACGGGGACCCCCCCCACTACCGGGTCACCCCCGTACTCCCCACTGCCCGGCACGGGGACCCCCCCACTACCGGGTGACCCCCATACTCCCCACTGCCTGGCACGGGGACCCCCCCCCACTACCGGGTGACCCCCATACTCCCCACTGCCCGGCACGGGGACCCCCCCCACTACCGGGTGACCCCCCATACTCCCCACTGCCTGGCATGGGGACCCCCACCACCACCCAGTGACCCCCCCCATACTCCCCACTGCCTGGCACGGGGACCCCCTCCCCCACTGCCTGGCACGGGGACCCCCTCCCCCACTACCGGGTGACCCCCATACTCCTCACTGCCTGGCATGGGGACCCCCACCACCACCCAGTGACCCCTGTACTCCCCAATGCCTGGCACGGGGACCCCCCCACCCCACTGCCCGGTGCGGGGGCTGTGGCTCCGTGGCCCACCCGGGCCCCAGCCCGCCAGAGCGAGACCCCTGGACAGCAGTGCCGCCTGCACCCGTCTCACCCACCTGTACAGGCAGAGCTGCGTGGAGCCCTCCGGCCCGGCGCCCGAGCCCCCGGCACCCGCCTCCTGCTGCACCCGCTGCGCCAGGCCCAGGGCAGCCGCGGCCAGCTGGGCCGGCTCGAAGGCCGCACAGTCCGCCTCCATCAGACACAGCTCCAGGAAGTACGTGGCCAGGTGATGGACCTAGGGGGGGACCACGGGTCAGACCGATTCACAGACCCCCCCCGTCCCACTGCCAGGAAACCCAGCACCCCTCGCCCGCCCCTAGACCCCACTCTCCCCCCAGAGCCGGGGAGTGAACCCAGGAGTCCTGGCTCCCAGCCCCCCCTGCTGTAACCACCAGCCCCCCGCCCCCCGAGCCGGGGAGTGAACCCAGGCGTCCTGGCTCCCAGCCCCCCCGCTCTAACCACTAGACCCCCCTCCCCCAGAGCCGGGAGTGAACCCAGGAGTCCTGGCTCCCAGCCCCTGCTCTAACCACCAGCCCCACTCCCCTCCCAGAGCCGGGGAGAGAACCCAGGAGTCCTGGCTCCCAGCCCCCCTGCTCTAACCACCAGCCCCCACTCCCCTCCCGGAGCCGGGGAGAGAACCCAGGAGTCCTGGCTCCCAGCCCCCCGCTCTAACCACCAGCCCCCACTCCCCTCCCAGAGCTGGGGGAGAACCCAGGAGTCCTGGCTCCCAGCCCCCTGCTCTAACCACTAGACCCCACTCTCTCCCCAGAGCTGGGGGAGAACCCAGGAGTCCTGGCTCCCAGCCCCCCGCTCTAACCACCAGCCCCCACTCCCCTCCCAGAGCTGGGGGGGAACCCAGGAGCCTGGGGCTGCGGCAGGGCCCGGCCCCGGCACTCACCTGCGGGGCCCAGCGGCCCAGGGCGCCCAGCAGCCGCAGCAGGTGCAGGGGGTTGGTGTAGCCCAGCTGGAAGTTGAGGCGGGACAGCACCTTGCGCTCCATGCGCAGCAGCTCCCGGGGGCTGAACGAGTCCTCGGCCATGAAACAGAGCTCGGCCGGCTGGGGGGGGGGGGGGTGTCACCCCGACTGTCAGCCCCGGCCCCTCCCCCGACTCTCCCCGCCCGGCCCCCCACACCATCCCCTGACTGTCACCCCGCCCCTGACTCTCCTCCCACCCACCCCGACGCTGTCCCCAACTGTCAGCCCCGGCCCCTGACGCCGCCCCAACTGTCAGCCCCGGCCCCTGACGCCGCCCCGACTCTCCCCGACTCTCCCCTCCCGGTCCCCTGACACCGCCCCCTGACTGGCACCCCCGCCCCCCTGACTCTCCCCTCCCGCCCCGATGCCGCCCCGACTGTCACCTCCCAGCCCCTGACTCTCCTCCTGGCCCCTGACACTGCCCCGACTGTCACCTCCCAGCCCCCGACTCTCCTCCCGGCCCCTGACTGTCACCCCACAGCCCCAACACCACCCACCTGACCCCCGACGCCTACGTCCTGACTGTCACCCCACCCCGACGCCACCCCAACTCTCCCTCCCGGCCCCAGCCCCCGACTCTCCTCCCGGCCCCCGACACCGCCCCCGACTGTCACTCCCCAGCCCCCGACTCTCCCCTCCCGCCCCGCTCTAATCACTAGCCCCCAATCCCCTCGGCAAGCTGGGGAGGAACCCAGGCGTCCGGGCGCCCTGCCTCACCTCGGGGACGGTGCACTCCTCCACTTTGCAGGCCAGGAAGAGGCAGGTGATGCCCAGCAGCTGCAGGGCCGGGACCCGCACTCGCGCCACCTTCATGTAGGCATTCATCAGGTACACAGCCAGGTACAGCGTCTCGTCCGCCAGGCCCAGGTACTCCTGGGGGACCAGGGCACCGGGGCAACCGTCACCAGGGCAACGGGGGGGCACCATTGCCCATTTTATACAGGGGGAAACTGAGGCACCCCACGGTGCCAGGCGCGGGGGAGGGGTCTCACCGATACCTACGTGCACCTGCACGAGCCAGTCGACGATCAGCGCCCGCATCTCGGCCGTCAGGGCGCGCGGCACCTCCCAGCTCCGGAAGACGTAGCTGGATTGTTTCCTCTGGGGACGGGAGCCACACGTGGGGACGGGGCAGCGGCCGAGCCCAGGCCCAGAAGGGACACGCCACGGAGCTGGGCCAGACCGGGGAGAGAACCCAGGCGTCCTGACTCCCGGTCCCCCTCCCCCGCTCTAACCACTAGACCCCACTCCCCTCCCAGAGCCGGGGAGAGAACCCAGGAGTCCTGGCTCCCAGCCCCCCTGCTCTAACCACTAGGCCCCACTCCCCTCCCAGAGCCGGGGAGAGAACCCAGGAGTCCTGGCTCCCAGCCCCCCTGCTCTAACCCCTAGGCCCCACTCCCCTCCCAGAGCCAGGATGGGACCCAGGAGTCAGCTGGAGCCTTGGGGTTGCTCCTGGGGGGATCCCCATTTTTCATCATGGGGGTAGTCGTGGGGGGGGGGCTGGTCCTGACCTGTCCAACCCCCCAGAAAGCTGCTCCCTCCCCCAGGAACATCAGCCATGGGGCAGCTGGGAAGCCACCGTCATGTGACCTTTAACCCCACCCCACTGGCCCCGCTGCCCCGCCAAGCCCCCCCGCACGCACCATCAGGCTGGTGAAGATGTCCCAGGCGTAGTCCTGCTCCAGGGCCATCCCCAGGCCGACCAGCGCCTGCCTCAGCTCCTCGGCCAGCGCCTCGGGCAGGCAGAGCAGCGCCTGGGCCCCCCCGGGCAGCCCCCCTGCGGGGAGAGACGGGTCACCGGCCACGCTCCCAGCGCCCCCACGGGGAGAGACGGGTCACCGGCCACGCTCCCCCCAGCGCCTGCTCCCCCCCCCCCGCGGGGAGAGACGGGTCACCAGCCACGGCCAGAACCAGGCAGGGGACTAACCAACTTTTCACTCATGGCTCCCCAGCCCCTAGGCACCTTCCCTCAGGAGTCCTGGCCCCTTGATCCCAGTGCTGGGGGCTCCCAACAGCCGCCCCACCCCAGAGGCAGGCGCATTGTGGGCTGCCTGGTGTGCAGCTCCTGCGGCTGTGGGGCCCTGGGGGGGAGGGGTGCTGGGATGGTTGCACCTGAGCCCCCAGCCTCCCACCCCACGGCCCAACCCCTCCGGCCAGGCCCCTACCTCTCTGCAGGACGGGGGTCGCCGGGATCCTGGAGCAAACAGCTGCTGCTTTCTCTGGCGCCGCCTCTCGGACCCGGCTGCCCTGCGGCTTCTTCTGCAAGAGAGAGGGGGGTGGGCGGGAGCCGCCACCAGCCCCGCACCCCCAAACAGCCCACCGGGGCAGTGCCGCAGGGGTCCCCCAGGGACCATCAGTGCCCAGCTGCCATGGGGGGGGACCAGCCACCCTAGGATGACGGGTCTGGGACCCCGAGCCCCCCAGAGCCTGGCAGCCCCACACAGAGCCAGGCCCCTCAGCCCCGGGGGCGTTTGGGAGAAGGACCCCGGCGTCCTGGCCGACACCCCGAGACCCTGCCGGGATTCGCCGCCCAAGAGCGGCCCAGGCCCCCCAGGAGCGCAGCAACTGGCCAGAGGCACATGCCCCCAGCCCCTGCTGCCCCTAAGGCTGGGCTGGCCCAACTGGGGGCCTCCTTAGTTACTTCCTCCTGCCCCCCATGGGGGGACCCCTCCAAGCCGCTGTGACCCGTCCCTGCACGGTCCAAGCTTGGAGAATGCCTGTCTATTAGGTGCGTTACGGTAGCACCCACCCCTCCCATCGTGCCAGGTGCGAGATCAGGGCCCTGCCCCACAGAGCTCCCAGGCTGCACAGGCTCCTTCTCCCCATGGACAGGTGGGGAAACCGAGGCACAGATGTGGGGTCCTGGGCAGCAGCAGCAGAGCTGGGAGCCACGCTCGGTCGCCTCAGGGCCCGTCCGGCTGCTCTCGAGGCTGCAGCCCCCGGGACGGGGGGTGGTGGGTGCTGCACAGGCAGCAAATGGGCCCCCCGCCCCTCCGGGCTCCAAACTCACCTTCCTGGCCCCCTTGTCCCCGCCAGGGCCCTTGTTCTTGCTTTTCAGCGGCTCCCGTCTCTCTTCTGCCTGCAGCTGCTGAGAGACCTGGGGGTCAGGGGCGTGACCCCACCGTGGGGGCAGGGGGGATTCCTGGACCCCCCCACACTCCCTAGGGGAGCGAGCGCCATGGGGCCAGGCTGAGCTGCCTCCTGGGGCTGGGGGACCCCAACCTGGGCCCTGTCCCCCAGCAGGGAGCCCCCACAGGGCAGCCCCAGGACTCCTGGGTTCCAGCCCCGGCCTTAGGGGGGAGCTTGTTATGGGCACAGGCTGCCCCCACCCCAGCAAGTGCTCAGGACCCAGAGAACCTGGCCTGGGCAAGGGGGGGGGGCTGGGCCCAGGGCCCAGCCTGGTTCACTGGGGGTGGGGCAGGGAGCCCCCCTCCCCCATAGTCCAGCCCCCACCGGGCCCCACAGGGCTACGGGGGGGAATCTCCCAGGGGCCTTTGGCAGCCCCCAGGCCCAGGCCGGTACCGGTCTCTGCGGGGGGGCCCAGGCTCTCCGCTCATGGTAGTTGGGGGGCGGGCCCAGCGCAGCGCACATCATCCTGCCGGCGAGAGGCCCCGGCCCCGCTAATTAACGCCTCGTTAAGGGCCGGGGGGGCCCGTGCGCTATTGGTGCAGCTCAGCCCAGGTTAGCGCCCGGCCATTGGCTCAGGCGGGGGCGGGAGGGATTGAGCCGGAGCGCAGGCGGATGGGGACGGTCCGTTCCCAGGGGCTGAGTCTGTTCATCGAGCCCCGGGGCGCACGAGGTCCCGGGACGCGGCAGGGTCGGGAAAAGCCCCTGGCCTGGCCCGGCCCAGCACAGCCCAGCGGGGGGAGTGGGGCACGTTTCTCCCCTTTGCGGAGTCATCAAAGCACCTGGCGGTTCCAGCCTGAACAAGGGCAGAGCCATGAATAAAATGAGGGGCTGCGGGTCGGGTGTGCGGGGCACTGGCAGAGCGGGGGGGGAGCAGGGGGGCTGCGGGTCAGGAGTGAGGGGCACTGGCAGAACTGGAGGGCAGGGGGCTGCGGGTCGGGAGTGAGGGGCACTGGCAGAGCAGGGCTGGGCTAGCAGGGGCTGCGGGTCAGGAGTGAGGGGCACCGGCAGGGCTGGTGGGGGAGCAGGGGGGCTGCGGGTCGGGAGTGAGGGGCACTGGCAGAGCAGGGCTGGGCTAGCAGGGGCTGCGGGTCGGGAGTGAGGGGCACCGGCAGGGCTGGGGGAGGGGAGCAGGGGGCTGCGGGTGGGGAGTGAGGGGCACTGGCAGAGCAGGGCTGGGCTAGCAGGGGCTGTGGGTCGGGAGTGAGGGGCACCGGCAGGGCTGGGGAGCAGGGGCTGCGGTCGGGAGTGAGGGGCACCGGCAGAGCTGGGGGGGAGCAGGGGCTGCGGGTCGGGAGTGAGGGGCACTGGCGGAGCTGGGCTGGGCTAGCAGGGGCTGCGGGTCGGGAGTGAGGGGCACTGGCAGAGCAGGGCTGGGCTACCAGGGGCTGTGGGTCGGGAGTGAGGGGCAGAAATTCTTGAGAACAATATTTGTGGGTGAGATGAAGTGGGGGGTTTCCTTGTTTTCCCAGTGGGTTGCAGGCAGCGGGGGTGGGACTAAGTGTCCCCGGGTGTTACTGGTTTAACGAGGGGAGGGGAGAGGGAGTTTGCTGGGACACAGGACTGGGGAGGGACTCGGGACCGGGCCGATGGCCTGGAGGATGGAGACCCCAGCGACTGGTGACCTGGTGACCCGGAGACCCAGCTCAGGAGTCGCAGCCGGGTCTGGCCAGTGGGGGACAATGGGCTGCGGGGAGAGGACCCCGGTGACCTGCCGAGCCAGCTCCAGCCCAAGGGGGGCTGAGAGCAGAGGAGACCCAGGCCACCCTGTTTATGACCCTGTGTCCCTGGAGAGAAGCCAATGGACAGAGGGGGCTTGGGGCCGGGGGTATCGGAGCCCAGCTGGGAAGCAGGGGGGCTCGGGGCTGGAGAGGGGGAGCAGGCAGAGCCCCCCCGGCTGCAGGGGGACTGGGATGTGCTGGGCTGAGGGAGGCCAGGCCTGAGGCCCTGAGAGTTTCCTGTGCTGGGTTCAACCCTCAATAAACCTCCTGTGTTACGCTGGGGGTGTGTCGCTCTGGGCTAGAGATCAGGGTGGGGTGGGGTGGGGCATCGTCCCCTCTGGGGTGAGGAGGCCCGGGGGGCCCAGAGCGAGGGGACTCCCTGAGGGGCCCACGGCAGACAGACGTGCTGAGGCTCAGAGTGGTGCGGCTGCAGGAGGTGGAGGGGCCTGGCCCCGGGAGCGAGTGGCCCCCCAAGAGGGGCTGTCGCACTGAAGGGGGCTCTGTGGCGGAGCAGGCGGATTTGCCCTGGGAATGACGCGGGGTTACACTGGGAGGGGATTTCCCTGGAAGGAACATCCCTGAGCTGTAACCTGAGGGGGGGGGGGGGAAGTGACACCTTCTGCCTGGGACAGGGCCAAAGGCAGGAGGAGCTGGGGGGGGGGGGGGAGAGCTGCTGGGGGAGGGTTTGTTTTCAGTCTTGGCCTGGGGGGTGCAGTGCAGGGAACCCCAGGCTGGGGTCTAAGCTCCCTGAACCCCCAGAAGGACTCGATTGAGGGGTCCTGGTTGTAGCTACTCGCTCCACTTGGGACTGTGTCCTGTCGGCGAATAAACCCTCTGCTTGACGGGCCGGCTGAGAGTCACCGTGAATCCCAGGAAGAGGGGGGCAGGGCCCGGTGACCCCCCCACGCGCCGTCGCACGCAGGAAGAGGGGGGCAGGGCCCGGTGACTCCCCCCCGCGCCGTCACACGCAGGAAGAGGGGGGCAGGGCCCGGTGACCCCCCCACGCGCCATCGCACGCAGGAAGGGGAGGGCCCGTGACTCCCACGCGCCGTCACACGCAGGAAGAGGGGCAGGGCCGGTGACCCCCCCACGCGCCATCGCACGCAGGAAGGGTGACTCCACGCGCCGTCACATGCAGGAAGAGGGGCAGGGCCCGGTGACCCCCCCACGCGCCGTCGTACGCAGGAAGAGGGGGGCAGGGCCCGGTCTCCGCCACGCGCCGTCACACGCAGGAAGAGGGGGGCAGGGCCAGGTCTCCGCCACGCGCCGTCACACGCAGGAAGAGGGGGGCAGGGCCCGGTGACTCCCCCACGCGCCGTCGCACGCAGGAAGAGGGGGGCAGGGCCCGGTGACTCCCCCACGCGCCGTCGCACGCAGGAAGAGGGGGGCGCGGGGCCCGGTGACTCCCCCACGCGCCGTCACACGCAGGAAGAGGGGGGCGCAGGGCCCGGTGACTCCCCCACGCGCCGTCGCACGCAGGAAGAGGGGGGCAGGGCCCGGTGACTCCCCCACGCGCCGTCACACG